>NW_024062982.1:0-729890 GCF_006381635.1 Hibiscus syriacus | reverse complement strand
TGGCCGAGTATCTTGGCTCTCAAATATCTGATCATGTCCCAGACACACCAAACAAGCTTTCGGAGGATATGATGAAGTGTATTTCTGTTATATATTGCAAGCTTGCAGACCCACCATTGATCCAAAACAGTAGTTCATCTCCCAATTCATCCATGTCATCAGCTAGTGTTTTTTCCCCACAAGATCAGCATGACATGTGGAGTCCAGGGTTCAGAAATAATTCATCTTTCGACGTACGGTTAGATAACCCTTTCCACATCGAAGGACTCAAAGAGTTTAGCGGACCATATAGCTCAATGCTTGAAGTGCAATGGATTTTAAGGGATAGTAAAAAGATGGCTGATGTTGAAAACTTGCTACAAAATTTCAGGTCAGTTTCCTAACATGGAATCATCACAACCAAACATTTGACCTCTGCTCCTCTTGCATCTAATCACGTATTAATCAAATTATTGTTCTGTTATAGGTCTCTTATCTGTCGACTGGAAGAAGTCGACCCAAGGAAGTTGAAACATGAAGAGAAGCTAGCGTTCTGGATAAACATACACAATTCATTAGTGATGCATGTATGTATTCTCATCAAATTAAAAGAATCTTCTGTTATAGATTTGGCTTCAATTTCGCGATAATACTCGGTCTTCCCTCTTCTTCCATGATATAGGCATTTCTGGCTCATGGTATTCCACAAAATAATGTGAAGAGATTCTTTCTACTTTCGAGGGTAACCAAACTTGGCTTCATTTTTGCTTCTCATGAATAATGAAACTAGACTGGTATGCATTATCTCATAGTTGTACTATACAGGCTGCATATAACATTGGGGGTCACACCATCAATGCAGATACAATACAGAGTTCCATCCTTGGGTGTCGTATGTCTCGTCCTGTACAGGTAGATCTCAATCTTCGTCTTCCCTGTCCTTGATTTTGAATCTCTAATTACTTAAAACTGGAGTTGACTAAGGGTTCTTCTGCTTGTAGTGGCTCCGATTATTAATTTCTTCGAGGACAAAGTTTAAAACTGGAGATAGAAGGCAGGCATATGCAATTGAACATCCAGAACCACTTCTACACTTTGCTCTTTGTTCGGGAAACCATTCCGATCCTGCAGTACTATATCATCTTTGATCTGAGTTTTTTCACCCCTACTATTAGGACCAATGATAGGATTGTTTATGAACCAGTTGACAGATGTTGGATTTATTTAGTTGGCCTTGAAGTTTCCCTTTGGTGTCAACTTTATGTAAATTATCTCCTTATCATACTTATTCTTTTTTTAGGTCCGTGCCTATACACCGAAGAAAGTATTTCAAGAGCTGGAAACTGCAAAACAAGAGTACATCAGAGCCTCATTTGGTGTCCGCAAAGACCTGAAAATTCTGTTACCAAAGATCGTAGAATCATTTGCAAAGGACTCAAGTTTATGTCCAGCTGGCCTCATCGAAATGCTCCAACAATCTTTGCCTGAATCCCTTCGTAAAAGCATCAGAAAATGTCCAGTAAACAAATCCCGCAAGAGCATTGAGTGGATTCCTCACAATTTCACCTTCAGGTATCTAATATCTAAAGAACTCGTAAGATGATTGCTTGTATGCATTGATGGCATGGAGCTCGAGCATGATGAAATAGACTATTTTCCATTTTGTAAGATTTCAAATTTTCCCTGTACAAAGTAGAAATAGGGTATATTCCGTGACGTAAATGTTATTACGCTGTGTAGTGCAATGTGCATTAAGGTTTGTATACAGTTTTGGTATGAGCTCTTCCTTAGAAATCATTTCAAGCATCCATTTATTCATGCACGCATGGCTCTGCAACTGGGCCAGCCCAATACCAACACAAATTACACAACTTGAGCATCTGACTCTAAATATGCCTATCCTAAATTTCAGTTGGTCTCCTGCACCAGCACGTGAACCCATTTCATAATTTGACTTAAAAATTCTGTCCATGTTGGTGAAATATAGAGAATTGGGCTCAACCATGTTCGTCACGTTGAGCACACTGCACAGCTTTGCTCTTTGCACGCGGTCTGCTCTGTCAGCCGAGTGATTCAGATTTAGCCGACTATACTTCCCAATTCAGTTGCTTAAAGTTAAAAATAACATAGAACCAACCTTCCATGGTTATTTTCATAATTAATCATACTTAACAAAGTCCTCAGTCATACCCAAACTGTAAAAGGGGAAAAAACTGTACGAGAAAAACCCTTTTCGAGCTGATTCTATCATCTTCTCAGAACTTTCAACAATCCATGGATGGGTCGCCTGGTGCTCCACTAAACCCAATGACTGGTTTGCTCCATACATGTGATCTGTGACTGTCAGGCCTGCAAACTGAGTGAGAACCCATTTTGTTCCTTGGCACTTAGGCACTTAGCAAGGAAGCCTATTGGCATTGTCTAGTTGCTCACTCCACTTGAGAGGTCCGACCAAAATTGTAGCTCTTGAATCTTAATTGCTTCTGTGCTTCCTGGAATTCTGCCAGGTCCCGCTGCTGGCACTATCCGTCGTCTATGTTATGGCAAATAGCTGGAACTAGAATTGAAACCAAGGTGGTTTGGCCATCGGTGACAATGTACTTGGTGATAAATAGTTTTGGTCAGGTTATGTCAATGAATCAGTATAAAGTTCATGGGGATCAGTGCATTTTATATATTTTCCTTTAGCTTGAATCCAAACTCAAAAAGATAATTAATTTGATGACAATAGACATAACATTGTCTTTTTCGAATTGAAAAAGGTATCTTAGTTACAGTCCCCTTGACACGATCTGATAAGTGAGTATCATGAAATTTGAATTCAAATTATCTTTGCAGTTCCTTCTCGGTTTTGAAGAGTGAAAGAAATCTGTTAAGCATATCATGATCTCCGATATGTTACGTTAAACATTAAAATTCCCTAACACCCTAATGAATTATTTTCTAATTGAATTCAACTGTTACTGCAAAACTTCGGTGCATTAGTAGGATTGGAAGGTGTTTAGTCCAAGCCGTTCTCATTTGATATGGTTGTATTTACAATTCCATTTGAGTTTATAATATTAAGCTTCAGAGGGAACAAAAATGGCGATGAATTCAATGATCTGTCCCAAAACAAATGATAAAAAGACACTACAAAAGCATCCAAAACCATCAGGTGACGATTGAGAAAGAAAGTTTTAGAGTTGAACTTATCAAAGTAATGCAGCAAAACATGGGTTGAGTAAGCAAGAATACTAGCCATAGGTGATAGGCCTCACTGGGTGCCGTGGCAAGTTTGGGTTTGATCAATGGCTAACAAAGTTGGATAAATTGACTACTTTCCTAAAGTGAAAACATCAATCCAAAAAACGTTGACTTTTACAATCTAAATCATACAATATTAATCACATTAATGGAAAAAAAAGAACATGTCGATCTTACCACCTCCATCACCTAAGGATGAGTTTGGAGTTACTGGAGGAGAGGTCCACACTGTGTCTGCCAAAGCCAGCGGTAGCTTTAATGGCGAGGGAACACAAGTCCGGCAAGGAAAGGGGTTTATCGGATTGGGAGAGTGGCAGCAAGAAGTAAACTTGTCCCGGTTGAAGCTCCTTCTCATCGAGGACATGTGGCACGCATGTCCCAATAGACATCGACTCGGAGCTGCAGAGGAAGTGACCAGGATTCTGAGAAACGATGTTCTTGGCTTGGACTGATTGCCTGAACTCTTGAACACGACCTTCCAAGTGAACCACCTTGGCTGCTGTCGATGACCGTTTGACGCCACGCGGTCCTCCTCCTCCTACAGTTTTGCCAGATTTTGAGCTTGAATTTGAGGATATATAGGTTCCCATTTAGCCTTTTTTTAACAACTTTATTTTTCTTGGGTGTTTCAGGAAAGTCTAGAACAGGATTTGATTGCGGTGTCGAATACATATATACAGAACCGTCTTGTAAATTTTGGTGGCCCTATACCATAATAGTAATAGTAAAATAAGCATTTTAAAATTAAAATATTAGATATATAAAGAAGTTCACTAATATTTTAAAATTTATTATAACTATAAGAAAACGTTAAATAGTGGTAAAAAATATCTTCATGTAATAATGTGGGCCTTGGACTTGAAAATTCTTGGGTCAAACATCTTAAATATATATATATACTATATCTACAAAAGACTTAAAAAATTTGGAGGCCCTTATAAAAATTGGGCCATGTGCGGTTGGGCAGCCCGCACAGGCCCAAAACCGGCCCTGCATATATATATTAGGTTTTTTATGCGATTAGAGTGCGTTTGGTTCATGGAATGTTGCATTACTTCCAGAAATAGGATTATCGAAATGTAACATTACCTAACACATTACTGGGAATGTTGCATTGTTGTGTCTGATTTGTTTAGCAAGAATATAAGATTACAATATTTGGTTAAAGGAATAAAAGATTATTTGAATATATATTTTACTAAATTGTCATTGTTTTATATTTATTTTTTAAACAAGTTGAATTCTAAATATTCAAAAGAAAATATTTGTACAAAAGATCATAAAAAATATATTATTTTATTATTTTTAATTTATATATTTATATATTTTCTTTAAAAAATTTAAATTCATAAAATTTATATAATTTTTTTTACAAAATTTAAAAGATAAATTAGTTTAATGAAAGGGTTTAATTTTATTTTAACCCCAGAACTTCATATAAAATTCTAATTGTGGACTTTTTTTTGTAAATCTAAAATAGTTTAAGGATAAATTTGTAATTTACCCTTGGTAGAATTTTTTTATTCAACGGTTAGGAGAATGATATTTTTGAAGAAAAAAATTGTTTTAAGGGCATTTTAGTCTAAAGTCATGAGAAAATATTAATACCTAAGGAATTGAGGGGAATGACATTTCTGGTAATAAGCCCCCAAAATATCATTGTTGAGAATGACTTATTACCCTTTATTGAGAATCTTTGCAATCCCAATATGGATATCACATTCTGGAAAAAACTTTTTCCATGGTAATCTTTTTTTCCCATCCAAACGCACCCTTAATTACTCCTGATATGCCTGCCTTGCCCTGGATGCAATATTTTATAGTAGGTTTTCAATGTGAGATTTTTTTTATTATTATTCAATTCATTTATGTATATATGGAGACGATTGCAAAAAAATTCAATATTTTATATTTTATATTATATTGATATACTTTCGTTCTTCTAACATTTTATAAGTTTATTTCCTCTCACATAAAATTTTCTATTTGATTTTGCGTAGGTAAATATATTTTTCTTATATCGAAGATTTCCCAAAGCGAAAATTGATGGAAGGGTCCTAAAAGAGTCAAACTTTAGATTTATATTGGACCGCAGTGCTTAAATTTCAATGCCCAAACTAAAGAGTAAAAAAAACATGATTCGAACTTTAGAATTTAGAGACCCTTTCCTGAGGGTAATAGGATCCACGAAAGTCACATTTGACGTAAAAAAGGCACCCACCGGCTTTGTTCTTGTAGTTTTGTGCCACACACCAATGTCTTGTGTTCACACTTCAACAAACCGCAAATGACTTTATGCACGGTTTTACCATTTATTTACTTCTAATTTATGAGATTTCGATGTTTATAAGCTCTTTCGTTATTGTATTGGTAAATGCAGGGTTAATAAAACTTTGGGGTACTTAAAATTTATGATTATTTGTAGTTATTTAATAAATTATCAACTTGATAATAGATGGAGTAATGTAGTCCGACCCAACCAAAAATATTGGAGCTTAAAAGGGCCCATGGTAAATATGGTGACCAATAATAGAACGTCGGTAACAAGACAGTGAGTCTAAATTGTCCACATTTCCATCAACAATTGTTCAAATGATTCTCTACTCATTTTCTCCCATATCCCCACTTTCATTTGTTTTCTTATATCTTGTCAATTTCAATGCTTGTTTAAATCCAACATCCATGTCCTATTCTCGCCAAAATTCCTTCTATCTAACCTCAAATTATGATATGTTTTTTATAGACCGAAACATCGACAATGCACCGTTATGAGCATAGACATACACATGATCTTATGTTAGGAGAGACGAACTTGAATTTATACAATTTTAGAAGTGGAGGTGAAAACAAAATTTCAAAAGAAAACACATAAAAAATTAAAATATATGATTATTATAAAATTTTAGGGGCGACTTTCCCTATCCGCCCCCGCCCAGTTTCATCCCTGATTATGAGTGTTATAAACTTATAATATATATTAGATATATTGGTTTTAAAAATGCAGTCGTGACAAATATTTCTGATCAAATTCTAAAATGAAAATTAATTAGATTTGATTAGATTATTTTTATCAATTTTACTACGATGAATCAAATGTGAAATAATAATCATGCTTTTTGAAGCTCCACGTTATGGCCTTGTTTGGACCACTCGTGTTTCATACCTGTTTCATTGTACGTAGTCATAAGCAATATTTCTAGTTGAACATTTCAGTATTTTGATAAGGAGAGGGGGCCCTGTATCTACTATTTCGTAGGTTAATAAAGTCCCCAGAGATCTGCCCTAAAATCAAAAGAAAAAAGTAAATATGCTCCAAATAGAATTAATGGCTGTAGGGCATCCAAGGTTACCTAATCATATATACCCGTCCAATTACACGAACTATGAGCAAAGAAAATAAGTTACAGTTGGGATTTTGTTGAAGTACAAGCAGTGAAAAAAAGAAAGATATCGACGATAAAATATAAATTCATTTTACTGTTAGCAGAGTTATCCTATTTCGACGTGAGAATTTTTACAGTGCGATATTCTTAATTTATAATTAAAAAAATATTATCAGTTTTGTTATTATTTAAATAATAAAATCGGTAAAAAAATTACCTAAAACATTATTATTTCATCCAAAACATCAATATTTTTTAACATTTTCGGTAAAGTGTCCAACAATAACAAAATCGGTAGAAAAAATAATAAAACCATTAGAAATAATAATGTTTCCGGTAAATTTTTATCGATTTTATTATTTAAATAATCACAAAACCGATAATTTTTTTATTGTATATTAAAACTATAGTACATGATTATTTCCCATTTAGACATTGAGTTGGAGAAACATGCAAAAAGAGAAAGACAGCATGAAATATATTAATTCATCGTGTGATTTATGGATGAAGTATTTAATTCTCCATCGAAATTAATTCAATTCCAAAGAACTCCAAATTTATTCGAGAAACAGCTGTATACAAATCCAACAGGAGCCTATGATCAAGATAGTTGAGGCCCTCAAGGCATGAATATTTATTTTAGCAAAGTAGCACGCAAGGGGAAAAAAAGAGAGAAAAGCTAGTGTGACCTATATTACTGTATTTGTAAGGGAAAAAAAAGAGAGAGAAAAGCTAGTGGGATCTATATTACTGTATTTGTATTCATCTTGCCATTTAAGATTAGGGTAAAGTATATTAATGGTCTCTCGACTAATGGATACTACTTTATTAAATCTTTTGCTTATTAAAAGTTACAAAAACTATCCTCCAATTATAGTGTTGCTTTCTTGAGTCCCTCGACTGTTAAAAGTTATAAAATTATCACCCAACTATTTATTATGTTACAAACTCGTCATTTTTTATTAAAAAATTAATGGTATTTTAAGTTAAACTTTAAACCTGCTGACTGTGATCTGATAAAATTTGATCCAAATTTTCAATTGACTATCTTATCTAGGTCATCATGTTAACGTCCAACTTATACAACTAGCAATTCCTAATGAAAAAGCACAAGTTTGAAATATAATGTATAATCAGGTGATAATTTTATAACTTTTAATAGTCGATGGACTTAATAAAACAATTTCCTATAGTCGAAGGATTATTTCTGTCCTTTACCCTTAAAATTATTGGCCGCAATTTAAAAGATGATTAGTACACTTTGATCCTGGTTTTAGAATGATAATCGAAGACATTAATTGGATAGTAGTATATGTATGTGCGCATATACATATGCCTTAATTAAAGAAATAATTGAATGCAATTCCATCTAAATTTGGACCAACTCACGAGAAGCCAAGGACCACCAACTTGTGTGAAATGATGGATGGTTTGGGTGTTTGTTGGTCATGGTCCCTCCACTCTTGAAAATTATGATTTTACTTTCCCCAGTCCCCACTTGTTTGTCTTCATGCATGGTAATTTTCCGAGGAACCAAACAGGCAATTGTTCAGTTAAGTTGATATACCATCTAATGGTCAAGCATTTTCAACTAACTCTTAGTTGTAAGCAATTTATTTGAGTTTAAATTCCAGCCAATAATGAAGAGAGCTTAGAGAGAGGTTTTCAGTGCAAGTTGAGTTTGATGATGATATGAGTCTGCCCCATTTCCAACAAGAAGAAAGATTATAGGTTTACATGCAATCTAATCTGACTTAATCTTAACTCAATTTTCTTAAAAGAAAGAAAAATAAAATCAAGTGAGAACTTATCTAAACCCGAATCCAACACTCATCCCTTTATAAAATGCCTTTGATGCAAGTCTCCCTCATTTAGTTGCCTAATTCGAAAAGAATAATTTAAATGTCGATCTATTAAGATTGTTTCTGCCGAGTAGATTCATGACATTAATTAAATTGATTATTTTAAATACTCCATTAGTGATAAATGAAAGATATGATTGGGTGAAATTGATTTTTGACCCAAATAGGGGTAAAACTGTAACACGACCCTTACTAGAATTTTTAACTTTAAGGTCAACACATCCACCATGACAGGGCGGATGCATCAAGCTAGAAGATTAAGTGCATCTCATTATTTAAGGGAAAATATAAAATGTAATTTAATATATTAAAAAAATTTACACACTCATTATTATTTTTTAAATATTATAATTTTATACCCTCGATTTTTAATTTCTGGTCCGCCACTGACCATGACGGTCAATCACCTCCATCTCTACCGACGATTAAACTAACAGCTCCTCAACTTCATTGCTTATTTACAAAAATATCGATCATGTTTTCCCCAAATAAACCCCGCCCTATTCGGGAATAGCACTCAACATAGCCTTAAACTTTCTCCTCCCTCTCTTCCCACCACCGCCGGTACTGCCTGCGGAGGCAACTTTCCGACGACGAGACTCCTCTGAAACCGGAGAAGGGGTAACGGATTTACATCTGCACCCACATTTTTCACGACGGTTATTACTTTTCATCAAAGCGGAGCTAGCTTTAACAGCCAATGCAGCCATTTCTTCAGCCTGCAAGCGATGTTTAAGACAACTCAAAGGCAAGGCAAAGTAAAGTTGACCGGGCTGAAGCTCCTCGTCTTCTTCGATGGCGGACACGACGTCGTCGAAGTCCATTTCATCGGAGTTGCAGATGAAACACGCAGGGTTTGTCTGTAGAACGCAAGACACCTTGACAGGGTAAGGGAACTCTTGTAATCTCCCGTCTTGGAGAATCAGCTTGGCCGTGGCTGCATGCGTCGAATCGCAAGAGCTACAAATACCCATTTTCCAGATTCGTGGAGTTTAATGCGGCTATCGTATATTTTTGGAACTGAAAAGGCTTGAGCTTGGACTTGGTGAATGGGCAAGTGGAAGATCGGGCTTGGGGGGAGTTTATATATAAGAGAGAGAGGGAGAGAGGAACAAGTGAGTGCGTCGTAGGATTTCGTCGTGATGTGTAATAAGCATTTTTGTGAGAGCAGTGAGCAGAGGTTGCCAGCCTGTAAGTTGGTGGTGACAGGCTGTACAAGTGACTGAGGATCAGAGTCCATCAGCCGTCGTTTCGAGATGATATTACACTGACAGTGACTATTTCACCCGTATATCTGATTAAAGTACTCAAATTTAAATCCAACAAATATATATTATCAATAATTAAAAAATAAAAATAATTATTAATTTAGATCATCCTATATTATTATCATCATAAATTTTATTTTATTTCTTTTTCATATTAATGTATAAGTACAGTATAGAAGATTTGATTTTTAATATAGTTTGAGAAGATTTAGTGTGATGAAAATAGTTGAGAGGTAGGGTATTTATAGGATGAGATGGGGTTTGGATAGATGGGTGAGCGGAGCGTGAACGGTTAGGATTTAATTATGAAAGGCGCGATTCATACATCGCGCCTTCTGACACGTATGTCAGCTAGTAAAAAGGTGCGGCTCATACACTACTTCTTAAGCTGATGTGACTGTAGCTGGAGTAAGGACGATTTATGAATTGCGTCTTTCAACACATAACGACACATCAACGTAAAGTGCATTGAATAGGCCGTTACTTTGTGCAAAAGATGTTAAATTTATAATATTTTCTCTAATGGTGTATAATAAGTAAATAAAAAATCAATAATTTTACTGTAAATACGCCTAGATCTAATTAAAGTACTCAAATTTAAATCCATAAAATATTATCAATAATTAAAAAATAAAAATTATTTTATAATTATTCTATATTATTTTTATTATCATAAATTTCATTTTATTTCTTTTTCATATTAATATATAGGTAGAGTTTGATATACATTATATCTCTGCCTCGGTTGTTACTGCCTAACAGAATCCAAGTACAGCATAGGTAGATCTACAGTCACTTTAATATACGGATAAATAAAGAAGTTATTACTTAAAATATTAATTTTTACCAAAAGATATTAATTTCGTTAATTAATTTAATAAATCTCAATATTAACATTTTTAGTAAAAAAAATATTTTAGATAACACTTTATAGAAAATATTAAATATTTTAAATAACGTCTAATATTAAAATTTTTGATAAAAAAAATAATATTTTAAATAATATTTACCAAAAATATTAAAAATTATTAATATTTTTAATAAAATATTTTTTAACTATATATTAAGATTAACGTTCACATCCCACAGTGTAGCCGTCTTACCGTGGGGGAGAATAAAACTGCAAAATAGTGCAGTGGTTATGAACAGTGTAGCCTAGCCTAACTTTAGGCTGTGGGAATAGTTGGCGAGGGAAGCGTAATTAGATTGAAATTTGGAGGAAGAGGAGAAACGTATACAAGACTCTGCCGTGGAAGCAGAGGGGACGGAATTGTTGCATGGCATGAGAAAAGACACGTGGAACAAAAAGCCCTCGGGAAGACCATACTCTAAACAAATTCACACAATTGATGGCGTCACCTCATCTGCTTTGATCTGTTGTTGCTGGTGTTCTGTTTTAGGTCAACTCCAAAGGTACCCCTTTCACCGTCTTCTTCTGCCTTCAATTTCCATGTTCGCCGCTGTCCACTCTTCCATATTTTCGTCTTAAGATAAATTATATTAAAATATCCTTCAAAAAAATCATATTCAAATTATTTATTTTTAAAAAAATTATAAATAATAATTAAATTTATAAAACAGTCGCAAAATAATTTTCCTATATATTGATTATTGGATTTTCTATTTACTGTTTCCTAGTTAAATTATACTTGATTTAAGTTTTGACTTTAAATTACTATCTATGCTATTAAATATTTTTAAGATAAATAATAAAAAATATATTATTAATTTAGCTTTGGAAATTGTTTTTACTTATTATAACGTAAATCAAGTAAATTATACTTGAAGATACTAATTTTTTATCCATATTATTATTATTAATAATAATATTATTATTATTATTATTATTACTATTATCATTATTATTATTATCATTATTATTATTATTATTATTATTATTATTATTACTATTATTATTAAATATATTAAATACATATAAATATTATTAAAAATAAATAAATAATAAAAAATATAATTACAGGCCCAATTACAATTGGACCGGCCCAGTTACAAACCAACCAGAGCTGGTCCAAATCCAACCAGAAACCCTAAATATTTGGGTTTCCAGTTAGGGTTTCCTAACCCTAATCTAGCCAGCCGCCATCTTCAATCTCAACCGTTGGATCTGGTTTGATCCAACGGTCCACCAGTTGCCAGAGGAAACCCTAGGGTATCTATACCCTAGGGACACGTCCCAGCGCTGCCGCCGCTGCTTCTAGAAGCCCTCACCGCCTCCGCCGCTGCCACGTCCCGAATGATACTTCCAGAAGATCAACGCCAGCCGTCCATGCAAGGCTACGGGGTGAGTCACCACTGGTAGTCCGGTGACTCACCGAGGCCCCCTCTTCGGACCGGTCTGAGACGAACACCGGTGGTGGCTATAAAAGCCACCACCCATCTGCGAAAGAAAAAGAAGAAAAGGGAGACAAAAAACCAGGGACAGAGACAGAACCAAAAAGAAAAAAAAAAGGAAAATAGAGAGAGATATAAAACTACCAACGATCCCAACAGAGCAAAAACAAAACAGAAGGAAAAAGAGAGAGAAGCTTACCAAGGAAGCCTTGACCGTCGCCGGAAACACTGAACATCGCCGGAGAACCGAAAATACCGAAGGTATATTTATAGATCTACTCCGATTGGGAGCCATTTAAGGAAAAAGAACATCGGAACCGTCCTTAGGACGGTCCGATCTATCCAATAGTATAAAAATAAATTTTCCGGCCACCGGATGCGGTGGCCGGCGGGGACACTCGCGGCGGCAGACGGCTGCCGAATTCCCTCCGGTGAGGGAATCTAGAGAGAGGCCAGAGAGAATTCTCTCTCTCTCTCTCTCTTTCTGCTTAAAGAAAAAAAAAAAAGAAATGAAATGGCTGGCCCTTCGGGCCAGCCGGTTTGGACCATTTATAGTCCTTCCCGAACGACGTCGTTTCGGGAAGGACTATGCGCGTAATTACAAAATAGTTAAAACCCGTCCGTAGTCCTCCCAACTTGTAAATTTTATATTTTGGTCACTAAACTGAATTTATAATAATTTTAATTCAGTCTTTGAATTTTAATTTTGTTCATTTTAGTCCTTTTTATTAAAATAATATATTTAGGATAAATAACAAATTTAATCCCTTAATTTTAATAAATAATTTTTTAATCCCTAGTTCATATTTTTAATTTAATTTATTATAAAATTCGAATTTTAGATAATTTTATTTTGGTCACTAAATTATTAAATTAGAAAATAAAATATTTAATCCCTATAATTTCAATTAATTAGGAATTAGATTTAGTTTTATTTTAATTATAATTTAGTTATTTATTTTATATGTCTTCATTTATTTTATTGTTTTTAAATATATTGTTTTAGTAGAATTTTTATTTTATTGTTAAATATTTTTATTCATAAATATATAATAAATAGTAATTTTTAAATATTTATTTTTAATATCGAAGAAAAGGACAATCTTAATACAACTAGATGTCCTATTCTGATATTTTAAAATTAAAAAGTAAATAATTATTTAAATTAATATTTATCAATATCAAAGAAAAGAGCTGTCTTAAGGCACCTAGAAGTTCTTTTCTGATATTTTTAAATAAATAAATAAATTTTTTATATAATTTTGAAATAATAGAATTATAAATTAAACATATTTTTGAATTTTTAAAATTTTAATAATAGAGACAATTTATAATTAAAAAGTACCAATTTTGGGCGTTGTAGGGGTGCTAATCCTTCCCTAAACGTAACCGACCACGAATCCCTTTTTATTATTAAAAAGAACGAATTTTTGGTTATAAAACGCAGATCAGTTCATCTTTTAAATAATGTTTTCTTAAAAACTTTTTTTTAAAAGATAATTTTTAGGTATTCGACCTACCTGACCCAAAAGGCCGATGGCGACTCCCAAATTAT
This sequence comes from Hibiscus syriacus, assembly GCF_006381635.1. Lineage (NCBI taxonomy): Eukaryota > Viridiplantae > Streptophyta > Magnoliopsida > Malvales > Malvaceae > Hibiscus > Hibiscus syriacus. The sequence continues at coordinate 716,245 of NW_024062982.1, read as the reverse complement.
TTTCAAAACCATTTATTCACATCAATTTCCCCGCCAGAAATTATAATATTTCGTGCCCGGACGAAAACCGGTTACGACAGCTTGGCGACTCCGCTGGGGACCTTTGGTCAAACTTTTAAAAATCAATTATAAATTGTCTCTATTAGTCAAAAATTAAAAATTTATATATTTAATTTTTAATTCTTTCTTTTCAAATTTTTTATTATTTTTATAATATTTATATGTTTTATTTACAAGTATTTTATTTCAGTATTTATTTTTATGTCAAAGGTTTGAACATTTCTCCTCACACACAACACTTGCATTGCATAACATAAAGCTCTATAATTGAGTTGTCCCTTTTAAGTGGGAGTGAAAGCGACGTCTTCGTGAGAATTTATTCTCCGTGTCAGACCTAGCAAGTAACTTTCGGGGTTCATATACTCTATGTTTTCGTGAGAATTTATTCTCCGTGTCCGACATAGAGAAATGTATCCCCTCGAATTGAACTCGATCCACTTTAGTCTGTAATGGACTAGGATTGAGGGTTAGCAGCCTAAGGAGGCACTAACATGGACAATTCGGGTACCTTTATTCTTAGATCTGAAACCTTGCATATAAAAAACCTTAGAAACTCTTCCGATCCGAAGTCATGCCAAAATTTTGTCCAAAATAGGTGTACACACAGGAGAAATGAATTCTGTCTTTTCTGTTAATTTATTTATTGTTTAAATTACATGTTTATTTAAATTATTTAAATTCAGAAAAGCATGTTTAAATAAAGAATATTTATGTAAATGTTATTATTAAATTTCTTTATTATGTAACTAATTTATTTTCTTTTTGTGTGTTCTTTATTTTTCTGTTTGCATTGCATCATACAGGATAAAAGACATTGATCCTTGTGTTAATTATCTCATTGGAAAGCCTTCATCTATGGATAAAAAGTGTTCAAGTCAAATAATTCTAAACTCAGAAGTAAGACAGTGGGCTGAGGATTTACAAAGACAAGAAGGAGACAGTCTGCAGGATGATTATGTATCTGACTTGGCCAGTTATGCTTCAGTTTCACTAAAAAGAAATGATATGCAAGATTTGCGAAGCATTTGGGAAAGTTGGGATTCAAATAAAAAATTGCAGTTTTATCAGACTTACGGAGACATCCCATATTTACTCTATGTTGAAGTTGATGATGAATTACTCAGAGCCCTAGTTCAATTCTGGAATCCAGGGTACAATTGCTTCACTTTTAATAAGGAGGACTTGGTCCCTACTATTGAAGAATATACAACTTTGTTACATCTTGAAGGTGCTTTGGAGAATCGAATATATTCAAAGTCAATTAAAACTCAGCCCTTTCGAGTTAAATTAGCAAAGATTGCTGGGGTACGAGAAGAATGGGTAGCATCCCGTACAAAACAAAAAGGCGAAAGTGAAGGCATTGCTTGGACCAACATTAGAGAGCTTATTCAGAGTCATCCAGACGCTAAAGTACGATTCGATCTATTCGCTCTGGGTATATATGGTATGGTCATATTCCCAAAAGTATTGGGATATGTTGAAGCTGCAGTGGTAGACTTATTTGAACAGCTACCGAAGAAGATTAATCCTGTTTCTGCCATCCTAGCAGAGACCTTCAGATCGTTAAATGCTTGCAGAAGGTTAGGAGGTGGACGATTCTCAGGGTGTACCCAGTTGTTATATGTTTGGATCCGTAGTCATTTCTGGAAGACGGAAAAGGTTTCATACCGACGCTTCAATACAGATTATTCACCATTAAAGGAATTTCTGGAGCAGGAATGGCCAAAAGAAATTAAGAAAGAGATGTGGATTAATGCCTTTCGAAATCTGCAAAGCAATGACGTTGTTTGGCGAGCCCCGTGGCAAATACAAAGGGAATTCATTTACAGATGTGGTGATTACAACTGGATAATGCTGCTCGGATTATGGGGAGGAATTGGATATGCTCCACTTCTGGTTATAAGACAATATGAAGGTCGTCAATTTGTACCTGTCACTGTTGGATTACAGTCATCTGAGTTCGCATTCCACAGTAAAAATTATAAAAGAAACATCATTGAAGCCGTTACAGCTTGGAAAACAACTTTTTGTATTCGAGCTAAAGCAGCAAAAGAAATGTAACTCCTGATTATGAAGAATGGAGATCTGTCAGGAAAAACGAAAATATTCCTCTACCAGATCAAAATGAGGATATTTCTATGGAAGATCGCATTAAGGTGGTTCCATCAGAGATTGAAATCTTGAGAGCTGAGTTTGAAGCAGAAAGAGATGGCTGGTCGAAAGAGTTAGAGCAAATGAGACAAGATAAAGCTATGTTGGGGGTTGACATTGACTTTCATTCATCACAATGTGCAATGTTGAGAAAAGATAAAGAAAAAGGTGAGGATGAGTACAGAGCCTTACAGAAAATTACCAGGAGTTATATAAATCCCGAAAAGCATCAGGACCCAGTCAATTGACGGTACAGATGACCAGAGAATTGAACATTGAGAAAAGACGAGTTGAAGATCTAAAAGGAAAGAATAGCCGTCTACTCAAAAGCCTGGAAAAAGGAAAGCAAAAAATGGAAGATTTCGAGGTTGACAGAAGAGAGCGAATTATAAAACACAAGGCTGAACACCGCGAGATCATGAATGAAATACAAAGAGAAAGGGATCGAGCCAAAATTTAGAAGAAATGAAGAATAACATCTTTGTTAAATTTGAAGGCGAGAAAAATAGCATGTTCAAGGGATTTGAATCTGAAATGAACCAGTTGATTGCTGAACTTGAAGTCAGAGGCCAAAAGATGGAAGAATCCAATATTGAAAAGGAAAAATGGGAGCTGGAAAGGAAAAATTTCAACACCAGACTTGAGGTAGAGCAGGAGGTGGCTAGCAATTGGATGCAAAGATGCAGAAACAAAGATGTTCAAATCCAGAAGCTTAATCAAAGAACGTAAGAACGAACAAAACTTGAAGAGGATCTGGATCAGTCTAGAAACAAAACTCAGAGTTTAATGCTTACATTTTGCAACTTGAGGAATCATTGTTTCAAGAAAAGGTTCGTCTAGGACCTAATGATCTCAAAGAAAGTAATGAGGAAAATGCTTCACTACGAAGACGCATTAGAGATCTTGAAAAAATTCTGCACAATTGTCAAGTCAGAATCACTGAGTTAGAGCAAACTCTTGAAGGAACAACTGAACAATGGCAAAAGTCAACTGAGTTCTATGTCGAAAGAAGTGAAGAAAGAAGCAATATGGTGTTTGAGGCCATGGTACAAATGAGCGAGGTTGCCAGATATGTTGGGGAACTAGCTGTTGAAGCCGAAATAATTGAGCATCAAGTTGATCCAGTTTCTAAGTGCGGAAAGAAGGTGTCATGGTTAATGAAAGAAATTATAGAGCTTAATAGGAAAGCTATGCCTTATCTGTAGTTATGAAATATTATAAAGAAACTTTTGTATGCCGATGAAAGTTCTTCTATGACAGTTAACTTTTTGGGATCAATGTTTTTTACATACATGCATTTTGCATACATTCATCATTCATTTCATAATTTTCGCTATGAATTATTTTATTTAAGTTAAAGTTCATTAATTAAAATTTAAAAAAATAATATTAAAGATTTTTCAATCGCAGTTACTCTGGCCAAAAGAGAAATACTACATCACTACGGTACTAGACAAGCTACTAAGAGAATTATGGAGGATAAAATACAGCGTATTGAGGAAACATCATAAAGAACAAGAAGAAATGAGAATGAAGTTGGAAAAAATTGAAGCCAGTATTGCAAATTCACAAGACAGTATGATGAAGAAGATAGAGGACATGTTTAAAAGGCAGGCTATCAGTGGAAAAATGCATGAAAATCCTGTATCTTTCGACCAAGAACCCATATATCCTCTAGGTTTTTCACCAGAACCAATTTATCACTCTGGTACTACCCCTATACAAATCAATGCTCGTACATCTGCATTACAAGAAGCTAAACCACATGAAGATCAACAAGTGGATCCCGCATCTTCAAGCAAAAATCCGCTTATATCAGATGTGAAAATAGGTGATCTTAATACTGAGCATTTGATCCCAGATTTGAATGAGCTGAATGAGAAACAAAAAGTAAATGAAGAACTGACCAGACAGATCAAGAACTTAGAAGAACGAATGAAATCAGTGGAAATAACTGAATCATTCTATGGGTTTGATGCTAGTGAGTTAAGTTTGGTTCCAGACCTAATCCTCCCCATCAAGTTCAAAGCTCCCGAATTTGATAAATATGACGGTACTACATGCCCTTCATCCCACATTACTATGTTTTGTCGAAGAATGGCAGGATATGTGAAGGACGAGAAATTGTTAATTCACTGCTTCCAGGATAGTTTGACAGGACCGGCTTTAAAATGGTATACTCAATTGACCAAAGCCAACATTAGATCCTGGAAAGATTTGGCTAAAGCATTTTTAGAGCAGTACCGCCATGTGACAGACATGGTCCCTGATAGATGGACTCTCCAAAACTTGGAGAAAAAGAATAATGAAACATTCAGACAGTATGCCCAGAGATGGCGTGACACTGCGGCTCAAGTTCAACCACCTTTGTCAGAAAAAGAGGCCACAGTAATGTTTGTCCATACATTGAAGGCTCCTTATCTAAACCATCTAATGGGGAATGCAACCAGAAATTTTGCAGATTTGGTCATTTCTGGAGAATTAATTGAAAATGTCTTGAAAAGTGGCAAGATTGAATCAAATGATGGGTCTAGTTCCAAAAGACCTACATACCGGAAAAAGGAAAATGAAGTCAACAATGCAAATTCTTACAGCAAGGATTCATCGAAAAGTGTTACAATAACCCAGCCAAGGGTTAAGAAAGAGGAAACAAACACTAATCGAGTAGAGTCCAGAGGATCTCGAAAGGAAAATGAAAGGTTATCTTTTACACCTTTACCAGTACCATATGCAGAGATCTATGATTCGCTGTTAAAAGCAGATGTTATAAGGCCCTATCCTTTGGTTCCCATGCAACCACCATTCCCTCCTTGGTATGATACAAAGGCACACTGTGTTTACCATGAAGGAATTACAGGACATTCTATTGAAAACTGTCTAGCATTCAAAAGGGTGGTTCAAAATTTGATCAACACTGGGAAGTTAGAATTCAATACACCATCCGCATCAAGTCATCCATTGCCAAATCATGGAGATAAAAACGTGAATGCAATTCAGGAAGAGAACAGAAAGAAAGCAAAGACTGACATTTCTGAAATTAAATCTCCGTTTGTTTGGATATTCCAACAATTTTCTTTAGCCGGTATAATTCCACAACAATTCATGCCAAAGCAGAATGAAGGCAAGAATTATTGTGAATATCATCAGGAGAAAGGCATAAAATTCAACTATGTCCTGAGTTTAGAAACTTGGTGCAAAAATTGATGAACAACAGAGAAATAGAATTCTTTGAAGAAGAACCCGGAAAAAAAGAAGATGATGTTTGCTCATCAGAAGATTCTAAACCAAATCAAAGAATAAATGATCCTGTGATCATTAATGTGAAATCATCTACGGCGATTCCTACACCAATAAGGCCAAAAGTAGTTATCACCATTCCTCTACCATTTCCATACAAAGATACCCGCAGGGTACCTTGGAATTATACTACCAATGTTTCAGTGGTAGGAGGATTTGTTTCTCTAGATAAAACAGAAGAGAAAATACAGAGTTTGAGTACCACATCGACGTCTGAAGCAGTGAGCGAGGTCGGTTTCTTTACAAGAAGTGGGAGATGTTACTCTCCCGAAACATCCAATGCTTCAGAACAAGTGAAAGCAAAAGGAAAAGCCATGGCAATACCTCAGAAGGTATTTGAAGATGAATCCCTTCCAGCATTCAATGAACCTGTGACAGAAAAGCAAGCTCAAGAATTTTTGAAATTCTTGAAACATAGTGAGTATAGTGTGGTTGAACAACTACACAAACAACAGGCAAGAATTTCTATTCTTGATCTTTTGATGAATTCAGAAGCGCATAGGAATGCTTTGATAAAAATCCTCAATCAAACATTTATCCCCGAAGATATATCCCTCAATAAACTTGACAGAATTGTGGGACATATAGCCGCTGACAATTACATAACGTTCACAGATGATGAAATACCAGAAGGCGGAATGGGGTCAGTAAAAGCTTTGAACATCACGACACATTGTCATGGTCATGTGTTGCCAGGAGTATTGATTGACAATGGATCCGCTCTCAACTTGATGCCCCTAGTTACACTTCAAAGAATGCCTCTGGATCAATCACACATGAAGAGTTATCAGAATGTGGTACGAGCATTTGATGGTACTCAAAAAGAAGTGCTTGGGAAAATGGAAATACCTTTGTTAATCGGCCCAGTCGTGTACAATATTGACTTTGTGGTGATGGACATCCACCCCACATATAATTGTCTATTAGGGAGGCCATGGATTCATTCAGCAGGAGCCGTTCCTTCTTCATTACATCAAAAATTGAAATTTGTTGTTGATAGACAACTAATATGCGTTAGTGCTGAAGAAGAAATCATTGCGTCTGTAACAAGCGATGTTCCATATATCGACACCAATGATGAGGCTCTTGAATGCTCTTTTCGAGCTCTTGAATTTGTAAATGCAACCTATATTGCGGAAGGAAGCAAAATTCCATATCCCAGATTGTCTGATTGCACCAAGATGACGGTACAACAAACTTTAGGCATCGGAGCTAAAGCTGGGAGAGGTCTAGGAAAGAATCTTCAAGGAATTTCAGTTCCTATCATTATAAAGATGAAAAAAGACCGTTTTGGGCTGGGATTTAAGCCCAATCTTCAGCAAAAGAACAAAGAGATGAAAAGAGATGTGAAGACAGAAAGGCAAAATTGAAAGGGGAGAAATCCTTTGGAAACACATGTCTTTCCCACAGTTGAAGACCATATTCAGATCAGGGGGAACAATTAATGTGGAACAGCAGCTTGTTGAAGCCTTTAAAGAAGAAAAATTGACGAAAGATCAAGACATAGTTGAAGAAGCTATGAATGGATTATTTATCAACATGATCATAAATGACAACAAGACTGGCAAGTACTTGGATAGGATTCGACCATGTCTTCCTGGAGAAACCCTCACCAATTGGACCACTGAAGATCTTCCTATAGTTTTTAATATTAATGCAGAGTAATATTCAGAACTAATCTTTATGTTTAGCTCAAAAATATGAAAACTTTTTGTTATCTTGTAAAGAAATTATGTTAAATATAAGAAATTTTCTTTAAAATTTTCAGATGGCAATCATTCTTTACATTTTCTTACATTTTTACATTTATTTATTTTCATAAATTTACTATATTCTTTCGGAAATGTTCCGACTTAAATTTGCAGGTGTCACCATGTTAATAGCATGTTTATTCCTAAATTTAATCCAGTGATAAATTTAGAGCAGCCCATATGTCTGGAAGAAATCAATGGTTGTGAGGATGAACTGGAATGTGATGTTCCTACTGAACTATTAAGATTGGTAGAAAAAGAAGACAAACAAATTCTACCCCACAAAGAAGAGGTTAAGACTGTGAATTTGGGAACAAATGAAGAAAGAAAAGAGGTGAAAATTGGTACTACTCTGACAGTCCAGATAAAACAAGAATTGATAAATCTCCTTCAAGAGTTCAAAGATATCTTTGCATGGTCTTATCAAGATATGCCTGGTTTGAGCATAGATAGTGATACACAAGCTTCCAATCAATCCAGAATATAAACCGGTTCAACAAAAGCTCAGAAGAATGAGGCCAGAAATGTTGTTGCAAATCAAAGAAGAAGTGATGAAACAAATCAATGCAGGTTTCCTACAGGCATCTAAATACCCAGAATGGGTAGCCAACATTGTTCCCGTACCTAAGAAAAATGGAAAAGTTCGAATGTGCGTGGATTACAGAGATCTCAACAAAGCTAGTCCGAAAGATAGTTTTCCCTTACCCCACATAGACACATTGGTGGACAATACTGCAGGGCATGCATGGTTTTCATTTATGGATGGCTTTTCAGGATATAATCAGATAAAAATGAATCCTGAAGACATGGAAAAAACAACATTTATAACCATGTGGGGCACATTCTGTTATAAAGTGATGCCATTTGGATTGAAAAATGCAGGGGCAACATATCAAAGAGCCATGGTAACTTTGTTTCATGACATGATGCACAAAGAGATTGAAATATACGTAGATGACATGATTGCTAAATCCCGAACTGAAAAAAACATATTCAAAATTTGAGGAAGCTTTTCCAGAGATTGAGGAAGTATCAATTAAAGCTCAACCCCGCTAAATGCACTTTTGGAGTAACTTCTGGGAAACTTTTGGGATTTGTGGTCAGCAAAAAAGGAATTGAGATTGATCCAGATAAAGTCAAAGCAATTCAAGATCTTCCACCACCCAATACAAAAAAAGAAGTTCGAGGCTTTTTGGGAAGATTAAATTATATATCTCGGTTCATTTCTCAATTAACTGATAAATGTGATCCAGTGTTCAAATTACTTCGAAAGAACAATCCTGAAGTCTGGAATGAAGAATGTCAAGAAACTTTGGATATTATTAAGAAATATTTATCCAATGCCCCAATTTTAGTATCACCAATACCTGATAGACCATTAATTCTCTACTTGACAGTCTTCGAAAATTCGATGGGATGTGTACTAGGACAGCATGATGAATCAGGAAGGAAAGAAAAAGCTATTTATTATCTGAGCAAGAAATTTACCGATTGTGAAGTTCGATATCCACCAATACAAAAATTATGTTGTGCTTTGGTGTGGACTACTCGAAGACTCAGACAATATGTTATACCATACTACTTGGTTGATATCCAAACTTGATCCTTTAAAGTTCTTAATGGAATCACCAGCTTTGACAGGCAGAATGGCTAGATGGCAGATGTTATTATCTGAGTTTGATATTGTATATGTCAACCAAAAAGCGATAAAAGGAAGTGTCATAGCTGATTTTTTGGCCAGTCGTGTATCAAATGATTATCAGCCTTTGAACTTTAATTTTCCCGATGAAGATCTGTTATGCATATCCATGAATGAAGAAGTCAAAACAAATGATGCATTTGCAACTTGGAAGCTTTACTTTGACGGAGCATCTAATGCTTTGGGACGAGGAATCGGGGCAGTGTTAATTTCTCCTGAAAATATTTATTATCCCTTTACGAGTAGATTGGAGTTCTTTTGCACCAATAACATGGCGGAATATGAAGCTTGTGTCATGGGGATGAAAGCAGCTATAGAAAGGAAAATCAAATTTCTCAAGATATATGGAGATTCATCGTTAGTGGTGTATCAATTGCGAGGAGAATGGGAAACAAAAGATCCCAAATTGTTGGAATATCGAAATTTTACCCTCGAATTAGTGAAAGAATTTGAGAAAGTTACCTTCAATTATCTCCCTCGAGAAGAAAATTAAATGGCAGATGCTTTGGCTACATTAGCTGCTATGTTTCAAGCAACTAAGAAGGTTGATATGATGCCAATCAAAATGCAAGTATATGAAATTCCTGCACATTGTTATAGTGTGGAAGAAGAGGTAGATGGTAAACCATGGTATCATGATATCCTGCAATATATCAAAAATCAAAGTTATCCACCAAATGCAACATAAATTGATAAAAGAACCTTGAGAAGAATGGCTGCTGGATATTTTCTTGATGGAGAGATTATGTATAGAAGAAGCAGTGATCAAATGCTGTTGAGATGTTTAAATACCAGTGAAGCTCGAAATGTCATTGAAGAAGTACACAGTGGAATATGTGGAACACATGCAAATGGTCTTTCCATGGCCAGAAAAATAATGAGATATGGATACTATTGGGCTACTATGTACACAGATTGCATTGATTACGCAAGGAAATGTCATAAATGCCAGATATATGCAGACAAGATTCATGTACCCCCATCACCTTTACATGTAATGACAGCACCCTGGCCATTTTCTATGTGGGGAATAGATGTCATTGGAGCAATCACACCAAAAGCATCGAATGGACATTGTTTCATTCTTGTGGCAATTGATTATTTTACCAAATGGGTTGAAGCTGCTTCATACACTAATATTAAGAGGTCCACAGTCTGCAAATTCATAAAGAAAGAGATAGTTTGTCGATATTGCCTACCAGAGAGGATCATTACAGACAATGCTTTGAACCTGAACAACAAAATGATGACCGAACTTTGTGCACAATTCAAGATCAAACATGCAAATTCAGTGGCATATCGTCCAAAGATGAATGGGGCAGTTGAAGCAGCAAATAAGAACATCAAGAGAATCATTACAAAGACTACTGAAACTTACAAAGATTGGCACGAGAAGTTACCTTTTGCTCTATATGCATACCGAACTACTGTTCGAACATCTACTGGGGCAACGCCTTTTTCTTTAGTCTACGGGATGGAAGCAGTCTTACCAATTGAAGTTGAGATTCCATCGCTCCGAATATTGAGAGAAATAAAATTGGATGAATCTGAATGGATCCAAGCTAGATTTGATCAATTGAACCTTATTGAAGAGAAAAGATTGAAAGCTATTTGCCATGGACAGATGTATCAAAAATGGATGATGAAGTCTCATGATAAGAAAGTACATCCAAGAGAATTCCAAGAGGGTGATATAGTACTAAAAAAGATCTTGCCTATACATAAAGATTTCCGTGGGAAATGGATGCCTAATTGGGAAGGGCCATACGTTGTGAAAAAGGCCTTTTCCGGAGGAGTGTTGATCTTGGCAGAAATAGATGGAAAAATTCTGAAAAATCCAATAAACTCGGATTCTGTCAAGAAATATTATGCTTGAAAAAAAAAAAAAGAGAAGAAAAAGAAAGGGGGTCAAGGTGAAAACCCGCAAAGGGCATCTTGTAACCAAAGGAAGGATTTGAGTTGAAAACCTGAAAAGGCGGCTCAAATGCAAGTTGATATTAGGCATCTGGCAATTGAACTCTCTTAAGATTTTGACAGTTTGGAAGAAACTTCACATCCACAAGCATTTTGACAACGTTTGAGATCTTCCATACAAAAGTTTCCATCATTACTCTAAATTGTGTCAACTGGATTAATTTAGAAATACTTATGCTTATAATTTGTTGAGACATTTGAATTTTTATCATTCTTATGCTTGCCATAACTTTGAATACAATTCTATCTATTTCAAGTTCAATTTATTTGAAATTAAATTTATTTTTGGAAATTCAATTTATTCTTTTCTATTGAATTAACATAATTTTGAAATAATTTAAAGATTTCTGAATATCACTTTATGTTAATACTTTTAAATACATGGAATACAAAGTAGGCAAATCATCACTAGCTTAAAGCCATGAACATCAAGATTATTACAAGTGGTGCTACCGACAACAAGGTCGAATCCGCCAAATCTACTCATCAATTGCTCCAACCGATCACCATTCAGTTCTTGCACATCTGTTTTCAAAGATATACTAAAACAGTAGAAGATGATCTTTGCAGTACTGATTCCAGCAAAGAACAAGACATTGATATCACTAGGAAACATGTTTCTATACAGATCCTTGTATATGGTTTTTAAGGAAACCTAGAAGCATTTCCACCTCATCAGGTTCAAGTGGAGTAACTTTATTCTTTCCAACCCATACTAGATTCCATTTTCAGCACTCATCAAGAACATACTTCTGGACACTCGAAGGATTCCAAGAAAGCCATCATTTCTTTGTCAATGGAAAATTATCAGCACATGGATGAAGCATAATAAGAGAAACTTTGTTTTTAATTGGCAGAATTATATAGCCCTTTTCAGTGTAATAGCATGGAAATGCTTCAAATCTACAAATTCTGGCTTTACATCGAATAAGTACTGTGATATCACAGTCCAAACATTAAATAGAACAAATGAATTTACCAATAGCATCTTCTGGAAGTGTTCTTTGAGTTATTTGATCTGATTTGACAAAACCAATCATTGAATTTGGAAGATGAATGTGCCAATAGCATCTTCTGGAAGTGTTCTTTGAGTTATCTGATCTGGTTTGACAGAACCAATCATTGAATTTGGAAGATGAATGTGCCAATAGCATCTTCTGGAAGTGTTCTTTGAGTTATCTGATCTGGTTTGACAAATCCAATCATTGAATTTGGAAGATGAATGTGCTCCATAGCATCTTCTGGAAGTGTTCTTTGAGTTATCTGATCTGGTTTGACAAAACCAATCATTGAATTTGGAAGATGAATGTGCCAATAGCATCTTCTGGAAGTGTTCTTTGAGTTATCTGATCTGGTTTGACAAAACCAATCATTGAATTTGGAAGATGAATGTGTTCATAGCATCTTCTGGAAGTGTTCTTTGAGTTATCTGATCTGGTTTGACAAAACCAATCATTGAATTTGGAAGATGAATGTGTTCATAGTATCTTCTGGAAGTGTTCTTTGAGTTATCTGATCTGATTCAGTAGGAACCCCAGAACCAATCGTTGGAATTGAAAGATGAACTACATGATTATCTTCATTAAGAAGCTCCTTTTCAAGCTTCCTCTGCTTCCTTTTCAAAAAAAACATAGCCCAAGTTTCGCCTTTGCTTGTAATTAGGATCATTGCATAATGACTTCCTATTTTTTACCAGAAGAAGTGCATCAGCAGCCTTAGTCATTTGAGAAGCACATGTAAAATTTGCCAATTCTGCAATTGATGAATCTGGACCACATTTCTTCAGGGCTATTGAAGTTTCAGCCCATGAGAATCTCATTTTTGTCAAGTATAACAATTTATTCTCCTCAGAATTCAAGATTTCTCGGTATTAGAAGAACTATCGATATCTGTGAAATCATCTTGAAAGGTCACTTCATAATCAGATAAGTTGTTATCAGAATCAACATGTTGCCAGAATGCAAGCTTTTCAAGAGCCTATACTATTGAGTTTTATTCTCAAGAGGTTTTGTGACATTATATCTACATCTACATTTGTCAAAGATGATAGATTCTTTGATTTGAAGAAGACAGATATATTGGGTTTTTACAATTGAAGAAATACTCAATTCACCCGTCTAAAATCAAACAACTTAATATTCATGCATCATATTTAGGCATTTGCAAAAATAGATGCATTTTCATTCATTTTTGTTGAATTTCTAACAGGAATTTCAAAAATTTTAGCAAAGATTCAAATTTATCATTTGAAGGATCAGCTTTTCCAGTTCGAGTTCATAATGAGAAGAACTCATCTGAAGAAGGAAGAAGAAGTTCATAATGAGAAGAATTTGTTCAACCTTTTACCTGAATTCATCACTTGATGGATCATCTTTTCCAGAGAAAGTTCATAATGAGAAGAACTCATCTGAAGAAGGAAGAAGAAGTTCATAATGAGAAGAATTTGTTCAACCTTTTACCTGAATTCATCACTTGATGGATCATCTTTCCAGAGAAAGTTCATAATGAGAAGAACTCATCTGAAGAAGGAAGAAGAAGTTCATAATGAGAAGAATTTGTTCAACCTTTTACCTGAATTCATCACTTGATGGATCATCTTTTCCAGAAAAAGTTCATAATGAGAAGAACTCATCTGAAGAAGGAAGAAGAAGTTCATAATGAGAAGAATTTGTTCAACCTTTTACCTGAATCCATCAATTGATGGATTATCTTTTCCGGAGAAGTTCATAATGAGAAGAACTCATCTGAAGAAGAAAGAAGAAGTTCATAATAAGAAGAACTTGTTCAACTTTTGGCATAATTCTATCACAGAAGGAGATAGATTAACATCAGCCTTTCTAGAGAAAGTTCATAATGAGAAGAACTCATCAAGAGCTTATTCAACCTTTTGAATGACTCTATCACAGAAAGGAGGTTATCATTATCCCCAGCAGAAAGTTCATAATAAGAAGAACTTATTTGGAGAGAGAGAAGAATTTATTCAATATCTCCATTATGATCAAAGTAAAGTCAAATGGATAAAAATTTTATTATTTTCATCTTTGCCCTATTCTTGTTAACACAAGAATGAGCAAAGAGGGGCAGCTGAAGATACTAATTTTTTATCCATATTATTATTATTATTATTATATATTATTATTATTATTACTATTATCATTATTATTATTATTATTATTATTATTATTATTATTATTACTATTATTATTAAATATATTAAATACATATAAATATTATTAAAAATAAATAAATAATAAAAAATATAATTACAGGCCCAATTACAATTGGACCGGCCCAGTTACAAACCAACCAGAGCCGGTCCAAATCCAACCAGAAACCCTAAATATTTGGGTTTCCAGTTAGGGTTTCCTAACCCTAATCTAGCCAGCCGCCATCTTCAATCTCAACCGTTGGATCTGGTTTGATCCAACGGTCCACCAGTTGCCAGAGGAAACCCTAGGGTATCTATACCCTAGGGACACGTCCCAACGCCGCCGCTGCTGCTTCCAGAAGCCTTCACCGCCTCCGCCGCTGCCACGTCCCGAATGATGCTTCCAGAAGATCAACGCCAGCCGTCCATGCAAGGCTACGGGTGAGTCACCACTGGTAGTCCGGTGACTCACCGAGGCCCCCTCTTCGGACCGGTCTGAGACGAACACCGGTGGTGGCTATAAAAGCCACCACCCATCTGCGAAAGAAAAAAAAGAAAAGGGAGACAAAAAACCAGGGACAGAGACAGAACCAAAAAGAAAAAAAAAAGGAAAATAGAGAGAGATATAAAACTACCAACGATCCCAACAGAGCAAAAACAAAAACAGAAGGAAAAAGAGAGGAGAGAAGCTTACCAAGGAAGCCTTGACCGTCGCCGGAAACACTGAACATCGCCGGAGAACCGAAAATACCGAAGGTATATTTATAGATCTGCTCCGATTGGAGCCATTTAAGGAAAAGAACATCGGAACCGTCCTTAGGACGGTCCGATCTATCCAATAGTATAAAAATAAATTTTCCGGCCACCGGATGCGGTGGCCGGCGGGGACACTCGCGGTGGCAGACGGCTGCCGGATTCCCTCCGGTGAGGGAATCTAGAGAGAGGCCAGAGAGAATTCTCTCTCTCTCTCTCTTTCTGCTTAAAGAAAAAAAAAGAAGAAATGAAATGGCTGGCCCTTCGGGCCAGCCGGTTTGGACCATTTATAGTCCTTCCCGAACGACGTCGTTTCGGGAAGGACTATGCGCGTAATTACAAAATAGTTAAAACCCGTCCGTAGTCCTCCCAACTTGTAAATTTTATATTTTGGTCACTAAACTGAATTTATAATAATTTTAATTCAGTCTTTGAATTTTAATTTTGTTCATTTTAGTCCTTTTTATTAAAATATATTTAGGATAAATAACAAATTTAATCCCTTAATTTTAATAAATAATTTTTTAATCCCCAGTTCATATTTTTAATTTAATTTATTATAAAATTCGAATTTTAGATAATTTTATTTTGGTCACTAAATTATTAAATTAGAAAATAAAATATTTAATCCCTATAATTTCAATTAATTAGGAATTAGATTTAGTTTTATTTTAATTATAATTTAGTTATTTATTTTATATGTCTTCATTTATTTTATTGTTTTTAAATATATTGTTTTAGTAGAATTTTTATTTTATTGTTAAATATTTTTATTCATAAATATATAATAAATAGTAATTTTTAAATATTTATTTTTAATATCGAAGAAAAGGACAGTCTTAATACAACTAGATGTCCTATTCTGATATTTTAAAATTAAAAAGTAAATAATATTATTTAAATTAATATTTATCAATATCAAGAAAAGAGCTGTCTTAAGGCACCTAGAAGTTCTTTTCTGATATTTTTAAATAAATAAATTTTATATAATTTTGAAATAATAGAATTATAAATTAAACATATTTTGAATTTTTAAAATTTTAATAATAGAGATAATTTATAATTAAAAGTACCAATTTTGGGCGTTGTAGGGGTGCTAATCCTTCCCTAAACGTAACCGACCACGAATCCCTTTTTATTATTAAAAAGAACGAATTTTTGGTTATAAAACGCAGATCAGTTCATCTTTTAAATAATGTTTTCTTAAAAACTTTTTTTTTAAAAGATAATTTTTAGGTATTCGACCTACCTGACCCAAAAGGCCGATGGCGACTCCCAAATTATTTTCAAAACCATTTATTCACATCAATTTCCCCGCCAGAAATTATAATATTTCGTGCCCGGACGAAAACCGGTTACGACACCTACGATACGGTAGATTGGGATATTTTATTTAAAGTTATGGTTAGAATGGGATTCGGATTAAAATGGTGTGGCTGGATTCGGGAATGTGTGTCAACTGCCTCGGTTTCAGTGCTAGTTAATGGGGTTCCTACGGATGAATTTCCTATGGCTAGAGGTCTTAGACAAGGGTGCTCCTTGTCCCCATTGCTGTTTAATTTCATTGGCGAGTTACTTAATCTACTGATTCGGAAAGCAGAATCTTCGGGCCTGTTCAGTGGTTTGATTGTTGGCAAGGATGATACAGCTCTTAATTTGTCACATTTGCAATTCGCAGATGATCTCATTATCTTCTGTATGGCTTCGAAGACACAGATTCTAAATGTCAAGAGGTCTACGGGTCTTTGAAGTCATTTCAGGACTACAATTAAAACTCACTAAGTGTAGATTATTTGGGATTAATATCAGTGAGGAAGAGGTGTTGCAGTGGGCTAATACTATTGGTTGTGTAGTGGGACATTTTCCTTCGGAATATTTGGGATTACCGCTTGGTGCTAAGAGAAATTCTATATCGTTGTGGGATCCGATAGTGCAGAAATTTAACAAGAAGCTAGCCAGCTGGAAGGCGAGGACTCTGTCTGTGGCAGGAAGATTAGTGTTATTGAAGGCTGTTTTATGCTCATTACCCACTTATTTCATGTCCCTGTTTAAAATACCTTCTTCCGTGATTGTTAAGCTAAACTCCATTATGGCCAGTTTTCTATGGGGAGGAGGGGTAGAGGTTAAAAAAATCCATTGGATAAACTAGTCGACAGTATGCTCTGCAAAAAGTGCGGGTGGTCTAGGAGTTCTAGATCTTAATTACATGAATAGAGCACTTCTAGGATAGTGGTCTTGGAGGTTTGCGAATGATAGAGGGTCAGTGTGGAAAAAGGTTATTTGCAGTAAGTATAATCTGGACCCTAGTTTGTTGATTTTCAAGGAAAAACTACCTGCTTTTTCTTCTTGGATTTGGAAATCGATAGTCAATAATCATTTCAAAGATGACCAGTTCGGAGCTAAATTTCGAAGTCTGTTAGATGTTCGAGTGGGCAGTGGGGACAGAATCAGTTTCTGGTCTGATAACTGGGCGACTGTTTCCCCTCTTAAAGAGGTCTTCCCCAGATTATTTGCTCTGTCTGTAAATAAAAATGGGAAGTTAAAAGAGTTTGGTGAGTTCAGTCCTCAGTTTGGTGTTGGCATGTTCAATTGAGAAGGAGTTTGAGTGACTGGAACTGGTTCAATTCTGCGATCTGATGACCTTAATTCACAATATATCTCTGTCCAAGGATCTGTCTGATGGGTGGGTTTGGAGAGGAAACGGGGATGGGATCTATTCTGTTAAGACCAGTGTCAAAGCTTGCAGTCATGTTTTGTCAGTTGATTCTTTTGGTTGAGATTCATTTGGAGGGTTTGGTGCCTCCCAGAGTGGAGGTCTTTTTGTGGCAGTTGTGCATCATAGACTGCCAGTAAAACAGGAACTACAAAGGAGAGGAGTTTCAGCTGTTATAGATGTGTCATGTCCCCTATGTAAAAAAGAGGTTGAATCCTCTTTGCATTTATTTTTACTTGCCTTGTGGCATGGGCATTGTGGATGAAAGTTTTGAAATTGTGGGGTGTTAGTTCGGTTTTGCAAGCCAATGCTCAAAGTTTTCTGTTAGCTTGGGAGCATTTGGTCCCTAATTCTAGAATTTGGTCATATATTCCGGGTGTGGTGCTATGGACTATATGGAAATATAGGAATGACATTGTGTTTGATGGGGGTAGGCTCGATCAGATCGATCTGTTTTTTTATGGCAAGATGTAGGCTGGCGACCTGGTTCATAACGAATTCCAAGGATGTCTCTATTCTAAAAGACTCTCTCATCTCTGATCCTACTATTGGGGATTCTTGCTCTAATTCAAGGTGTTCGATCATTGAAATTGTGTCTTGGTCTCCTCCTCCAAAGGTTTATTAAACTTAATGTGGATGCAGCAGTGAATGGTGATTGAGGAAGAGTGGTGTTGGGGAATTCTTAGAGATGAGGATGGCTCGGTGATGTGCTCTTTTCAAGAGCCTTCTGGTCCAGGTCCTCCGGCGCTGATTGAGTTGTTGGCAGTTAAGAGGGGCCTAATTTTTTTTGAGCCGTTTCATCAGCAGATGAATGAACGTTTATTGATTGAATCTGATAGTAAACTTGCAGTAGAGTGGGTCAAGAATTTTGATCTCTGTCCCGGTGTATACTCTAATTTAGTAAAAGATATTGTTACTAAGTTAAGGGAGTTGAATGGTATTATTAGATGGGTTGTTAGGTTAGCCAATGTTGAGGCTGATAGTTTAGCCAAAGCTGGTATTGGCTAGTTTTACATTTGTGATTTGCTTTTGTAGTCTTTGGGTTGGATTATGTAAAGGGAGTGTTTATGTGTTGTTGTTAAACATTATGTATATTGTGGTTTTTAATGAATCCTAAGGCACTCTTTTCCTCCTTCCGCTGATTGAGAAGCACTTAGTGTTCCATTAATCATGAAGGGGGTTTTTAACGAGGCCTACATTCCTATCAAAAAAAAAAAGAATTCAAGTATTTTTCCCTAGGTCAAGATCCCTTGTGGTAGTGTGTGTGCGTGATTGTATTCAATCTATACTTAGCAAACTTAAACTATTTCTAATCAAGCCTCCTAGTTTTTGCCAAGGCATTTACTTATTCATTAAGCACATTTTTACTCCTTTTTTTTGAATTTTTTTTAATTGCTGTTACGAAGGGAGTCAGCTCATCACACCTACTCTCCCACACTCTAGATGAAAGGGAGCATACCTTCCACCCCCGAGCTAATTAAGTAGAGTCATCCCGTGATTACTTTCATTCACTCATATGCACAAGGCTGCCATTTATTAAAGAAAGTTCCAGGCAATGCCACGGCAAAGAGGAGTGTCCCTCTACAGCTATGACTAAGCATTTATTCACAGTTTCATTTTTAAGTGAGTTTGTTTTTGATTTTTCTTTCAAGCACAAAACTATATTTCAATACCAAAACTAACTAGTGTTTTTTCATAAAAATTTTCTAAATTTTCTAAGTATAGATAACATACAAATCGTGTAAAAGTTTTTCACAAAGAATCAAGCCCTAGAGTAAGTTCTATCATTCTCAACAGCCATTTACATTCAGATTCTAGCCTAACATTATCATCATCGGGTATCCACAAAACATTTCATCTAACTGTCCTACCATTTTCTGATGCCATGGCATAAACCTAGAGAACTATACTAAATATAAACTATATGTCATGCAATGAAATGCAACTAAATGAGAATGGATCTAAGAGAGATACCTCAATGAGTGCGTGGTGTTGCCTTGGAGGTGCTAGCAGCTCCTCGTCGGGTGCGCTTGCGTATAGGTGCTGGGCTGGATTCGGACGAAGTGGAGTAATAATGCACAATATTGGAGCGTCCAGCCATGGTTTTGATGCGTTTGCCACGACGTGGTACAGGAGAAGGTTTGGGTGCTGGGACAGGGCTGGGTGTTTCTTCGACAGGACAGTGACCGGATACTCAGGAGTTTCGGAACGGTGCGGAGTAGGACTCAGATCATCTTCGAACTGTTGCCAAGCGGTAGTGTCGGTTGAAGCCGGTTTTGAACGCACCATTTTCGTGTGTATACGAAGCAAGAAAAATGATAAAGGAAAAAACTTTTGAAAGCTTTAAAAAACTTGGATGTATTTTGGCTATGGAGAGAATAACAAAAGGAGAAGATGAATGAAGGAAAGAGAAAAAGTAAAAGTTAAAATGAAAGAGAAAAATTAATAAAGAAAGAGAAAAGAAAAAGTTAAAAATTTAAGAGGGAAAATGTGTGATAGGACGGTTAAGAGAGGAGTGAGTGGGTGGGGGTTTGTGCGTGCATGGGGAAGGAAAAAAACTGCCAAAAGGTAATGATGGTGATAAGATAAGTCTGAGGAAAGAGAAAAAGAAATGTTAGAAATTAAATTAAATAAAAAGAAACAAATCAAAAGAATCTCTCTCCAATTAATGCATTGTCCTTTCCTCCCTTTGTTAACCGCTCCTTGCACTGTTTGCATCACTGTGGTCCCTACAAATCATATCAAAAATTAATTAGAAAATGAAATAAAAATAAAAATAAAGAAAAACTTAAATTTTAAATTTTTATTTATGCACATACACAAATTCCATGCCGTGGCATCGAATTTTGGTACTCCTCTGGGCACGCTTTAGTATCGTGCAGACGTAACACGTCCTTGTTGTGTGGTAGTGGAACTCCATTGTAGGCTTTCAGACGCTGGCCATTGACCTTGAAGATCGTCCCATTGTCTATTCTCTTGATGTCAACAGCTCTATGGGGATAGACATAATGCACCTCAAATGGTCCTGACCATCGAGATTTGAGTTTCCCAGGAAAGAGTTTGAGTCTGGAGTTGTAAAGCAAGACTTGTTGCCCCTCATGAAAATGCCGTGGCATCAGTTTCTGGTCATGCCACTTCTTGGTTTTCTCCTTGTATATCCGAGCATTCTCATATGCTTGTGCTCTAAACTCTTCCATTTCGTTAAGTTCAAGTAATCTCTGCTCTCCAGCTAGTTGAGCATCGAAATTCAATCGCTTGATGGCCCAATAAGCTGTGTTCAAGCTCAACCGGGAGATGACAAGCTTTTCCATACACCAACTTGAAGCGTGACATCCCCAAAGGAGTCTTGAATGCATTTTTGTACGCCCAAAGTGCTTCATCCAACTTTGGCGACCAATCCTTACGCCTTGGGTTTACCACTTTCTCTAAAATCTGTTTGGCCATTTGTCTGCGGATGATACGCCGTGGCAATCTTATGTCGAACTCCATATCTCTTCAATGCCTTGGCAATCAACTTGTTATCAAAGTGGGTTCCCTCATCACTAATGATAGCATGAGGTATTTCAAACCGAGTGAAAATATACTTGTGAAAAAACTTGAGTACGGTCTTGGAGTCATTCCTTGATGTTGCTATTGCTTCCACCCATTTTGACACATAATCCACAGCATGCAATATATATAATTTTCCTTCAGAAGATGGGAATGGTCCCATGAAATCGATGCCCCACACATCAAACAGCTCTATCTCCAAAATATTTTGCAGCGGCATTTCATGTCGTCTGGAGATGTTTTCAGTCCGTTGGCATCGATCACATCCTTTGTAAAATGCTTGGGCATCTTTAAACAGAGTTAGCCAGTAAAAGCCTGATTGCAGGACCTTAGCAGCAGTCCTTGCTCCACCAAAATGGCCTTCACTTGGGGCCGAATGACAATGGTACAAAATATCACTTTGCTCCTCTTCAGGTACACATCGTCTAATGAGCTGATCGGCACAATGCTTGAATAAATATGGCTCGTCCCAAAAATAGTGTCTTGCATCGTGCTTGAACTTCTTTTTAGCCTGACTATTCAAATCAAAAGGCACAATTCCACTAACAAGAAATTTAACAAGGTCAGCGTACCACGGGATTGCCGTGGCATATAAAATTTTCTCATCAGGAAATTCCTCTTGGATATCTACAGTGTCATGGCATTCAGAATTGTTCTCTAGCATAGATTAGTGATCAGCAACTTGATTCTCAGTTCCTTTTCTATCTACCACCTCTAAGTCAAATTCTTGCAAAAGTAAGATCCACCTAATAAGTCTAGGGTTGACATCCTTTTTGTTCACTAAGTATTTTATAGCCGAATGATCAGTGTGAACAATAACTTTAGTGCCTATTAGGTAGGGTCTAAATTTATCAAAAGCAAATACCACGGCAAGTAATTCTTTCTCAGTGGTGGTGTAGTTCAATTGTGCTTCATTTAAAGTGCGGCTAGAGTAATAAATAACATGAAACATTTTACCTCGGCGTTGCCCCAAAACAGCTCCTACGGCATAATCGCTTGCATCACACATCAGCTCAGATGGTGATGTCCAATCGGGAGGGACTACAATGGGTGCCGAGATCAGTTGTCGTTTCAGCTCAGTAAATGCGCCGAGGCATAATTCGTCAAACACAAAGGGTTGGTTTTGTTGAAGCAATGTGCACAAGGGCTTAGAAATCCTGGAGAAGTCTTTGATAAACCTTCTATAAAATCCAGCATGTCCAAGAAAACTTCTTATGCCCTTCACCGAAGTTGGTGGTGGCAACTTTTCAATCACTTCAATCTTCGCCTTATCAACCTCAATACCCTTGTGAGAAATTTTGTGGCCTAATACAATGCCTTCAGTCACCATGAAGTGACATTTTTCCCAATTTAAGACCAACTCAGCCTCCTCGCATCTCTTGAGAACTTTTGCTAAATTGCCGAGGCATCGTTCAAAATCGTCTCCACAAACAGAAAAGTCGTCCATGAATATCTCTAAGAAATCCTCAACCATGTTTGAAAATATGGCTTGCATACCGCGCTGAAACGTTGCCGGGGGCATTGCAGAGTCCAAAAGGCATCCTCCTAAAGGCAAAAGTGCGATGACAATTTGATTGTTCTCCGAGTACCCATCCAAAAAAGCAATAGAATGCTTTGCCGGCTAATCGATCCAACATTTGGTCGATGAAAGGTAGAGGAAAATGGTCATTCTTTGTAGCTTTGTTAAATTTTCTATAGTCCATGCATATCCTCCATCCGGTCACAGTGCGAGTGGGTAATAGCTCATTATCCTCATTAGTAACCACCGTCGTGCCTCCTTTCTTCGGAACACATTGGACAGGGCTCACCCATGAGCTATTTGAGATAGGGTAGATCACTCCAGCATCAAGCCATTTCAAAAATTTCTTTCATCACCACTTGCTTCATAATAGGGTTGAGTCTTCTTTGTGGTTCTATTGAATTGCCGTGGCAATCTTCAAGCAGAATCTTGTGCATGCAGATCGTGGGACTGATGCTTTTCAAATCGGCCATAGTCCAACCAATTGCTTTTTTATGCTGCATCAACACACTTAACAAACTTTGCTCTTGGTTAGCAGTAAGGTTAGCGGAAATAATCACCGGTAAAGTCTCATTGCTACCTAAGTATACATATTTAAGATGCCCTGACAAAGTCTTAAGCTCTAGAGTGGGTGCATGCATTAATGAAGGCTTAGGAGTAATAAATTCATCAAAATTTAGAGGTTCAAAATTCATACCTGATCTAGCTTGTAGTAAGCTAGATTCCTCCTCCAACATTGGAAAGTTGTCGGACTCCACTAAGCTTTCATCATCCACCCAATATTCATTTTCTGCTAGTTGAATAAAATTGTTTTGGCAAAGATGTTCAGTCTCTTCTTTAATCACTGAGTTCAATTTAGAAATGCCTTGGCATTCTTCAGTGTCATCAACATATTTGAGCGTTCGAAAAACATTGACAGTCACACACTGATAAGCCACTCTCATGGTGAGTTCACCTTTTTCACAGTCTATCAAGATACGTCCAGTGGCTAGGAAAAGACTTCGCAGAATGATTGGTGCCTTGGCATCAACTTCGCAGTCCAGAATTAAGAAGTCGACTGGAAACACAAACTTGTCCACCCTTACTATGACATCCTCGACTCTCCCTTCAGGTTTAACATGTGATCTGTCGACAAGTTGTAAAATAACCGAGGTGGGTCTTGCATCTTTTATGCCAAGCTTCAAGAATATTGATTTCGGCATTAAGTTGACACTTGAACCAAGATCACACAGAGCCTTTCCAACGAAATTAGCTCCAATTGAACAAGGAATAATGAAGCTGCCCGGATCATTTCTCTTTGGCGGTAACTTACTCAATGAAGAACAAAATTTTGTTGCCGTGGCAACAGTCTCTACTTTCCTCTTCTTGGTACAGATTTCCTTCAGAAATTTGGCATACATCGGCATCTGTTCAACAACTTCCAAGAGAGGTATGTTGATATGGAGCTGATCAAGAATGTCCACGAACTTTTTGAACTGAACTTCATCATTATGCTTCTTTAATCTTTGCGGGAAGGGTGAGGGAGGTCTAGCTTCCTTAGCTGCAGGAATAGAGTTTGCTTTTGCCTTGGCATCAGAATCTGGTACCTTAGCAGAATCCTCCTCCTTGTCCTTCTCAGTAACTCTATCATCATGTAATTCAACTTCAGTAGTGGGATTAGAATCATCATGTTGTGGCCCACTATCCTTGACTTGTCGATTGATTTGTGTTCCACTCCTAAGAGTTAACACATTGCAGTGCTCTTTTCCAGGTGCTCTAGTGACTTCAGTATCACTTGGCAAACGTCCTTGCTGACGCTCTTGCAATGCCGTAGCAATCTGACCAACTTGACCTTCCAAAGCTCTCAGAGACGAGCTATGGCTTTGAAGTAAGGCGCCTTGACTATGAAGTAAAGCTCCTTGATTCTTAATTGAAGTAGAATGGTCTTGCAACATTGTCTTCGTAGTGGATATGAACTCTTGAATTGTAGCTTCCAATGAACTCATGCTTGCTGAGGATGAAGCTCCTTTGTTGGCATTATGCCATTGCATAGCATTTTGGTAACCTTGAGGCTCATTGTGATTCTGCTGCCGAGTAGGTTGATTAACATT
The DNA here is from genome assembly GCF_006381635.1 of Hibiscus syriacus. Lineage (NCBI taxonomy): Eukaryota > Viridiplantae > Streptophyta > Magnoliopsida > Malvales > Malvaceae > Hibiscus > Hibiscus syriacus. The sequence continues at coordinate 691,541 of NW_024062982.1, read as the reverse complement.
GTGGGCTCCTTGATTTCCCCATGAAAAATTGGGATGCTGACGCCATCCAGCATTATAAGTATTAGAATAAGGATTGTTGTTGCCTCGATTGTAATTACCTACAAAGTTGATTGACTCATGGTTGGTTGGGCATTCGCTCTCGTGATGATTGTCTTGGCATAACAGACATGCCAGGCTAGTTGCTTTCACTTCCTTCACATCAGTGGAACGTTGTAAGTTCTTTAACATATTAGTGATGGCTGAGAATTGAGCGGACACCGAATCCTTGGTATCTAACTCAAATGCTCCAGGTGTTCTCCTTCCACTCCCAAGCCTCGAGGAAGAAAACTGATAATCATTATTAGCAATTCTGTCCAATATAGCAAACGCCTCAGTAGGTGATTTATCCAGCAATGTCCCATTTGCCGAGGCATCCAGTAACATCCTCGTGGGTGCATTGACTCCATTATAGAACATGACTACTTGAGTCCAATCATGAAAACCATGATTTGAACACTTCCAAAGCAAACTCTTGTAACGATCCCAACACTCATACATGGATTCGTCGTCGCCCTGGCGAAAAGAAGATATTTCATTCTTTAGCTGTGTATTCATGTTTGGTGGGTTGTACCTCAATAAGAAACTCTTGCAAAGATCGGCCCATGATTCCATAGAATCGGTTGATACACCACTCAACCAAGCCCTTGCTCGATCACGCAATGAATACGGAAAAAGCTTTAATTTCAGAAAATCCTCATGCACTCCTTCTTGGCGAAAAGAATCACAAACTTCCAGAATATTGCGAATGTGTTGCCTGGCATCTTCAGTTGGCATACCCCCAAAGTGCCCAATAGAATTCAACATGTTGAACATGATTGGTTTCAGCTCGAAATGTGCAGCTTGAATTTCAGGTGCCACAATCACAGGATTCAGATCATCCATAATCGGATTAAAGTGATCGCGAATAACGCGCGACCTAGCAGCAGGATCAACATTGTCTAATGCCGCGGCATTATGATTTCCATCATCCTGACCAATGCCTTGGTTTCCAATCTGATACATATTTCTTTGAGCACGTCTTCTTCTTCTAAAGAGTCTTTCAATCTCAAGTTCTATTGGTTCCAAAGGCTCTTCAGAATTTCTTCTAGGCATATACTAAATAAACCTGAAAATAAAACAAAAGTATCAAGTAAACTATACACAAATAAAAATGCAAAACAAAATAAAATGCTCTGGCAAAACTAAATAACTTCAGGCTGCCAATCCCCGGCAACGGCGCCAAAAACTTATTCGCGTGTTGTGAGTACTATAAATTATACGCAAATAATGTGCAAGTATACACAATCGCTCAAGTAATATAATGATAAGTGAGTATCGTCTCCACAGGGATTGGGTGAAATCACAAAAGTCTAACCAAAGCAATGCACTATTCTATCTAAGTATAGTTAGTCTTGATATATACAAATGTCACGGCAATGTAAATGTGTATGCTGGTGGATATGAAGTGATGGTATGATGGTGTAGCAAATGGAAATGCAATGGCAATGATAGATGTTTAATGTTGAGTATGGTGAAATGTCAAGGCAATGAAAAATGGTAAAAACAATAAATAAAGATAAAATGAAAAGAAAATAATCCTCACGTGACAAGCTTCCAAGAGAATGAATGGTAGGGATTGATCTACGGATGCTAAACTTATTTCTCAAGTATATTTAAGCTAACTGGTCTTTACTTACTCGACAGAGCTTTCCTAAAGTGTTCTAAAGAACCTAACAGAATAGGATGCCAAGGCATCTGCTCTCACTCAACGATGTTGGACAGCATACCCTATTGATAAAGACACCCTTTTTAGTCGTTGAAATCCTATCCTAGTCTCTTCCGAAATCTAAGGGATTAGATTATAATACTCCTAGGCCGGTTCAAAGCCCCTTGAAAATACTATAACCCATTGCTTATGAGGATCTTATCTTGCATTTCTTCCGAATACTTACAAGTATTTTTAGCTTAGGATTCTTCGGAATACCTAACCTTCATCTAAGAAATAGACATTTTCATGCCTCTTACAAGCCTAGATGGTGAAGCATTCATAAGCAAAGCAAATAAAGAACCAAAATAAACTTAAATATACCATTAAAAATAAAGTTCAAACAACCATTAAATCAACCACCACCAAATAAGTTAGTTCATGGTGGGGTTCAAAATATCCAAACACAAAGTCATGAAAATATTTGTTCCAACAACCCACAAATAAATATAAAATAGCAGCAAAAAGGGAAGTTGAGAAGAAGACTTCGACGCGTCACCGGAGGTCTCTCGGCCACCACGAACCACCTAGCTCGCTAGCTCCTTTCGGCGCCTAGCTTGCCACTCCTTGGAGCTTTATCAATGGAGGAATATCCCAAGGAAGAAGAAGGGAAAAGGGAAAAGGGAAAAGGGAAAAGGGAAAAGGGAAAAGGGAAAAGGGAAAAGGGAAAAGGGAAAAGGGAAAAGGGAAAAGGGAAAAGGGAAAAGGGAAAAGGAAAAATAAAAATATGATTTTTGCTACAGTGTGCGTCTCTTTTTTTTTCTCCCCCATGAGGTGTCATATATAATAAAAAATATCTAGGGGTAATGATGAGGTTGTTGGGTGCAAAATACTCCTCATACCCCTAGAATCACATGTTGGGTGTGAACCTTATCCTCAAAGTGGCAGTGGTCCTTCACGTGCAGAGACAGCTGTCCAGCGCCAACTGTCCTTATGCATAAATATATATATATATATTTTTTTTTCTGCGCCGAAAATGGCAAGGCATTTCAATCTGCTTTAGCAACATGTGATGCCGCGGCATTACTTCTCAAAGAATCCTTTTTCTTGCTATTCCCTGCACACCACAAATAAACTGCACCTTTCCCTCAAACAGCACCATTAAGAAATAAAATAGCACAACCACCACAAATGCACTATATGCAACTACATGATCCTAAAATGCCTAAAATAAGCTTTTAAACAAACAATAACTTAAGTGAAAAAGGCCTTAAAAGTAGTATTTTTAGGAAGTTAACAATAGTCAACATCAATATAAGCTTCTAATGTCAAATTTCCTCCTCTTTTAAACAAAATTTCCTTGTTAGGTGTACCCTTTAAATACTGCAGAATTTGATTCACAACCCTTAGGTGTGTTTCTTTAGGATTGTGGATAAATTGGCTCACAACTCTAACGCATAGGAAATGTCTGATTTGGTATGTGATAGGTAAATTAGTCTCCCCACAAGCCTCTGGTATGAGCTTCTGTCAACTGCTGCATCCTCCATTGTATCCCCAAGCTTGTGGTTCACTAGTACTGGTATTTTTGTTGGTTTGCACCCCAGTTTTCTGGTCTCTTTTAACAAGTCTAGGGTGTATTTCTGTTGAGATATGAAAATCCCTTGCTGTGAATATGTCACTTCAATACCTAGGAAGTATTTCAATCTCTCTAGATCTTTGACTTCAAACTCTTTCACCAAACAATTCTTTAGTTCATCAACCCCTTTCAAATCATCTCCTGTGACTATAATGTCATCTACATACACCAATAAGGCAGTAACTCCCCCTGTAGCAGAATGTTTCACAAACAAAGTGATCACCCTGACTTTCTTTGTAGCCCAAATTCAACATCACTTTAGTAAATCTTCCAAACCAGGCCTTTGGAGATTGCTTTAATCCATATAAAGTCTTTATTAACCTACACATTTTCTGCTCAGCACTTGAACAATCAATCCCTTTGCCCCTCATTCTTCGAGAATCAGAAAGATCTTTTTCAAGTTTGAATTTGTTCATTTGAAATATGGGTTCTTCCACTTCAATTTTATTTACTTATTTATTATTTTATTATTTTTTTCTATTTTATTCCCTTCCAACATTCCTTAAGTCCCATAGGTTTGATTCTATAGAATCTGACCCATTTTCTCATTGAGCGAGGGGTATGAAATAAATCAGATTGATTTTTCGATCAAAAGCAAATCTTCGATTTTTTCCTCTTTCTCTATCCCTATTCCACAGGTACAACATTTAAATCAATAAAGAACATTTTCCTCTGTATCTATATGAAACAATATTATTACATTCCAATTCCTTACCAATACCCCCAAGGAAAATCCCTAATTGGATCCCAAATTGATGGGTTAGTGTGAGCTTATCCATGCAGTTATGCACTCTTCGAATAGGAATCCATTTTCTGAAAGATTCTGGCTTTGGGTACTTTGGTGAGTCTTCGAGGTCCTTTCAACGACCTATGTTGTGTTGAAGGGATATCTATATGATCTGATCGATTGCGTAAAGCCCGCGGTAGCAACGGAACTGAGGAAAATATACAGAAAAGACAATTCTTTTCTGTATACTTTGTAGCCCAACTTCAACATCACTTTAGTAAATCTTCCAAACCAGGCCCTTAGAGACTGCTTTAGTCCAATATAAAGTCTTTTTTAAACTACAAACTTTCTGCCCAACACTTGGACTAAATCCAGGTAGGATGTCCATATAAACTTCTTCCTCGAGATCCATGTTAGAAGGTGTTTTTAATATTATACTGATGTAATTCCCATCATTGGTTTGCAGCTAGTGACAGTAAAATTCTCACAGTATTCATCTTTAAGACAGGGCAAACGTTTCGAGATAATCTATCCCATAGGTTTGAGAATACCCCTTAGCCACCAACCTTGCCTTGTATCTCTTCAACGATCCATTTGACTTGTATTTTACTGTAAACACCCACCTACATCCTACTATTTTCTTCCCTTATGGCAGTTTCACCAAGTCCCATGTCTTGTTCTTCTCTAATGCTTCTATCTCAACCTGCATGGCATTCTTCCAATTTTCATTTTCTAATGCATTGGACACGGTTTTAGGAATGATGATGGTGTTTAGGCTAGTAAAGAAGGCTTGGTGATTGTGAGACAAATTTCTGTAAGACAAAAATAGGTAACGAGGGTTTTTTATGGTGCAAGTCTTTTTTCTTTTTCTAATTGCAATAGGAAAATCAAAATCCCTGTGATCAGAGGCAGGATCAGAAATTTCAGTTTTATTTGAATCAAAGATAGGTTCAGTAGTTACCTCGATTTGTATAAGAGAGGAAGAGAATGATTGAGCCTGCACTGGTGCCTTTCTTCTTGAGTAAACCAGCTGAGGACGAGTAGTGTCCTGAATTTTTGACTGAAGAGTAATAGGGTCAGGTTATAAGGTGGTAGGTTGGTAAAAAACATAAGGTTGTTGTATTAACTGTTGGGAAGAAACAAAAGGCTGTTGGATTGGCTGTTGGGAAGAAACAGAAGGAGGCTACTGTTGCTCAGGAAAGTCAATGAGAGGCTGAAGAAGGAAATAATATGTGTCCTTATCTTTCTTGAATGAAATCTCCCCCTAGAGATAGGGATGAGTAAAATAATTTTTCTTTTCTGAAAAAGTGACATCAGTCGAAATAAAGTCTCCTTGTAGGTGGATGATAATACTTGTACCCCTTTTGAGTGGAAGAGTAGCCATTAAAAACACATTTTAATGCCATTGGATCAAGCTTCCCCCTATTTTGAGAGTATATGAACAAATGCAACACAACCAAGTATTTTAGGTTTAAGGTTAAGTGAGGGGCTGAAGTTTGGAAAGAAATTGTTTAGGATTTGGATATGACTTTGGAATTCAAGGACTTTAGTGGGTATTCTGTTTATCATATAGGTGGCAGTCAACATAACTTCTCCCCAATACTATTTAGGTACATTTTTTTAAAACAAGAGGGCTCTTGTAATGTCAAGAAGATGGCCATTTTTCCTTTATGATACTCCATTATGTTGGGGGTATTTACTCACGAAGACTCGTGAATAATGCCTTTTTCTTGAAAATAGGGAGATAGGACTTTGTTGAAATAGTCCTTAGCATTATATGATTTAAACCTTTTTATTTCTACCCCAAACTGAGCTTTAATCATAGTATAAAAGGTTTTAAAAGTGGAACTCTCATATGATTTTTGTTTTAGAAGAAATAACCATGTCATACAGGTACAATCATCTATGAATGAGACAAATCACTAGGCCCCAATTATATTAGGAATCATGGATGGCCTCCAAACATCGTTGTGTATAAGGGTAAAGGGGTTTGAATTTCTTTTATTACTAACAGGAAAAGAAGAGTGTTTATGCTTAGCAAGTTCACATATATCACAATGAAATTCCTCACTATTTAAGGATTTGAATAAAGAAGGAAACATAAACTTTAAAGTTGTAAAGGATGGGTGAACAAGACTGAGATGGTGAAGCCATATATGATCTTTATTGGTTTTGGATTCTGATAAAAGCGAAAAAGATGGAGAATTCAGGGCACTGACTTGTGCACCAGGTCTTCAAGGTAATATAGACCATTTTCTTCTCTAGCACATCCAATCATCCTCTTCGTTCCTTGTTCCTGAAAAATACATTGGGTAGAATGAAAAAGAACAATGCAGTTAGTGTCTTTGATGATTTTTTGAATGGATAAGAGGTTAGTAAATAGCTTTGGTACATGAAGGACATTTTTTTAAAGTAAGAGTTTCACTTATAACAATATCCCTTGACCAACCACTGTTATCATAGTACCATCTGCCACAATTATTTTTTTTTGTTGCTAGGACAAGGTGTATAGGTTGTAAATCTGAGTGAGAAATTGGTCATGTGGTCTGTAGCCCCTCATTCAATTACCCAGGAGCTTTGGATGGGTAAATCTGAGGCCCTAGAATGCTGAGAAGAGGAAGATATACTTGAGAAGACTAGACTACATGTACCTCCAGAGGAGTTTTTGTTTAGGGAGCCCAATAGATTTCTCAGTTTATCTATTTCCTCTTTGTTAAACTCCACAGGCTGTTCTTGAGAGTCCTCAACCAATTGTTTAGTTGTATATGCTCTTCCTTGACCCCTTGATGATCTCTCATTTTTCTGGAAATTTTTTAGCTACTGTCTGTGGCTTTCCATGAAGTTTTCAGCACTTCTCCTTTGTGTGGCAAGGTTCTTGCAGTATGTACACCATAGAGAGTCTCTGTTTACTTCTTTTGCTGTCTCTTTTATACGTTGCTTTTCCAGACCCATTTTTCTCACAGTTACAACTTTAGTGATCAGGGTCGAACTCTCCTATTGATTGCTTTCAATCATAACTCCTCTCATTCCTTCCTCAGTTCGTATGATTGCTATAGTCTCATTCAGTGATGACAGGTCTTCTTTTCCAAGAATTTGTACCCTTACTGCATCAAACACAACTTTTAGTCCAACAAGAAAATTGTAAATTCTTTCTTTTTCAACAAACCTATTTAGGGCAGCTACATGTTCGCTACATTTCATCTGAATACATTGGTAGTGGTCCATTTCTTGCCAAAGATTTTGCAATAGGTTAGAATAGTCTGTGATTGACTTGCTTCCCTGTTTGGTGGATGAAATTGTAACACCCCCAACCCGTATCCGACCCGGATACGAGTCCGAAGTGTCACATTGACTTTTCAAACATTTATTCGTATAAAATAGTGAGTAATTTAAAACTTTGATAACATTTAACTTATTCAAAACGTTTACAAAATATATCAGAGTTCATACAATTTATATCTTTAGACTACATGCCAACTACACTCTATATACAATACATATATTTTCTGATCTGACATTTAGTAAGGAGAATTGACATGTCTTGCTCCGCATTACTCCTTACTCTTCTCGAAACCTACGTGTGAAACAATCACACGCTAAGTCGTTGACTTAGTGAGGCATATAAAACATATAATATTTCATATAACATAAATCATACATAAACATATACCATCATTATCATTAAGAAACACACATAACATCATATGGTTCATGTAACACATTTCAAACCACTTACCTTTGATAACCATTTATAAACCCATCGTATACATATCACATTCAGTATGCTTGTTTAATCACTTTATTAGCCCATGTACACTAGTGAGAACTTAAGGTATGTGAGTACATTGAGGTTGTGCACACATATGTTGTCACCACAGCTCGATCAATGTCCCGAAAGACCAGTCTATAGATTTCGAAGAACCCAGGTAATCAGTCCATATGTCCCGAAAAACATAGGTAAACAGTCCATACGTCCCGAAGAACATAGGTAAACAGTCCATATGTCCCGAAGAACATAGGTAAACCCTCGACCCTTGGCATGCCAACTATACCCTAGCTCTCATATCACCTAACATGGGCATTATCATTTAACAGTTCACATTACTTGTCATTTCTCTTCTGTCACATACCACATGTATGTGTAACCATGTATTCCATATCATATCACATGTTCATATAAGCTCATAGCTTCTTTCACATATACATGTAATCACTTAGTCTATTTTCATGTAATTCTTTTCACTTCTCATATGATTTTATTTTCATATCTCACATAGCTCATATATCTCATAGTTCTTTCACATAGCTCACTATCATATTTTCATATCATATATCTTATAATAGATTCTTATATCATTATTTGTTTCCTTTCTACCTATTCATAATCACATAACATATACAAAGCATATCATTATCTTTAGTCATGCATACATACAATCAATGTAATACAGATAATCACATATAATTATAACAACACATAATAATGTCCATGACTTCATGCATATTACTCTAGGAAATAGACTCATCGCAAGTCTTATTTCCATTAAACACTACATATCACTAGTATGCACTCACCTTAGTCTCACTAGTCAATTCCAATCTCTTATCTTTCCCTTGATCGATCTTACTTGTCAAATGTTCCGGAATTGCTTTACGCGCTGAATCTACATAAATGTACATTTTGAGGCAATCATTAGATACCTACACCTTGTAATTGGATACTAGCAACTTAAACGAACTTATTAAACCAATATTCACATTTTTCCTTTAGGGGGAATCGGTTCCCTCCTGTGGGAGTATCGATTCCCTCATGACATTCTGGAAATTTTTTGTTCGTTTGAAGGGGTATCGGTTCCCCTTGAATGGGTACCGATTCCCCTTGCCCAGAAATCATATTTTTAGCTCGAAATTCACTTCATTTCAGCTTAAACCTTCATACTTCACTCCCTTTAATATTCCTAACTTTCATACACATACTTAAATTCATTTATACTCCATAATCACTTCTTTAAACTCAAAATTCTATCATTTACATGGCATTCAAGAATCACACTAAATTTTCAATGTGTTCTAATTCCAATTCTAACACTTCATACTTCTTAATTTAACCCTTGACAAGTCAAATTAAACTTCAAAATCTATTAACTCCTATTTCAAAAATTCACTTAAAACTCATTTTTCTTAATTTCTCATAACTTGTTAATCTTTGAGTTTTAAGCCACCTAAAGCTTTCCTTAATCTTTCTTAACATCCCAAGAATCAAAACAATCTTTAAAACGAAAGAATTAACCAACTGAAGACCCACTTACCTTATACAAGGCTTCACGGTGGAGAGGAGGAAGAAGAAGACTGAAGAATACTCTGGAGAAATTATCTCCTTTCCCACGTTTTTATATCCCTTAAAAGAGAATAAAAATCTTCTCTTAGAAAAGACCATAATACCCTTGTTATTTCCAAACTTTACCATTAAATCCAACATCAACTTTCTTCAATTAAATCCATGAACTTTTAACTTATTTCGAAATCGAGCACATAGTTTTTAAAATTTGCAATTTAGTCACTGACCCTGATTTAGGATGTTACAAATCTCCCCTCTTTTAAAGAAAATTCGTCCTCGAATTTTCGCTGCACACAATTATAAGAACATGTCTACTAATGTTCTCATGTTGTTTCCTTTACTTAATTTTTCTTTCCCTTAGTTCTTCAACTACCCTTTTTTTTATATACCCTTATCATGTCACTTATCATATAACCAATATCATCAGTTCTTATCAATCAAAATCATTAATCAATCAAATTCCTTATCAATCTTTAATTACCTTGCAGTAATAACGAACTTTTATTCCATCAACGCTTAATTACTTCTTAAATTTCCTTAATACATATAAATTATTCTTTATTCCTCTGACTAAATCTCCTTGACCAAGAAAACATAACCTTTATCACATCTGATTCTTTAAACTTTTTCCTTTCATTTCCTTATTCCATTATTCCTTTATTCATTCAAAAATCAAAATCTCCTTATACACAAATCATATATATTTTCTTTCATGCTCACATACTCTTTTTTTCTCACTTATGCTCATCTCTGATTACTAATCTTTATCATCTCTTCATAACTTTGATAATCAACACTCCTTGCACATACCTTATTCTTCATGAAGTCCTTATTCAAATCATAATACACACATACTTGACTTCCTTCAACATATTAATCCTTTACTCTTTCCATCGAACTAACTCAGCATTAATTTATTTGACTCATTCAACTCACATTCTTACTCATTCACAATGCAATTCCTAGGTTCAAACTCAGGCATTACAATTTCCTTTATCTTATAAATCAATCATCAATGCACTATATCACTTGATCCTTTTTAAATATTCTACTTTACCTATTTTCTAGCAGAACTTTTAATCCAATCCATTACTTTCCCTTTTGACTTAACTTCATATTCATTCTTAACTCCTTATTTAATCTTCCAGTACCAGACTCTACTATTCAAGCGTATCTGTCTTTCATCAAGTTTTGATCCTTTTCTATGGAATACAACTAATTCAAACCGAGTCTGTAATTGACAATCATAATCTATGTCTCTCTTCGATAATGTCGATTTTTATGAGATACGAATTCTCTTAATTCTTCTGAGATCTCTCTAGATCTTTAATACAATTCATCACTTCTTGAAAAGAACAATTTTAACATCAATAATATTCTTTTCGTCTAGACACAAACCCTCCATACCTCACTTACATACATCATTTTTTTCATCAAATAACTTAACAACAATTTCTTCGACTTATCAAACTACATTCATATCCCTACACGTTACGATTCCTCTGTTTTCAAACTCAAGCATTCTAACTTTCTCTGTCTTATAAACTGATTGCTGATATATATTGATTCTTAAACTTTTCTATTACTTTATAAATTTCCTTAACCATACGAATCCTTATCTCCTTCACTACATCACAATTACATGATCGAGATACACAACTATATCCATATCCATTTTATATTCGGTTAACTTATCCTAACAATATCTTCAAATCTTTTAACTCCAATACACTTTTCGTCACATAATCTGGTTAGTCAACGCTAACTCTTTTCATCTAGAATGCAAACCCTTATAATATCCACATTTTGCTTATACCCAATATTATCTCTTTGTTTCAAATTCATCACACTAATTGCATTTATCTTATAAACTGGTCACTGATTCACTTATTCTTGAACTCTTCTACAATTCTAGCCACATACTTAGATCTTTTAACTTTCTTATGGTGACACTTTCATTCACCATATTTTATCTTATCTACGTAGTAACGAAACTTCTCAATTTAATTTCTCATCTTTGGAGAAATTAACACCTTCTAGCATTATCTTCATATCATTTATCTAAAGGTCTGTAACAACAGAACCTTTCTCAAATTCACCATTGAACTCGGGTGCACTTAACTCTATTCGATACATTCATTCTATGAGTTAACAAAGTATACAATTTAAAACACATCGGAATATCATTCAACATCATGAATCATTCTCTAATCTTATACAGGCATTCCCTGAGGTTTTCGCTCTTCTCCCTGCCTGGCCAGGGCAGGTGAATGCTATTACCTTCAGGTCTATCGCCTTGTGCTTCACTTTGGAAGCTTTCATATATTCATATACTCATATCCTTACTTTTATCACATATCACTTTTATCACATATCACGTGTGCATATGATCATCCAATTCATATCATATAACGTATGTCATCTGTATATATTCACATATCATCTATCATATTATATAAACATATATATATATCTCATAACTCATTCTCAGTATTCACTTATCTTATATAACATAAAAATTTAACTCTATTAACAAGACATCACACTCCTTACCCTATCAGATCAGAATTTTTTTTTTCACTTTGTGTTGGCATGTACACTTTTTAAAACACTTTCGACTTCGTTTTTAGCCTAGAATCGGCTAAACCGTAGCTCTGATACCATTAAATGTAACACCCTCAACCCGTATCCGACCCGGATACGAGTCCGAAGTGTCACATTGACTTTTCAAACATTTATTCGTATAAAATAGTGAGTAATTTAAAACTTTGATAACATTTAACTTATTCAAAACGTTTACAAAATATATCATAGTTCATACAATTTATATCTTTAGACTACATGTCAACTACACTCTATATACAGTACATATATTTTCTGATCTGACATTTAGTAAGGAGAACTGACCTGTCTTGCTCCGCATTACTCTTTGCTCTTCTCGAAACCTACGTGTGAAATAATTACACGCTAAGTCGTTGACTTAGTGAGGCATAAAACATATAATTTCATAACATAAATCTACATAAACATATACCATCATTATCATTAAGAAACACACATAACATCATATGGTTCATGTAACACATTTCAAACCACTTACCTTTGAACCATTTATAAACCCATCGTATATATCACATTCAATATGCTTGTTTAATCTTATTAGCCCATGTACACTAGTGAGAACTTAAGGTATGTAAGTACATTGAGGTTGTGCACACATATGCTGTCACCACAACTCGATCAATGTCCCGAAGGACTAGTCCATAGATTCCGAAGAACCTAGGTAATCAGTTCATATGTCCCGAAGAACATAGGTAAACAATCCATATGTCCCGAAGAACATAGGTAAACCCTCGACCCTTGGCATGCCAGCTATACCCTAGCTCTCATATCACCTAACATGGGCATTATCATTTAACAGTTCACATTACTTGTCATTTCTCTTCTGTCACATACCACATGTATGTGTAACCATGTATTCCATATCATATCACATGTTCATATAAGCTCATAGCTTCTTTCACATATACATGTAATCACTTAGTCTATTTTCATGTAATTCTTTTCACTTCTCATATGATTTATTTTCATAGCTCACATAGCTCATATCTCATAGTTCTTTCACATAGCTCACTATCATATTTCATCATATATCTTATAATAGATTCTTATATCATCATTTGTTTCCTTTCTACCTATTCATAATCACATAACATATACAAAGCATATCATTATCTTTAGTCATGCATACATACAATCAATGTAATACAGATAATCACATATAATTATAACAACACATAATAATGTCCATGACTTCATGCATATTACTCTAGGAAATAGACTCATCGCAAGTCTTATTTCCATTAAACACTACATATCACTAGTATGCACTCACCTTGGTCTCACTAGTCAATTCCAATCTCTTATCTTTCCCTTGATCGATCTTACTTGTCAAATGTTCCGGAATTGCTTTACTTGCAGAATCTACATAAATGTACATTTTGAGGCAATCATTAGATACCTACACTTTGTAATTGGATATTAGCAACTTAAACGAACTTATTAAACCAATATTCACATTTTCCTTTAGGGGGAATCGTTCTCCTGTGGGGGTATCGATTCCCTCATGACATTCTGGAAATTTTTGTTCGTTTGAAGGGTATCGGTTCCCCTTGAATGGGTACCGATTCCCCTTGCCCAGAAATCATATTTTTAGCTCGAAATTCACTTCATTTCAGCTTAAACCTTCATACTTCACTCCCTTTAATATTCCTAACTTTCATACACATACTTAAACTCATTTATACTTCATAATCACTTCTTTAAACTCAAATTCTATCATTTACATGGCATTCAAGAATCACACTAAATTTTCAATGTGTTCTAATTCCAATTCTAACACTTCATACTTCTTAATTTAACCCTTGACAAGTCAAATTAAACTTCAAAATCTATTAACTCTTATTTCAAAAATTCACTTAAAAACTCATTTTTCTTAATTTCTCATAACTTGCTAATTTGAGTTTAAGCCACCTAAAGCTTTCCTTAATCTTTCTTAACATCCCAAGAATCAAAACAAGCTTTAAAACGAAAGAATTAACCAACTGAAGACCCACTTTTCTTAACATCCCAAGAATCAAAACAAGCTTTAAACGAAAGAATTAACCAACTGAAGACCCACTTACCTTATACAAGGCTTCACGTTTTAAAATTGCAATTTAGTCACGACCTGATTTAGGATGTTACAAAAAATATTGCTCTTGATTCATAAAATGGGCAGCATCTTTAACCTTTGAATATGTTTTTTACAGCCCATGTCTTGGGCTGTATTGAGGAATCCCAAGATTCGAACCTAGGATCTCCTTCCTTAGGTCCAGTCGCAAGTAGATGACTTATTTGCCTCTACCTTTTAGGAACGTGCGAACAACTTGAGATCATTTGAGGTAATTTTCCCATTCAACCTATAGGCGGCCTGTATATTCTGCAAGTCACCTACAGAATTGGAATAAACTCCCTTCACTCATATTGCCTCCTGGACAGTTTCAATCCTGCTAGTATTGGCCACTTCGACCATCTTTTTTTTCCGGATAACAATGTACGCACTCAAGGAAGGATCAACTAAAGGGAAAGGGTTGCAAAACGATCTTAACAGGACCCAAAAATGAGCTTAAAGGGATATGATACCACGTTAAAAATAATGAAATTCTGTATAAAACTCATGTATTTCTGCTGTAGGTAGTGTTACATATTTATACAAGTAGCAGCCTTAACTTAGGAAACTCTTAAGGTAGGAAAGTAGCTAATTCTAAGGAATACACAATCCCTTAAAGTTAGGGATTACAACTACTAAGGAATATTTACAGAATCCTATCTTAATTACTCATAATATTCCTAATTTAGGAATCTATTTTCTGACATACTCATTGTAATAGACCTGAAGTAGATGGTAGTAAGTCAAATAGAATGTTATGGAATAATAAAATTAAATTCTGCAATATTGGAAATAGATTGGGTGCATAATATGTATAAAATGAGAGTGGAGCAGAAGATGTTTGTCAAATGCTTGAAATGTAGAAATTAGAAGTATCACAGTAAGCATTAAAATTAGACTGATGTATCATTTAGAAGCCTCCTTTTTCCCTAATCTATTATGAATCTTAACTTTACATGTCAGCTCCCCCGTTTCTTGTTTTAAATCAGTTCCATGCCATTCACTTTTCATGAGTATAGCAATTAGTTGATTATGTTTAACTTAGGTTTATCACTGACAATTTCTGTTGTTTCTGTGTCCAGATTCCACCAATGTGTTGCAGGTGGGAAGTTCCTCTTCCTAATATGATAAAAAATGTTTATCATCTTCGCCTAAGAAGGGTACTGACCCTCGCTTTGTCAAACTGGAGCCGGTTTTTCAAGTGCTCAAAGTTGATATGTGGTGATATACAAAGGTAATTGGAAATCTATAATTTTCCCTATTAAACTATTCTATAGATATGTCTCTGTGCACTACTTCTCTAACATTACAGTTATTTAGAATTTTTAAAACATGTGGAAACAAAAGATTTATTATGATGCTAAATAGGTTGTTTTTTGGCATGCGTACAAAGAAAATTGGGGGGGGGGGGGAGGGTTGTGGGAATGTGATCTATTAACCAGCATGGATACCTATTTAGACACAGGCAATTATAACGCAATATGCACTGCAGCATGGCTTGGTGCTCTGTATCTGCATTACCCATTCCCATTGACTATTATAGAATCCTCTGCATGTGGTATACAGGAGATTTTTTCTGTTAGAAAAGGAAAACTAAAGATCAAGATTTTTCATAAACTGCTGTTGTATATTCTACTTCTCAGACTTTATTGTTAGACTAATATTTATTAGAGATTCCTTGATCATATGGAGAACATTGTAAATAAAATAAGAAGTATTCACTTTACAACCTTGTTTTGAATTTCGATTCTACTTCATTTATCACTAATTCAGAAGCGCCTATCTATGTACAGCATCCCTCAAACAGTTGAGTGGTCACGGTACCTCCACATGATACTTACTAGCTGGATGCCATGATGGAATGGTATAAACTATAACGTTAGTTTTTGTTTTATAATTTTTCTTATAAATAATTTCACTTGTATATTAGTTTTGACTCTTTAGAGAATCAATATCATGCC
This sequence comes from Hibiscus syriacus, assembly GCF_006381635.1. Classification (NCBI taxonomy): domain Eukaryota; kingdom Viridiplantae; phylum Streptophyta; class Magnoliopsida; order Malvales; family Malvaceae; genus Hibiscus; species Hibiscus syriacus. Next base: position 675,445 of record NW_024062982.1, on the reverse strand, counting down.
TTTGAATAAAAGGGCATTAGAACTTTTCTAATTTGTTTACAAATTTTCTGTATAATCAATATAACTTTTCCCGGGAATATTTGTAAAATAAGTTTCTCCTGCCTTATATGTCAGTAGAACATTTGCTGGTTTGTTTAAATATTTCCTATATTACCACTTCAATGACTAAGATTATCATTTACAAGTAATTTGGATTCTCTGGCATCAAAACTAACGTAGTTAACATCAGGTGGCTTGTGGAAATTCTCTGCAAGTGGTTCACCTAAAATTAATGGTAATACATTAGTAAAAGAATTTGGTTATTGATGTGGTTTTAATAAATGCTTTGATTATTGGCATCGAAGCACTATTGAATTTATTCTGCACTTTGTAATTATGCATGCAGATACGAGACCTCTGCTTGTTTTAGTGCATACAGTTCCAATTAGATCAGTTGCATGGGCCCCATCAAGGTCAGTGATGTCTGCTCTGTTCCTTTGTGGAACATTTGATATAGCTATGTATGTAGTAATACCTCTTCTGTTTTTAAACAATATCTTCTGGGAATTTGGTGGCTAAAATGCAAAAGGCGTGACCTTTTGTAGATATTGTACCTATATTTTTTTTTTCTTCAAGTTTCAAAGGTTATGGGCTATCTGTCCTCTGTTGGGACTATTGCAGTAGTGCTGATGAATTGGAACTACTTTATTAACCAGTTATTTTGTCAGACAACCAGATTAAGCTCCTTCCATTAAGAAAACTGAAAATTATATGGATCTAGTTAGAATTATTGTTGACCTACTCAACCAACTTGTATGTTTGATACTATGATGCTTGCCGACTGTTGTAAATAAAATTCTATTGTTGAATTTCAGTGATATGGAGAGCTCTAATGTTATTCTTACCGCTGGACATGGAGGTCTTAAGTTTTGGACATACGGCAACCTTGATACCATGTTCTGGTTAAGTTTAATCGCTTTGTATCTCAGTATCTTTGACTTTTACTTGTCATGCACTCATGTTCCCTATGCATTCATCTTAGTTGCAGATGCTTGGTGGCTTTATTCTGTTCTTAAGATTGAACTCTTTGACTGTATAGTTCTAAAGTTTAATTAAACTTTAAAATCTTCTTAGAGATGTCATACTGCATGACATATCAATACTGTAGACTGAGTTTTAATTTACTATTATGTAGTTCATTTTCTTTAGGATTCTTTCCAAGTGCCATGAAATTTCATGATTTATTGAAGCTTACAGAGACATAGGAGGTTCAGCTGAAGTTACAGTGTTTATCGACGGAGAAGTCAAAACTTTTTTTTGTTTTTCTTGGTACCAGTGAATGGAGTTTGCTCGATTCTCTTCAGTTTTTCTTGAAATTCATTTTTACCTTCACTTGTAAATCACCACAAATTAGAGTTTTAGCTATTGTTGGTTGTATGATAAAGGAACTTGCATGTCTAGTGTTGTCAAGGGTTTGAGGCGCTTTTGTTGTCTGCTGCTAAGGCACGTGCCTTGCCAACAGTGGGCATTTGTATTGCATTTTATGCATATTTAGTTGAAGTAATTGGCAATTAGGATGAAAAATTGTGCACATCCATTTAATGCTTAACTTGCTCTATACACGAGTATTTGATTTTCTTTTGTTGCTGGCTTAAGTGGGAACATGTAATTTTTGCATAATCATGAGTTTAAGTTCAGTTGGAACCAGAGTGATTTCCTGTTTCCCTTTTATGTTCTGAATTATTGGAAGTTTGAACTTAATACTTCTAAAAGAATTGAAACTCTCTAGGATTTCATCTAGGACACATTTGCATACGTTAACTGTTCCATTGTTTTTAAGGGGGTGGACCTGAATTGTGGGTTCCTTTCAACTAAAAGCATTCGGAATGTGTTCTCTCAGTATGTTGTGTTGTGCATGTATATATATATATATATATATATATGTTGTATGGAGCATTTATCTCTAAGAATTTAACCTGTTCAAGATGCTATGGTAGCATGATTACATGTTCCTTAAAAGCTCTTGTTTGACAGGTGTTTGCAGTGATCCATTCCTTCCGTTGTGGGACGTCCATCCGGCACCAAAGTTCATGTACAGTGTGGATTGGCCACTAGAACCAAGGTAGGCTGTACACGACGGCTTTCCTACTGTTTTCATTGGAATTGATGGTCTTCTCTTCGACTAGAATTGAGGCAACCTTTCATGTCTGTAGATGTGTTATGATATCCTTTGACGATGGAACAATGAGATTTCTCAGCTTAGTACATGCAGCATGTGACGTTCCTGTCACTGGAAAACCTTATGGGGGGGACCAAGCAACAAGGACTGCACCTTTATAATTGTTCATCCTTTGCCATCTGGAGTGTACAAGTGTTGCGGTTAACAGGTATGCTAGGGAGTGATTTTCCTATATGATTAACTTTTGCTTTTATTATAATAAAATTTGCAGTGGACCTAATATGCCAGTAAGGGGGGAAATCTAGGCATGCGGAAATTGGAAAACCTTTTAAAGAATAAGATATGCTAAAAAAAGATCATATATGGTTAATACTGTTTGACTAGAAAACCTTTAGTCATTATGGTAAGGTGATTAAGGTGTTTATTCCATTTGTTAATAGGAGACCTCATTACAAGGATAGTACGTTTGCCTTTGTGCATTTTGCTAGCAAAGATGATATGCATCTAGCAATTGAAAAGATGAACAACGCATCGGTCGATGGAAGGAGAGTATTGGTGTCGATTGCCAAATATCAGAAGAAAAGTATACCGAGGAGTCTCAAACGTACTAGTGGGGCGAGGTCTACCGATGCTGGTGTAGATGGGTTGGTCAGGGAACTACCATCATCTCAAGCGGCAGGTTCTGGAAAGAAGGAGATGATGAATAAGTTTCGCAATGGAAGGTCATACAAGGAGATGGTTGTGGGTGCAAAAGAAGTTGAGGGCCAGAAAGCGGGGAGTTCTGGAGCTAAGAAGGAGATGAAGAAGAAGTTGGAAGTCTTTATTCCAATGGAGGATAGATCATGGCTGAGATCGTCGTTAACTGGTATTTGTAAGCCATTATTCGAAGTTGAGTTTGTGCAGAGGGCGCTAAGGACTGAGGGAATCAATGTAAAAGTGATTCAATGGGGTTATGCAAAAAAAGCTTGTCTGGTAGTTTTCCAGACTGCTGAGGAGAAAGTCGCAACGATGGAAAACAAATGGGAGATCTTGTCCTTCTGGTTCGAGAGGTTGGAGCACGTTATGGAAGAAGAGGGTGTGCCATTGTCTTATTGTGCAGTTTTCTATGATTGGAGTTCCTCTTAATTGTTGGTCAGTTCCTTTCTTCACAAGCTTGGCGTCGAGATGGGGCAAGCTAGTCAAGATACAGGAACAAACTGCTAACAGAGTGGATTGTAGAGTAGCGTATATGTTATTGAGGGTTGAAAGTCCCTTTGATATTCCTCCCCATGTCATTATAAATACGTATGGAAGGTCATTCATGATTAAGATTAAGGTGGAAGGTAGTGATGAGTTTTTTCCGGAGTTAGAGGATATGGCTGAAGATGACGGAACAGTGGCTTCTCGGGAGGGGTTTTCGCCGGTCTGGAGCCAGAAGGATGTTCAGCAGGGAAAGGATGAGCAGTGGGGAGATCAGACAGTGTCAGACTCTCAGGACAGGGTGGAAGCATGGGTACGGGGAGATGAAAAAGGGGTTGATACGGTTACCGATGGAAATTTGAATTTAATTGAAGGGACAAAACAATTGTGGGCTGATGACTTTTGTTCTGCGGAGGTAGCAGAAGTTGGTGATGGTACCAGTCAACAGAGATTGTCAGAGGATTTTAATGAAGAAAGAGAAAATGAAAGATCTGTGGAAGGAGTCAACTTGGGCCAGGAGAAGGGTGTACAAGATAATGGGCTTAATACCAGCTTGGTCAGAAGTCAAACAAATGGGCCTGTTCAAGGGTTATTAAGGTCGAATACTGTTCGTATCCAATCTGCAGAAATGGCAATTGGTGAGCAATCTGCGGTTAACTTGAAGAATCGGATTATGTCACCGGTGAGGCGTCGGCATTCTGGGAGAAGTGCGTCAGTAAGTAAAATTGAAAGAGGCTTTTATAAGAATGTTTATTCTAGGAGGTGGGAAGTTAAGAGTTGCAATGGCAAGGACTTAGCTTCCTTTGCAGAGAAGGAGAATGAGGGGGTGGCAGAGGCTTTGGAGTGTTGGAATGTGTCCAAATTGTTGGGGGTGAAATTTAAAGAAGGAGAGGAAGCGTTTATGGCTAAGATGGCTAAGATGGTTCCGTTGGTGAATGAAAGTAATTCGAAGGAGCGTCAGTAGTTGTAGCTGAGTTGAAAGGTTATGATATACTATTGATGGTTGAGTGGTCGATGATGTCTTGGAATGTTAGGGGTTTGGGTAGGAGAGTGAAAGCTCGAGCTATTAGGAGGTTTGTGGATGATAAAAAACCTACAATTCTATTTTTGCAAGAGTCCAAATTGGAGGTTGTCAACCATGTGTTAGTGAGGAAAATGGGGGGGAAATTACTTACTGGATCGGCTGTAGCCCCTTCCATAGGTTCTGCTGGTGGATTAATAACATTGTGGAATCAGAAGGAATTTGTGATGGAAGATGTAGCCTTGTATAGCAGATTTGTAGCTTTAAAAGGAACTATGGTGGGACTCCCAGGAAGCTGCTGTTTCATTAATGTGTATGGCCCTAGTCTGGACGCAGAGAAAGAGGCATTTTTCAGGGAACTATTATCCTTTTTGGATAATGTGGAATGTCCATTATGCGTAGGAGGAGATTTCAATGTAGTTTTGTCACAGGAGGAGAAAGAAGGAGGAGTTGTGAATTCGGTGACTATGAATATTTTCAGGGACTTTGTGAGTAACGCTAATATGCTAGATCTGCCTTTGTCGGGAGGCCGGTTTACTTGGTGTAATAATAGGGAACTTCCTACGTTTGAGAGGTTGGACCGTTTTTTGGTGGATCATAGATTAGTCAGCTTGTTCCCGAAGCTAAGTCAGTCACTACAGGCAAGGTCAGTCTCTGATCATAATATTGTGCTGCTGGAGAACAAGGATTGCAATTGGGGTCGGAAGCCGTTTAGGTTGTTTAACTATGTTATGGAGGAGGAGGGCTTTACCGAGATGATGGGTAAGGAGCTGGGTATTATTTGCAAAGAGGAAAAGGGGAAGTCCATGTCTATGGTGTTTAGGAGGGTGAAGGGCGTGATAATGAGATGGTCTGGGAGGGGTTATTTCGAATTGCCTGGAAAAATTAAAAAGTTGGAGGGAAGAATTCATGAAATGGAGTTGGATATGCAACAAGGCCTTTCCACGGTGACAATGAGGTCAATAATTGAAGCAAAGAGGGAGTTATGGGACCTTCAGAAGAAAGAGGAATCGATTTGGTTTCAAAAATCGAGACTGAAATGGAGATTGGAGGGTGATAAGAACACAAGATTCTTTCACCAAACTGCTTCAGTTAGAGGGAGAAACAATGGTATTAAGTCACTTTTGGTGGGGAATGAAGTCATAGAAGATCCTATCTCAATTAGAAATTCTGTAGTGGAGTTTTTCAATGGTCTGTTTTCCCAGGAAAATTCGTTGGAGGCTGAGGATATAAATCTGGAATTTCGAAGATTATCGGAAGAGCAGAGGATAGCACTTGAAAAGCCATTTTCGGAAGAAGAAGTTTGGAGAGCAATTGCTGATTCGGATAGTAACAAAGCTCCTGGCCCGGATGGCTTGAATTTAGGCTTTTTCAAGAAATTCTGGCCTAGTTTGAAAGAGGGTATTATGCTGTTTTTTAGGGATTTTTTCGAGGGGAAGGAGTGGGATCCAGAGGTGAATCATTCTTTTATTTCGCTTATTCCTAAGAAGATCAACCCGGAGGGGATGGGGGATTTTAGGCCAATCAGCCTTGTGGGAGGGCTATATAAGATTTTGTCAAAGGTCTTGGCTAGGAGGTTCAGTTTATGCATTAATGACATTATTAGTCCGTCCCAATTTGCTTTTATCCGAGGGAGGAGCATTCTGGACTGCTCATTCATAGCGAATGAAGGGATCGACTTTTGGAGGAAGAAAGGGTTGAAGGGGGTGTTTTTTAAGATGGATTTTAAGAGAGCGTATGATTCCGTTGACTGGGGGATTTTGCTGAAAATTTTGGGTAAAATGGGGTTTGGCGAAAAATGGCGTTCTTGGATGCTTCAGTGTATGTCAACTGCTTCAGTTTCTGTTTTACTGAATGGGACTCCTACTGAGAAAATTCAAACAAAAAGAGGTCTTAGACAGGGATGTTCGTTATCACCCTTGCTGTTTAATTTGGGTGGTGAATTGCTTCATTTGATGTTAACTAAAGCAGTGGATTTGGGACTATTTTCGGGTTTTGAGTTGGGAGCCAATGATCGTCGATTCAAGTTATCGCACCTACAATTTGCGGATGATCTTATTATCTTTTTAAAGGCTACAATCCGGAATTTGAAGAATGTTAGAAGGGTGCTGTTGATTTACGAGCTATTGGTGGGGTTGAAGATTAATCTAGTCAAGAGCAAAATTTACGGAATCAATATTGAGGAGGATGCGATTGTTGACTGGTCTAAGGAAATTGGCTGCTCAGTGGGTAAGTTCCCAGCAGAGTATTTAGGCCTGCCTCTGGGGTCTAGGAGAAATTCTGTTGCAATGTGGGAGCCAATAGTGCAGAATTTTTATAATAGGTTGTCGGGCTGGAAGGTGAATTCTCTAGCATTAGCAGGGAGGGTGGTGTTGATCAAATCTGTTTTGTGCTCTCTTCCCACTTATTTCCTATCCTTATTTCGAATTCCAATAGCGGTGTTGCAAAAACTAAACTCTATAATGGCATCATTTTTATGGGGGGGGTCGAATGATAAAAGAAACATACATTGGGTGAATTGGGGTTTGGTCAGTAAGCCGAGAAGGTTGGGGGGTCTAGGGATCCCGAACTTAGCTATTCTGAATAGAGCATTGTTGGGAAAATGGGTTTGGAAGTTTGCCTCTGAAAAAGATTCTTGGTGGAAGAGAGTAGTCTGTTGTGTTAATAATTTGGACCCGAACTCCAAAAAGGTTGAGAGTTCTGTTACTGCTCGTGCCTCTTGGATATGGAGAGGAGTGATAAATAACTTCTTCTCTATTGATGGATTTGGTGTCTGTATTAGGAGTAATTTGAGGTGGAAAACTGGAAATGGCCATTCTGTGGCTTTTTGGAATGATGCTTGGTTGGGTGAAGTCCCCCTCAAAGATTTGTTCCCGAGATTTTATACTCTTTCGATGAATAAAGAGGGGAAAGTAGTGGAATTTAGGGAGAGTAATGCTGCAGGATGGGTGTGGGATATTCAATTCAGGAGGAATCTGGTGGATTGGGAGGTCGACCAATGGTTGCATCTGATTTCTTTGTTGAACAACTCCTATTTGTCGCATGATGAGGAAGACTGTTGGATTTGGTTAGGGAATGGAGAGGGTTGTTTCTCTACTAATTCATGTATCAAGAGTTTCTTTGACTCGGATGGTATTGAGGGGAATCAGGATTTTTGGGACAGAAATGTTTGGGTAGGGATAGCACCTCCCCGTGTTGAAACCTTTTTATGGCAAGTAGTTCATCTGAGAGTGGCGGTTAAGGAGGAATTGTTAAAGCGTGGAGTGGCTGGAATTGAAGATCCCTTATGTCCGTTGTGTGGCAGATTTGGTGAATCGGTTCCCCATCTTTCTGCATTGTGAGGTTGCTTGGGGACTGTGGGTCAGATTTTTGAATTTGTGGGATGTTGATTGGGTGATTCCTAGTAAACCTTTAGAGTGCATCACTCAGTGGGACGAGCTTCTTCCGAATTCTATTATTTGGAAATTCATTCCAAGGGCAGTCTTGTGGACAGTTTGGAAAATTAAGAATGAAGTTATTTTTAAGAAAGGGAAGTTGGATGTGGTGTTGTTGTTCTTTATTGCTCGGTTTAGAATAGTTTCTTGGTTTGCTGCTAGTTTTGATTCGCATATTCCTTTTGATTCTCTGGTGGGTGATTTAACACTTGCTGATTCAATGGTCAGCCACAAAGTAAGATCCAAACCTTCGTGCTGGGTTCCTCCTCCAGTTGGGTTCATAAAGATTAATGTTGATGGAGCAATGGTGAAGGGGTGGAGCAAAGGAGGTATAGGAGGCCTGATTAGGGACAGCAGTGGTAAGTTGAGTCATTGGTTTGCTGAAAATGTTGGGGGAGGTCCCCCGATTATGGCAGAACTTCTGGCGATTAAGAGGGGGTTGAGCTTGCTTATTGATTCTGATGGGGTTTGTAACCAGAGGATTATTTTAGAATCTGATTCATCCAACGCGCTGAAGTGGATCAAAAATCCGGAACTAAGCACCCCTTTATTCCAACCATTGGTGAAGGAGATAGTCTCTAATTTGGAAGGGTTGGACATTTCGTTAAGGCTTATATCGAGGGCTGCTAATTGGGAAGCGGACAGATTAGCTAAAGATGGTATAGGTTGATTTGCTTTCTTCTATTTGGGGAGTTGGTGTGTATGTTTCATTTTGTTATGTAGTTTTTGGTTTTCAGTCTTATGGTATTAGTGACTACGTTGTCCAGCTGATAGTGGTTTTTAAGTCTTATGCGTTTTGGGAAGTGTTGGTTGTTGTAAGGGCTGGCTATGTACTATTCTATTGGTTAATATAACTATAGGCGCTCTTTTCCTCCTTTCAAGGCCCTTCATGTTACTTTCATAACATGGAGGGTAAAATAAAGGGGGTTTTTACGAGGCCTCATCTTCTATCAAAAAAAAAAAAAATTCCCCCCGACAGACTTTGTTTCCAAGATGTAAATATTTTTGTTACTTAACCTTCTGCATTTCTCTAGCAAATCATGTTACTTCCACTTCTTAAGGTACAGAGTCTTGGCCCTTAGTCTCAGTCAACTGGCAGTGTAAAATTATTCGAGTGCTTTCATTGATGCTGCATTTCAAGTAATTCTGTGATACCACTACTTGAAATTTCCTTCAAAATAAAATTTAAAACTGCTTGTCTTGTATCTGTGAGCTGCTTCTTCCGAGTTTTGGCATCGATTGATATTTGATACTATTGTTTTCGTAACCAGCTTAACTCAAAAGCAGTGGAGAAAGATTTTTCACGAAATCGAACCCCGCATTTTGATGTGGATCCTTTACCGAGGATGATTCCGCTGTAATAGTTAACACTCCATTACCAAATATTCCTCTGCCGTTGAAGAAGCCAAATAATGATTGTGTGGATGAAAAAAGATCCATGCGTGCCTTCTTAACCAAGTCAAACCCGGGAAAAAATGCGAAGGATGGGAAGACAATAGTTCCATCTTCTAAAAAACAAACTTTAGGTAAGCTTTCATAACTGAATTGCCAATCATATATTCCGAGTTTATTTCGTAACAGCCAACGTGTTCTTAAATCAGTTGCAGCACTTTGTGATGGCCGGAAGGCAATAGTTCCATCTTCTAATAAACAAATTTTCGGTAAGCTTTCACAACTGAGTCGCCAATCATATATTCCGAGTTTCGTTCGTAACAGCCAGTGTGTTCTTAAATCTGTTGCAGCACTTTGTGATGGCAACGATCCCGGTGTGGACTCCGAACCCGAGGAAACATTGGCAGCTATGAAAACCAAACTGAAACAAAAATCTAAAAGTGATGGCAAGAAGAAAGCCGATGTTGATCAAGCATTGGCACTGAGAACCGAAGAACCAATGCAAAAAGAGAACGAACGAACCAGAAAAGAAGCTGAATGCGGAGTCGATGAATTCCCTCCCAAGATTGTGGAGATTCATAGAGTGCGATGGAACATGAACAAGGGTAGCGAGAGATGGCTGTGCTACGGAGGAGCAGCCGGAATAGTTCGAAGTCAAGAGATAAACATTCCGGCAACGCCTACTCGTAAAGGTAGAGGTAGAGGTAAAGCTAAGTCGAGCTTAGTGTGCATGCGGAATTAGTTTATGAATAAGCATATAGACCTTTTCTGGAATTAGATTGCGAATATTCACGTGCTTTTATTATTTTATTAAAAACTTTTATTCCAATTTTAAACTTGTTTTCTCACGGATTATCGTATATAAATGTTACGTCTTTGGGTGCTGGGTTAGGGATTGAAGGGGGAAGCCATTGATTTAGGGATTAGGGTTGTGCGAATGCTCGGGTGAGAGGAGAGCTTTCGGGTGTTTTAAGTTGGGTTATACAAAACGACGACGGGTTGCTAAGTGGGTAGTTGGGTCGAATTGATATTTGCGTCCCATCTGTGTATTTCGGGTTTGGGAATCAATTGGGTCAGGTCTGCTTGTAATATAAATAGTAAGGTTTGAAATAAGAACAGAAAATTGGAATCATAATTCTGAATTCTTCTCTTCTTCTCTGCAATCCTCTCCGACTTCTTTCTTACGTTACCTGTGACATAACAATAAATTACAATATATTAAACTATTTTAACATATTTATCAACAATTTAAAATAAGAATTATAATGACACTTTTAAAACCTAATGATAAGAAATTCTATTATCGCAGTCGTCTTAAATCAATAATATTGAATTTACCTTATAACAAATTATTGATATATTATTTAGAATTAAACATACATTTATCAGTGTTTGATAAAAAGAAATTTCAAATGAAAAATAATTAAAATATTTTTCATTAGATAAATTTCACATTAAATAGTAAACATATCATTAGCTATATATAATTTTTCACACATTTTATTAAGGAAATCTATAAGACGATTTCTTCTTTATTTTGTTAATAGATTTTAAATTATTAATTAATTACCAAAACATGACCTAATTTAAAAAAAATGGAACCTAAATTATTAAATTTCAACATTTCATTCGGCCTAACAGAATAAATTTCATTTATATTTGCTTTTAGCCCATATCAAATGTCAATTTCACAATTCACTCCTCCCAACAAAAATACACGACAAACGGCCCCACCATCTTATGTGTCTACTTAAAATCATGTCGAAGTCCACCACCACGCGCCTCTTTCAACTCTTCTTTTATAAAAGGGTGTATTTCAAACGTTACCCCAAAACAGTATTCTCTTTTTCCTCTTTCGATCGTTGACTCACGCTCAATAAATAGGCGCGTGCAAAACCTTAAATAAAGGCCAAATAAAAGTAAGAAATCTTAGCATAATTAATGATAGATTAGAGAAAATTAATCCCTCCGAAGAGTTCTTCTCTGTTTTGCTTAATAACATAAAAGCAAAAATAAAACAGTTAAACTTAAAAATATATATAGCGGATGTCTCAAGTAAAGTGCGTTTTTATCCAGCAATCACTTTAACATTAAAAAAAATTCGTGTCAGTCACTTTTTCAGTTAATATATCTGATTTAACACCCTTCGAACGAAAGAGAAGATAAGACGCGTTTGATGAAACGCGCTTTAAGAAAGACACACTTTGTGAGATACGTCTTCCAGCGTTTTTTTGTGAGGTGGCGCCACTGTGGATGCGCCTTTGGAGGCACGTTTCCTGGCGTGCACTTTCTAGTCTTAGTTTTTGGTTTAGGTTTTCTTATGGAGTGATTTAGGGTTAGAGTTTTTTTTATAATGATTTAGGGTTTAGAATTAGATTAAAAAATAATGACTCTTAAACATTAAAATAAAAAGAATTTATATATAAGAAAGTGACATCTTGTAAAATAAATAAGGTGAAATCATATTAATTGGAGTTAAAATAAAATGAAATAACATAAATTCAACAATTAGAAAATAGAATTACATCAGTAGTTATCAATTACATAATGATAAAAAAGATGGATAATTTTTTCTATTGGGCAATATCTGGGATCTACTATTCATATTAACAATGGCATCAGAAGCCGGGATATAAACCGAGGAACTGCGGGCAGAGACAGGCCGCTTGAGCCGGAGCTTTCCCCGTAATCTCGTTAGACTCATCGTCCCTTATAATCTCCAGAAGGTTACGGTTCTTCAGACTGCCTAGTGTTTCCCAAAATGGTATCGGGAGTTGAACCAGCCAGAGTATCCCCGCCGTCGACTGCTCAAAAAGCGTACGCCTCCCCCGGTTACCATTTTCCATTTCATTACAATTTACAGTTCCGTTTAAAAAAAAAAAAGCAGAAGGAATTCACTTGTTCATGAATAGTAACATAAAAATAAATTTCTTGGAAATGAAAGAATGGAGAAGAAAATGGGAGTTTGTTTGGTTTAAAACTCGGGAATTAAAAACTGCAATCGAAGGTGGAAACGATCATTATAATCATAATTTAATAAATAAAATATTAACCTTTAGAGATCCGCGTGGCAGTTCCTCGGGTTGCGTAAAGACAAAAACAACCTTGCTCGGTTTGCTGGATTTCATTTTTTCACATGTTCCAATTATCACACGTCAAAACAAATTTGTGCAATTGTATTTTGATCCTCGTAATTTTAAGAGTAAGAAAAACTAGGAAAATAGCCGAGTTTCGTAATTTATGTATTCACAGATCCATTTGCCCGCAAATAACTCTCCTCCTTTTAAACTCCACGCCTTATTTCTCCTCCACTACATCATCCAACTCCCCTTTTTTGCGTGTAATTTTTCTTTCTCGCCCTATAAATTTAACTCTTTAATCTTTTTGTTGTGTGTTTCATCGGCTAGCGTTTGCTGATCGTAATCTGGTTTCCGGATTCAGTCATGGCTCATATCCTTTCGATTTGTGTGATTAATGCATAGTTCGTTACTTCTTCAGCTCAGCTATTGTTTTTTTAATGGGTGTTATCCTCTTCTTCTTCTTCTTCTTCTTCTTTTTGTTAATTCTTTAACATTAGCTAACGCGGTAACCAGAGAGATCGAGATCGTGAAAGGGCTCAAGCCCGAGCGGGCAACAAAGGCAAGACCAAGGACGATGGGTTAACCCCTGAACAACGCCGTGAAAGGTTCCGTATTCTCATCCTCCTTTCACGCTCTTTTTAGTTTTATATATTTATTTCCTTCTTTTTTTGAATTGTGAATGGGCAGAGATGCAAAGGCCTTGCAAGAAAAGGCTGCAAAGAAGGCGGCGCAGGCGGCAGCTGGAGCCGGTGGCGGCGGCGCAAACAAAACCAAGAAACAATGATGTCAAATTGTCCATGAATCACGGTGGACGGTAATAATGATCTTGATTGGGGAATCAGATCTCTGTGTTTGTTTGGTGTTTTTAGAGTTTTCGAATATGTCGTCTTAAGATTAACATATTATTCAGGTGTTCGCTTAATTGACATTGATTTTGACTCTTAAATTTGATTTCTATCGGAATTAGTTGGTTTGATTGTTGTCCACTGCACAGCATATTGTAGGCTTGGGTTTCTATTGGAATGGTTGAGGCATCGGGGCTGGGTTTTACTGTTAGAATTGTTCTTATTTCGCTATAACTTAAAGAGTTTCAATGAACAAGAGCTCATCCACATATCCTTTAGAACTACCGCAGGATTACGATCCATAGACATTATTTCAAACAATGAATGTTAAATCTATATAAATTGGTGTTATTTGATTCATTTTGTTAGTGCATAGAATATATTTGATATTTTTGTTAGTGCATAGATTAAATCGATTCATCTATGGACGAGTTTGAATCAAGGATTAAATTGGTTCACTTAATAGTTAATAATAAGAAAGACTAAATTGATACACCGAATTTCCCATCTGTGTTCAATTTGGTAGTCTTATCGCCTCCATTTTTTGAGTTCTCACATTCGTTGCAGTCAGGTTTGTGTTTGTCTGCCATATATTGTTCATGGTTTTCTTCATCTGGTTCTGCTACATTTATATTTCTGTAAATATTTCCAGTGTTTGTGGATGTGTTGTAACCCTGACATCTCCCTGAAAAATATTATCTATGTTTTTGGTAAACTTGAGTAGAATTGGGTAGCCATGTAGCCGGCTTCATTTTCTCAGGAAACAAACAGTTGGCTGCAGGATTTAACAATTTGTAAGCCAGATATCGTCATCTTTGTTTTTATAAATGTTTCACTATTTTGAGAAACTATTAATACGTGGCGTTCCTTCCAGTTAATTTTGTCAAGTTATTTTTAGGCTAAATTTACATTTAGTAGTTAAATTATCAGTTTTGATTCATTGTAATACTTAATTTTTTCATAATAATACTTAAAATTTAGTTTTTATTTTTCATAATCATTTCTTAACAAGAAATCAAATTTAAAATTAATTATGACTCTTGGAAAATTGGGAGTTTTGATGAAAATTTAATTTGAAATTGGAGTAGTCATCGACCTTTGGGTTAGGTGGGTCGAATACCTAGAAGTGACTTTTAAAATAATTTTAAGAAAAAATATTTGAAAGACAAAAATTGGTCTACGATTACTAGAAATTTATTTTAAGAGTTCGGGAGTCAGTTATGCGTGGGGAATGGTGGCACCCCCACAACGTCTAATATTGGTATCTTCGATTATACGTTGTCTAAGCAGTGGAATTTTACAAATTTGAATCCAAAAATTAAATTATGATCTCTTTATTTCGATGAACTTTGAAGAATGTGTGAATCTACTTAAAAATATTTAACTCGATGAACATGATTTAATTCACTCGATGTTGTCTAAAAAGAATGTCTCCTTATTACGTGAATTAAAAGAAATTGAAATTCAGTCATGTTGGACTTGATTTCGTTAATTTACGAAGTAAAACAAAATTGCCTTCGATTTTAAAAATACAAAAAACAGTGCATGATTTAATGAACTCATTAATAAGTGACATATAAAAGATGACTAAAATATCAATAAAATATAATAAAACTAAACCTGGAGAAATATATAAATAATTAAACAAAAATAAATAAATACATGAAACAAATAAAGAAAACAAATAAAGAAGGATGTTTGTACATTATAATAATTATAAAACATATCCAATTATTATTATTATATATATATATATATGTTAAAAAGATAATATATCCAATGAAAATAATATTTTATTTGAATGAATAAACTATTTATCTATTTAACTTAATCGACAACAAATAATAATGTTAAAATTATTTTATTCGAATAACCCTCGAAAGGGCACCCTAAGTGTTTGGGGATCGTTCATAGATTAATTGAATAATTAACATTGCATCTCAAAAATTTTGTAATATTAACAATAATAAAATTTCTATTAAGTACAAGTGCTTAATATAATATTTTTATAGCCCTTTTGTATTAATATACAGATACATAAAAAATTCTTTTAAAAGTACATATAACTATATTATATATTTAAATTATATATTTATAAATGCCTAAACCATAAAGTAATAAATATATTACATATTCCGTAAAA
This sequence comes from Hibiscus syriacus, assembly GCF_006381635.1. Classification (NCBI taxonomy): domain Eukaryota; kingdom Viridiplantae; phylum Streptophyta; class Magnoliopsida; order Malvales; family Malvaceae; genus Hibiscus; species Hibiscus syriacus. Next base: position 660,193 of record NW_024062982.1, on the reverse strand, counting down.
AAGAAAAAAAAAGAAAAAGCAAAATAATTGCATATATAACAATATGGGGACTAAATCGAAAGAGCGTAAAAAAAGGGGAAATCAACCGTTTAACCTTAATATCCCATTAAATTAATAACATAAATGATGATTAAAATGAATACTAGAGGACTTAAAATGTAAATATAGTAACTTTGAGCACCTATATACGAACGGACTAAAATGAAATGGCAGCAAATTAACAAAAAAATTCAGCAATTCAACCACAACTCAACAATAAATGAATAAGGACCACAATGCAATCGTGACAAAGTTGAAAGCTCAAAAGATAACATGACAGATTTGTATTTAGTGACTAAAACACAAGTTTACAAAACTCGGATGACCCCTTGCACGGTTAACCCTTGCGCTAATTTCAGGAAACCCTAGCTTCCCAAAAATGACATCATTTTTTGTGGTTTAAATATCCTCTTTTATAATTTTTGTAACATCCCTAAAATCGAGTTAGTAGTTTCAGGTAATAGACGTTGGGCTAGGATGATTAAATAAGCTCAAGTTAAATAGTTGGGATTAAGGGTGAAGGAATTAAGCTTGTAAGAAGCCCACTATGTGTTAAAAATGGCATTTTTGAATTGGGCACGAAAGAGGAGGGACAAACGGAGTAATTAACCCCTTATTTGAAAATAGAGTTGAATAACCATCAAGGAATGATGATGTAAACGGGGGGTGAAAATCAGAACATATCTCCTCTTTTTCTTTACTTTGTCATCTTCTTCCTCTTTTTTCTTCTCTCTTACTTACTTCCAAAGATTGTAAAGTTGAGAGCTTTATTGAGTTGCAAAGCTTATCAGGAATTCTAAAGGTAAGAAATGAATTCTACACCCTTAAAGCTTCATATTAAACCTAAAATCAAATGGTTTGGCTATGGTGGCAAAATATGGATTTTTGAGAGATTTTAGTTCTAGGGCTTAGAAATGATTCTAAGTTGTTCCTAAATGTTTAGAAACATGTTTCTAAACATTTAGAAGCTTAAAAACGAGATTTTGATCCTTTGTTTGCTTTGGTTAGTGAAAGAATGTGGTGGGTGCTCTCAAGCTAAGAGCAAGGAGAAATTGGTGCTTTGGTGACCCTTGGAGTCTCATTTCTTCAGCCTTAGTGAGGTAACATATAAGTGGCTTTCCTTTTTTACCATATGTAAGCCATGAGTCTATGTTTGCCTGCTTGTTGTGTTATTTGGGTGTAAAATGGGTGTTAATGGTAGCATGCTTAATTGGTGCTTTTGTTGTGTTAAAATGACTCATTTCTATGTTAAATAATCCCATAAAATTTAACAAACCTTTGGTACCCTTGACAGGGCTTATGAGAGGCTTTATGGAGCCATTTTTGTGTTTAAACAGAGCACTCTGAACCGTCAGTATCGGTACTGTAAGAATAGTACCGATATTGTTCTTCGTATAAGGTAAAATAAGGCAATTTTTAACGATGTGTATCGATACCCCTTCAAGGAGTATCGATACTCGGGGTTCGATCTCGTTACCCAAGGGTGTGGCCTTGATACCGAGATTCTAGAATGCCAAATTGGTACCGATACTCATGGGAGTATCGATACTCTACAATAGGGTATCGATATTGAGATTAAAATTGAAATATCAAAGCTCAACCGGTATCGATACTAAGACTAGTATCGATACTGACAGGCTCAGTATCGATACTGACGTCCTGTATAGGGCAGAGAACTTAGAAAATCTTGTAAGTTTGTTTAAAGGATTATGAGGAATCGAGGGTTCTTAAATAAGACTACAAGTTATAATAACTTTTGAAACCCTTATGAATAATAACGCTAAATTGTGTGGCATAAAACTAGCCTATGTTGATGCTTGGGAAACAACAAGGGCATCCGGGTTACTTGATCATATGTATATACTATTCGAATATGTGAGTAGAGATATCCATATTCTCTTCCCGAGTGCGATGGCACTTTAGTATCAGTGTGAATGCTCTTTTGATTCAGTGCGAATGCACTTTTGTATCAGTGCTATGGCACTTTAGTATTAGTGCTAAGGCACTTTCGTTATATAATGATAATTATATTATGATTCTTATGATACTATGACACATATCCTCATGTTATGATCTATGCTTATTGCATTATGACTTAACCTGTTAAGTATTCATAGTTAATGGATGCATATAGTATAGTGGAGTCATTTTTGTGGCAATGAGCTCGTAGCTCAGCGTTCGAAATTATTTCCTTTCCAAGGTTAATAGGTTTCAGAGTAGGAGTTTATCGCCAAGCTTCGGATTCCATATATCAACAGTAACATAATATGTCTTCATTATTAAAGTGGGCATATATTATTATAGACCCTTTTGTATTACGAGTCATAACTCTTGGATTATTGTATTTGATAAATTATTTTGGGAGTTTCCTTGGTTTATAAACCTAACTACTAATATTTTTTTTTTAACTTAAACGTGATGAACTTTATTTTGTAAAATGAAATGTTTTATTTGGAAAAAAATGTGTTAGCTACTCCGGTGGTCTCGTATAATGCCCAAACCCTTCGCATTTTGTTTTATTCAGACCTGGGTGTTACATTTTTTTGCTAAACTCTAACCTATTTTCACCTCCTCATGTTGTTCTTTGCTCTTAACCCCTCTATTCTCTCTGTTTTCATATCAACTAAGAGAGGGAACAAAGTCCTCTCCGGTCGCCTCCCCGTACAGCTCCGATGAGAGATCGGTGGTCCTCTTTTGGAGCTCTTAAACCCTTTCTTCATACCTTACACCAAACCAAAACCAATCCAAAACTCAACCCTCCCATTCTATTAAAATCGAAACCCAAAAAAGTAACTACCTTGGGAGATCTCTTCAACTCTGGCGAAGCGAGAAAGCTCGAATCCGAGGGGTAAGTTTTTTTCTTCCCTTTTTTGTGTTTTTCTCTTTTCGAATCGGATTCCCCTTCTTTTTCTCTTTGTTCAAATGGTTCTTTTCGGTTCCTCTTTTCTTTCTATTTTTGAATCTAGGTCCTCCTTTTCTTTGAATCCTCTCTGCATGTTATATTTGGTGATGTGTTTTGGTGTTATCGAGAAAATCTATAATAGGCATGATTATCCTATTTAATAGTTTCAGATTTTTTTTTGGGATTATCCTTGTTTTATATTAATAGATTTGGCTATAATATAAAATTTTTGTTGATTTTGGCTTTCTGATTTATTGACATGTTGATGGTTGGTTGAAACAACTTCGTCAGAGTGATTTTGCCTAGGCGACAGAGATGACAAGAGCAGACAGTGACGGCGACGACGCAACAGGTTTAGCCTAGGGGTGGTTCACACAGTTGGGAATCCCAAGAGTCGGCTCGTGCATCTTACATGCAGGTCATCGTATAGTCCAACTTTCTGGACGGCAACGGTAGTGCTTGGGGGTTATGAAAACTCTAAAATGATATGATCTAGACTGTTGATCTTTATCAAATCCAGCGGTGGATCTCTTGGTGGCGCCCCTTTAACCTTAGTTGTTAGGGTTTCTATGTTTAGTCCAAAAATTATGGACTATTACAATTGGGCTTGCCTTGGGTCATTTTGAATTTATGGTTGTATTTGGGTCTTGCATGTAATTTTGGGCCCGTAAATAAAAAAATATAAATTATTTAATATATAATATATAATAATAAAAATAAAAAAAGACTACTAGGACAAAAACAAGTGTCTATAGTTTCATTTTAGTATATGTTCAGTTAATCGATCGACGAATATAGCCAAGACGGGGGTGAATTGGCAATTAAAATTTCAGTGGAAACTTTTGCAGAAAATTGAAAAATATTTGCTCAACGATTTAGAGTGGTTCGACTTTCTCAACCAAAGTTTACGTCCACTACCTTAGCTATCCACACTAAGGATTTTCCACAAATTCACTAATTTTTCTTTCTTTTTATGACAAAGAGTAACCTTACAAATCCCTCAAGAATTATACCCCAAATTCTTGAGAACACTCTCTCCCAAAGAGAACAATACAAATTTTGCAAACCTATAAGAAAATCCTCACAAGGAAAGATGTTTGCACAATTATAGAACAAAGAAAGAACACTCGAGAATAATATAATTGAGTACAATAAGTGTTCTTGAAAGCAAAGATGAATATTGAATGAAATAGGCTTGAAAATGCACAAACTTGAGGTTTGATGCTTTCTCTTTGATTCTCTCTTGATTCTTGATAATTGTTATTGATCAATGACTTCTAAGCTTGTTTAAATATTCCTTCAATTGATTCTGAATGTTGGGAATCATTAATGGAGTCAATAGAGCCGTTATTGTATGAAAATAATTAATAAAACAGCTTGGAGCGTGGGGGCCCTCATAGGGAATCGGTTCCAGCAGTGTAAAATTCAAATATTTTGACCGTTATGAGATGGGGGAATCGGTACCTCCTGGGGGAATCGGCTCCCTCCGAGTAATCTGTTATTTCTCGGAGCCAAAACCATTCAGGGGGTTATCAGTTCCCTCCTAGGGGGAATCGGTACCCTCTGAGTAATATGTCTTCTTTGTTTTGAGATTTATTAAGAAAAGATTTTTGGCTCGATTAAGGCTCGAAATACTTTGTAAATTTGTTTAAAAGATTAAAACATACTTTTAAACTTGAGTAAGGATTGAAATTGACATTTGAAAAACTTGGAGTAATATTTTGATATTCGAATAGTTTAATCGAATAATATTAAAAAATGATTATAAAATCTTGAAATCTAATAACATTTAATTTGTTATATCGAAACATCAAAATGTTTTCAACAATCTCCCACTTTTTGATATAACAAAACATTTTAGTAATTTTAAGATTTTATAATTGAAAATCATTTTTGAAATTAAGTTTGAAAAATTACTCCCCTTACTCTATCGCTTCTCCCCCTTTTTGTTAAATTAAAAAGACTCTAAAAACGTTTTTAAAACAAGGTTTTTGAAATTTAAGCCAATTGATATATATATATATATATATATAAAGCGTAAGCTGCTAAGATCACAATCAAGAGAAGACGTTAGCCATTAGTTTCATAATTCAATATTAAAAAATAATGTGAAATGGAAAAATTGGCCATATGTCTAAAATGATGCACAAAATGAAAATTTAAGCAAATCCACATATATAGATAAGTTCAAATCATTCAAAACATTCAAAATAAATCTTAACATCCACAAATTCAAGTATTAACAAACATCCAAAATGTTAAAGCAATAAGTTCAAAGTTGTATCTAATAAAGCTAAGCAAGAAACAAGGTCTAATCGTCCATCGGTGGATCAGGAGGAGATAAACGTGTCCAAATATTGGCCACATCACGTGAATGTTCATCGACCCTCTCGTCCAAAGTGTCGAAATGATGATTCATCATTTCGTTGTTAGCAGTTAGATGTAATTCGATGGATGCAAGCCTCATATCAAGATTCTCTATAAATGATCGGAAGTATGGAGGCACTTGATCTTCTTGCTGTGCTTGTTCCTCGTGCTGCCCCGGCTCATCGCCGGCTTCCTCAATATCTCGTGACAAACTAGCTCCCGGAGTTTGCTCACTGGTACAAACCCATTGACCAGTTTCTTCACTTATCTTCCATCCCGATTTTGTTAAGGAAAAGAGATTGATTTGATTTTTGAGAGGAAAAGAGGCATCAAGGCCAACCCTAAGCTCGACTTTAGAAAACAGATTACTCAGAATACAACTGTAAACTAGAGATGAACAGAGTTTCTTATTAAGAACAAGGTTTATGGTTTCGACAATTTCGACAAAGATAATCTGGGGTAGGTTTTTTTTAAGATTATTTTGGATACAATGTATCCACCAAATATCTAAGGCTCGAAGAGTGGAGTATCTACCTCCGGATAGTCAAAACCACCAAGAGATCATTAGATGAAGGAAACGCTCATAGAGATCTAAAACACTCGCACTATCCATTCTTTTATAATGAGAACCTACCGTTTGTTTTTCATTGTCTAAGCCTTCATTATCTAATCCTAATGTGTTGGCTATGTATTCCAGGTTAATATAAAAGAAATTTCCTAGAAGATAGGATCAAATTCCTATGGTTGTGGTTTTATTCCGATTTTGAATGCAAACGGCATTAGAATAGAAAATTCAAACGAGTTGATGATAAACTATTGGTTCGAGTTCAAATAGTTTATCAAATTTCCACTCTCGTAGGGTAGGAAGATATCTAAAATTTATGTCTAAGATAGATTGAAGAGATGGGATTCTTTCTTCCCGAATTTTATAGGATTCAAAATATTGAGAATACCTAAAGAAGAGATTTTGTCTATGACCTAGTTCATTGAAGCACGAATTATGAATGGTCATATTTGGATCATCGGGATTAGGATTAGGAATTTGTTGGATGGGAGGAGGATTTGGAGGTGGGTTTGGTGGTTAGTTTGATCGACTAGTGGATGTCTGAGGGCGTTTTTGAGACATGACTTAAGGGAATCGGAATAGAAAGAGTAACCTGCAATTTTAAACACACATGTATGCAATGATATCAATCCCAAAACTCAAATGAGTCCTCAATAATTCAAGGTTTCTCTAAAACAATTCTAATGGGCAATTTGTGAAAAACGAGTTTGAAAACAAGGTTTGAAAATCAATATACGTATAGTTTTCATAACAACATAATTAAATCAAAACACAACAATTTGAAATATTTTTTTTATTTCGAAAATTTAAGAAATTTTGAAAAAATTTGTGTTTTTGATGAAATTAGTTGTAGATTATAGTTCTAAACAAAAATCTAAGCAATGCCCAATATCTATTTCGACCTAGAACTAATTAAAACTAGTTCTACGTTCAAAATCAATAAAATAGTGGGTTTAGAAAAATTACCTTGAAAGATGAACATTGAGTGGATTTTGATGTTGTTTGCACAAATTTAATAATGCTAGCAGGTTTAGGAGATGATAACTGAAGTAATTCCAATTTGTTTTTGATGATTTTGGAAAAAGTAGGGAATTAAGGAGAGAAAAGGAGTGAAACAGTGAGAGAGAGTAAGAGAGGGTTTTGAGAAAATAGGGTACTTTTGGACGTTTATTATCCATACCCCGTGGAGTGTATCGATTCCCTAAAGGGGGAATCAGTTCCTATTCAAAGGGGGAATCGGTTCCCCTGCAAGGGAGGTATCGATTCCTCCTACACTAAAATTCAAAAATCTGTGTATAAATACTCTCGATGCTAAATTAATTAGCTTTAGTGGTATTGGCATTGAAAATTAATCATGTTCAATCAATCAAATCTATCTTTAAGCATTATTTGAACATATAATTAATTTCCACTAAGAATCATAAACTTCCCCTAACTAATAGCAAGAATGCAATTAAAAGTGTTAATTATAAGCATTATTCATCTCTTAATTAAAAGTGCCAAAAATTATTTTAAACACTAAGTGAAGATAGATCAGTTAAACCTAATTCTCTCCTAAATGTCCAAAATCTTTCTTTATCTAAAGGTTTTGTAAAGATATCCGCTAATTGGTGCAAAGTATCAACAAATTATAGAACTACATCTTTCTTAGCGACATGGTCTATAATGAAGTGATGTCTAATTTCAATATGCTTAGTTCTAGAGTGTTGGATGGGATTTTTAGTGAGACAAATAGCACTAGTGTTGTCACACTTGATATGTATGGTACCTACTTCAATTCCATAATCAAAAAGTTGTTTCATCCATAAAACTTGTGCACAACAACTACCGGCTGAAATGTATTTCGCTTCAGTGGTAGATAATGCAACACAATTTTGTTTCTTTGAAAACCAAGAAATCAACATATTTCCTAGGAATTGACAAGTACCAGAGGTGCTTTTCCTATCTATTTTGCATCTTCCATAATCCGCATCAGAGAAAGCATATAAGCTAAAACTAGAGTCTCTAGGATACCAAAGTCATAAACTAGGAGTGTCCTTAAGGTATCTAAAGATCCTCTTAACAGCTAGTAAATGTGATTCCTTATGGCATGATTAAAATCTAGCACATAAGTAAACACTAAACATAATGTCCGGTCTACTTGAGGTTAGATAGAGCAAAGAGCCAATCATTGACCTATACAATTTAACATCCACCCATTTACCTACTTCATCTTTGTCAAGCTTTGTTGATGAGCTCATTGGAGTGGCATGAGGTTTCTCATCTTCCAGTCCAACCTTCTTTAGCATATCCTTGACGTACTTAGCTTGATTGATGAAGATGCCATCTTTTCTTTGCTTAATTTGGAGTCCCAAGAAAAATGAGAGCTCTCACATCATGCTCATCTCGAATTCAGTTTGCATTAGCTTAAAAAAATCTTGGCAAAGAACATCATTAATAGAACCAAATATTATATCATCAACATAAATTTGAACTACTAATAAATCTTTACCTTTATACTTTAAAAACAATGTAGTGTCAACCTTCCCTTTTGAAAAACCTTTTTCAATTAAAAAGTTTGACAATCTTTCATACCAAGCTCTAGGAGCTTGTTTTAAACCATAAAGGGCTTTTGTCAATTTAAAAACATGATTTGGAAATTTTGAATCTTCAAAACTTGGAGGTTGTTCCACATACACTTCTTCTTTTTATAAAACCAAAAAATGCACTTTTAACATCCATTTGATATAATTTAAACTCATTGAAACATGTAAATGCTAATAACATTCTAATTGTTTCCATCCTAGCTACGGGAGCGTATGTTTCATCATAGTCTATGCCCTCTTCTTGAGTATACCCTTGAGCAACAAGTCTAGCCTTGTTTCTCACTATATTACCACTTTCATCAAGCTTATTCCTAAATACCCATCTAGTACCTACAATAGATTTATCACTAGGCCTTTCAACTAATGTCACATATCCTCCATTTTTAACATTAAGCTCTATGAACTAACTCTTGTCTCTGGTCATGTGTCTTGAGCATCCACTATCAAGGTACCATGAGTTTGAATTTGTTTCCCGTGCCTTGTAGTAATGCTCCTTTTCCTACAAACATAGATTAATTTTTATTTTTGGTACCCAAATTCTTTTGGGTCCATATTCATTAGTTTCCAAAATCCTAGTCCCCTTAGGTATCCATTTGTGTAAGATATCTTTATCTTTAGTAGTAATGAGAACCCATATACTTCTAATAATTTTTCCATTAAAGATTCTTCGAGGACCTCTATGATTGTAGTTTTTAAAACTTTTTCCAACAAAGTTGGATTTTGAACTTTCTCCATTTCCAAAATGTTTCGTTCCAACTTTATCAAAAGAAGCTTTAAGATCATCAATTTTCTTTTGATGATCATCATTGACCTTTGAAAGTAAATTATGCAAATCAAAATTTTTCTTTTCAAACTCTTCTAGTTTGATTTGAAAATCTTTGATTTTACTTTCAAGATCATTGTTGGTCTTGGATATGAGATTATTTTCATTTTTCAATTTTGAAATATCATTTTTATATTTTAAAAATAATTTCTCATAATCCGAAGCCAACCCAGTATATTCCTATAATAGCTCATCAAACGAATAATCTTCAAAATTAAATGAGCTAGAGGTTACCTGAGAATCTTCCCCGAATGCCATCAAGCACAGGTTTGCTACTTCTTGTTCCTCTATATCGGAACCTTGTTCATCGCTCCATGTAGCCACGTAAGCCTTGTGCTTATTCATTGATTGACCATTTTTCTTTAATTGTGGGCAATCATATTTGACATGCCCCGGCTTTTTGCATTCATAGCAAATGATCGGGTCCTTCTCATTTGGTTCATTCTTGAAGCCTTCATTTCGTTTGAATTTTCTTCCTCGGTTGGGCCTCATTAATTTTCTGAACCGTTTGGTAAACAATACCATTTCTTCGTCATCGTCATCTTCATCCGTATCACTTTCATCTTTTGTGGATTTGAGAGCAACTCCAACATTCTTCTTCTTCTCCTTCTCCTTTGGTGTCTCATCAATCTTATCGAGGTCTACCTCATCTTGAAGCATCATTTCATGAGTGAGGAGTGAACCGATTAGTTCTTCAAGGGTTAAGGACTTTAAGTTCTTAGCCTCGATGATTATCGTCTTCTTTGATTGCCACAATTTTGGAAGTGAGTAAACCAACTTCCTCACAAGCTTTTCATTTGGAATGATCTCTCCATATGATTTGAGACCATTGACAATTGTGGAAAATCTATCCGTCATAGCTTTGATATCTTCATCCGATTTCATCTTGAAATTTTCATAGCTATGAGTTAGAAGACTAATTTTAGATTTTTTTACCTCGTCGATGCCTTCATGAGTAACTTGTAGTTTATCCCATATTTCTTTGGTGGTTGTACAAGATGAAAATCTTCCATATTCATCCGGTCCAAGAGCACAAAAATGATATAGATGGCTTTGGAGTTGAGCAGGAACATTCTTGTCTCTCCTTCACTCTACAATCTCGGGTGAGTGGAGGGTTTGATGTATCCATCTTCTATGACATTTCATGCTCCCATGTCACTTTCTTGAATAAATTACATCATTTTATTCTTCCAATAAGCATAGTTAGCTCCATTGAAGAAATGAGGCTTGTTGACGGGCATTGAATCGAGAACAAAGTCAGAGTTTGAAGCGTCGGCCATTGATGACTTGAATATCGATGTAACTCTTCATGAATCGACTCAAGAGGCGATTAAACCTTCAAATGAGTGAGGCTCTGATACCAATTGTTGAGTTAATCAATCGACGAATATAGCCAAGAGGGGGTGAATTGGTAATTAAAATTTTGGTGGAAGCTTTTGTAAAAAATTGAAAAATATTTGCACAGTGATTTAGAGTGGTTCGACTTTCTCAACCAAAGTCTACGTCCATTACCTTAGCTATCCACACTAAATATTTTCCACAAATTCACTAATTTGTCTTTCTTTTGAGGACAAAGAGTAACTTTACAAATCCCTCAAGAATTATACCTCAAATTCTTGAGAACACTCTCTCCCAAAGAGAACAATACAAATTTTGCAAACTTACAAGAAAATCCTCACAAGGAAAGATGTTTGCACAATTCTAGAACAAAGAAAGAACACTCAAGAATAATAAAATTGAGTACAATAAGTGTTCTTGAAAGCAAAGATGAATATTGAATGAAATATGCTTGAAAATGCACAAACTTGAGGTTTGATGTTTTCTCTTTGATTCTCTCTTGATTCTTGATAATTGTTATTGATCAATGGGTTCTAAGCTTGTTTAAATACTCCTTCAATTGATTCCTGAACGTTGGGGATCATTAGTGGAGTCAATAGAGCCGTTATTGTGTGAAAATAATTAATAAAACAGCTTGAAGTGTGGGGGGAATCGGTACCCCCTCATAGGGAATCGGTTCATGTAGTGTAAAATTCAAATATTTCGACCGTTGTGAGATGGGGGAATCGGTACCTCCTGGGGGGGAATCGGTTCCCTCCGAGTAATCTGTTATTTCTCGGAGCCAAAACCATTCAGGGGGTATCGGTTCCCTCCTAGGGAGAATCGATACCCTCTGAGTAATATGTCTTCTTTGTTTTGAGATTTATTAAGAAAAGATTTTTGGCTCGATTAAGGCTCGAAATACTTTGTAAATTTGTTTAAAAGATTAAAACATTCTTTTAAACTTGAGTAAGGATTGAAATTGACATTTGAAAAACTTGGAGTAATATTTTGATATTCGAATAGTTTAATCGAATAATATTAAAAAATGATTATAAAATCTTGAAATCTAATAACATTTAATTTGTTATATCGAAACATCAAAATGTTTTCAACAGTATCTCGTTCGGAATTTAAAAAAAAATTAAAAGTTTAGATACTCAAACGGACCAAAATTGATAGTTTAAGTATTAAATATGTTAATTTTTTAACAGTAGAGTATTAAAATAAAAAAAAACTAAATATCAGGTATGATTTTAAAAAAATTTAGATACTAAAACGGACCAGGACTAATAATTTATATACTAAATACATAGTTTACCCTTGTTTTTATATCACAATATCAGCTTGTCTTGTTTTCAGTTGAGATTGATAGTCTTATTTCAATTCTCCTCTTCTCCATAAGATCAGGGACAAACTAGGATGATGAAAACAGGACAGAATTCTGCTAGTGGTCTTGTATCCTCTTCTATATTGTACTAACGATAATATCAATCAGGTTGAACTGCAATAATAATAAATTTTAAAATTTGGTCTAAAGATTATTTTTCAAAGAAAATAAGGTGCATTTCACCACTTTGATTTTTATATATAAGAATAGAGTAAATTAATTATACTATGAAAATCAAATAAATTGATCCAATTTTACCGTCAAATATTTAAGCAAAACAAATTTCTTTTTAATCAAATTAAAATAATAGAATAAATAGTTTCTTCATTCTTGAAAGTTTTATTTATAAAATAAAATTAAATAATCATAAGAAATTATTGAAACAATTGGATGATTTATTTTATGTTATATTAATTTCATATTTAATTAAATTAATTTAATATATGCGCATATTATATCAAAGAAATTAAATATATGCGCATTTATGTTAACGATTACATTAGAGTTATATGAATAGTAAGTGATTTATCTCTCCTAATTTAGACAAATAAATGATAACATTAGAGTTATATGAATAGTTAATGATTGTATTTTTTTCTGAATTATTATTTTTTGATTAAATATTTTTCTGAATTATGAATAATGTATCTACTTTTTAAATGTATAGTTTCACTGAAATAATATATTAGAATTTAAAAATTCATATAACTTTTTTTAACTTTAACTTTCAATTTTGTTATTTTTTGAGGTCTCAAGTTCGAGAACCGTGCATACCAAGGGTATGAACGCTTAATATTAAATGATTTATAGTTATATTTAAACATACACTATCTTATATTTATCTTAAATTAATAAAAAAAATAATCAACAGTTTAAATTTCATGAAACATTTTAACAATTTATATTAACATTAGGGAGTAAACAACATCATATATGGGTCATCTGATTATTACTGAGTATTTGTTTTGATGAATGTTTTTAAAATGATTATCAATCATTTTAAAATATCATTAATATTATGTTTTTATTTTTAAAATAATTATCTAATTAATAAAAGTTTCTAATTTTCATTTTTTTAAACACCCCACTACCTCCATTATATTCAAACCACGTTCCTTATAAATGAAAAACACACTTAAACAATTAGGAGTAGTTTCCTTGGTTTTTGTTTCAACCACACTTAAACAAAAACATCTATATTTAGACAATAAGCATCTATATTTAAACAAAACCCTAAACCATTATGTTATTTTTTTCATGTTCATTATATATTTTAGACAATTAGTAACCCACAAACCAAAAATCAAATGCTAAAGATAGAATAGAGTACAATGGTAAGTAATTTACTCCAATGAAACGCTGTAAGATAGGAATAAACATATTCATTTTTGAAGATTAGTATTAGAGCTGAAGATAATTTTAGACTTTTAGGTTTTATTTAAGTGTGGTTGAAACAAATACTTAGGAAAATGCTCTTAATTGTTTAAGCGTGATCTTTTTTTTGTAAGGAACATGGTTTGAATATATAGTGAAGGTAAGTGGTGTTTAAAAAAATATAAATTAGAAATTATTTTGGGGTAAATTAGATAAAAAAATATTGTTTAAGGACCTATTTGATATTTTATCATTATTTTAGGGGAAATAAAATAATAATTTTTTTAACGTTATCACATCATCAATTTAACGGAATAATAAGTGACCGGTTTATTATTTTTGAAACTTTAATAGAGAAAACAAAAACTTAGTCAAATATTAGTGACAGTTAGTGTAGTTTACTCTTAAAACTAATAAAGATATGGATGAGTTTGTTGAAAATACCCTGGCTTCGAAGTTCTTGATCGTCAGGTTTGACAAGTGATATTGAACAAAATTTGTTCACAGATCCTACACGTCACCGTTGATCATATAAAAACATAGGCGGTCGCCGACAGCGGTAGTCTTTGTTCAGTTCCAGATATCGGACAAAAGTCGCCAACCGAGCTTAAAGACGGTGAGTTCCCACTTCCCGGTAAAATATTTGTCACCCCACTTTATCGTTAACGGTAACTTTAATATCCTCGGAAACCGACGGCTCTTTTTTAAGAACCGCTTTGATCCTCACATCTTTATGCCCTTTTGTTTACTTAACCTACAAGCAGTGTTTTAAAAATCGGATGAATCGGCCGGTTCAATTGATTCAATTATGAATCGTTATTTAGTCTGGTTCAATCGTTATTAGTGAATCGGTCAGAATCGTTGAACCGTTCAAACTGGGCCGGCTAAAAATTAAAAAAAACCGTTAATTTGTTTTTTTTTTATAAAATTAAACAAAACAACGTCGTTTGTTAAACGAGCCAAGTCGAATTCGAGTATTGCTGAGCTCGACTCGAACTTGAAAACTTTAAAAGTAAGCTCAACTCGACTCAAACTCACGAGCTAAAAATTATCAAGTTCAACTCAAACTCGAAATATAATACTGAAACTTGAACTCAAAAAGGCTTGAACTCAAAAAAAATTAGAAGCTTAATTGAAACCTAAAATTTCACTCAATGCTCACCAAAAGGCTCTATGATTTTGAATGTCAAATTACATCTATTATTTATAGAAGTTAGTTGTGATGCTCTTTTATGTTTCTTAGTCATGTGAGATTGTTTTGTTCTCATATTTTCTCTTTAGACTTTTGAGATGCTCTTCTATTTTTCTTAACCATGTGAGATTGTTTTTAAAAAAAAATTAAACCAATTAATATTATTTTGTTATGATTTTTTTAAATCAAAATTTATTTTTTAATTATAATTATATAATTATATTTATTATTTAATATATTTTACCTTAAATATTATGTTGTAGTTAATTTGAATCATTTTGTTTCACTTGATTTTATGGTTTTTAATTTATATATGTTATGACTTACTTTGAATATGGCTTATGATATAAAAAATTATTTTTTATTAAATATTTTTGATATTTTTATTTAATTTTTTAAATAATATGACATCGTTCAATTCTTCCGACCGATTAAACCGATTCAACTGGTTAAACTAATGAACTAATAATATGACCGGTTCGATCTTAAAACTATGCATACAAGTTTCTACTTCATCTCTGTATCTCAAGAACTCAATTCTCTGCAAAAATCCAGGTTTACCCTCACTGGAAATAACGACCTTTTTTTCCCTTTTGATTTGCTTTATATTTTTCCTTTCTAAGTTCTTCAGTTTTTGGAATTTAATTTATACTATTTTGGAAGTTGAACTTGAAAAATCCTTTTTGTTGTTGTATTTCTCATGGTGGGTTGTTGCTTCTTCTTCTTTTATCAGGGGTAATTTATTTACTAGTGGAGCTGAATTTCTCTGGGGATTTTCTGCCCTTCATGTTGTAATGGTTTCCTGTGCAATTTCTTCATGGACCTTAACCGGTCTTGTAAGATCTTTTATTGACCTTACTCTAGCTTACTTCCTTATATGTGGATCAACTTTGGGTTATTTTGCCTGGAAATTTTGTGATGTTTTTGGAATTCTCTTGCCATGCCCTTGCTCTGGGTTTTTTGGTTACCAAAATGGCAACCTCTGCTGGCATAACCTGCTTATTCAATGGCCTAGGAGAAAGATATACTCTGTTCAAAATATGGCTTTTAATAGGTTCCCCTGCGACTCGGTTTTGATCCACGATCGAGAGTTGAAGCCGAATGATGTAAAATTTGGCTTCGAGGTCAGTGGATCGGAAGGTGAAGCATGTTCTACTTCTCTTTCAGGTCTGAAATTGCTAACTATGGTGGATAAAGATGGTGGATGTGATGCCATCGGAATGAGAACCATGAATCAGAAGCAGAAATCAGGAATTCGGAAGCGCCGGAGGACTGCTTTTGGTAATGGAAAATCGACCCCGGTATTATTGTCTGGAAA
This sequence comes from Hibiscus syriacus, assembly GCF_006381635.1. Taxonomy (NCBI): domain Eukaryota; kingdom Viridiplantae; phylum Streptophyta; class Magnoliopsida; order Malvales; family Malvaceae; genus Hibiscus; species Hibiscus syriacus. The sequence continues at coordinate 644,321 of NW_024062982.1, read as the reverse complement.
TTTCCCATCATCAGCTGTTGCAGGTGTCTCATGTTCTTCTAATATTATTGGTGGTGAAACACGAAGTGAGATTAAGGATAATTTCGGTCCAGTTAGCGGAATTGAAGATAGTTTCCCTGGTAAGTTAAATACATCTCTTGTGAAATACTTACACTGTAATATATATGCATATATGTATGTATGCCTGTGTATGTGTTCCGAATTGGTACTTTAGCTTCAAGTGGCAACTTTTCATGTGAATTTTGCTTAAGAGAATCACTCTTTGAGTTGAAGCTTTCATTGCTTCTTGAGATCTGATATAGTTTTTTAGCATGACATGTGTGTTGACCTATATGAACATGCTATTTCAGATGATAAAAAAACTCAAACTTGCACCGATGTCGGTGAGGCAACCCGGCATGGTTTTGAATTGAGCAGTGGAGAGGAAAAAGGTTCAACTTTTCCGAAAAAATCCAGCTGTAACAACACTAATGAAAAATCGAGGTTTATAAGAGATGAAGCGAATTGGATCAGAACGCTAGAACAAGCTCTTGAAGAAGAGAAAACTAAACATGCTGCTATATGCCTGGAATTGGAGAAAGAAAGGGCCGCTGCCGCTTCTGCTGCCGATGAAGCGATGGCGATGATTTTGCGTCTGCAAGAGGATAAGGCTTCTATAGAAATGGAAGCAAGGCAATATCAAAGGATGATGGAAGGAAAATTTGCTTATGATGACGAAGAAATGAACATTCTGAAAGAGATCCTTGTTAGGAGGGAGAAGGAGAATCACCTTTTGGGGAGAGACCTCGAAGCTTACAGGCAGATGAATAATCTAGGAGACAAGCCGGAGGAATGTGATTTTAGTTATACTTTGAGTAATGACGGACAGCAGCCTTTGACTCCACTTGGTATAGATGAGGATCTGCTGCCAATGGTGAAACGGGCAGGGAACAGTGGATTGTCTGCAAAGAAGGAAGTGGGAGCAGTGGATCATGATGACATAGCATGCCAAGAAATTGCAACCAAAACGGTCCAAGGCATTGAGAAAACTTCTTCAACTGGAGAAGAGCTCAAGACAACTGCGGAATTTGGCGAGTCACTAGACTTCAATCTTCAGGATCCCACGTCTGATGTGGAACCGGCTGTCTATGATGTTCATGTTGTTGATGATAAAGTAGACATTCCGGAGAAGAACACAAAAGAAAGTAAATTGCCATGTGGTTCTGCTTTAGATCACAAAACCTCGCTATACGACTTGGGGAAGACTTTTTCTGGGGTCAGTAATGAGATGTTGGCGATTGGTGTTGAAATCGAAGGCCTTAGAGAGAGGTTGCGAATCGTGCAAGGAGAAAAAGTGAAGTTGATTTTCTCATCAGACCAGAGGAAAATGGTAGATACCCATTTGAAACTCATGGAGGAGCTGGTGAACCAGCTTCGAGAATTTCAGCAGCTAAAGGATCCCATTCGACAGGCTTCTTTACCTCCTTTGTCTTCATCTTCCGAGGTGAGTCACTTTTCAATTTTACTGTCATCGTTTGTGTGCTTGTTTAGCTATCCTCTCTGCTCACAAAGGCTTTATGTTGTTAATATTTCAGCAAATTTCCATTTCCGGTTACTTGAAAGGTTTTTCTGCGTTGCTGCAAAATCTTTATAAAATTCAGAATGTCATGTCCGCATGAGAAATGGACAAACCAGGGTGAATGTCCACCTTGCTCACGTAGTTTAGGCGAAAATCGAAACTAAATCATAATTTTCTGATGGTAACAAACGATAGCTGCTAGCTAAGGTGCCTTCTTTTAGCATGAAAGTGTCATTTGAGGCTTATTGCTAATATCATTAATTGTAGCGTCCTTTTCCATTCCATAGAAAACTTCTTCTGCAAGTATTTGAACTTCTGTGTCAAAATAGCTCGAAAATCGACTAAATCACGAGGCACTCAGATAATGTAAGGGAAGATTTTCAATTTGAAAGTGTCGATATCGAAGCAGTTGGAATGGTAAATAGAAAGGGACCATATACTCACCTTCTGAAATTAATGTTAGCAGGTCACTAGTAACTTGGATTTCTGAATGTGGCTCAAGCACCTCTATCTGTCATTAATGTTCCCTTCATATTAACTGAAAATGGCAATCCCTCGATTTTCAGGCTGGCTTCAACAGGAGACGCTGCCGGAGCTTATCGGATGAAATCGAAGATAGTGCCTAAAGCCATGTACAGTAGCCTATCAAATCCGGGAAGGAGATCGATCGTTCGTGCTTGCTTAGGTTTGTGTGAGACCTTTTTTCAGATAATTTGTTAGAAATTTCTTGATAAAAACTGTAAAGTCCATAAAGAAGTTAGTTGATGTTTGTTGGCAGCTGAGAATTTGTATGCGAAAACTCTGTTAATATTTTAGTTTTTCTTTCAAGTAAATATAGAGTGAAAGTTTCAATCAAAGAGATTGGTCCCTCCAATAAATGAATACCGGAAGCTATCTTTGGACCACAATCTGTATTCTTTTATCAACTTTGATACTACTTTAATGTTTTAAACATTTTAAAAAACTCATTTTTATATTTAATTTGTCAATTTGTAACTTTCTAAAAAAGATAATATAAAAAATTATTTATTATCTAAAAATTTTAATTTATCTGATTATCTTTATGCTACTCATGTTTGTGAATAGAACAAACTGGATGGGGAGGGTCGCCTTCGTCTCTGCAGTACACAGTCTGCATTAGTCGGTCAATAGATCAAATATCATTGATTAATTAAAAAAATACTTAATATAAATTTCTTTAAAATAAAATTATTTATTATCTAAAATTTTAATTTATCTGATTAATTACTATTATTTAGATAATAGATAATAACTAACTTAAGAAGTGAAAAGAATATTTTCTATAAATACAAATTACCATAAAACAAAATCATAAATAAACTATTTTTATTCAAAATGACGTGCAACTTCAAATCAAGTCAAATATTTATATTAAACTGTTTATATATATATATATATATATATAACTGTAAATTGGTCTTAAACTATGACTACTGTCAACCATTTTTTTTAAAACAATTAAGTTTAAAAAAAACAATTATGAATTTATTTTGAAAAATTGGCGATTTTGAATTAATTTGAATTAAATTGAATAGTAGTCGCTATCGACCTTTGAGCTAGGTAAGTCGAATACCTAAAAATGTCTTTTTAAAACAATTTTAAGAAAAAATCGTTTTTAAGACAAAAATTGGTTTGCGTTTACCAAAAATCCGATTTAACGGGTTCGGGAGTCGATTACGCGTGGGGAAGGATTAACACCCCCACAGTGCCCAAAATTGGTACTTAGTCGCTTACATATTGTCGCAAATGGCGGAAATTGTGAATTCGTGTCCATGGTTAAATTACGATCCTTTTATTGAAAATGATATAATTTGCTTTGAATTAATTATTAGAGAACATTCTTTAATTTGAGAAGAAATCACAAGATTTGTACATCCTCCAATAGAAATGATATCTCATATATTTCGAGAAATGACTCCTCTCCAAAGTTTTCAAAAAGTACAAATTGATTATAAATCGACTATCGATAATTGCATAAAATAAATTATTATTAAAAAAATGCATTGTGTTATTTGAATAAAAACGAATTAATTAGTAAAATAAACTCGGTTGATTTCAAGTTCACATTTCGTTTGAATGTCATATCGGATTACACTACTTCGATCAAGTAGTACTTTCCACACTCATTCTACAAATGAATGTTCTTGAAAATGTTCGAATAAACCACTAAAAACTTTAATATCAAATAAGACATACACATAATATTGACAAAAGAACATTTCATAAATCAAATTAAAACAAATATGATAAATACATAAAGGTGAACATTATGCAAGCATTCAAGGTTGATAAATATTAAGTAAATATACATATATAATATGGCAGAGTCAAACACATATAATAGTAATAAAAATATTTAATACTTCTCGACACTAGTTTTCGTCCGAGTGACGATGATTATATATATATAATATAATAATATATTATAAATATTATTATTTATATAGCCCGAAGGCCCATTTACAAGTTTGGAGGCCCAATTGATAACTCGGGAACCCGATTACAAGTTTAACCCAAGCCAAACCTGAGCCCGATCCAGACTCAAACCCAACAGATCTGATCCAGGCCCAGCAACCTGAGCCAGACTCGTATCCTACAGGCCCGCGAGAAACACAACTAGGGTTTTCTGCTCATTATCTCCAGCCGCCAACACACCACAACCATCCGATCCAGATGAATATTGACGCACCAGATTGCTCCAGATGATTCCATAAACCCTAGGGTTTCATTGCAATCCTAGGGTTATCACTCTGCCACCTCCAGCTGCTCCAATCGAAGGTTGCCACGTTGCCACCGCCTCCCACAGAAGACTCCAGAAGATCAATACCAGTCGTACAACGCATCACTCTAGGTGAGTCACCACCATAGCCTTGGTGACTCACCGGAGGGCACCCTTGTGATCAGTCCAAATAAGGTATTGTGGTGGCCTATAAAAGACCACCAAACCTGCAAAAAAAGAGAGACATCAAGAACAACAAGAACAAGAGAAGCAACAAGCATCCAAACACAGCCACAGACAGTGAACCACAACAGTAAATAAGTTAAAAGGAAAAGAGAAGAGGTCGAGAAACTTACCTAGCCATCGGAGCTTCCACGTGATTACCGAGATTCGAAACGACCGAAGGTAAAAACTTAGATATAAGATTATCATGAGGTTTTTAAGAGAAATAAAGCTCAAATTTGGGATGAGGGGGTTCAAATTTTTATTTTGGGTAGGTTTGACATTTTCCGGCCACCAATAGTGGCAGAGATCGGTGGAACAAGGTGGTCGGCCGATCGTAGCTCTCCCTTCTGTTAGGGGTTTAGAGAGAAGCGAGAGAATTCTCTCGTCTAGAGAGAGAGAGAATAAAAGAGAGAAATGGGAGAGTGAAGGCCTTATTACCGGTTTTGGGCTATTTATACCCTCCCTCATACGGCGTCGTTTTGGGAGGGTATCTTTGTAATTTTTGCATTGTTAAACTACAACTGTGACCACTCCAATTTTGTAAACCTCGCAATTAGGTCCCGAAATCAGGTTTTGCGTATTTTAAATTCGTTTTCATGTTTTATATATTTTCATTTTAATCACTATATATATATATATACATATATATATATATATGTGAAATTATGTATTTAGTCCTTATTATTTTTAATTATTTATATTTTAATCCTGTGTTAATATATTTGGTTAATTATATTATTAGTATATATATATGTTGGGATTTTCGGACGCTCAAATCGACAACCGAAATTACTTGCAAAGAGGGTTGGAATGGTTTTTGTGTTTAGGGAGTAAGGAGATTGAAAGATAGAGATTTGCAGCGATTTAGAGTGGTTCGACTTTCTAAACCAAAGTCTACATCCACTACCTTAGCTCCTCACCAAGGATTTTCCAACAAATTCACTAATTTGTTTTTTCTTTTGAGGATAAAGAGTAACCTTACAAACTCCCTAGTTTTTTCGGGCTAAACTAGAACCTTTCTCTAGCTTTTACACGGGCTAAGCTAGAACCAAAACCCCTTTACAAAAGGATAAAATAAGTAAACAAGAAAACCTCTCTAAGGTAGGTGTTTACAAGATTAAGCTCACAAGAACAAAATATTTACAAGAGAAAGATGAAATAAGATTGAAAAACTCTTCTCTTGTGTTTGATTGCTTGGATAGTTGTTCTCTTACTTCTTCAAGTGTCCTTAGCTTGTATTTATAGCTTGGAATGTGTTTGATGTTGTATATATCCGTTGGGGATGTTTTGGAGTCATTTGGGGATGATTTTTCTACTAAAAAAGGCTGCCCATAACATGATGCATCGATGATGATCAAGGTGCATCGATACCCCTTCATTAAATTCAAATAAACTAGTCGTTACTAGCCGTTGCAGCCTTGATGCATAGATGCATCGCAGGATGCATTGATGCATAGCAAGGATGCGTCAAATGCATAGCAAGATGCATCGATGCACTAATTGCATTCGATGTTTGGATTCATGGATGCATTGCATGATGCATCGATGCATTAGTGCAGATGCATGGATGCACTGCAGGGATGCATGGATGCATGGATGCACTTTGACACCCTTTAACATTTTTGCTCAAATCCGAATTTAATGGACTTTGAATTATTTTTGAAACCTTTTAAAACTTTGAATAAATTCAATTAAGTCCAAAAACATTTTGCAAATTCAATTCAAGTCCAAAAACATTTTTGCCTTAAATTGTTATATCAAAATATAGTTCAACAATCTCCCCCTTTTTGATATAACAAAACATTTGAAAAATTGTTTTGGCAAAACTCCCCCTTAATAAAATGTTTAATGAAAAAGATATCAATTGTTGGAAAATATATGAAAATGTTAAGCTCCCCCTTTTTCATTAAGAAATTGAATTTTTAAACCAAACTTCTCCCCCTTTTTTTATATCAAAAATAATTCAATCTTTGAAGTTCAAAATAACTTTGGAGAGTAAGTAGTAAATTTGACATTTAAAAATCATTTGAAAAATTAAAGCTCCCCCTTAATAACATTATTCCAAACAAAATTAAGCTTTTAAGTTCATGACACTTAAACAAAATATTGAATTTCTACAAAGAATAACAAACATGTTAGAGGCACATGAAATTCAATATATCCAAGTCTAAAATACTTTATGCAATACCAATTGTTGAAATTTGATATTAATACCAATTGTTTAAATTAAGTGCATTTGCATAAAATTTTCCAAAAATGTTATGCATTTTTTTAAAATTTGATATCAATTGCTAGAGATATATCATTTTCATTTAGACCACATACATAAACATTCAAATTTAGGCCAAAAATTAAAATTTATAAAATCAAAGTATTTTGAAATTTGATATCAATTATTAGAGAGATATCATTAGCATTTAAAACCAATTTTGACCAAAATTCATTATGATGAACTAAAAATTCTCAAAAATTAATATAACTTTAAAATGTTCATCATAATCATGTTTTCAACATACATGAGATTAAAACAATGATGCATAATCATTTAAAACCAAAACTCATGCATGCTTAAAATCAAATGAGCAACCAAATAACCAAAATTAAAAGCATTAAGCTTAGAGGTTACTCATTCCTTTTTCATGTGTGGCTAGAGCATCTGAATATCATTACTTTCATCACCATTGCTCCCACACACCTACAAGAGACATTTATTTCAATTTTGGTATCCAAATTGCTTTGGATCCTTGGACGTTAGTTTCAATGCCCCTTGTTCCCTTAGGAATCCATACTTGTTTAATTTTAAAACGTTTTTCTTTCTTCAAATGACAGGTATGTTCCTTATGACCATGATAATGACAATGTATTGTCATTATGGAACTAGATAAATTATTTAATATGATTTCTTTTTCTTTTGTTAAGCATTCAAGCTTAACTTTCAAATCAAAATTTTCTTTTTCAAAACTCTCAATTTTCATTTTTGAAAGCTCTAAATCCTTTTTCAAAATTTCATTTTGGTTTTCAAAATCCATTTTTGCTTTCAAAAGAAAACATTTTTCATGTATATATTTTGAAATCATTTTCTTATATTTGGAGTTCATGGTCTTAAACTCCAAAAATAATTTATCGTAGGAAGCTTGTAACTCATCAAAAGAATATGAATTTAATTCATTTGAGCTAGAAGATACCTCGGGCTCTTCACGAGCTATTAGAGACAACACCTTTGTTGGTTCTTCTTTCTTGTTTCCATGAATTTCCTCGAGCTTATTCCAAAGCTCCTTGGCATTCGAACATGAAGAAACTCATTCATAGATATCGAGACCAAATGCACACGATATCATGTGCATTGCCTTGCCATTAAGTTGTGCTTTCTTCCGTTCTTTGTCACTCCACTTCTCCTTCTTCTTTGGAGAAGAGTAGCCGTTATTGATTATCTCCCATGCATCAAGATCATTGGATTGGATGAATACCTTCATTAATTTCTTCCAATGATGATAGTTGGCTCCATTGAAGTATGGAGGCTTGTCTGTTGGTAGAGAGTCTTCCATGTGGAACGAGCTGGAGGTGGAAGCCATCTTCTCGGTTATGTCGGTAATTGGCAGAGTGTCTTTTAGGATCGTCTCAAGGTGGTTAAACCTTCTTAACGAGTTAGGCTCTGATGCCAATTATTGGGATTTTTGGACGCTCGAATCGATAATCGAAATCGTTTGCAAAGAGGGTTGGAATGGTTTTTGTGTTTAGGGAGTAAGGAGATTGAAAGATAGAGATTTGCACAGTAATTTAGAGTGATTAGACTTTCTAAACCAAAGTCTACATCCACTACCTTAGCTCATCACCAAGGATTTTCCAACAAATTCACTAATTTGTTCTTTCTTTTGAGGATAAAGAGTAACCTTACAAATTCCCTAATTTTTTCGGGCTAAACTAGAATCTTTCCCTAGCTTTTACACGGGCTAAGCTAGAACCAAAACCCCTTTACAAAAGGATAAAATAAGTAAACAAGAAAACCTCTCTAAGGTATGTGTTTACAAGATTGAGCTCACAAGAACAAAATATTTACAAGAGAAAGATGAAATAAGATTGAAAAACTCTTCTCTTGTGTTTGATTGCTTGGATAGTTGTTCTCTTACTTCTTCAAGTGTCCTTAGCTTGTATTTATAGCTTGAAATGTGTTTGATGTTGTATATATCCGTTGGAGATGTTTTGGAGTCGTTTGAGGATGATTTTTCTACTCAAAAGGGCTACCCATAACATGATGCATCGATACATGATCAAGGTGCATCGATACCGCTTCATTAAATTCAAATAAACTAGTCGTTACTAGCCGTTGCAGCCTTGATGCATGGATGCATCGCAGGATGCATCGATGCATAGCAAGATGCATCGATGCACTAATTGCATTCGATGTTTGGATGCATGGATGCATTGCATGATGCATCGATGTATTAGTGCAGATGCAGGGATGCACTGCAGGGATGCATCGATGCACTGCAGGGGTGCATGGATGCACTTTGACACCCTTTAGCATTTTTGCTCAAATACGAATTTAATGGACTTTGAATTATTTTTGAAACCTTTTAAAACTTTGAATAAATTCAATTAAGTCCAAAAACATTTTGCAAATTCAATTCAAGTCCAAAAACATTTTTGCCTTAAATTGTTATATCAAAATATAGTTCAACAATATAGCTTATAATATTTTGAAGTAAAGATTATGATTATATTATTATACAATTTAGTCATATTTATTTTAATATCTTTTAATCTTTTATATTGTAATGTTAGTATCTAAAATTTGTATTATTTGAATTAATAATATAATATTAGTGTATTTTTTTATATATAATTTAATCTATGTGATTATAATAATAGAATTAATAATATATTATCTTAATATTATTTAGTATTTATTATTTTTAAATTTAAGTTTGTAAAATCAAATTTATAATTATTGCAAAGAAATTAATTAATAAATATCGGTACTAATTTTGGGCGTTGTGGGAATACTAATTCTTTCTCATACATAATCGACTCCCGAACTCATTTTTCTGGTAAGCAGACCTGAGTTATATTATTTTAATATTATTCCTAGGAATTTTTATTAAAATAATATGACATTTTGGTGACCAATCTCACCGAATTAAAAGATTGGTGGCGACTCTACAATTTGGTGTTTTATCTGATTCATGGAGGATAAGCACTCACTTTTTCGAGACTAGTTACATCGTCTGGGGTGTACTATTTGCACTCTCCGTCGCGAGGGCAGAGAAACGTCTCGACAATACTATTTTCATTAGAAAGAAAAAAATGGAATATTAATAAAATTGTGATAAATCAGATCATATGTACAAAGAACGATTAACATTAAAATAAATAAATAAATATTGAATCGCACAAAAAAAGCAAAAATAATATCTATATATGCGACGAATCATGCAACTTAGTATAAAAAAGTAATTAAAATAAAAACTAAAAAATAATCATACATCATGAATAAATACACATATTAATTCAGAGGGCATAAGGGATCAAAATGATTTGAAGCGTAATTTGCTAATAAAAATAAGAAATTAACCAGTACACATATCAACAACAAATAAGGACTAGAATGCACTAAACTAAAAGTTAGCAATCCCAATAAGTGTTTATCCAAAAATAAATAACAAACACATGGTGACCAAAACATAAGTATAAAATAGTTCGGACCCAAATTAGAACATGCAAGAACATTTCATTTAATGACTATAATGGAAAGTTACAAAGTATGAGGGTCCAGAAAGAGATTAAACCAACGTCCAAAATGCTCGTTTATCCCCCTTTGAAACTTTGTCGTTCCAGGGAAGGTATATATGACTATCACCTAAGCCAAAACTGGCTATCACCTAAGAGAGAATAAAAGCTCTCAAATTCCCTCACCGGGGAAAGCAGCCACCGTTAAGGAGGCTTTTCTCTTCTTCTTTTTTTTGGTTCGAATTTTCCTTTTTTTTCTTCGAGTCTCCTCTCATTTTTTTGTTCTTTCTTCGACCTCTTCTTTTTCTTTTTTTTAAATGTTTCTTGTCTCTCCTTTAATCTGCTTGCATGTGATGGTTTGATAAAGGCATGTGCTGCTACTGATAAGATAGGGTATGGTTACCCTATTTTCGGCTTGTGACAAGGCTGAATCTGCCTTAGGATTTCATTTGGATCTTGTTTTTAATTGATTTATCCATTTTTTCACTGTTGATGTTGATATCCTGTCACTGTTGGTTGAAATGATGACGTCAGTAGGTGGCGGTGACAGTGATGGGAGATGTTCGGCCTAGGCAATGGAAGTGATACCTGAGGGCTTCAGTTTAGGCGACGACGTCTGATGTGCTAGGATTTACCCTAGTTGCTATTGGTTGATCTGGACCATTGGATATCTCATAGATCCAACGGTTGTGGACTAGATGCGCCAGATGCTAAGGGTGAAACCCTAGTCGGTTGGGTTCTCCAAAATAGGCTTCATTTTGGGTTTCGGGGTGACTATGTTGGCCTTTGTAATTTGGGCTCCATTTGAGCCTACAAAAATGTAAAAATATATTGTTATAATAATAATTGATTTAAAACCGGAACAAAAACGGGTGTCTACAACTATCATTCTAAATTAGTCCTTAAATTTTTGAACATTTCAATTTCATCCCCAAACCACGACCTTCATTATAAATTGGTTCCCAAACTTTTCTAACATTCCAATTTCATTGCAAACTATACATATATACTAATCACATCCCTTGTTAATAAAACTGGTACGCCAAGTTATATTAGTATATATTTGAAAAAAAAATAGCTTAACTTATGGTTAAAATTAATTACATATCTAGATGGATTTGGGATGAAATTTGAAATGTTTAAAAAGTTTGGGGACCAATTTAGAAAGAGGGTCGTAGTTTAGGAATGAAATTGAAATGGTTAAAAGTTTAAGGACTAATTTATAATGAGGTTAATGGTTTGGGGATGTGATTGGATTATTCAAAATTTTAAGAACCAATTTAAAATGAGAGTTATAGTTTGGGGACATATGATGCAATTCTAATACTCTATACCCCTAATTCCATATATGCCCAATCAATAATAAACCAATCTAATACTCGATTGGATTTGACTTATTAGAGATACGAACTAAACCCGAATCAGATTTGATCTAACTTAAATCAAATTTAAACAGAATACAATTTCAATCCGAATCCGATCCGATTGTCACCTCTAATTTTGACTCACTTTAGTATAGATTGGGCCGCATTATTTTTTATTGATTCTGTTCTTTTTTTGGGCCTTATTTCAAGTGTAGATCCAGAACAACATTCCCAGGTTCTGGTCCATTAAAACAAATCAAAACAGAAACTAGAAACACTTACTATTAGCCACCAATTCCCACCCACTCTACCGCCAACAACCACCGTCATAAACGCCCCCCCAGTCCCGAACCCTTAATAATCTAAACCCCTCCTTCGAAAAGAGCTCTCCGAATTTTTGAACCCCGTAGCGCCCAAACGATGTCTCATCCATCGCCAGCAGCCGGCACGAGCGCTGCTAAGAAACCCCAACAACTTCCTTGGACTCACCAAGAAACCCTCAACCTAATCCAAGCCTACCAAGAGAAATGGTATTCTCTGCAGCGCGGCCAACTCAAGGCCAACCAATGGGAAGAAGTCGCCGCAACCGTCGCCACTCGTTGCGGACTCTTAGATGACTACGCCTCCAAAACCGCCCTCCAGTGCCGTCACAAGATGGAGAAACTCCGCCGCCGGTACCGGTCCGAACGCCAGGGCCTTGGTCCGGGCTCACCTTGGCCTTACTACGACACCATGGAAGCTCTGGAGCACGGGCCTTTGTTTATCACGGGTCGACCATTGACTACCATTGTTCCAAGCAGAGAGAAACACTTTTATCCCGAAGATGGGCATGAAGCTCGAAATAACCACCATAACGACGAGGAAGAAGAAGAAGAAGATGACGAAGACAAAGAAGAAGAAGAATACATCTTCAGTAAAAGCCGCAGTATCAATCACATTCTGCGTCGGCCGACTGTTGTGAACCGGTTTTCGGGGCTTTTAAGCGATGGGAAGAAAAGGGTCAGACCGGAAGAGGATGGGGATGGTGGTGTGGCGGTTACGGGAATGGAGGAAGAAGACAAAAGAGTGGGAATTGCAGTGGAAATAAGGAGATTTGCAGAGAGGTTCGAGAGGATGGAAAGGAAGAAGATGGAAATAATGCATGAAACTGAGAGATTCAGAATGCAAATGGAGAACAAAAGGATTGAGATGATACTGGATTCACACAAGAAAGCTGTGGATCTCATATCTGCCAGTTTCGGGTTAAACAAAAGAGGGAATGTGGAAGAAGATTTGGGTTCCTCGAAGATTTTCCAAGGTTGAAAAACAATTTCTTGTTCTATGCAGGTTCGGGTTTTGTATAGATTTTTAGAAGGTTCTAACAAAATTTTGGAACTGCGATTGTTGAGATTTGCATTTGCCATTATCATTAGCATGATCCAGCTTTGAAACTCAAGTTCATGTGCCTTATTTTTCTTGTTCATTGTTGAATGGTAATACAAATTTCATGGCATGTTGTAGCCATTGCCCTTAGTTCACTTGTTGAATGAGTTATTTCTAGTGTAGGAAAAGAAAGCATTGGTGCCATTTGGATGTGTCTGCAAATTATCTGATATGAAGAATTGAATGATTATTGTTTTTTTAAAAAGAGCAGTGAACCCCACTGGTTGTGACATTGATCTGCGTTAATGGATAAATCTATACACTGCATATAAGCATGGCATACTTGTATGCTTGGACGGCTCCTATATGGAGAATCATTGGTGTAGGGAAAAAGTACTCCATAAAGAACTCAACAAATTAGCTAACGCTATGTTTTATTGAAGGAATGTAATAAAATAGCAGGAAATATACCTCAAAGTTCTGCACTTAAACAAAGAAAGAAAGGAACTTCAGTACGGGTTAGGGCACTTGAAAGAAAGAAGAAACAGTCTATTTTGTTGAGATGATGGATTAGCGGTGTGAGAGATTGTTGTTGTATCTGTGGCCACAGTGCCCCAGCATTAGTCCCACTAGAGGGTAGGTCACTTGAGAATTCTCTCTTCCCTAACCCTTGGGCTGACAGTGGGTACTTGATATATGTTATCAGAATGGGCAGCCATCTGCTGGAGATGCTTCGTAGAAGGGGAAATTGCCCCAGGAAGTAGCTTTTGCTGTGGTTTGGTTAATTTGGTGTTACTGTACGACTCGTCTCTCAGTCACTAATGGGCCTGGGTTTTAAGGAAGAGACGAGGATAAAAAGGCCTTTGTTTGTTCTTTGGGGGATTTTTTAGCCCAATAAAACAAACGGATAAATTATTTGAGAAAATAGGACAAGTAAAAGTTTATTTTGAGATCTACGATATTTTTTATAGTTTTATAGTATTTTTCATGTTGATGTGACAGTTTTAATAAAAAATATATTTTATATTTAAATTTATCACGTCGAGGTACCGAGTTTTAATAAAAATATATGTAAAAAAAAATGTTGTAGATCCCTAAACAAACTTCTATACGCTCTATTAAACTAAATAATTGAACTGTTGAAAAAAATCGTTCTTTGGCCCAGTTGGGCTTTTTAGTTACATTTATTATTTATTTATTAGGTAAACTACACATTTAGCACCCTAACTATTACTTTCATTCTGTTTTTATCACCTAACTACTTTTTTTGTTTTAAAATCCTACATAACGTTGCATTTTGATTTCATTTTGATAATCTATCGTTAAAAAATTAATAGTGATGCTAATGTGTCACCGTAAGATAACTCCACATCATCACTAATTTTTTTCTTAAAAAAATCACGTTAACAACTTTTTAACAGCGGGTGGCTAAAATAAAACTAAAACATAACATTATGTATGATTTAAAAAAATAGTTCGGTGACTAAAATATAACAAAAATGATAGTTGAAGTATTAAATGTGTAGTTTACCCTTATTTATTTACAGCTATGAATTTACCATTGTTTTGAAATACCATACAAAGAAGGGGATCAAAATTGCAGATTCCCCTAAAAAGTCCAAACAAAATCTTTGAAGAATTGCAAAACAGAGGGGTAGTTGGTATTGACACAAGGACCCCATCAAAGTATTTTTCTTAATATATCATAAGTCACTGAATTATGCTTATATAATGGTTTTAGTCATAAAATGTTAAAAATTATAAAATAATCATTAGATTTTTAAAAGTTACAAAATAACTATTAAATTTAGTATGATAAATTTGATAATCATTGTGTACATTTTGAAAGATAAGTGACCAAAACGATCATTTAAATATAATTCACAGAATTCTTATGTAGTTTATCCTTTTTGTTTTCCACGATGGCTCTCATTTGATCTTACCAACCAAACCTACTCCTCTATTTACCTTAATATCTATTTCTGGGTTTAGTTTTATCAGCAAATCTGTGCTCTTCTTCTTCTTCATGCAAGCAAAAGAGAAATGGACGGGGAAAGAAAGGTCTACACTTTGGCTGAGGTTTCTCAACACAATCATGCTAAAGACTGTTGGCTTGTCATTGAGGGCAAGGTAAACACTTCTTTTATTCAGCAGAGATTTCGTTGATAACCTTTTTTTTATTAATAGGTGTTTCGTTTGTTTGAATTTTGATTTGATTCTAATAATAAGAAACTTTTGAATCCCAATGGATGTATCTCTCTTGTAGGATGACAACTTATATTCACTGCATATTTGAATGAAAGATTTTTTCCCTATTTGCGGATTATTTGTCAGATTCAAAACAATCATCTTCACGGTCAAATCCAATCTTTTCCTTAGATCTCTCATTGTCTATGGATCCTTTTGACTGCCGGAGCTGCATGCATGAATAGGCCGTTTGCTATTAAGTCCCTTTGATTTGCTTACTTATTATCTTATTATGGATTGTTGTTTGTTGATCACATCGCTTCCATTAGATTTCATTTCACCCTTAAATGCACTATATTTTTTATGAATTCCGCATGATGGACTTTGTACAATGTAATCTATTTGTTGTTGGTGATAAATTTCATTAGGAGAGCCTGGCAGTTGTGTGTATTTGATATTTCCCCTCGATTTGCAGAGTACTTGTTGTCCTTGGCATAAGAACGTTTCTATTCGGGTTCCTTAGTTATTAGCTTAATCCGGACTGGCGGTTTCGGTCATTCATATGCTTGCTTCACTGCCATTAGATTTAGTTTGCCCTTAAATGCAGCAAGTACTCTGCAAATTGAGGCATCATCTTTTATGTGTATTTTCCCACAATTTGCAGAGTACTTGCTCGTCATGGGCATGTAAGAATATTTTCGTCGATGATCTGCTTTTTTGGTTCCGTTTCTTTGAGGGCTTAAAAATTGGCTATGGTGTTTTAGGTGTCTGACATCATTTTATTGATGATTAAGTTGGAGAATATGAAAATTGTAGTAATGATATTCACCCCTTGCAGTATCGTACTTGTTAGTAGACGTGTTTTGGATGAGAATGACGCGGAAAGTTTATATATATTGTCTCCATATTGTACTTATGATAACATGAAGCAAGTTTCGGCTTCTGGTATCAATATTGCCATTAATTTGATTGCTAAATCCTATTCTAGAGTCAGCTATATACATTTATTTGGGTCGAGCATCGTGCTTTAATTTGCATTTTCATATCCTAAAAATGTCTAATCTCATGTTTGAACAGGTATACAATGTGACCAAATTCTTGGAAGACCATCCCGGTGGTGATGATGTCTTGCTGTCTTCCACAGGTACGACATATGTCCACAAATTTTCTACTTGTTTTATGTAATCTGATGTCGGAGCCACTTAGACGACTTGATATGGTTTGCAGGGAAGGATGCAAGCGATGATTTCGAGGATGTTGGTCATAGTAGCAACGCACGAGCAATGATGGATGAGTTTTATGTGGGAGACATCGATACATCAACCATCCCCTCTAAGACAAAGTACACTCCTCCCAAGCAGCCTCACTACAACCAAGACAAGACCTCGGAATTTGTTGTAAAGCTTCTCCAATTCCTCGTTCCCCTTCTAATCTTGGGATTGGCCTTCGGTGTCCGTTTTTATACCAAAACACCAGCTTCGTCTTAAGCATCGAGACCCCGAAAATGAATTTGAACAGTTCACAATAAAATTTATGTTAGTTTAAATTTGTTTGGAACTTTCACATTCTGTGGGATTGTAAATGGTTGGATATTATTATTCAAACATTTGTTCCCATGCAGCAGAAGCTTTGGTTCGTCTCGGATTGTGATAATTTGATAATTGTTTTTTCTCCTCGTGTTTGCTTATTCTCTCTCTTTTCTGTGATCAGTTTTTGACATGAGTGCTCATTCATCACGCTAATGATAAGAATATCTGCAAATGAACATTTTTTTTACATACAGTAAATTCTGCAGGTAAATTCTATACTATATCCGAGTTGTTTTCTATAGAGACCAATCGCAATCAGCGGAGGACCTTGAAGAACTATGTCTTCTCAGTGCAAATAAAGGCATGTGATTTTAATTACTCACTATTGGCTTGCGCATGTTCTCTCAATCGCCTTTGAATCTGTTTGGTAGGATTGCCTCGAGGGAGAACTCGATCCTCTCGAAGAGCCTTGTCCGAAGAAGCGTAGTTTACTGATTTTCCTCGAGAAGGAACTCATAAATCTACGAGAATGAGACCTTGCCATGTTTCTCTTCATATAAGCGTGTTCCTTCTCTAGATCATTTAGTCTCATCCGAATACGAGAGAGCTCGAGTTTTAGCTCTCGGTTTTCTCGTTTCAGAGACGCATAGTTGTCTCCAGGAGACATCACTGCACTGAGTGCTCCGCTGCTGATCCGCCGTGATTGGCGGTGATGTGCTGACTTGCCGTCATCGGTATAAGAGCAGCATAAATCATTTCGTAGCCTTAACTGCTCGAAATAAAGAACTTGGATCATTGATAGGAGGGGAAGTCGTTCATTTTGTGCAGCATGTGCACCAGCTTCTTGTGAGAGCTTTTGGAAATCAATTAATTTGCATAGTTTCTTCTTGTCTGCTTCCAGTATACCCTGATGAGCCTGAACATGCATTCATTATGAAGTTAAGAGAGTTAGTTTCGGATACGGGTATATCTATGTTACTCGAATTTGAGTGTTAGTGTCTGATATGAGCATATCTCCAACACGAATAAATTGAAGAAGGTATCAGCGTACATACTTTCAGGTATATATCGATCGCTCGATATAGGCCGTCATGGATGGTACGAGCATGTGCAGGTAAAGCCTCTGCAATTGCCATAAACTGACCAAGCTTGACTTTTGCATCAGGAGCAATTTCTGCAAGATAGTTATCCACTAGTTTCGAAACTTTGAGTAATGCACTTTGGGATGGCGAATGAGGACTATCGGATTCGAAAATGGATACATCATCCATATCATCGACACAATCATCTTGCTGAGAAAAATTTACCAAGATTCTGTGAACCGTATCGACATCAAATAAGGCCTCGCATCCGTGTCGAAAAGTCGGGATCAAAAGGTCATCGAGAGTTGCAATATCTAACTGAGATCCGATCCTTCGCTCTAGATCAAGCCTACAAGCAATAGTGCAATCAACCATCACGGCACTTCTAAGGAGTCCAAAAAGGAAACTTATAGGAACAGCAAGTTTTTCATTAGGCAAAAGGCTGATGATTGTCTCGATCACCAGTCTCTCGTGCTCTGCCGAAACCGAATCAACTTTCTTTATCAGCTCCTTTTGCACATAATTCACAAGGGATGCACCAATACTCTCGGGACGAACACCGCGACGTTTCATGGCGATGATGACCCTTTGATACAAATCGATCCGAATAACCGAAAGATCTTCTATCCACCATTCACCCTCACATTTGGCTTCCCTGTTCACATGAAGTCTACCTGAATCGCTGTACTCTAACTGGGAGAAACTCGACGCAATTTGCTCGACACAAGCCTTCGAGGCTATTGCATCGATGCAACGACCGACTATTTTCAACTCATCCGCGAGGGGAAGTAGATTTTCACATTGTTGCAGAACTTGAACACACATCTCCATGTTCTTGCAAACAACGCTTTCAAGATATTCTTCAGCACGTGAGCCAAGGGTATCGTTCATTTCGAGGTAATCCGAAACGCAACAGAGTGGAGCCACGTTCAAGGATGTAACTTCAAAGTTAATGCCATAGCAGAATTTTGCAGCCAACTCAAATGACTCGACTCCTCCAGGTAGATTCATGAGCTCCACCTTGGGGATATCAGAGTCCCTATGTTCTGCAACTAGCTTCCGGATTCGGCCGCTTCGAGAGACGAGAGGAAACTGCACGTAACAATCATGATCATCAGAAGTACAACATGCCTAACATCAATTCATTGTGCTAAAACTGTATGGATAAATTTTGAGAAGTGAAGGACCAAATTACCTTGTGTAGAGCAAATGTCACCCCGTTTACTTGTATTGTGATATCACTTGGAACATCCCGGAAAATCCTACGATCAACAGAAAAACCATGACAGAAGCTATAATTCAATGAACCAATCACAAAATTAAGTGAGAGAAAAAAGATCAAAGCTGTAAGGACATGTTAAACAAACACACTGCTAGAATAGAACTTGTACCATTCATTGCAACTTTGCTGGGAACTCTTTGCCAAAGAAAGCTGCTGCTGATGGTGCTTGTTCATTGTCAGAGAAAGCAAGTAAACTCGGGAGAGAAAAAACTGGAAAAGATGATGAAAATAGAGAAATAAAAGGGAAGAAAACCATGGGATAAGTAAAAAGGTTGCATTACTAATCGGATTAGTTCAAGTTGTAAGCAGCTTAATATTATTAAAATAAGGTCTCGAATTCGAGTCTTTATATGCAGAAAATCTCTGCTGAGAGACTTACCCACCAAAATCAGATGTGCGACGCGAGTCGATCTGATTTAGTCAAGGTAAAACCTTGAAATCGGGAGATCAATCAAAAAAAACAAAAAACAAAAAACATTTGTTTAATGATAGACTATAAATCATTTAACGTAGAAAATTTACATTCCTAATTTTTCTGGTACTTGAACCCGAGAGCTCAAGCAATAACCACATTTCCCTTATAACATTTAATTTGTACTTGTAAAAAAAATCTTATTTTGTTGTATCGTAAGAAAATTAAATAATCATATTATATTGATCTATTTGGAATGAGGTATTAAATTTTTATGTAAAGATCAAATATTTTTAATTTTAACGTTGAATGAAGTAAATTAAATTAAAAATTCTTTTATAATGAAATTTTACGATATTTAATATAAACTAATCCATTAAATCAAATATTAATCGAAAAATATTAGGATTTGAAAAGTCAAAAATCTCTTTAGAAAATAGAAACAAAAGAGAGAGTAAAAGGAGCTGTAACTTTAGACATTCTCTGCATGCTTTGTTTCCTTTCCTTTTTCTCATCAAAAGCATAAAAATAATATAGTTTTAAGGTTCAAATCTTTAAATAATGATGAAAGTTAATTAAATTATAAAAAATAATCACAAATTTTTTATAGTATTTAATTTAAATTAATCAATCAATAAATCAAATACCAACACTTCTATAATTAAAAAGAAAACTAAAAAATAATGCCAATTGCCTTTTTAAAATTTGGTTATAAGTTATGTTTTTGGATATTACGTTGTCATCCCATCAACGGTAAAAAATTTCATTTTAAACGTTATTTTACTTTCATATTCAATGTTTTATGAGGCCAACTCTAATTATTATTAAAATAATAAAACATAAGAATGTTTCTATTTTATATTTTGAGTATTTTTATCCAAAGGCCATGTCAATGTGATCCAATCAGACTTTTTAAATGCGTCGAATCAAAACAATCTACAAGTAATTCTCACCTAAGAAAAATAAATGAAATTTGATGTATCTATCTATTTTTTTTATTAATTTTGGTAGATATAAATTAATATCTGTATAATGATGATTTTTAATCGTTTGATATCGAATGTTTACATTTTTGACATTTTTTATGTTTGAAGACGAAATCTCATGAAATAACAATAAATTTTTTTACTATTGAAATAACTCCGTAAGTGCTGACGTAGGTATGTATTCAAAATGTATCAATCAAAGGAAATTCAATCCAAAAGTTAAGTTCGTTCCTTTGATATTTTATTTTATTTTATTTTTTTACTTCATAATAACAATACAATATTCAAGAGCCGATTACACCGCACTGTACTATTGTCAATACATTGATTAAATTTGCTTGAAACATTGAATTAAAAAAAGAGCAAATTGTTTCCTTTATATTTCATTTTCAACAAATGACACAACTTGCAAGACCGAGTTACTTTCACCACCACACATACAATATATGTAACAAATATATTTAATAAAATTTAGCCTTCCAATGATCATAGATGTAATAATATTTTAATATTTTTAATTTAACTCATATGATCATATCTGATTAATTTATATCATCAAACTCAATTAATAACTTAATTAATAGATTAGTCTTATAATACCTATATGGATGAGATAAATAAAAAAATCAAATAATAATAATATAAGTAAAAAGAGCGAATAATAATTTTTTTACAAAATAAAATTCATTAATTTTATTAAAATTAAATATTAAATTTGTTAATTTTATTATACACAAGGAAATCAAATTGTCGGAACCGTATTTCGGTTGGGCCCCATAATTGGGCTTCGACTTAGGAAAATGGATTGGAGTCGCCACCGATATTTTATTTTTAAAAAATTGGTAGATCGGATACCTTATTCCTTACCTGATCTGCATCTTACCAGTGATATGTCGGATTCGGGAGTCGGTAACAGTCAAGGAAGGGTTAGCACCCTTGAACTGCCCTTTCAGTACTACACAATTTTCAGTTATCTTTAAGTAAGAAAATTGTAAGTTTAATTAAAAAATGTAAAATAACGATCCCAAAACTTACCTATGACCGATTGAAATAACCTTAAAGGAAAAGGAATGTTAAGGGAAAAAAATGAAAGTGAATCGAAAATAAAAACAATAAGAAATAGATAAAATAAAACAAACGAAAAAAATAATAATAAAATAAATGAAGTAAAATGTATGTAAATAAATAAATACATAACAACTAGACAAGAAAAATAAATAAATAAAATAAGATAAATAAAAGAAATGAAATAAACAACGGAATATGTATAAAGATAATAATAATAAAGAGAAAACTAAAAATATATATATACATACATATATACAATATAATAAAAATAATAATAAAATATAAATAAATAGAAAACCAAAATGAATATATATAAAAAATAAAATAAGAAACATAATAATAAAATAATAATAGTTATACAAAAGGAATAAAAATAATAAAAATAATCACAAATGGGTTAAATTGAAATTACAGCAAATTGAGTGGCCAAATTTTGAAATAAAACCAAGATGTAAACTCGATTGGGGACCAAAATTAGCTTGTAAAAACATAGAGGGACAAAAAACGGGATTACTCCCTTTCTTTTACAAAATGCACGGATCCAAGGGCAAATGGGTCGGGTCATGGTCGGGGCTCCACGGGCTTAGTATTTAAGTTAAAAAAATTATAATCCTCATTTCTTCTTCCTTTCAAACGAATGAGCCCCCCTTCCTTTAAACTTTCTCTCAAATGTTCATCAACCAGATGAACAACAACTGCAGATTCCAGATTCCGGCGACCCATCTGCCTCGCAAAGGTAGACTTTTTCCAAAAGCTCTTCTTGTGTAGATTACAAAAATCCAATTAGTTTTTTAAAACGGGCCTCAGGGGGGGTCGTAGATCTAACAAAAATGTTTTGAAAAAAATACCCCCACCGGTCATCAGCCAAGATCCTTTTTTTGGATTTGATTCGAAAAAAATGATGAACAACATGCATGCAATGGTCTAAAGCAATAAAGGTACGAGCTTTTACCTTTTCTCTTTATTTTTTCCTTCGAAAAATCATTGTTCTTGGCTACAATTTGCTCTAAATATTTTGCTTTTTATTTCGTATCAACTCTTGTCCCAAAAATGGTGTTGCTTACAAGAATTTATAGGACTAAAAATCCTAATTTTAGGTGTTTAAAACCGAAAATAATACTAATATTATTGTTGTGTTGGTTATGAATGAGTCTTGCGAGATCCTTGCATTTGTTGTGGGTGCCGTGATCTCTGGCGTGGGACTCGGGTTATTGGAGGCATGAGAAAGGCGTGCAAAAGGAGGACTGTGGCGCCGGTGGAGAGAGGCGACAGCTGCTAAAATAACTGAAACCCTAATTTACCATAGGGTTTTTTATTAGGTCGTGGGTTGGCTTGGTCTGTTGGGTGTAACGGGCTGCTGCTGGGCTTTTTGGTCTTGGGCCTGTGAAATAAAATGTAAATATGTGTTAATATATATATATATATATATATGTATATAATTATATAATATAATATTATATAAATAACAGTGGACGAAATTAAATGTCTTCAGCTGCCCCTCTTTGCTCATTTTCGTGTAACAAAAATAGAGCAAAGATTAAAAGACACGAATTTCGTCCATATCGAATGCCCTCTGTCGTAGAGTTGAGACCCGATATCAAGAATGGTTTGTCAATTTGAACTGAAATATGAAATGACTCCCTCGTTGTGAGGTTGAGTAGAAACTGGAAAATTCCGAGCACGAAATCCTTCATTGTAAAGTGGAAATCGAACTCAAAGCTTTGACCAGTAGCTCCTGGATCGTTTTCTGGCTCAAGATATTTCGTCGTGAAGGTGAAACTTGTCCTGAAGATTTCGGTGTTGCTGTGTTACAGATGACTCTTTCGTCGTGAAGTTGGGTCAATCTTGGTTTAAACATTCGACTGGAAAATAATTCTTTAACTCCACCATGTGGTTGATAGGCCTTCGAGCTGAATGAAATCGAACTTGAAAAGTCTTCGCTAACAAAAAGCTTTTCTCGACTTAAGTTATGCTGTCGGAATACCTTGATTGCAACCGGACAGTAGTGATTGATGTGTCATCGAGCTGGATGGAATCGACCTTGATAATTTTGTTGGCAGATAACCCTTCTTGCCTTGAGCTATGCTGTAAATTTGATTTGCCTCTGATTTGAATGACATGATTCAGATGGTCCTTCAAGAGAAGTTATCTCAAAAGAGACAGAATTCGTTTCAAAGGAAAAGATCTCAAAGATATTTGTTGTTTCATGAGAAACGTCTCAAGGCAAACAAAATTTTGTTTTAAGGGAAATAAATTCAAAGATTTTATGTTTCAAGAGAAACTGTCTCAAGGGAGACAAAACTTGTTTCAAGGGAAATAGATTCAAAGATTTTGTTTCAAGGGAAACTGTCTCTAGAGAGACAAAATTTTTAAGAGAAAATGTCTCATGAGAGACAAAATTTGTTTTAAAAGAAACTGTCTCAAGGGAGATGAAATTTGTTTCAAGGAAAACAGATTCAAAGATTTTATTTCAAGGGAAACTGTCTCAAGAGAGACAAAATTTTTAAGAGAAAATGTCTCAAGAGAGACAAAATTTGTTTTAAAAGAAACTGTCTCAATGGAGATGAAATTTGTTTCAAGGAAAACAGATTCAAGGATTTTGTTTCAAGGGAAACTGTCTCAAGAGAGACAAAATTTGTTTTAAGAGAAAATATCTCAAGAGAGACAATTTTTTTTAAAAGAAACTGTCTCAAGGGAGACAAAATTTGTTTCAAGGAAAACATATTCAAAGATTTTGTTTCAAGGGAAACTGTCTCAAGAGAGACAAAATTTGTTTTAAGAGAAAATGTCTCAAGAGAGACAAAATTTGTTTTAAGAGAAACTGTCTCAAGAGAGACAAAACTTTGTTTTGAGTAAATTAGTCTTGAGCAAGACGACCCGTTTGTTTCGAGAGAAACAATCTCAAAGGTGATCGATAATCTGCTTGTTCATGCATGTTAAAGAAATTCTTTCAAAAGCTTTAATCGTTGACTTAAGGAAGTCAAATCTGCGGATGGTATGTTTATTGTGACACTAGATCACTTCATCGGGCATGATATCCTTCTTCGTGAATTTGAAATCGTTGATGGCTCATTCGCTGTGAAATTGAGCTTTTAATTGGATGTTCTTCGTTGTGAAGTTCAGATCCACACTTGTAAATTGCACTTCTTTTGAGTTCAATACCTTTCGCTGAGAAGTTGAAATTGACTCTAGCATGAATATGCAAAATTATGCACATATGCGATGCTATGGATGCGATGCTCTTATGTATGACTAAAATGTATTTGCAAAACATATTATTTTAGGGTTTGGATGGAAATCTCAATCCCTGGTTGTCATGCTTAAATCCGATGTTCAGAATGTTGATCCGTGAAGGGAATAATTGCGTGAGCAGTCTTTATTCTCTCAGTTTGTCTTCATTTCCACCAGGATGTACTCTTGCAAACCTCAACCTAAGACAATTTATTTTCTTTGCCCTATCAACTTTTGCCCCAAAAATGGCTTCTTTTGCCCCAACCTCAATCTTGAGCTTCGAAGGGATATTGGTTGAATTCCAAGACATGCTTCCAGAGAACTTATCTTGTTTGAAAATGCTTTTCTTCCTTTGAATTTTCAAAATTTTGAAAAAATATCAAAAGGAGTTTTGAAAAATATTGCCTCATTCTAGGTTTCACAATTGAAACAAATTATAAAACAAGAGTTTATTGGATATCAAAAGAATCAAATTCTCTTTTAAGCTTTGATAGCGACAAATCTTTGACAAATATCAAGACCGAAAAGTTTGTTTAGAGGTGGGTTATTAAGGTTTGTTTCATCGATTTGATCATCGCGAAAACTATGGTATGCCCCTCTTTCTTGATTTGGCATTTTGATAGGAGGCGAACAAAATGGCACAACTAGCAAAATCAATGGCTATACCTTTCATAACACTTCTATTTCAGTTCTCAGAAATCTTTCATTTGTTCAAGTTTTGTAAGCTCCTCTAACAAAGGTAGAGCAGAAATATCGGTCTAAAAATGAGATTCTTGAGTGCTTGTGTATATTTGACTATAACAGGTGTTCCTTAACTCCCTTAGTCCATTTTTACCGAAAATCCTTATTTAAATTTGCCATTAAATGACTAGCTGGATCCATAAAGCCAGGGCGTTTTACCAATTGCTCTAGAGGGACAACTTAATATGTAAATACCTTTATCAGGTTAGTTGAATCTTATCCATAAAGTCGGGGCGTTTAACCAATTGTCTTAGAGGGACAACTTAAGCTTTATTGTATAGTATAATCACCTTTATCGGCTAGCTGAATATTATCCATAAAGCCGGAGCATTTAACCAATTGCTTTAGAGGTACAACTTAACCTTTATTGTATATAAATAATATTATAATGTGGGTATACAGGTCCAATTTCTTAAGTTTGTTAAGAAGAACCTGTTATAGTCTAGGTGTTTTTGAAAGTCAGAAAATCTCATCGTTAGAGTTCAATTCCCAAGCAACTGACCTAAACTAGATTCACCTACTTGACCATTCCATCTGAGAAGATCATGATCATCATTGAACGTCTTAAACAAAAGTATAAACCAATTAGTTTTGCAATCTCATGTGCTAGTTGCCCCATTCTGTTTGCTCCTAACACATACCTGAATACCAAACCTTTGATGGACTCTTCATGAGAAGAGAAAACTAGTTCGGTCCCTGTAAAAGAAGAACATGTAGTCTGATGTATATTTTAAATTAGGACCAAGGGGTCTTTTTTTGCAGGGTTCAATCTCGTCATTTGTCAAATATTTACAATCTCAATTTAAAAAGCTTTTAATTAAGGTGATATTCAAGGAATTCAAGATTTAAGATTTGGTTCAATATTCAACCTAAATTCATTTAAATATCCAAAAAGAGTTCAAAAATAAGTTTCAAATACGAGAAAATTCAAAAAACAATTTCAAACAGGATGCCCCGAAATTGAATAAGGCCTCATTTGGGTGCCCCACTAGTTGGATTAGGGCTTTCATCTGCACTGGCTCCCCACTCTTCATTTGTTTCACTGGCTGAGGCTCTTTTTGATGTATCCTCAAACACATCAATTTCTGCTTCCTCCGGATCATTTTCTTGGGAAAATTCCACTTCTTCGTGATTTATCAGTATTTCCCTTCATGGTTGCTGGAAATTGGGCCCAAATTTAGATCCAAAACGATTTTCCTCGGTGGTGATAGTTTTGGTTGGATCCCGAACACATATTGCGGCTGTGATTGGCGTAATATTCATCAAGCCTCTTGAGCTGCCTAGAATCCCTCTTACTTTCAGGAAATCTAATATAGGTGTTGAAGCTACGTCTGTTCCACTGATTCTTAAACCCACGGGCCAATCTCGGACCATATTCATGGAAACTCCTTTACTTGGATTTCTTTTTCGATCCTCCCGTGCCTTAGGTTATTCAGAGAAATCCTCTGTTGAAGCAATTTGAGGTGTTTTCTTGGCTACAACTGCCCCATCCATTCTTAAACCCACGGGCCAGTCCCATATTACATTCACGGAAGCCCTCATATTCGGATGTTCTTCGCATGCATTCTCCGTTGAATTGACAACTTTCGAGTTTTAGACCTTCATCTCTACCTTACACTTCTGGATTGCTTGTTCTAAAGGAACCTCAAGGTTTCTAGGAACCTTAGCTGAACAAGTTGGGGTTCTATCTTGGTTCACCCAAGGAATCTCCTTGTAGGTCTATTTCTCATTCGTGGGCCACTGTGGCTGGATATATCCCAGTGTAATCATTCCGGTTAAACGTAATTTTTCAAGTGAAAAGTGGAAGGAGGGAACTGAAAACCCTACACTGCACTTTGTTTTTCTTCTCATTTAGTCCCCATGACGAGAGACTACTAGGTGATGACTTTATAGATAGAACTTGAGTGTCCTGTCTTGATGATTGAAAAGGGGTAGAACCTTTAATTATGAGAGGTTGATCCTTCTTGGCTTTCTTGGTCAACATTTGGTCATATTCTGTGACCCTATTCTTTGAGTGAAACTTATCTCTCACAAGGGAAAACTCCTTTTCCATGGTTGGCTTAGTGGAACCTTCTATAACCATATTTGGTTTTTGGGGCGAACCTGAAATATCTGGCTCTTTAACAGGTCCTCTGGTCATTATCGTTTCAGTTTTAACACCAGCATTCATGGGATCCACTAGCGACTTCTCTCCATGGATCACAACATTTATCATATCCATTAACTTGGTCATCTGCTCTCTGGATTCATCCTAAAATTTTCTTGTTTGATCAATCATCTCTCGTTGAGTTTTCATGAGTTGCTCTTGAATTTTCTCGATCTTACTAACACGCGCTAGTATCTCATTCATCATTGTGGATCTTCAAACACGCTTTAGGTAATCTTCAATTTGCGTTCAAAGCTTGTTTGTTCCCTTTATGAGATATATCTTGTTAGAAATGAAAAAACGGGAAAGAAAATAAAAATAATGCATAATATGCAAGAATGCATGATGCATGAAATGTTCGAGGCATTGATCCAAAAAATGTGCCTATTATTATAAATAATCCTTATTGGGGACAAAAGTGTTTTATCTTTTAAGAGACAAAAAAATATCATGACAACTTCTGACATGCTGACTAGTCTTCTGCGTTCGTCTGTTACCGGTTGAATAACCTGTCGTGCCTCTCCGGCTTCTCTGGATGAACCGTGCAAATATTGAGTTGCTTTTTGTACTGGCCCAAGAAGTTTCGAATGACTGCATATCAAGCATTTATCTTTTATTAAGCATGTTCCCAACGAATACGTCATTGGAGCCCTCAATTGATAGGAACTATGTGAAGTTCATTTGTCTATTTCTTGAATTCATCAGCAATGGTCTCCAATTTCAGCTAACATTTTGTCATTGTTTTCTTCGAAGGGACTCCCAAGATCAATAACCTTCATCTTGCCCTGCAACATTTTCCAGTCAGTACTTCAAAGATAGACTTTCATTGTGCTTGATGTAGACCCGATTTATTCTGAGTTCTTTATAATGTAGTAGAGTGATATACTATTCAATTGTGGGCACCACGTCTTTTGGATTAAATGTGACACATAGTCACTTTGTAGATTGTCCTCTGCATTTTCATCTCTTGTAGTACAACCCTTTTGTCCATTAATGCAAATTATTTATGTCTAAAAAACACGTTTTTGGTGGATCAACATCTCTTTCGAATGATGTGAATGATAAAAAAACAAACATGAAAGTAAAAGAGTTAGTAAAATAAGAAAAATAGCAATGAAAGTAAAATGTAAAAAGAAAAAGGCAAACATCACGGTTAGGGTAAAAACATCTTAGGTTTTGGAATGTGGTTTTAGGGTAGGCTATAATTTTCTATAGTCTCTCGGTTTAGGTTCTAAAAAACAGTACCCGAGTTCTCCTTACTGGTGCCCCCTTGGGTTTGCCAGACCCTTAGTCCTAAACCCATCACAGGCTTGTATGGACTAAGTTAAACTCGAGAGGACACATTCTCTTATGCCTTCATGGTGAATAAATTCACATGAAGACATAAGATATATGAATCCCGAAGGCTACTTGCTGGGCCTGCATGGTGAATAAATTCACATAAATGCGTCGATTTTACCCCCACTTAAAACTGGGTTCGGAGCTCAGGTATAGAGCCTTAAATGAAAAACAAGTTTAAAAGGCTGAAATCATTAGAAAATGGTTAGTACAACTACTTACTCGAAAATATAATCAAAAGTAAGCAATAAGGATCGAAATGTTACATTAAAATTTAATCTTACTCTTTTTGTTAAAAAGACAACTGGAAATTCCCTTAGCCGACTCACTTACCTATGTCCCCAGCGGAGTCGCCAAACTGTCAGAATCGTCTTTCGGTTGGGCCCCATAATTGAGCTTCGACTTAGAAAAATGGATTGGAGTCGCCACTGATCTTTTATTTTTAAAAAATGGGTAGATCGAATACCTTATTCCTTACATGATCTGCATCTTACCAGTGATATGTCGGATTCGGGAGTCGGTTACAGTCAAGGAAGGGTTAGCACCCTTGAACTGCCCTTTCGGTACTACACAATTTCCAGTTATCTTTAAGTAAGAAAATTGTAAGTTTAATTAAAAAGGTAAAATAACGATCCCAAAACTTACCTCTGACCGATTGAAATAACCTTAAAGGAAAAGGAATGTTAAGGGAAAAAATGAAAGTGAATCGAAAATAAAGACAATAAGAAATAGATAAAATAAAACAAACGAAAAAATAATAATAAAATAAATGAAGTAAAAATGTATGTAAATAAATAAATACATAACAACTAGACAGGAAAAATAAATAAATAATATAAGATAAATAAAAGAAATGAAATAAACAACAGAATATGTATAAAGATAATAATAATAAAGAGAAAAATAAAAAAATATATATACATACATATATACAATATAATAATAATAATAATAATAATAAAATATAAATAAATAGAAAACCAAAATGAATATATATATAAAATAAGAAACATAATAAAAAAATAATAATAGTTATACAAAAGGAATAAAAATAATAAAAATAATTTCAAAAGGGTTAAATTGAAATTACAACAAATTGAGTGGCCAAATTTCAAAATAAAACCAAGATGTAAACTCGATTGGGGACCAAAATCAGCTTGTAAAAGCATAGAGGGACGAAAAACAGATTACTCCCTTTCTTTTACAAAACGCCTGGATCCAAGGGAAAATGGGTCGAGTCATGGTCGGGGCTCCACGGGCTTAGTATTTAAGTTAATTTTTTTTATAATCCTCATTTCTTCTTCCTTTCAAACGAGAGAGCCCCCTTCTTTTAAACTTTCTCTCAAATGTTCATTAACCAGATGAACAACGGTCGCAGATTTCAGATTCCGGCGACCACTCTGCCTTGCCGTCGCCGTTGAGCGACGGCGGCCGTCGTTCATCGGCGGCCAAACACGAAAAGGTAGACTTTTTCCGAAAGCTATTCTTGTGTAGATTACAAAAATCCAACTAGTTTTTTAAAACGAGCCTCGGGGGGTCATAGATCTAACAAAAATGCTTCGACAAAATAACCCCACCGGTCATCGACCAAGACTCTTTTTTGGGTTTGATTCGAAGAAAAAAAAAGATGAACAACACATATGCAATGGTCTAAAGCAATAAAGGTACGAGCTTTTACCTTTTCTCTTTATTTTTTCCTTTGAAAAATCACTGTTCTTGGCTACAATTTGCTCTAAATATTTTTCTTTTTATTTCGTATCAACTCTTGTCCCACAAATGGTGTTGCTTACATGAATTTATAGGACTAAAAATCCTATTTTTAGGTGTTTAAAACCAAAAATAACACTAATATTATTGTTGTGTTGGTTATGGATGAGTCTTGCGAGATCCTTGCGTTTGTTGTGGGTGCCGAGATCTCCGGCGTGGGACTTGAGCTGTTGGAGGCGTGAGGAAGGCATGCGAAAAGAGGATTTTGGCGCCGGTGGGGAGAGGCGACAGCTGCTGGAATAACTAAAACCCTAATTTGCCATAAGGTTTCTTGTTGGGTCACGGGTTGGCTTGGTCTGTTGGGTGTAACGGGCTGCTGCTGGGCTCTTTGGTCTTGGTCCTGTGAAATAAAATGTAAATATGTGTTAATATATATATGTATATAATTATATAATATAATATTATATAAATAACGGTGGATGAAATTAAATGTATTCACAAACTATTGAAAGATAATCTATAAATAAAATTAAAATCCAAGTCCAAAGAAAGGAATATCAAGATGATAATAAATAAACGTTATCTTGATTAGTTATGACAATTCAAATCCAGTCATGAGAAAATGAATGAACAAAAAATAACAACCGAAAAACCAAAAACGTAATAAAAGGTAGAGAAAACATGTCATAAAGATATAATTATTAAAAATTAAAAAATCATAGTAAAATAAAGAAAAATAATGAAGGTTGACATTCAACAAATAACATTGAAGTTGGTGACGCCGTCAATCACAAAGATAAAGAATAAAAGATACTAACGACTATCAAAAAAGACAATATTAATGTTCAAAACCTAGAAAAAAGCAAAAAATAAATTTAAAATAAATAAATCAAATTGCTGACATAATTTTATAATTATATAATGTTATTTTCTAATTTATTTTCTAGTTTATTAGATGTTTCTTTTACTTTGAATATAAATACGGATGGATATTCGATTTAAATTCAATAGATTTCGATCCAACCTAATATTATAAAATCAATTTTTTTTAAAAAAAACAGGTAAACCTTTTTGTTTAAAGAATACGACCAGATTGAGCTTTTTAGGGTGAAAATACTATAGAAAGATGTATTCTTTAATTATTCAAGGAAAATAGCCAAAAAAAAAAGATACGAAAAATCAAAATGGATGCGATTTAAACCCTAAAATCGAATTAGATAAAAATTCCTTAAATCCTAACCGGATCAGTGACAAATATAAGACTCGTATTAAATTTAGATGAATCAAACATGAATGGCCAACAAAAATGTTCGACATGTTGTGTAGACAAACTGAACCACTACTTTACGTTCATCATATGGAGCTTATTTTTCTTCTATATATACACACATACATACAAAATACACACATACATACAAAATACACACATGTTCGCAGTCTTACTTCAGTCCAAATAACACCACCATCCTTGTAACTTGAGACAAAGGCACTGTAAAGGTTCTACCGCTAGGGGAGCACGTTCGAGTCGGAGCTTTGTAAGACCTCAAACCTGTGTTCAGAGGTATGTCTCTGATTGAATCTGCCCGGAAGCTTAGGTCGAGTAGCATAGCAATCTCCACAAAGGTCAAATCCTATTTTCTCTGTACAATCTATGCATCTGTATCTATCCCCAATTATTGGAGACATCTGCAGGAACAAAACTCAACTATTATTTTCACCTGCATAATTTATTTCAAAACAATTAAATAATAAAGATTAGCATTTAGCAATGTTCTACTTCATCAACTTCCAACACCTAGATGCAAAAGTATTTGAACATGGTTC
This sequence comes from Hibiscus syriacus, assembly GCF_006381635.1. Classification (NCBI taxonomy): domain Eukaryota; kingdom Viridiplantae; phylum Streptophyta; class Magnoliopsida; order Malvales; family Malvaceae; genus Hibiscus; species Hibiscus syriacus. Next base: position 611,812 of record NW_024062982.1, on the reverse strand, counting down.
AACTCTCCATGACGTTGACTTCACAACACGTTTCGTTATCTTTTTTTCAGTCCATGGTGTAACACGATGTTCCAATGTTCCTGTAAATTTAAATAAATAATACTTAGTAAAATATATGATAAGTTACGAATTCAAAGAAATAATACCTGCATGGTTTCTTTTCTTGTAGTACCACTGTTGAATAGAGGCTCGAAAAAACTCCATTAACATAGTAATGGGTAATTTCCGGGAATGACGACTTAGAGCGTTGATTGATTCTGCACTATTAGACGTCATGAAACCATATCTTGCTCCAAGTTGATGTACTCTTGACCATCTTTCAAACCCGACATCTTCTAGTGTTTGAGCACACTGAGGCAAAACACGTCTTAAACAATTTATATGCTTATTGAAATCCACTTCCCGATAAGATTTTACAGCCTTCCAGTATGTCCATTTGTGCTTTTTTTATACCAGCAGACCTTGATTTTAGATTTCAAATACAAATGAACACCACAAAGTCCATGAAAAGCATCTGGGAAACACCTTCTAACAGCGTTGTCAATTGAGTTTGCCCTATCGGATATGATTGTCAGATTGCTAATAGGACCTATGCAATCCCTAAGATGCCCCATAAACCATGTCCATGAACCAGAGGTTTCAGATTTGCCAACCCCGTAAGCTATTGGCAATATCCCATTGTTAGCATCCATGGCTACTGCTAATAAGTTTACTCCAAGGTATCGATCTTTCAAATGTGCTCCGTCAACTATAATAACTGGGTGCATACAAGTAATAAACGAACGAATCTACAAAATAATATACACAAGAAATATAATCATTTAAATGTGAAATGCATGTAACTAACAGAAATGAGTCAACAGAATTATATTGATTTACTAACCGCATCACTAATGGCGATAAACAGCAACTCAAAGCGTCCATCTCTATCTGTTTTGATATGAGTTACCGACCTAGGATTTTTCAGCTTTAAATTGTGACAATAAGCCGGCAGTTGGGCAAACGATACTTCTGGCGACCCCCTCAACAATTCCAAGGCATAACATTTGGCTCTCCAAGCTTGAGAATATGATATACTAATCTTGAACCGAGCATTCATGTCAGTCATAATTTCATGTCCCCAATATACCCTGCCATTCAAAAACATTAACTCAGCCAGAAAACCACCTAACACCTTTTTGTTTGCCTGTCTATGGTGAGGAAAAACTTGGGTTCTTGAACATGTATGCTTATCAATAAAAGTCCTAACTTGAAACATTTCGCAATCTTTTATCCTCTTTGCAATCATACGCCACGTACAGTTTTTGTCAATCATACACCTTGTTTCGAAACGATCTTTTCTTGATTTGTTAACTTTTAGTTGATCTTCCACACATTTCGTATACAAAGCTATCTTCAAGTCTTCCTTTGTATCAAAACAATCATCTTTCTTGATACGAATAACTTTTGTGTAACAATCAACTGCTTTCTTTACCAACTCTTCTTCCGGTATCTGAAGTAATTCTGGCATATTCCAGTTATACTCCCGTGGCATTTTCTTTTCTTCGGGGACTTTTTCTTCTTCTTTTTCTTCTTTTTTTTCTTCTTCAGGATTATATGAATTACAGAATGGATGTTCAACATGTTCATTCACAGCCTCCACTTCCTCCTCATTATCATCAACAACATCTTCCTCGGCAACGGTTGTTTCATCATCAAAATTCGGGTATTGACCAATATCAAAATCATTACACACAGGGTCTGTTTCTTCTTCTGAAACATCATCAAAATCCGAGTATTGACCAATATCAAAGTCCGGGTATTGACTAAGATCAAATTTTGAATACTGACTAGTACTCACAATTTTTTCTGTTAGCTCATCATCATCTAATTGGTCAATACGAAAACCAGAATTTGGTGCTGAAAGTTGATTGGGATTTGGATTAGAGAAAGGTTGTGGGTTTTGAGAAAAACTTAGTTGATTACTACCCGCTACTGACCCAACAATACTACTTCTAGGTTCAACAACATACAATGTAACATCATCACTAGAAACACTAATGTAAGTAATGAATCGTTCAACATCTTCATTGTCGGTTAACAAATAAACTTTACCATTCCTCTGATAAGATAGCCTAAATCCACTTAGGGGCTCTAAATTTAATTTCTTTGAAACACGTAACATTATAGTTTCATAAGTTAACTTTTTTAATGACAGTTTTAGTTGAAGATTCATGGGTAAAGGCATATATTGTAAAACACAATGAACATTCTCCCATGACCCTCCAAAACACAAATCTATCCAAACATGATCAATATTAGATGATTTCATGGTTGTAAATTAATTTACTAAACAAACGAGCTGCGAAACTAAGACCTGTTGCCGGATGGGGAAGGATGTAGGAACGGATATAGGAACGGATGTCGCCGGAGAGAGTGATAGATGGAGATTGAATGAGTTGCGATTTAGGGATTTAGGTTATGAGTTGTTGCTTCTGCGTAGATATATACACAAAAAATTTGTGTTGCGAAACTAAAACCTATTGCAAACTTTGAAAATCGCATTGCGATTATGTATTATCTCGTTGCGAAAGTAAGTATCGCGTTGCGATTTTCCTAATTCGCAATGCGAATTTGGAAAATCGTAATGCGATACTGACTATCGCAATGAGATAATACAAAATAGAAACGAGATTCTGACTTTCGCAACGAGATTCTGAAAATCGCAATCATCTTCAAAATCCCAATCACAACCGGCTTCACCTTTTGGGACTGTTAACTTAGGTGATTTTTAAATGCAAACGTTGTATTATGTGTATTTTATGTGTGCACTTTTAACATTTTCAGTTAGGCATGTATTAGTAACTTGAGTTTGAACATTGCTATGATCTGTTCAGTTGTTATCACTTATTAGACATTCATTTGACTATCGCAACGGGGAAATCGCAACGCGAAAATGGCTATCGCAACGCGAAAATGGCTACCGCAATTTGAAATGAAAAATCGCAACGCGAAAATGGCTATCGCAACTAGAAAATCACAATGCGAAATGAAAATCGCATTGCGATTTTCTCGTTGCGATTTTCATTTCGCATTGCGATTTTCTCGTTACGATAGTCAGTTTCGTGTTGCGATAGTCGGTTTTGCCTTCAACATAATGCATATTGAAAATCAACAAATCAACTATTACATTTCAATCAATTAAACAAGCACAAATAAGAATTATGTACACACCAATTAAACAAATCAACATTTACAAATCATTTTTTACAAATCAATTAAACAATCAAAAAATAATAATAATAATAATTCTTATTTCCTCATCAATTATTGAATCAATGAATCAACTTTTGCACCCGTACATCCATTTCACGCAGCTCACTTAAGGATTAAACTGCAAAAACCAAACATTTGCTCAAACAAGACTTCCTACACATCTAAAACCTACAAATAGCAAATTATTGAATTATAGGTACTTAACCAAACATTTTCAAACCAAAAGGAGTATATATGTTAACAAAACTTGCATTTGACTTACCAATTAACAATGGATACTTTCATAACGTGGATGCAGGTAGGCAGCGTCTAGAATATATCGCTCTAGCCATATAATGCCGAAACCATAAGCTTACTGCAGCTCTATCTCTATCGGTGGGAGGTAGAAACTCTGTGCTTCTCGTCGTCAAACGTGCCAAGCACATGCATACGAGAGGACCACAATCCCCTCTGCCTCCCGGCGATTGTTGTGGCACGGTCTCATCTCCGACAACTGTGACATTGAACTTCTTTGGCTTCTTGTGTCCAGAATGAGTCCAATAATTAATCCCATCCAAGAATTTAGCCAAATGAGAGCTCCATCCCTTGATAATATCTCTCAAATCAGACAGTGATATGTAATTTATCATGCTGTCATATACTATTATCTTCAGGGATGGGAGCTGAAGTTGGACGAGAAGCCAATGACGACGTTCCAAAACAGGGATAAACACCTGCAATCATAAGTAATAATTCATTTATTTGCGCACTTATTTATGAACACCTTTAAAAAATTTAAAAAATAAACACTAACCTTATCGACCTCCCACCATGCAGGATAAAGTTTAGCTTGTCCGTTGCCCAACGAAAATGATTCATCTCGTTGATTCTTCAAGTGAACTGCGTGAAAAGCCGCCAGCATTATTGTATATCGCGAATTTTTTTTTATTTTTCCTAAGCTTCCTTATTATTAGAAGACGTGACACCCACGCATCAATATGTTGTTTTACAGAAAAAAGACATATATTAGTGAATTACATTAATTTTAAAAAATTAATCAAAATCATATATAAGTCAAATATAAGACTTACCTCCCCATCGAAATATCCACTGTCTTCAACCCCTAATAGCACACCCCACCAAGACCGATCAAGCAACAAAAACATTTCATCGTTGAGTTTGCTTATGTCAGTGTAACACCCTTGGCTCCGCTCATGTAGATAAAAATCAACTGCGGTCTTAGCCCAAAGGGTATTATCCACAATTATTTCCGGTAATTGTCTCCTCTCCACTTCAGATACCGGAAGGGTACTAGCCGGTAACTCATACGAGAGCCAACTCTCATCCATCATGTCCGGAACCGGTGGGGGTTTCTCAATACTTCGATATATTACCCCATGTGAATCGGGCTCTGGAATGGTGGGAGGGACCTCTTCAACGATGACAGTGGCCTCTTGAACGATGGGGGGACTCTTGAGGGAAGATAGGGGCCTTTTGAACGATTGGAGGGGACTCTTGAGGGATGACAGGTGAGTCGGGCTTCTTCTTGCGGAGTCTTCACACCATTGGGGTGAACGGAGACGTAATAGCACGTCCACGCCGTCTAATGCGTGAACTCCGTCGTGTAAGGAAAACCCGACGTAAAGCATCCACCTTATCGGGCCACTAAAAAAAATTAATACATAAATCAGTAAATAAACAGACATGATATTAAACAAAGACAAATATGTTTCAAACTAGCATTGTATTCACCCAAGTCATTATTATATCATAGTTCACAAAATGCTCAGATAACATTCCAGAAGTAAGCACTTATATAAACATTTAAAAGGACAACATATATAAACATTCCAGAAGAAGAATAGTTTACTTTCGCCACTCGAAACTTAAAATCGCAACGCGAAAATGACTATCGCAACGCGGAAATGGCTATTGCAATGCGAAATACAAATCGCAACGACAAAATCGCAATGCGAAATGAAAATCGCAACGACAAAATCGCAATGCGAAATGAAATCGCAACGACAAAATCGCAACGCGAAACACAAATCGCATTGTGATTTTCATTTCGCGTTGCGATTTTCGTTGCGATTTTCATTTCGCATTGCGATAGCCATTTCCGCGTTGCGATAGTCATTTTCGTGTTGCGAAAGTAAACTATTCTTCTTCTGCAAATTGAAACTTGAATGGATTGCATTACTTCAACCAAAAGACAAAAACAAAACCAAAAACAAATACTAACAAAAATAGTTTAGCAGTATTGGCAGCAACCGAATGAATTACAAGTATGAAAAATCTTAAACTTACCTCGTTGCGTAGAGTATGAACCTCATTCTACAACGATGCTACCATCTCACATAGAGCGGCTACCTCACCGCGTAATGTAGACACCTCAACACGCCATGCACCATCGTCTTTGCGTAAAGTACCGATCTCCTCACGCAAGGCATTGACCTCATCACGTAACTCCCCTAACTCATCCCGTTGAGGTGGAGGTGGAGAGTAGGGAGATAAACGTCGTGGCATCTTTACCGGTCACCTATCTTGCGGTGATGGTGGAGAAGAGGCTCGATGATGTGACAGAATAGGTGATGGCTGTCGTTGTGGAGGTGTATAGTCGGGTCGATCAGATGATGGCTCTGGGTGAGGTGATAGCTCTGGGCGAGGTGATGGATCCCGAAGTGGAGGCTTCTCATCAACCGTTCCATCAAAAAAACGCTTACTAGCTTGCCACCAATCAGTGGCAAGCTCAGCTTCCGTGGGTGTCAGCCTCTGTAGAGGAGTGTTGGCCTCCTAACAATATAAAAGCTCAAACAAAGTTAAACGTGTACTAGTAATAACTTGTTTATAAACATATGGTAGTATTTATGTTAACTTACATTATTTATTGTCGTATACCGTAGTAAATCTTCCCATTGCAAGGTCCGTTTCCTCTTCCAGGAAATAGCCCTGGGAATATCATTTGAAGTTTTTATTGCATATGTCTTCATGGCGGGAAAGACCTCAAATATCCAAATCTACAAACAATATAATAACAAACATTAGTAATTGTTAAATAATTACTTATAATTTTGGAAACATTATATAAAAATTCTTACCTTAAAGGCCCAAATAAAGCCTGTCAAAGTGTATTTGGAACCATCGCCATGCAAACTTTTTCGATCATCCAAGGCAGACGATAACTTATTCCATGTAGCTTTCCATAAATACGAGCCCCACGGAAACAGGTTCCACGCATTTAGGTCTTCTACCAATTTGATTAGATCATTTGGAATAGGTTGTCTGGCCTCTCTGCCTAAAAAGCCGGTATGCAAAAGAATTAGAAGGCATACTCGGACAACGTCGACGTCATCCATCCGAGTAAAACCATCTTTCTTATTCAACAATCTTGTCAGGTCTTCTACGTGTAGATTCAGCTTCTCCAGCTCAAGAAAAACCCAGGATAGCCATGATGGGCGGGTAATGTGTCTAGTGTACCGACCTACATCATCGTGTCCGAAGCGTAGACCGGTGATTAAGCAAAACTCCTCCCGCCCAAAACACGTATACGCCGGTGGAAAATCAAACCATATCTCTTCATCACGACGTTTTTATAGTCTCTGGTAGATCGCTAGTCATGGTTTGAAGAAACAGGTGTGTCAATATCGCATCTCCACCAGGATGTTGTACTTTCAGCCATGGCCCGAAGCATGTATCCTCAAACATTTTTCTTTGTGCAGGTGAAAGCTTCGACGCAATTATTTTGGCCAGGCTGACTTTATTTCTTAAGGTCAATTGAGCCAAATAAAAGTTCTACAAAAACAATAAACATATCAAGTTAGATATACCAAAAACTACACTGTGAAGATATACCAAAAACAATAATAAACATAAAGAGTAGTAGTTTATTCTTCAAACTTAAATTTGCAACACTGTAAATTTCGTATTTGTATTTGTTTTTTGGTTGAAGTAATGAAATTCATTCAAGTTTCAATTTGCAGAAGAAGAATAGTTTCTGAAAATGAAAATCGCAACACGAAAATGACTATCGCAACGCGAAACTAAAATCGCGTTGCGATTCTCGGTTGATTTAATAAGCAATCTAAGTGAAATGGTTAATCTATTATTGAAATTACCAGTAAACTTATCATCAATTTCAATATGAAAAACCTAATAATAATGTAAAAATTTCAAAAAGAAAATAATTAAAAAAACTAACCCTCGTTGGTTGATTTGGTTGATTTTCCATTTCTGATTGTGAGGGTGGCTCTGAGAGATGGAGATAGACGGATTTCGCCGGAGATGGGGACGGATTTCGTCGGAGATGGGTGAGAGAGTGAGAGATGGAGATGAGACTGAGTTGTGATTTTAGGTTTTAGGTTATGAGTTGTGATTACGGGATATACTGTAGACGGTTCAGTGTTCCAATATATTAATATTCGTGTTTGGAATTTAAAAATAAAATACTTGGCCAGGATACTAATGGCGCTTTGAAAATCGCATTACGATTATGTATTATCGCGTTGCGAAAGTCAGAATCGCGTTGCGAAAGTCAGTATCTCGTTGCGATTTTGTATTATCGCATTGCGATAGTAAGTATCGCATTGCGATAGTCAGTATCGCATTGCGATTTTCCCAATTCGCGTTGCGATTTACTTATTCGCATTGCGAATTGGGAAAATCGCAACGACACTGTAGACCATCGCAACGCGATTTTCAACTATCGCAACGCGAAATGCAACGCGAATTTGCGATAATGGAGATCGCGTTACGAATTAGCGATCGCATTGCGATTTTGTTGGTCATTTTGGCAAATCCGGAAAAAGTTGATTAAAATCGTATATTATATGGGATTTTTGGTCACTGAAGTTATTTTCTCATATTATTAAGTTTCAACTTTGTTAGTGTACAACCGTACATGTTCTCGTGTGTGTGTATATATATATATATATTATTTTGCCCTATCCCAAAGCTTCAGTTTCTCCCTATAACTACTCTCTCTACCATCTCATTTTCCAAGTGCAAAAAATTTCATAAAAGGAACCACAATTTTGATAATTTTCATAATCTAAAAATTATTATTTCATAAAGTAGAATAGAAAAACATAAAATCTATTTATATATATAATTTAGAAAAAACCACAAAAAGTTGAAACAAATATTAAAAAGAAGCTACAACCTTTTTGGTAATTATATAAAAAAAAACTACATAAACTCAAAAGATAACTAAATTCATCAATTTCTTTTTAATTTTTCAAAATTACATAAAAGATCAATGAAAACTCATTAAATTGTGACCTTTTATTTGTAATTGGTCAAATAAACACTCATGAGGCCGTGACGGCACACATGTCAACAAACGAGGTCGTATCTTAAGGTTTCAAAGTAAAGATGTAAAGAAAAAGGTTTAAACCTTTGGAGAACTTGATTGCACTGGGAAGCATATCGATCCATCATTCCTAACAGACGGACTAACTTTTGTATTCATATTACCCCTTGACATTTCCCCAAAGTTCGTTGAGTTTCCAAAGTTGCCTTGCATCTGAGCTTGTGCCAAAACGTGCTGTTGTTGTGATGTCAAAAGGAATTGATTTTGAGTTTGTAGATTAGGGTTTTGCATTTGTTTGCCCAAATTCGGTCGTAACTGATCTATCCCCTGTATGGAAGTTCCATTCGAGTATAAAATATCTAGGTTTGCATTAAAAGAAAACAAAAAACAAGGACTGGAGAAGGTGAGTATAACTTACAGTTAGAGGCCAGCCTCTTAACGGGAGACCAGAGACGCCTTGATTCAATACTGAGGGCACAAAGTTGAGAAAGATGGGTTAAACGAAGGAAGGGGAGGTCAAATAGGCTCTAGAAAATCCAAAATTCTTAAAAGATAGTACCGTTAGCAAAGGTAACTGCTTCTCCATGCGGAATATCTCAGCTTTACATAACTAATAGGCACTTTTTTGTGTCAAGCTCGCAGCAATTTGTCCCTCAATCTTATTATTGTTATGTATCTTGAATACCAGATACTGACAGTAGCATGCATCTTCATCTCAGGCTGAGCTATCTAGTCTTCATATTATGCAAGTATTTAGCTACCCAACATCGTAGCCAGATTAAATCATTAAGGTAGTACTTATCAAATTTTCAGAGAATAAAACATAAACTAAATTTGCCCCGTAAACCCAAGCATCTGACAAAATTCAATCTTACAGGTGGACTAGAATAGGTAATTTAAGATTTAAAATCTAATCGATATGCACCGTCCATAAACAAAAGAAAAATAAAACAAAAACGTACTATTAAAATACATGTAATTAATGTAGAAAGATAGGTGTCATTACCAGCACCACCTAGCCCTGATTTAGGTTGTAAAATGACCTGACCGTAGATGGATGAGGGATCCATCGATAAGCTTTTCTGGTTTCCACCCAAATTAACTTCGCTTTTGATATCCTAGAAGTAGTAGAAGTAGAAATACATAAATTATACAGTTCATAGAGAAAGAAATGACAAAACAAGCAAGATAAGGAAAAAACGACACATATAACAGTAGCTCAAATGATTGAAAAGCATCTAATCCGGGCAGTTACAGTGGTCAGTGGTGTTAGTGACTGGATTTGTTGAAAAGCCGCTGACATATTTCCAGGACTACCTTGCAGCAGTTGGCTGTGTAAACAAAATAAGGTAGAAATAAATAAAAGACTTGGTCCAATTAGAACATACAGATTTCAACTAGGAAGTAAAGAGCACATAAGGATTAGTGAATCATACCCTTGATTATTGGCCTGAGTTTTATAAAGGGCCATCCGGTTGGCATCAATAAGTGCTGATGATGTCTCTGAATCTGCAGAATGAAGGTGTTTCACACGTTCTTCATACATTTTCGTGGCTAAAACACTGGGTGATGGCTGTCCGATCATTCCTTCAGAATCAATAGTATTTACAGAACCACCAAGAGCATGATGACTTGGATCCCTACGTTGCAAATGCACATTTAGTTGCAGCTGCTGCATTTGCAGTTGCTGTTGTTCCTTTGCTTTAAGTTGTTGAGACTGTTTTTCCAAACCACAAACAGATAGAATTATGGTAGTTCTGCGGTGCGGCGCCTAAAAAATGGCTAATATACGGTGTGACCGGTTAAATAAGTGACCGGTTAAAATTTAGACCGGTTATGTTATATTATTTAACCGGAAATATTATCAAGTACAATAACATATTAGGTAACGCTTATATAATAATAGATAGCGCTTATATAATAAAATAGGTATTTAACGGGAAATATTATCAAGTACAATAACATATTAAGTAGCGCTTATATAATGAAATAGGTAGCGCTTATATTGACATATTTTATAAGTAAATCGGTATATTTATACCGGTAACATTGCAAATTTACCTATTACATTATAATTATCGGTTTCGATATTTCATAAAGTGTCGAAACTTTTTATAAAAGTATCGATACTTTATGCTTGCTCCTCGTTGGGCATTAATATTTCATTCTGGACAAAAATATCGACACAAACTAAAAAAGTGTCGATACATGATTTAGACTTATTCTCTCATAAAACAGTTATAATTATACCGGTTTCATTGACCATTTACCTATTACATTATACTTATGGGTTTCGAAGTTTTAGGGATCGATATTTTTTTAATAAATGTATCGACACTTTTTAAGGGTACACCTTTTTTGGCATTCATTCTAGACCGTAAGTATCGACACTTTATGCTTGCACCTCGTTGGTTTTAATATTTCATTATGGACAAAAATATCGACACAAACTAAAAAAGTATCAATATATGATTTAGACCTATTCTCTCATAAAACCGGTATAATTATATCGGTTTCATTGAACATTATACTTATGGGTTTCGATGTTTTAGGGATCGATACTTTTTTAATAAATGTATCGACACTTTAAGGGTACACCTTTTTTGGCATTCATTCTAGACCGTAAGTATCGACACAACTTTAACAAGTGTCGATACTATATGCTGACCTATTTTAGCATAAAACCGGTATATTTATATCGGTTACATTGTAAATTTACCTAATACATTATAATTATTGGTTTCGATGTTTTCGGGATCGATACTTTTAATAAGTGTCGATACTTTATGTTGACCTAATATATTATGCGTGCACCTCGTTTGGGTCGATACTTGTTACATTGTTAATTTACCTATTACATTATAATTATTGGTTTTGATGTTTTTTGGGTCGATACTTGTAGTTATTGTACATACCTAAATATATACTGCGAATTTAATTTTGTACCCACCCTTTAACTACCACTACCAATACCACATCCTATTGAAAGCAGCACGACTGAAACATGTTCAAAATGAACCTTTGCTTACATCTCCATTAACTCCTGGACCACTGAACTTGCACAACAAAATTTTTGCCATGGATAATACTGATGTAGACAATGTTAAGCCAACCGAGGAATGCCATGAAGTACATAATGTTGATGAATCTGACAGATTGGTTGGTCAGCTCTTCTGTTCACGTGATCAAGCTTGGTACTTTTACAAGGGATTCGCACGGGAACATGGGTTTAGTGCACGTAAGGGAACAACACGGCTTGACGTGGAAGGGAATGTGAAGACACAAGAATTTTGTTGTTCCAAAGAAGGGTTTCGAGTATCAAAAGTCAATACTGTTGATCGTCAACGTGCTCATACGCCAGTCACAAGAATAGGATGTAAGGCTAGAGTCGTAGTTACAACAACAAATACAAACGATCAGTGGGTTATAAGTAAGTCTGATCAGAAACATAATCATGCATTGTGCACACCTGCTATGACACCATTTATGCGTTCTAATAGAGCTGTAAGTAAGGCTGATATCGATGAGGCAACAACATTGAAAGAGGTCGGTATTGGTACGTCACAAGTAATGAACTATTTAACGCAGCAGGCAGGGGGCTATCATAATGTTGGATTTACACATAAAGACCTCTACAATGCACTTCAAAGAGGTAAAGTAAAGGAAATCGTCGATTGGGATGTGAATGCGCTTATTGCCTACTTTGATTATAAGAAACATGATGATCCCGGGTTTTTTATGACATACTCGGTAGACGAATCGGGGGCATTGTATAATCTTATTTGGTCGGATTCTACATCGAGATCGGATTACACATGCTTCGGTGATGTAATTGCGTTCGACACAACGTACAAAGATAATTTGTATGGTCGACCAATTATGCCTATTGTTGGTGTCAATCATCACCATAACACAATTGTGTTTGCCACTGCCATAATCGCTGACGAGACGTCTCAATCTTTCGAGTGGGTGCTACAGAATTTTTAGAAGCCATGATAAATAAATCAACTATTTCAGTTGTCACCGATGGGGATAGGGCAATGCAGAGGGCTATCAAATCTGTTATCTCTTATGCTAAGCACAGATTATGTTCTTGGCATCTTTCTCGCAATGCACAAGCTAACATTGGTGACCCAAAGTTTACAGCAGCATTCTCAAAATGCATGGCTTCCTGGTGGACAACCGAGGAATTTGATATTCAATGGCGTTCGGTTGTTTCATAATTCAACGTCCAAAAGCATCCATGGGTGATTGAGAAGGGAAATACACGACACTTATGGGCACAAGCATATCTAACCGGTCATTTCTTTGCCAATATTCGCTCAACACAAAGGTGCGAGTCTATGAATGCTTCACTAGCTATTGCACTGAAACACAAGAAGACATATTTAGATGTTATTCGTGCAATTAAAGATGGAATTAGTAGAATGCGTATGAACGAGTTGAAAGCGGATTACTTAAGTTCCCATACGAAGCCCTTCCAGATCACAAAACTGGTCGACCTTGAAAGCCATGCCGCTGCGATTTTTACCCGCGAATCTTTTCGCGTGTTCCAAGATGAACTTATACGGGAGATATTGTACCGGATTGAGGCAGAGATTAAGTCCTTATCAGATGAATGTTTAACATTATATTTTGTCAAAGTACGCAGAAAAAAATAGGAAATTTGAAATTAGTTTTGATTCTCGTACGAAAACTCTAATTTGCTCCTGCAAAAAATTCGAGACCGTTGGACTTCCGTGTCGCCATCAACTTCACATTTAGAAGCACTTGGACTACACATATTTGCCCGGGACTTTGATTCAAAGTAGGTGTACTAATGATGCGAAGGCTTCTGCACCCAGTTATGTTGATTTGAATGTGTCTCCAGAAGTGATGCAAATGGCAAGGTTCGCTGCTCTACGTTCAACGTCAAGTAGGTTATGCTACATTGCATCAAAGACAGACGAGTCTTTCAAAACCGCAAGAGATGAGATGAAAAAACTAATAGAAGAATTAGAAAACTCGTTTGGTTTGGATGATTCAGTCAACCAGAGCATTGTAGTAAACAACGTTCGTGACCCTCAACGAAAACAACGCAAGCGAAAAGAAGTGCAGAAGAACAAGGTCGAGAAGAAAATTAGGCGATGTGGGTACTGCAACGGTGAGGGACATAACAAACTAACATGTCCTCAAGTCAAGCTCAGTTTGAGTACAAGCACACAGCCTACATCAACTGATTTTTTTGAAGACGGAATGGAATGACAACGATCTCCATATATCGTAAGTATCAACATGACTCCTATTGTGTATAAGAAACATGTACATATAAATATTTTGAATGAAGAAAGAAAAACCGCGTTACTTAAAATTAGCGACACAATATTAAAAAGTGTCGATATAGGAAGAAAAACCAGTCCTTACTCTTACAGACTTCTACAACACTTTTGCCTTCATTTTCTACCCCCAATATGATTGCAGCACATGGGATCCCGAGAGGAAATGAAAAATCACCATACTTAGCAATACATTGTCTGACATCAAATTGCGCCATCAAGGATCGACACAATTCCCTCTGAATAGGTCGATCCCTTACTCCTACCAACGATCCAAAACCTATTTCTCCCAGCACATTCAACTGGCCCTTCTCCTTAAGGTGTTTAATTAATGAATTCACCCTTTTAATGCTGCATCTTGTCGACACTTCCTACATTTTTTAACAATATATAATGTTATAGTTCTAATATATTTTGTATCAACGTATTTACAAGTTTAATGAATACCTTATTTTCATGTGCTTTCCTCCGTTCTTTGTATTCTTTACTATCATTCCTTGACTGTGTGATGTAAGGTTCCTTTTCAGCATCACTCATTGAATTCCATTTGGACCTCACATCTTTTGTCACCTAATATTAAACATAAACGTTTCTTAATCAATACATTAACACTAAATACTACTCAATGTCAATTTCATTTTACATACCGAACCGCTCTGTGTGCCATCTTCCTTCATCCTTTTGCATTCGGCCATACTGTCAACATTTAAAATTTGTAATCAATTTAAAGTTTATCGATACTTTAATCCAATTACTATTTCAACAATAATAACAAAAAGACATTGATACTTACTAGAAGTACATATATCCACCCTTTGGTTGCTTTCGAGTCTCGACCTCATTTCAAAGTCATCTGCGCCACCAACAATTTTCCAACCCATTGACTCCATTTTTCCTTCATATATCAGTTTACGCAAATCAAAATATTTTGTTACATACACTTTATTCATATATACAAATATAGATAACTACTCTTGTGGTAAAACGGTTTTCTTCAAAAGAATTTGAATGGCCACTACAAAATGTGTCAGCTCATTTATACAACATATAATATCATTTTCTACCTATAATATTTAATAAAAGCATCGACATTTATATTTTACCTTCAATATCACTTTCTACCTGCAATCGGTCCCAAATGCTTATTTACTCCAAAACCCCAAACAACACATAAAAACCCTATTCGTGATTACTGTAATAATAAAAAACTAGGGTTTCGACAACATACTTTTCGATTCGACTGCATCAACAAACAAACAAACATCGCTTTAGAAACGCCTTCTGAAATGCAGCAACAATTACGCTTCGATTTCAAAAACTCGTCCGTTCTATCGATTTTCAGAGGATATTTAGATATGGCCTTTATATTTTCATCGGATGTGTTATTTATATATAATCGATACAAATACAAAATTGTCGATACTTTTATCTCAGGTGTCGATACTTTCGAAAGGATAATTACCTATTTCTTTGAAAGTGTCGATAATTTATTACACGTACTTACGAAAGTATCGACACTTTCAATATATCCGGTATCGTTTTACCGGTTTTATCATATTTTTACCTGTTATATCGTTGTGGATTTATATATTTTTTAAAGTATCGACACATTATAGGCGCTAAAACTGCTTCTCTTTTAAATTCACAAAATGTCGATCCTTATATAAAGTGTCGACACTTTCAATATATCCGGTAACGTTTTACTGGTTTTATAATTTTGATATCGGTTTTATCATATTTTTACCTGATATATCGTTTTTGTAACATCCTCAATACCGGGTTAGTGACCAAATTATAAAGTTTCAGAAATTGGTGATTAAAGTAGGATAATTGAATAGTTCAATGACTTATTAGAAATATGATGAAGGTTATTCAGTAATTATTAAAGGAAATAAAGGGCAAATTGGTCATTTGACCAGAAAGATTTTTATCTTTCTTTTAGGGTTATAAAACACGTGGGAAAGGAGAGAATTATCCAGAGTCTTCTTCTCCAGCTTCTTCTTCTTCCCGTAAGCCTCATTTAAAGGTGAGTTTAATTTCAGCTGTTTAATTCTTGGATTTATAAGTTGATTTTGATTCTTGGAGTATTATATAAACTTAAGGAAAGCTTATATAAGCTTTAAACATCAAGAATAGAGAATTAGAAAGGAAATGATATGAAGGGTATAGAAATGAAATTTTGTTATAGAAAGGTTTTTGAAGTTCTAAAGATGGATTTGACTTGTCAAAGGTATAATTAAAAAGCTAGAAGCAATAGAATTGAATTTGGAACATGTTGAAAATTTAGTGTAATTCTTGAATTTCATATGGAGGATAGGATTTTGATGTTAAAGAGGTGATTAATGAATAGGAATGAGTCTGAATATGAGTATGTAAGTTAAAAATAAGAAAAGGGATGATATATGAAGTATTAAGCTGAAAAGAGTGGATTTTCGGGCATAAAAGAGGATTCTGGGCAGAGTGCATCGATGCACATTCATAGTGCATCGATGCATCAAGGTTAAAACCCAGAAATTTCTTGAAGGTGTATCGATGCATTGGTAATGCATCGATGCACTCTTTTAAAATAGAAACATCGAATGCAATTAGTGCATCGATGCATAAGGCATGCATCGATGCATCCCAATAATAATACAACATCGAATGCATTTTATGTACCGATGCATCAGTTGTGCATCGATGCATACCTTCATTAAAAGATGAAATTGGCTTTTCTCTGAGCCTAAGGAGTGATAGTTTCAAATATATCAATCAGTATACTGATAAGTATTAATGTATTATTATGTAGATATAGAATGAAAGCTTGTTCCGGAACAAACTAAGGATTAAGATTGATTCAAACAACGAGGCCCAGGTGAGTGCAATTTAAATTGTACTTATGTATCAAATAAACATTGGCTTGCGATGAGCCAGTGATGGAGTCACTATGGTAAGAAGGGACTCCTAAAAATGTTATTTGAATTGTGATTCTTATGTTTGCATGAGTGCATGAAAATGGGTACATATGTTATATGTATTGCATATGTTACATGAATTGAATGAATATATGTTAGTGTGATAAGTTATGTGAACGGGTTTAAATAGTATATGTGATTATATAAGTTTATAATATAAATATGTGATATAGGACATAAGTTAAAGAACTACATGATATTAGATAAGATAAACATATGCTATTATAATTGACTATAGGATCACGAACTATGTAAAAATAGCAAGGACTTATGTGATAGCAAGAGAAAATGATATAAAATATATATGATATTGATATAAATGATAAGTTAAATGACATAGACATATGTGATTATATGAAAAAGAATATAAGTTATGTGATTATGAACATGTGGATATAGGTCTAGTTGAAGATATAATAACAAGATATAAATTACACGAGTTAAATATATGAGAATTAGTATAACCAACTTATGAGATGAAATGAAAAGTGAGACAAGTTAAATAACATTGACCTATAGGACAATATGAAAATAATATATAAATTAGGAGACATTGACAGAAGTGATTATATGAACATGTAAGATAAACTATATGGGAAGAGTTATGGGCTTAAATGAATATATAATATATGAGTCATATAGTAAAGATCTATGAAGCTATAGGAAGATGTTATGGGAGTTATGTGATGATAAGTTATAAGAATATATATAGGTAACAAGTTATGTGAAATTGAATTAAGTAAATATATGAAACTAGGATATAAATAATGTGAGATAAGTTATAGGGCATTGATATACGAACTATATGAAAGTATGTACATGAATATATGTATAAGTTTATATGTTATTCTATGTGATATATGATGTATATATGAACATATGTGAATAAGATATGACATGTGTGTTTACATGAAAAATGAGAAATGATATAATCCATATGAAATGATCTACGTTATTACATGTAATACGTGATTACATGCACTTGAGATAAAGGTTATATGATATGAGATGTACGTTCACACATACATATGGTATGTGACCGAAGAAAAGGAACAAGTGATATGAAACATAAGAATAATGCCCATAGTATATGATATGAGAGCTATAGGTATAGTTGGCATGCCAAGAGTCGAGGGTTCTACGCGGTCCTTCGGGATATATATATATTCTGTGGAACATGTGTGAAGTCTTGTAAGACACATACTTGATCCCTAGTATATGTATATGATTCTTAAGGAATAATATGTGGTCCTTATGGACATTATTATATGGCACTACGGTGCAATTCTACGCGGTCCTTCGGGATATATATATTCTGTGGAACATGTGTGAAGTCTTGTAAGACACATACTTGATCCCTAGTATATGTATATGATTCTTAAGGAATAATATGTGGTCCTTATGGACATTATTATATGGCACTACGGTGCAATTCTACGCGGTCCTTCGGGATATATATATATTCTGTGGAACATGTGTGAAGTCTTGTAAGACACATACTTGATCCCTAGTATATGTATATGATTCTTAAGAATAATATGTGGTCCTTATGGACATTATTATATGGCACTACGGTGCAATTCTATGTGGCACTTCGGTGCAATTATACGAGCTGTGGTGACAGCATTAGTGCACAACCTCAATGTACTCACATACCTCTATTCTCAATAATATACATGGGCAATTGAAATACAAACTTTAAAGTGAAAGTGGTACAAGAAGGTAAGTTTCGTATGTGCATGATATGATTATATATGTTATCATGTAATAGATACATGCATATTGAAATGTCATGATGAAATATTTAGAATACATATTCATCGGATGAAATGGGTATTGATTGGAAAAATGTATGATATTATATGATAGATATGTTAATGATTGATAGTATTTGTACAGGTATGTGTTTTGTTATATGAAATGTTCTATGGTTTTTATTATATGTTTATATGCCTCACTAAGTCAACGACTTAGAGTGTGATTGTTTCACACGTAGGTTTCGAGAAGAGTAAAGAGCAATATGGAGCAAGACCGGTCAGTTCTCCTTACCAAATGTCAGATTAGAAAAGAGGTGAATAATACGTATTTTAATAAATAAAGTTTTAGTTGGCATGTAATCAAAAGAATATATATTGTATAAGCTCTGAATAGTTTTGTAAACGTTTTGAATAAGTTCAATGTAATGAAAGTTTTTAAATTACTCATTATTTTATATGAATAAATGTTTGAAAAGACAATGTGACACTTCGGACTCGTATCCGGGTCGGATACGGGTTGGGGGTGTTACAGTTTTGGATCAACACATTTTTTAAAAGTATCGACACTTTATAGGATTTAAAACTGCTTCTCTTTTAAATTCACGAAGTGTCGATCCTTATATTAAAGTACCGACACTTTAAATGTATCCGGTAACGCTTTACCGGTTTTATCATTTCAATACCGGTTTTGTCATAGTTTTACCTGTTATATCGTTTTGGATCGACACATTTTTAATTTGGATTGACATGAACCGACAAGTTAAGTTTGCCGGTTACACAATTTTTTAATATTTCTTCATGACTTAGACCTACTACATTATTATTAGTCAATATTTCCGGTAGCGCTAAACCGAATTTATTAAATATCTTTCAATGTATCCGGTAACGCCGTATATTAACTCGCCTTTCCTGAGACAATCATATAGAATTATATCTACGAGAAATGAGCAAAAAGTAAATCCGCCAATATTTTATATAACAAAACAAAGACACCTCTATATAGGCTGCAGCAGCCTCAGAATGTTTCTCATTTGTTCTAGCAATAAATATGTCCCAGAAGACAGACCACCACTCGAACAGAAATCCTCCAGGCGCATCGATTGCTGCAGAAACAATTAACAGACAGCTTAAGACAGATGTAAAATAGGTGATACTGCCACTAACTGACAATTCAAAAAGATGGCTCGCATAGTCGAAGTATCAACAAAGAATCAGAGTCATCTAACATTTCAGGCCATTTGGCTTAGAGCTCGCCATATTATGCATGAATATGCTTGTAAATATTACCTACTGGATCTGTGGCAACCTTTCCTTCAGTCATGAAAGCTTTTGCCGAAGCATGCAACTTTCTTTTCAACAGATAATCATGAATATAAACATCAAGCCTGCAGCATGAACCAAAAAATGAAATAAAAAATCACTTATTTCTTGTTGAATCTACTGAAAGGAAACAAGTTCAAAGTTATATAAACTAATTATCAACAAAAGCAGCGACAACGAAGTAAACAATCACTATTACATCTTGTATGCTTCCCAATTACTCTGCGCCATTTTCTTTTCCTGCAAAAAAGAATTTTTTTAAAAAAAATCCAGGACATTAGATCTTTCCTTAATAAGTAGTCATCTAAAGGAAACAGAGTTTTTATCAGAAAAAGCAAGTAAATATTAAGAAATAATTTAAAATATATAGAAGATAATTCAACTTGTTTTTAGCGTGACTTTACTGAAACTGAGGTTTACATTTTCATCTAAATAATGGCTAATTTTTTCTTCAAAACTCACTATGTTATTATTTTTCTCAGCTGCCAAACAAACCAAAACTCGAAATTCAACAATGTAATTCACAATTAATCTATGAAATAATTACCGGCGAACTGGATCAATGCTTAGACAACCTTTCGACAGGATCTACACCACACAAACTCCAATTCAAGCTAAACAATTTTAAGAAAAATCTCCAATTCAGCAAAAAACAGTTAAGATCTTTGTTTTTTGACACTGACTGAATTTGCGGAGCTTAAAGCGATCTGAAGCTGTAGCCATAGACACATAAACAATCATAGAAAGTTTTTATAATTCTATTAATTATGTCAGCCAAAGTAAAAAAATATTTCTTAAGAAAACTGTTAATGATTCTTTTTAGTGTAACTGAAGTAGAACAGCTCGAACTTTAACAGTAAAAAGATTTTTTTGCAGAATCGGGGAACATGTAGTCTGCAGATATTTTCAGTGGAAAAAAAGGCTTATTCTGAAGAAACCTCAGCTGCGGTTCGTGGTTAGATTCTGTTCCTTTTTATAGAGAGTTTTCAGTTCGGAGTTTGGTTCGGAATGGAAAGTAACCGAGCTTTAGTTGGTTCGTGTGGGCCGAGGCGGTCCCCGGTGGGGTTGATCCGTGGATTATTTGTCGAGCAAGTTCGGTGGTGAAAATTAGGGGCGTTAATGGCACACGCTCGAATTAGGGGAACGAAGTGTTGGAGGTTTAAAGAGTGGCAGTGGGTGTGTAATTTTGGATAGTTTGGAGGGTATTTCTGTCATGAGAATGAAATTAACGTAGTGCTGACCGAAGAAGAGTTTCATCTTTTCTTTAGATAATTTGCGTCAGTAGCCATCAAACTCTTTTGAAATTATGGAATTTAGTCCTCTATTTTTTAGGATTTCATTTTAATTAGTAACGTTAATTAAAAGTTTTAGAAAATTGGTTATCCAATCGTCGATCGTTGGATCGCCCCGACCTCCACCATGGCCGAATGTTCCGATTTTCCTTCTTAAATTTCTTTTGATTATTTGAGAGAAAATAACACAACACTCCCTTTTAATTATTTGAGTCCGTTGATGGATTAAATAAAGTTTTAAACCCTGATTACGTAAAGATGAAATATGAAATTAAAGTAACGCGTAATTACAAAAACCATGAAAATCGACTGTCTACGACGTGATGACTCCAGAATTAATCCGTAGGGTAGCCAATCGTTACGCTTCCCAGCTGCAACTATGTTACCCCCTAACTTCTGCCTCTTTCTCCCTAGCCCAAACCATCCATTCTCACATGGTAACTTCTGGTTTCAGCCCCCGTGGCCACATTCTCAACCGTCTGATCGATCTATACAGCAAATCATCAAGGATCACCTACGCTCGCCATCTGTTTGATAAAATTCCTGAACAAGATATTGTTTCAAGGACGACTTTGGTTTCAGCTTATTCTTCGTCGGGCGACATTAGAAGAGCGCGAAAAATGTTTGAAGAAACCCCTCTGAGCATCCGGGACAGCGTTTTCTACAACGCGATGATCACGGGGTATTCACGCAATGAAGATGGCCATGCTTGTATCGAACTGTTTCGCCGCATGTTACGTGATGAATTTAGGCCTGATGATTTCACTTTCACCTCTGTGTTAGGTGGATTGGCTCTTGTTGTCAATAGAACAATGCAGTGCAAGCAATTCCATTGTGTTATTTTGAAGTCGGGGACAGGGTTTGTTACTTCGGTTTTAAATGCACTCATTTCTGTTTACGTTAACTGCGGATTGGTGTTCGAAGCTAGGAAGTTGTTCGATGAGATTAATGAGAAAGACGAGTTGTCGTGGACGACGATGGTTACTGGTTATCTTAAGAACGATGAACTCGATGCAGCAAGGGAGTTGGTTGATGGGATGAGTAAAAAGTTGGAAGTTGCTTGGAATGCAATGATTTCAGGGTATGTGCATTGTGGACGTTATGAAGAAGCACTGGACATGTTTAGGAAGATGTATTTCATGGGAATTAAACTAGATGAATTTGCATACACTAGCATTATTAGTTGTTGTGCGCATGCCGGATTGTTTCATCTCGGAAAGCAAGCGCATTGCTATGTTTTAAAGACAGAAGCTAAGCCTACACCTGAATTTTCATTGCCTGTGAATAATGCATTAGTTATATTGTATTGGAAATGTTATAAAGTGGATTGGGCATGCCAGATTTTTGATAGCATGCCGGTAAGAGACCTTGTTTCGTGGAATGCAATCTTATCTGGCTATGTGAATGCTGGCCGAATCGATGAAGGCAGGTTGTTTTTTAGGAAGATGCCAGAGAGGAACCATTTGACATGGACCGTAATGATATCAGGATTAGCTCAAAATGGGTTTGGAGAGGAGGGTTTAAAGCTGTTTAACCAGATGAAATCAGAGGGTTTTCAGCCATGTGATTATGCATTTGCAGGAGCAATACCTTCCTGTGCCATGTTAGGAGCACTGAAGAATGGACGTCAACTCCATGCTCAGCTTGTTCGTTTGGGGCTCAATTCCAGCCTTTCAGATGGAAATGCATTGATTACAATGTATGCAAGGTGTGGTGTTGTGGAAGCTGCTAATGTGCTGTTCCTTACAATGCCATATGTGGATTCAGTCTCTTGGAATGCCATGATTGCAGCTCTCGGCCAGCATGGGCATGGAATACAAGCATTAGAACTTTTTGAGCAGATGTTGGGTGCAGGCATATCACCTGATCGGATTACTTTCCTTACAATTCTATCTGCTTGTAGCCATGCGGGTTTAGTTATTTCAATTCAATGCATAGGCTTCACCGGATAACCCCAGGTGAAGATCATTACACCCGTCTCATTGATATGCTTTGTCGAGCTGGAAAGTTCCTAGAAGCAAAGGATGTGATTTCATCAATGCCTTTTGACCCAGGTGCTGCAGTTTGGGAGGCTCTTCTTGCTGGATGCCGGACTCATGGAAACGTAGATTTGGGGATCCAAGCCGCTGAACGACTAATTGAACTGATGCCGCAACATGACGGAAGCTATGTGCTTTTGTCTAATATGTATGCTACTGCTGGACGGTGGAACGATGCTGCAAACACACGGAAACTAATGAGAGACAGAGGAGTACGCAAGGAACCTGGGTGTAGTTGGGTGGAGGTTGAGAACAAAGTCCATGTTTTCTTGGTTGATGACACAATGCACCCTGAGGTGCAAGCAGTTTACAATTATCTTAACAAATTGGTGGCGGAAATGAGAAGATTGGGTTATGTTCCAGACACAAAGTTTGTGCTGCACGATATAGAGTCGGACCAGAAAGAACGTGTCCTGTCGGCTCACAGTGAGAAGTTCGCCGTAGCTTTGGCACTAATGAGGCTTCCTCGTGGAGCCACCGTGAGGGTATTCAAGAACCTTAGGATTTGTGGGGATTGCCATAATGCATTCAAGTTTATGTCAAAAGTGGTGGGAAGGGAGATTATTGTAAGAGATGCAAAGAGGTTTCATCATTTTAGAGATTGCGAGTGCTCTTGTGGTGATTACTGGTAGGCACAACTTTAGTGAAATTTGAACACTACAAATGAGAAAGGACTGAATCCTTAAAATTTTGAAAACGTTCTACTTTTCGTCCTTGATTTTCTCCCCTAATAAATATATTCAAATTATCATTTTAGTTCATTCAAAAATATTCATTAAATTTATCTTCATAAAAAGATCATTAAATTTTAGGGTAAACTACACCAATAGTCACTAGTGTTTGGATAAGTTTTCTTTTTCACCACTGATGTTTCAAAAGTTACAAATCGGTCACTAATGTTATCGTTTGTTACAAATTGGTCACTCGCTGTTAACAGGCGTGACAGAAAACACACGTGGTCTGTTAATAGCAGTTAACAGGCTTACCTGGATGGAATAATTACACAAAGAGCCCATGTTATTTATATATTCTTTCAATTTGATCCTAGTTTTAATAAATTAAAATATATTTATTTTTAATTCTTATTAATAATGATATAATTTTTAAGAGAATATAATTTTTTAAAATAATTTAAAATTTATATTTTTATCATAAGTAAATACTATAAATCTAATTTTTTAGAATGATTTAATATTAATTTAATATAATTTTATAAATATTTATTTATTTATTTATTTATTTTCTTATTTCAAATTAAAGTTACAAAAATTATTTTTACCTTTAATTTAACAGTTATATAAGTAAAAAAAGTTAAAAAAATACATACATACATATTGAAAATAAATATTTACACCATCCTGAACTGTAGAAAGAATTTAATTGAACCTAATTAATATATATATATATATATATATATATATACTTCTACATGTAACCTCTACATTTACTCCTTTGATGATAAGTGTTGGGATTTGCGGAAGCTCGAATCGACAACTGAAAGGGTTTGCCAATAGTGGTCGGGTCGGTTTTTGTGTTTAGGGAGTAAAGAGATTTAAAGATAGAAAATTGCACAGCGATTTATAGTGGTTCGACTTCTCAACCAATTCTACATCCACTACTTTAGCTCCTCACCAAGGATTTTCCAACAAATTCACTAATTTGTTCTTTCTTTTTACAGGACAAAGAGATAACCTTTACAAACTCCCTAGTTTTTCACGGGATAAACTATAACCTTTTCCCTATCTTTTAGCAGGCTTAGCTAGAACCAAAACCCCTTTACAATAAAAGGAAATGTAAACAAGAAAACCTCTCTATGATAGGTGTTTACAAGAATTAAGCTCACAAGAACAAAATATTTACAAGAGAAAGATGAAATAAGATTGAAAAACTTTTCTCTTGTGTTTAATTGCTTGGATAGTTGTTCTCTTACTTCTTCAAGTGTTCTCAGCTTGTTTTTATAGCTTGAAATGAGTTTGAAGTCGTATATAGCCGTTGGGGATGTTTTG
Source organism: Hibiscus syriacus (assembly GCF_006381635.1). Lineage (NCBI taxonomy): Eukaryota > Viridiplantae > Streptophyta > Magnoliopsida > Malvales > Malvaceae > Hibiscus > Hibiscus syriacus. The sequence continues at coordinate 586,587 of NW_024062982.1, read as the reverse complement.
GAGCTGTTGGGGATTAATTTTCTGCAAAATAAGGTTGTCCAGAATAGGAAGTATCGGTACTCATTCATAGGGTATCGGTACTACCTTTGTTAATTTCAAATTTAACTAGCCGTTGGAGCCTTGTAGTATCGATACTGCCTAAGGGGTATCGGTACTACTTTGCACTATGGTATCGATACCCTTGCATGGTATCGGTACCCATTTTGCATTCGATATTTTGAGCCTTCATGGTAGTATCGGTACTACCTTGATGTTATTGATACTACCTTTGTCTAAGGTATCGATACTACATGTAGGGTATCGATACCCATTCATGTGGTATTGATACTGCAAAGAACAATATCGATACTGCAAAGAACAGTATCGATACTGCAAAGAACAGTATCAATACTGCAAATAACAATATCGATACTACTTGTAATTTTTGCTCAATTCATCTTTTAAATGGACTTTGAATTATTTTTGAAAACTTTGAATAAATTCAATTCAAGTCCAAAAATATTTTGCCATAAATTGTTATATCAAAATATAGTTCAACAATCTCCCCCTTTTTGATATAACAAAATATTTAAAAAATTATTTTTGGCAAAAACTTCCCCTTAATGAAATGTTTAATGAAAAAGATACAAATTGTTGGAAAATATATGAAAATGTTCAACTCCCCCTTTTTCATTAAGAAGTAAAAACTCCCCCTTAATGAAATGTTTAATGAAAAAGATATCAATTGTTACCAATTGTTGGAAAATATACGAAAATGTTCAGCTCCACCTTTTTCATTAAGAAATTGAATTTTTCAAATATATGAAAATGTTCAGCTCCCCTTTTTCATTAAGAAATTGAATTTTTCAAACCATACTTCTCCCTCTTTTTGTTATATAAAAAATAATTCATCTTTAAAGTTCTAAAATAACTTTGGAGAGTAAGTGGTAAATTTGACATTTAAAAAATCATCTGAAAAATCAAAGCTCCCCCTCAAAAATTGCATTCCAAACAAAATTTAGCTTTAAAATCTTGACAGTTAAACAAGATTGAATTTCAGCAAAAAATAACAAACATGTTAGTAGCACATGAAATTCAATATATCCAAGTCTAAAATACTTTATGCAATACCAATTGTTGAAATTAAGTGCATATGCATACAGCTTTCCAAAAATGTTATGCATTTGAAAATTTTGATATCAATTGTTAGAGAGATATCATTTACATTTTAAATCATATGCATAAACATTTAAAAATTAAGGTAAAAAATTTAAAATTTGTAAAATCAAAGTATTTGAAAAGTTGATATCAATTATTAGAGAGATATCAATTGTTAGAGAGATGTCATTTGCATTAAAAATCAATTTTGACCAAAATTCATTATGATGAACTAAAAATTATGCAAAATCTTTAAAACTTTAAAATGTTCATCATAAAGCATTTTTCAATATACATGAGATTAAAACAATGCATAATCATTTAAAATCAAAACTCATGCATGTATAAACTTAAATGAGCTACCAAATAACCAAAACAAAAGCATTACACTTAGAGGTTTCCCATTTCTTTTTCATGTGTGGCTAGAGCATTTGAATATCTTCACTTTCATCACTATTGCTCTCACACACCTACAAGAGACATTTATTTGGATTTTGGTATGCAAATTGCTTTGGATCATTGGACGTTAGTTTCAATGCCCCTTGTTCCCTAGGGAATCCATACTTGTATAATTTTAAAATGTTTTTCTTTCTTCAAAGGATATGTATGTTCCTTGTGACCATGAAAATGGCAATGTGAGCATTTTGCCATTTTTAAACATAATGTGTTGTTTTTAGAAATTAATTCTTTTTCTTTTGTTAAGCTTTCAAGCTTAACTTTTAAATCAAAATTTTCTTTTTCTAAAACATTGATTTTGACTTTTGAGAGCTCTAAATTATTTTGCAAAATTTCATGTTGATTTTCAAAATCAACTTTTGCTTTCAAAACCAAATTATTTTCATTTTTAAGGTTTGAATTTAATATCTTATATTTGGAACTCATGGTCTCAAATCCCAAATACAACACATTATAAGCATCTTGTAACTCATCAAAAGAACATGAATTTAATTCATTTGAGTTAGAAGATACCTCGGATTCTTCTTCGTTGGCCATGAGGCATAGGTTGACTACTTCATCATCATCATTGGAGCCATCTTCATCACTCCAAGCTGCAACAAATGCCTTCTTCTTAGATGATCCATTCTTTCTTAGAAGGGGACAATCATACTTAACATGCCCCGTTCTTTGACAATTGAAGCACACCGGGGGAATCTTCTTTTTGGTTGATTCATACTTCACTTCCTTGGAAGTCATGAATCTTTTTAACTCTTTGAAGAGCTTGGCCATCTCATCTTCTTTTTCATCATCGTCTTCATCCACCTCATCACTTGAATCTTGATAGCTTTCATTGGTGGATTTGAAGGCAATGTCTACCTCCTTTTTCTTCTTATTTTTCTTCTCTTCATCTTTTTCTTCTTCTTTTAACATTATCTCATGGGTGAGAAGGGAACCAATTAGCTCGTCGAGAGTGAGAGACTTTAGGTTTATAGCTTCGATAATGGTCATCTTCTTCGATTGCCACAACTTAGGAAGAGAGTATATCATCTTCCTCACAAGCTTCTCATTAGGGATTACTTCTCCAAATACCTTGAGACCGTTGATAATTACAGAAAATCTATCCGTCATAGCTTTGATGTCTTCATCGGGTTTCATCTTGAAGTTCTCGTAGCTATAGTTGAGAAGACTCATATTTGTTTCCCTCACTTCGTCGGTTCCTTCATGAATGACTTAGAGCTTATCCCGAATCTCTTTGGCACTGGAACAAAATGAGATTCTTCCATATTCATCTAGGCCTAAAGCACAAAAGAGAATGTGCATAGCCTAGGCATTATGTTGGAACTTTTTCTTCTCTTCATTAATCCAATCATCCCAATCATCTATCTCACCGGGTGGAGTGGAGTAACCCTTCATGATTGAGTTCCAAGCTCCTAGATTACAGGCTCGAATAAAGAACATCATCTTATTCTTCCAATGAGCATAATTTGTTCCATTGAAGAATGGTGGCTTGTTGACCAGTTGTGAATCTATAATAGGTGAATCTTCAATGTAATAGGTATCGGAGGTTGAAGCCATTTCTTTGTCGGTTAAGTTGGGATTTACGGAAGCTAGAATTGATAACTGAAAGGGTTCGCCAAGAGGGGTCGGGTCGGTTTTTGTGTTTAGGGAGTAAGGAGATTTAAAGATAGAAAATTGCACAGCGATTTATAGTGGTTCGACTTCTCAACCAAGTATACATCCACTACCTTAGCTCCTCACCAAGGATTTTCCAACAAATTCACTAATTTGTTCTTTCTTTTTACAGGACAAAGAGATAACATTTACAAACTCCCTAGTTTTTCACGGGCTAAACTAGAACATTTTCCTTAGCTTTTAGCAGGCTTAGCTAGAACCAAACCCCCTTTATAATGAAAGAAAATGTAAACAAGAAAACCTCTCTAAGGTAGGTGTTTACAAGAATTAAGCTCAAAAGAACAAAATATTTACAAGAGAAAGATGAAATAAGATTGAAAAAACTTTTCTCTTGTGTTCTCTTACTTCTTCAAGTGTTCTCAGCTTGTTTTTATAGCTTGAAATGAGTTTGAAGTCGTATATAGTTGTTGGGGATGTTTTGGAGCCATTGGGGATTAATTTTATGCAAAATAAGGTTGTCAAGAACAGAAAATATCGGTACTCCTTCATAGGGTATCGATACTAAATTTGTTAATTTCAAATTTAACTAGCCGTTGGAGCCTTGTAGTATCGATACTACCTAAGGGGTATCGATACTACTTTGCACTATGGAATCGATACCCTTGCATGGTATCGATACCCATTTTGCATTCGATGTTTTGAGCCTTCATGGTAGTATCAGTACTACCTTGATGTTATTGGTACTACTTTTGCCTAAGGTATCGATACTACATATAGGGTATCGATACCCATTCATGTGGTATTGATATTGTAAAGAACAGTATCGATACTACTTGTAATATTTGCTCAATTCATCTTTTAAATGAACTTTGAATTATTTTTGAAAATTTTAAAAACTTTGAATAAATTTAATTCAAGTCCAAAATCATTTTGCCATAAATTGTTATTTCAAAATATGGTTAAAAAATCTCCCCCTTTTTGATATAACAAAACATTTGAAAAATTGTTTTTGGCAAAAACTCCCCCTTAATGAAATGTTTAATGAAAAAGATATCAATTGTTACCAATTGTTGGAAAATATATGAAAATGTTCAGCTTCCCCTTTTTCATTAAGAAGCAAAAACTCCCCCTTAATGAAATGTTTAATGAAAAAGATACCAATTGTTGGAAAATATATGAAAATGTTCAGCTCCCCCTTTTCATTAAGAAATTAATTTTTTCAAACCATACTTCTCCCCCCTTTTTGTTATATAAAAAATAATTCATATTTAAAGTTCTAAAATAACTTTGAAGAGTAAGTGATAAATTTGACATTTAAAAAATCATCTAAAAAATCAAAGCTCCCCCTCAAAAATTGCATTCCAAACAAAATTTGGCTTTAAAATCTTGACACTTAAACAAGATTGAATTCCAACAAAGAATAACAAACATGTTAGTAGCACATGAAATTCAATATATCCAAGTCTAAAATACTTTATGCAATACCAATTGTTGAAATTAAATGCTTATGCATAAAGCTTTCCAAAAATGTTATGCATTTGAAAATTTTATATCAATTGTTAGAGAGATATCATTTACTTTTTAAATCATATGCATAAACATTTAAAAATTAAGGTCAAAAATTTAAAATTCGTAAAATCAAAGTATTTGAAAAAGTTGATATCAATTGTTAGAGAGATATCATTTGCATTAAAAATCAATTTTGACCAAAATTCATTATGATGAACTAAAAATTATGAAAAATCTTTAAAACTTTAAAATGTTCATCATAAAGCACTTTTCAATATACATGAGATTAAAATAATGCATAATCATTTAAAATCAAAACTCATGCATGTATAAACTTAAATGAGCTACCAAATAACCAAAACAAAAACATTACGCTTAGAGGTTACCCATTTCTTTTTCATGTGTGGCTTGAGCATTTGAATATCTTCACTTTCATCACTATTTCTCCCACACACCTACAAGAGACATTTATTTTGATTTTGGTATCCAAATTGTTTTGGATCCTTGGACGTTAGTTTCAAATCCCCTTGTTCCCTTGGGAATATTTACTTGTATAATTTTAAAACGTTTTCCTTTCTTCAAAGGACAAGTATGTTCCTTGTGACCATGAAAATATAAATGTGAGCATTTTGCCATTTTTAAACATAATGTGTTATTTTTAGAAATTAATTCTTTTTCTTTTGTTAAGCTTTCAAGCTTAATTTTAAATCAAAATTTTCTTTTCTATAACATTGATTTTGACTTTTGAGAGATCTAAATTATTTATCAAAATTTCATTTTGATTTTCAAAATTAACTTTTGCTTTCAAAACCAAATTATTTTCATTTTTAAGTTTTGAAATTAATTTCTTATATTTGGAACTCATGGTCTCAAATCTCAAATACAACACATTATAAGCATCTTATAACTCATCAAAAGAACATGAATTTAATTCATTTGAGTTAGAAGATTCCTCAGATTCTTTTTCGTTGGCTATAAGGAATAGGTTGACTACTTCATCATCATCATTGGAGCCATCTTCATCACTCCAAGCTGCAACAAATGCCTTCTTCTTAGATGATCCATTCTTTCTTAGAAGGGGACAATCATACTTAACATGCCCCGTTCTTTGACAATTGAAGCACACCGGGGGAATCTTCTTTTTGGTTGATTCATACTTCACTTCCTTGGAAGTCATGAATCTTTTTAACTCTTTGAAGAGCTTGGCCATCTCATCTTCTTGTTCATCATCGTCTTCATCCACCTCATCACTTGAATTTTGATAGCTTTCATTGGTGGATTTGAAGGCAATGCCTACCTCCTTTTTCTTCTTGTTTTTCTTCTCTTCATCTTTTTCTTCTTCCTTCAACATTATCTCATGGGTGAGAAGGGAACCAATTAGCTCGTCGAGAGTGAGAGACTTTAGGTTTCTAGCTTCGATAATGGACGTCTTCTTCGATTGCCACAACTTAGAAAGAGAGTATATCATCTTCCTCACAAGCTTCTCATTAGGGATTACTTTTCCAAATCCCTTGAGACCGTTAACAATCACGAAAAATCTATCCGTCATAGCTTTGATATCTTCATCGGGTTTCATCTTGAAGTTCTTGTAGCTATGGTTGAGAAGACTCATCTTTGTTTCCCTCACTTCGTCGGTTCCTTTATGAGTGACTTGGAGCTTATCCCAAATCACTTTGGTACTGAACAAGATGAGATTCTTCCATATTCATCTGGGTCTAAAGCACAAAAGAGAATGTGCATATCCTTGGCATTATGTTGGAACGTTTTCTTCTATTCATTACTCCAATCATCCCAATCATCTATCTCACCGGGTGGAGTGGAGTAACCCTTCATGATTGAGTTCCAAGCTCCTAGATTGTAGGATCGAATAAAGAACATCATCTTATTCTTCCATTGGGCATAATTTGCTCCAATGAAGAAGGGTGGCTTATTGATCGGTTGTGAATCCATAATAAGTGAATCTTTAATGTAATAGACACCGGAGGTTGAAGCCATTTCTTTGTCGGTTGCATTGGGAATCGGTAGAGCTTCTTCGAGGATCATCTCAAGGATGTGAAGCCTTCTAATGAGTCAAGCTCTGATACCAATTATTGGGATTTGTGGAAGCTCGAATCGATAACCGAAAGGGTTCGCCAAGAGGGGTTGGGTCAGTTTTTGTGTTTAGGGAGTAAGGAGATTTAAAGATAGAAAATTGCACAGCGATTTATAGTGGTTTGACTTCTCAACCAAGTCTACATCCACTACCTTAGCTTCTCACCAAGGATTTTCCAACAAATTCACTAATTTATTCTTTCTTTTTACTGGACAAAGAGATAATCTTTACAAACTTCCTAGTTTTTCACGGGATAAACTAGAACCTTTTCCCTAGCTTTTAGCATGCTTAGATAGAACCAAAAACCCTTTACAATGAAAGGAAATGTAAACAAGAAAACCTCTCTAAGGTAGGTGTTTACAAGAATTAAGCTCACAAGAACAAAATATTTACAAGAGAAATATAAAATAAGATTGAAAAACTTTTCTCTTGTGTTTGATTGCTTATATAGTTGTTCTCTTACTTCTTCAAGTGTCCTCAGCTTGTTTTTATAGCTTGAAATGAGTTTGAAGTCGTATATAGCCGTTGGGGATGTTTTGGAGCCGTTGGGGATTAATTTTCTGCAAAATAATGATGTCCAGAATAGGAAGTATCAGTACTCCTTCATAGGGTATCGGTAATACCTTTGTTAATTTCAAATTTAACTAGCCGTTGGAGCCTTGTAGTATCAATACCGCCTAAGGGGTATCGGTACTACTTTGCACTATGGTATCGATACTCTTGAGTGGTATCGATACTCTTGAGTGGTATCGGTACCTATTTTGCATTCGATGTTTTGAGCCTTCATGGTAGTATCTGTACTACCTTGATGGTTTCGATAGTACCTTTGCGTAAGGTATCGATACTACATGTAGGGTATCGATACCCATTCATGTGGTATTGATACTGCAAAGAACATTATCGATACTACCTGTAATTTTTGCTCAATTCATCTTTTAAATGGACTTTGAATTACTTTTGAAAACTTTAAAAACTTTGAATAAATTCAATTCAAGTCCAAAAACATTTTGCCATAAATTGTTATATCAAAATATAATTCAACAATAAGTTTAAGCATGCTTGGACCACAATTTACTGGCATCATTGGTCTTTCTGATTGAAATGAAAAATAATAAAAAGAAGCAATGATACTACATGCCATATAATTTCAACCAGCTGCAGCAAAATAAAAATATATTGAATATATATAATGATATTTTTTTGTTGCATGCCAAATGTCATTAATTTCTATAGTATAACATAAGATGTAAATGAGACAAAATAGATCATAAATTATTCAAAATTAATTCAGTTAAAATTTGATTAATATTAGATTCGAGCTTGAATTAAATTCAAACTCTTAATGAGCCAAAGCGAACTACTTGATATCCGACTCAAAAAGCTCACGAGTAACTCGAAAATTAATGTATTAAATTATTATATTTTATAAAATTAAATTATTAACAATATTAACATTTATATGTTATTTTAAAAAGGTAATCTATGTCAAATGCCACTCATCTTTAAGCTCGGGCTCGAAAATGCCATCGACATTTCAATTTTGCCAATTTTAGCACTGACGTTTATGTTTCACTACAATTTTGCCACTCCTCCGTTAATCCGTTAATGGGACGATGACATGACATCTTTTTTCCGTGACGGCGATGACATGACACCCTCATCAAAATGACGTCATTTTGGCACGACCGTTTTGATGCTTAAAAAGCTCAAAACAACGTCTTTTTGTTGATGAAAAATATGTTTTTCATGAGATTCGAACCGCAGACCTTTAGAATCCAAATCTAAATACCCAACCTCCAAGCTAACTTAAGAATTTGCTATAACCTTAACAAAACTATTATAAAATGTTCATCATTACCACCGTCACCCTCATTATCTTCCTTATTATATTCTCTTAAGAACTTAAGAACTCTGGAACCGTGTGGCGCTTCAGACGGTGGAGCTCACCAGGGAAACGAGGGATGTGATGATCGAGAATGACAGATTTCGAGAGTTTTCGAGGAGTATTTCTGAGCTGGACGTGCTTTTGGGGTCATTAAGTGTATGGAAAATAGAAGCTGCCAGGAGATCGGACTTTACCAAGGCGGCACTGGAGAAGTTGAGTGGCTTGTTACGAAAAACTTCCAAGATAATCAATGATTATAAGTCCGGTAGCTGTCTTCGATTCTTGCTTCACTCGTATTTGGTGCTTTCACATATACAAGGTCTAGCTAAAGATATTGCCTCAACCATTTCCTAGTTGCAGCTGGCTAATCTTGATATGACACTGAACTTGAAGAGCATTAATGATGAGGTTATTGATAAGCTGAATACGATGGAGTTTCAAGTGGCAGTAGCGACCGAAATGATTTCTGCGGAAATAGAGAATTCGGTATCCCAAAGCAGTAGAAACTGAGACAATGTTGTAAAGCTTCTGGAGAAGATCGCCGAAGTCGTTGGTGCTGATGCTAATGCATCTTTGGTACAAAATGAATTGGCACTTCTGAAGAAGAAAAAAGAAGAGATGGAAATTCAAAAGAAACAAGCAGAGGCACTTCAGCTTTCCCAATTGATACAGTTGTTGTATAATACCAAAATATTTCGAGTCCACAAAGCGAGGAGACCCTGACATATCATAAGCAATACCATATTGGTCCTTCACATGCCTCTTGTGTAATGAGATGATGGTTGATCCGGTTGCAGTCATTTGTGGCCACTGCTTCGAACGGAAAGCGATATGGAGATACTTCTAGAGTGGAAAGAAGGATTGTCCTACTTGCAAAGAAGAGCTTCAAAATTTGGAGCTAACACCAAATGTTAACCTTCGATCCTCAATAGAAGAATGGAAAAAAATGATATGGATTGGAGATTTCAAGCAGCAGTCTCCCGAATCAACTTCGATGACCATCTGAGGAAAAACGAAGCCTTGGATGATATGCAGGTTCTCGTGTAAACCCCTCAATATACTGTAAGAGCTGCAAAGGAAGGGGCTCATCCCGAAGTTTGTCAAATCATTAAAAGATGCTAGGGCTTAACGCCATGACAGTTGTGAAATGCCTTTATTGCTTAGCTAAATACTGCCATGATCATAAAGTAAGAATTGGATTTGTGTTTTTACTTTTAACATGTTGAATATCAAATGTATGAAGAGTTCCTTCTTGGAATTACAACAAGAAATTGTTGCAGGAGGAGATAATGAGGGTGATGGTGGTATTGATGAACATTTATAATAGTTTTGTTAAGGTTATACCAAGTTCTTAAGTTAGCTTGGTGGTTGGGTATTTAGATTTGGATTCTAAAGGTTTACGGTTCGAATCTCATGAAAAACATATTTTTTATCAACAAAACGACGTCGTTTTGAGCTTTTTAAGCATCAAAACGATCATGCCAAAACGACGTCATTTTGATGAGAGTGTCATTGCAATATCCCCCATATCGGGTTAGTGATTAAATTATGAAATTTTAAAATTTAGTGATCAAAGTTGATAAATTGAAAGTTGAAGGAATTGATTGAAATATTTGGTGTAGGATCAATTAGCAAAGCATGGGGAACTAAAGGGGTAAATGAGTCTTTTGACAAGGAAATAATTAAATGTTTCTTAAGGATATTTAATAAATCACGTGGAAAGCTAACGAGAGAAATAAGGTTCTGGATATTTCTTTCTTCTTCCTTCTCATTCTCTGCCGTGAAGCCAAGCTAAAGATATCGAGCCTAAACGTGTTCTGGAACAATCGACAAGTAGGATTGATCAAGGGAAAGACAAAGAAATCTAGGTCAGTGTATATGCATAACATGAATATGTATTCTATTTAGTTCTAGACTTGTGATAAGTCTATATTCAATATTTTAATACATGATTGCGATTCATATTATGATACATGACATGAATTCATATTTATATGCATTATGTGACATGAATATGCAAGAAAAAGGTGTATGAGCTATGTGATAAAGGTATGAAAATAATATGTCTACGTGATACAAATTATGCGAATTGTGAAAGCCCATGTTATGTAGATGAGAACTATAGGTATAGTTGGCATGCCAAGGGTAGAGGGTCTACGCGGTTCTTCGGGATATTTATATATTCTTTGGAACATGTGTGAAGTCTTGTGAGACACATACTTGATCCCTAGTATATGTATATGATTTTTAAGGAATGATATGTGGTCATTATGGACATTATTATATGGCACTACGGTGCTGTTTTATTTACGGCACTCCGGTGCAATTCTATGTGGCACTTCGGTGCAATTATATGAGCTGTGGTGACAACATAGTGCACAACCTCACAATACTCACATACCTTAGGTTCTCAGTACGATACCATGGGCTAATGAACTTAATAAGGTGAACCTATGAATGTGAATTTGATAAGTATGTGTAAGAAACATGGTTCTAGTTATTGCATTGTTTACATACATCTTATCATTGCAACCCATCTCATTTTGGAAATTCCTTTATATTTATTGATATTATTATATTGCCTCACTAAGTCGATGACTTAGCGTGTGAGTGTTTCACACGTAGGATCCGATAAAGTAGACGATCGAGGTTAAGCAGCTGGACAACATTACTCCTGCAACTATCAGATCAGAAGCAACTTAATCAGTAGGTCATTTTGTTATGGAAATGGATGTTGGCATGTAACTAAAGGGTTAAGTTGTGTATGTTCTAAGTATTTTGATAAACTTGTATTAATATATGTATATTATGGTATTTTTAATAAAATAAGTTCAAATGTTTTATCGGTTTTTTTAAGTATTGTTTTGTTTAGTCAATGTGACATCCTGGACTCGTATCCGGGTCGGATATGAGTTGAGGGTGTTACATTTAATGGTATCAGAGCTATGGTTTAGCCGATTCTAGGCATAAACCAGAGTCTATAGAGACTTTAAATGGAATACATGCCAACAAATAGTTAGAACTTCTGATCTGGCATAGTATGAGTATGATGTTTTGCTAATAGAACAATGTGTTTATTCTTATTAGATGTCCAGACATAATAGCTCCCAAAGTGAAGCGGGAGAAGATAGGCCTACTGAAAGCAGTAATTCACCTGCCCTGGCCAGGCAAGGTGAAGAACAGGCATCTCAAGGAGTGCCTGTGCAAGATCAGGATACGTTCTTCAGAACCTTAGACGTTATTCTGACGCGTCTTCAACCTCCTGCTCCACCAACTTAAATGATGAATGTAGCAAAAGATTTGAGAGGTTTAGGAGCTCCCTAATTTAAGGGAGAAGATGAAGAAGGTCCGGTTGCGGTGGATCTTTGGTTAAATGATTTAAAAATCATGTTGGATGGTCTCCACTGTTCTGAAGTAGAGAAGTTAGATAGAGCTGTCTCGTTGTTGAGGGGTCAGGCGAGAATATGATGGACAAACTTCACCATGAGGATGCCCAGTGACCAGTTGACTTGGTCTTTATTCTTAGATAAATTTAAAAACAAGTACATTGGAGATCAATTTATTCGACAGATGAAGTAGGAGTTTTTGAATTTAAAATAGATGAACCGCTCTGTATATTAGTATGAATGTGAGTTCAACAAGTTGAGTAGGATTGCATCCGAGCTTGTGCCTACTGAAAAAGAGGCTTGTGAATGGTTTGTGGAGGGCTTATGCCCTAGATTGAAAGAGATGCTGATAGTATTGAATTTGTCCTCGTTCCAAGAGGTGATCAATCGTGCCAAGGCTCTTGAAAGAGCTCAGAATGAGAGATTCGGGGATTTTAGAGTTCATACATCAAAGAGAACGGGTGCTTCTTCTAGCTCAGCACCATCAAAAAGGGGAAGAGACTCAAGATTTCGATCACAAGCTAGATCAGAATCAGTTGCATCGTCTGCTAGGGGAGCAAGTCATGCAAGACCTAGACAGACGCAGTCAGTGGGATCTGGTGTTGGGAGATCTACTCCGAGTCAAGCGAAACAGTGTCAGCACTGTGGGAAAACCATTCTGGGGCTTGTCGGATGGCTGCTGGGACTTGTTTTTGATGCGGAGATGCCAGACATTTTATCAGGGATTATCCATTGGTGGTTGGTAAGCCTGCACCATCTGAAAGAGTTAGTTTTTCCTCACAAAGAGGACGAGGAAGAGGCAAAAAAGGAACCAGTCTAAATTCTCTGCTCAACCTGAAGTTCTGTCAACCGTACGGGTGTACAATCTAAAGACAAGTGAAGACCGTGATGACCCTGATATTATAGCATGTACTTTTCAGCTGTATTCTTACATTGCAAGTAAGTTAATAAAGGAATTAAGGGTTCTCTTAGAAGCTACGAGTAATGAGATTATAGTAACAAATCCTTTAGGTCATAGTGCTCAGGTGAATAAAGTCTGTAAGGGGTGTCCCATAAAGGTTCAGGGAATTTAATTCCCTGCTAATCTGATGGAATTACCCTTTGACGAGTTTAAAGTGATTCTGGGAATGGATTGGTTGTTCCGTTACTATGGAGATATTAATTACAGATTGAAAAAGATAACCCTAAAAAGTCTAGGAGGAACAGAGATAAGTGTGAGCAGTGAAATGTTTAATCCTTTAGCAAATGTAATGTCAGCTAAGAAGCTATTGCTACAGGTATGTCAAGGATTTCTTGCAAATGTGATAGATTTAAGAGCTATAGAGCAAGGGCTAGAGGAGATTCCAATAGTTCAAGAATTCCCTGATGTTTTCCCGGCTGAGTTGCCAGGATTACCTCCAGATAGAGAGGTAGAATTTCAAATTGAAGTAATGTCAGGAACCGCTCCAATTGCAATGGCACCTTATCGGATGGCTCCGAAAGAATTACAAGAGTTAAAGAATCAATTGCAAGAGTTGTTAGAAGGGGGATTTATTCGACCAAGTGTGTCACCTTGGGGAGCTCCGATGTTATTTGTTAAGAAAAAGGATGGATCAATGCATCTCTGTATTGATTATCGACAGCTTAATAAGGTGACCATCAAGAACAAGTATCCCCTTCCGCGCATTGATGACTTGTTTGATCAACTAAAAGGAGCTTCGACATTTTCGAAGATCGATCTACGTTCGGGTTATCATCAATTGAAGATTCAGGAGAAAGATATTTCGAAGACGGCTTTCAGAACGAGATATGGTCATTATGAATTCATCGTAACGCCATTCGGAGTAACGAATGCACCAGCTGCTTTCATGGATATCATGAACAGAATTTTCAGCCCTATTTGGACCAGTTTGTTATTGTCTTTATTGATAACATACTGGTTTACTCGAAGTCCATTGAAGAGCACAATGCACATCTGAGGTTAGTTTTGCAAATTCTCAGGGATAAAAATCTCATGCGAAATTGTCCAAATGTGAATTCTGGCTAAACGAAGTAATTTTCTTGGGGCATGTGATTTCGGCAGTTGGGATTAGAGTGGACCCTCAGAAGGTTAAAGCTATAATGGACTGAGAAGTTCCAAAGAATATATCTGAAGTTCGGAGTTTCCTTGGACTTACCGGTTATTATCGAAGATTAGTTAAGAATTTTTGATGATAGTGCTGCCTTTAATAAAGATGATGAGAAAGAATGTACCGTTTGTTTGGACTTCTGAATGTCAAGAAAGTTTTGAAGCTTTAAAGAGAATTCTGACAGAAACTCCGATATTGGTTCAACCGAAATTTGGCAAGAATTTTGTAGTATACAGTGACGCATCCCATAACGGGTTGGGGTGTGTATTAATGCAAGAAGGGAAGGTGGTAGTGTATGCATCGAGGCAGTTGAAACCACATGAAAAGAATTACCCCACCCATGATTTAGAAATGGCTGCTGTGGTGTTCGCTCTCAAGATTTGGCGTCATTATCTGTATGGAGAAGATGTTACTTGTATACAAACCATAAAAGTCTGAAGTACCTGATGACTCAAAAAGAGTTAAATTTGAGGCAACGTAGATGGGTAGAGTTCTTAAAAGATTATGATGTGATAATTGACTATCATCCCGGAAAGGCTAACGTGGTAGCAGATGCTTTGAGTAGAAAGACGTTTGCAACTTTACAAGCTATGGATGCAAGATTATATTTAACGGGAGACGGTGGTCTTTGTGCAGAGTTAGCACTTAAACCAGCATGGTTGGAACGAAGAAGAGAATTGCAAAGTAAAGATGAAACATGTTTGAAAAGAATTGAGTAAGTAAAGAGCAAAGAGATTAAAGACTTTGAGGTTAAGTCAGATGGAAATCTGTATTGTAAAGGAAGAATTGTAATACCCGACAATGACGACTTGAAGAAAGAAATATTAATAGAGGCTCATTGCAGTCCATTAACAATGCACCCGGGTGGAACCAAGATGTATATGGATTTGAAGGATCGATTTTGGTGGTTAGGGATGAAACGAAGCATCACCGAATTTGTGTCTAAGTGTTTGATATGTCAACAAGTCAAAGCTGAGCATCAAGTTCCATCAAGATTATTGCAACCGCTTTTCATTCCTCAATGGAAATGGGAAAATGTTATGATGGATTTTGTTTTGGGGTTACCCTTGACTCCAAAACAAAGAGAATCAATCTGGGCAATTGTTGATCAATTAACTAAGTCAGCGCATTTCCTTCCGGTTAGAACAAATTTCTCTATGGAAAAGTATGCAGAGCTGTATTTTAGAGAAGTTATTAGATTGCATGGAGTGCCTGTTTCCATAGTCTCTGATCGAGACCCTCGATTCACTTCTAGATTCTGGAAATCTTTGCATGGAGCGTTGGGAACTCGTTTAAACTTTAGTACGATTTTTCATCCTCAGACTGACGGGAAATCAGAGAGAACTATTCAGATATTGGAAGATATGTTGAAAGCATGCGTAATGGAATTCAAAGGATCATGGGAAAAGTATTTACCACTGGCAGAGTTTGCTTACAACAATAGTTATCAGTCTAGTATAAAGATGGCCCCATATGAGGCATTATATGGGAGGAAATATCGTACTCCATTAAATTGGTATGAACTCAAAGATCGAAGTGTTCTTGGTCTGGATTTAATTCAAGATGTAGAAAAAAAAGTTTGAGAAATTCAGCATAACCTCAAAGTGGCCTCTGATCGGCAAAAGTCCTATTCTGATCTTAAAATAAAAGAGATTGAGTTCGAGGTTGGAGATAAAGTTTCCTTAAAGTATATCCTTGGAAGAAAGTATTACGTTTTGGTCGGAAAGGAAAGTTAAGTCATAGATTCATTGGGTCATATGAAGTTGTTAAGAGAATAGGACCCGTGGCATATCAGTTATCCTTGCCACCGAAAATGGAGAAGATCCATAACGTCTTCCATGTGTCCATGTTACAAAGATATAGGTCTGATCCCTCTCACATCAATGTACTGGAACAAGTAAAAGTCCAATCGGATCTGACATATAAAGAAGAACCAGTGAGAATATTGGCTTTTGAAGTCAAACAGTTAAGAAGTAAGACAGTTCGTTGGTCAAAGTTCTTTGGAGAAATCACAAGGTAGAAGAAGCCACGTGGGAACGTGAAGAAGATATGTGACTTCAATATCCCCATCTGTTCGTACAATGAAAATTCGAGGACTAATTTTCTTAAGGGAGGGAGATTTGTAACATCCCCCATACCGGGTTAGTGATTAAATTATGAAATTTTAAAATTTAGTGATCAAAGTTGATAAATTGAAAGTTGAAGGAATTGATTGAAATATTTGGTGTAGGATCAATTAGCAAAGCATGGGGAACTAAAGGGGCAAATGAGTCTTTTGACAAGGAAATAATTAAATGTTTCTTAAGGATATTTAATAAACCACGTGGAAAGCTAACGAGAGAAACAAGGTTTTGGATATTTCTTTCTTTTTCCTTCTCCTTCTCTGCCGTGAAGCCAAGCTAAAGATATCGAGCCTAAACGAGTTCTGGAACAATCGACAAGTAGGATTGATCGAGGGAAAGACAAAGAAATCTAGGTCAGTGCATATGCATAACATGAATATGTATTCTATTTAGTTCTAGACTTGTGATAAGTCTAGATTCAATATTTTAATACATGATTGCGTTTCATATTATGATATGTGACATGAATTCATACTATATGCATTATGTGACATGAATTATACAAATTATGTGAATTGTGAAAGCTCATGTTATGTAGATAAGAACTATAGGTATAGTTGGCATGCCAAGGGTAGAGGGTCTACGCGGTCCTTCGGAATATATATATATATTCTTTGGAACATGTGTGAAGTCTTGTGAGACACATACTTGATCCCTAGTATATGTATATGATTCTTAAGGAATGATATGTGGTCCTTATGGACATTATTATATGGCACTACGGTGCTGTTTTATTTACGGCACTCCGGTGCAATTCTACGTGGCACTTCGATGCAATTATACGAGCTGTGGTGACATCATAGTGCACAACCTCACAATACTCACATACCTTAGGTTCTCAGTACGGTACCATGGTCTAATGAACTTAATAAGGTGAACTTATGAATGTGAATTTGATAAGTATATGTGTAAGAAACATGGTTCTAGTTATTGCATTGTTTACATACATCTTATCATTGCAACCCATCTCATTTTGGCAATTCCTTTATATTTATTGATATTATATTGCCTCACTAAGTCGATGACTTAGCGTGTGAGTGTTTCACACGTAGGATCCGATAAAGTAGACGATCGAGGTTAAGCAGCTGGACAACATTACTCCTGCAACTATCAGATCAGAAGCAACTTAATCAGTAGGTCATTTTGTTATGGAAATGGATGTTGGCATGTAACTAAAGGGTTAAGTTGTGTATGCTCTGAGTATTTTGATAAACTTGTATTAATATATGTATATTATTGTATTTTTAATAAAATAAGTTCAAATGTTTTATCGGTTTTTTTAAGTATTGTTTTGTTTAGTCAATGTGGCATCCTGGACTCGTATCCGGGTCGGATATGAGTTGAGGGTGTTACAGCCATGTCATCGCTGTCACGGAAAAAAGATGTCATGTCATCGTCCCGTTAATAAATTAACGGCGGAGTGGCAAAATTGCAGTGAAACATAAACATCAGTGCTAAAATTGGAAAAATTGAAACGTCGATGGCATTTTCGAGTCCGAGCTTAAAGATGAGTGGCATTTGACATATATTACCCTTTTAAAAAATACAATATGAGTCTTTCTTGTACTTAATTCATGTTCGAGTTCGAGTTTGAGATTTAATTGAGCTAAGTCTTAAAATGTTTTGAGTTAAAGATTTTTTGAGCTCGAGTCAAATTTAAAAATTTTAAGCTCGCGAGATTGGTAATTTTAAGCACATGAGTTTTTAAATCAAGTCAAAGTCAATTATAAATCTTTCAAATTAAGTCAAACTCAACAATACTCTAGACCAACTTGGCTCTTTTGCAACCATGTACTATAGTAGATAAAGCTAAATTTATTCTTCCTTCAGCTATAAGTCTTATGCCATCAGTGTCTCCTTATGACCAAAAATATATCCTATACTATTCATCACTCCTATTTTGGTCAGTTACATTTAAAAATATTCAATTTAATCACTATCTTTATAATTGCTTTTGCTTTGATCATTCTACAATGACAAATTATTTTATTATTATTTTTATATGATGTGATATATTATATTAATATTTTAATATGATATGTTATATTATATTAATAGTGCGATATTATATTAATATTAATTTAGACCAAAATAAAAGTTAGAAAATAGTTGAATGGTTAAAAATTATCACTGTATTAATAAGTTTAAGGGTGTATTTGGTTCACGGAATGTAAAATTACCAGTGGGAATAAAAGATTATCAGGGAATAAGATTACTGGGAATGTTGTATTTTATGTTTGGTTGGTTTAGCAGGAATATAAGATTACCGTGTTTGATTAAAAAATAAAAGATTATTAGAATGTATATTTGACCAAATTGTCCTTATTATATATTTGTATAATATTACAAGTTGGAAAATATTTATATATTTTCTTTAAAAAAAATTAAATTCATAAATTTTATATAATTTTTTTACAAAATTAAAAATATAAAAAAAGGTTTAATGATATGGTAAAATTTTATTTTAACCCCTGAACTTCATATAAAATTTTAATTATAGACTTTTTTTTGTAAATCTAAAATAGTTTAAAGATAAATTTGTAATTTAACATTCATAGAATTTTTATTATTCAATGACAGAAGAATGATATTTTTGAAAAAAAAAATTAAGGGCATTTTAATCCAAAACACCGATAATGTTACAATACCTAAGGGAAGAGAAGTAATGACATTCCCGATAATATATCCCAAAAAGTCCACTATTGGTAATAAAACATTACCGGAATGACATTCCGGCCAAACCAAACGGGGGAACGTGGATTACATTCCCGGGAGAATCTCATATTCCCCCATCCAAATGGCCCCTAAGAGGAAATTGAACAACTAATCAAACTCATAACTCATAACCATATCTAACTAACCGTATAACAGCAAACTAACTCCTAACTATTCAACTCATAACACATGTTTCTTTTTAACATTTTGTTTGACGTTATTAAAAATATCAGATCTTGTTAAGAAATTTGATCCATTCATATATTTGTATTGATTTCATATTTATAATTTCAATTTTATTATATTTGTATTTAAAATATCAAATGTTTAAGTATTTTAACCATTCACGTTAAATAAAATATTTTCTCTTGCGCTTGTTCGTATTTTAAATATTTTTTTCAAAAGAGTGTTTAAATTTATCAAATCTATTTCAACAACATCATCTGAACTCAATGATAATCTTCCGCCTACCTACCATTGATCACATATTCTCACTCGTAATAAATTTGTTTATGGTTAGGTTGGGTTGAGATTTAATTAAAAATAAAATTAGATATAAATTTGATTAACAATACTCATTTTTACTTTTTTATATATTATAAAATAGTAAAATATATTTATATATTTGTTGAATGGATAAATGAAAATTTGAAAAGTAATTTAATATTTATCAACGTTAATTTTTTTTTGTTTTTATAACTAAAAACCATTTAATTATTTTGTATAAAAATATATCATTATTTATAATAATTAAAAATAAAATATATTTTAATTTATTAAAACTATGATCAAATAGAAAGAGTATATAAATAACATGGACTATTTGTCTAATTATACCATCCAGGTAAGCCTGTTAACTGCTGTTAACAGGCCACGTGTGTTTTCCGTCACGCCTGTTAACGACGAGTGACCAATTTATAACAAATGATAACGTTAGTAACCGATTTGTAACTTTTGAAACATCAATAGTGAAAACGAAAACTTACCCAAATATTAGTGACCATTGCAGTAGTTTACCCTAAATTTTATCTATTTATTATAAAATAATCATTAAATTTTATCAAACAATTATAAAATAATCATTAAATTTATCAATAATAATAATAATTGATACATTTAATGGTTATTTTATAACTTCATAGAATGTAAAGACCAAAAATAGTTTAATGACCTTTGAATATTTACTCTAAAATAAATGATCCAAGATTATTTAAACTACCATTGGAATTTGATCAATTTGAAGACTACAGGCAAGATAAACTTCAAGGTCTAATTTTGATTAACATACGATAATTTGCATGGAAGAATACTGGTTGCCATGCTGCAAAAGCCAAGTTATTTTGATAATAAAACAAGTTATCAACGTAGTTAAGAAAAAAATAATAATCTGAAGTAGGCAATGAAGCTCAGTACAAACTGTTTTAAGTTGTACTGTTTGCTTTTGCCTGTGAAAATTGCAACTTTCATTATTGCACTTGCACTTGCTGTTCGGTAACATGTGCTAAGTTTGTGTCTGCAGTTCGGTTCCTTTCAAACATTTCAATCTACCCATACCCGAAGCTCTGAGAAATCTTCGGCATTCGGTCATTGGTGTTTATAAGTTATATCTCGCTATGGTTCAGGTTGCAAAGACCACAGCTTTCCCCGCAATGTGCAACTTGAAGAACGATTCCTTTAGCTAATGTACAAAAACCGAGAGGCTTCGGCCGTAATACCACTTCAACAACACCAGGGAATCAGAAGTTGTCTATAAAAATCAGCATTTCTCTTCCGCAAATATGATGTCAAAGATGTATTGTACTGCCAAAGGGAGTATATAAGAAAGCAGTAGTAAGAACCTATTATGCACAAATACAATATGATTAAACTGCAAAAAGAAAACAATAGAAAGAAATGGAAGAAGAAAAAGATACAGACATTAATAGCATAATTCCTAAAAATAGTAACAAATGTAACAAATGAGATTATCTCGACTAAGTTTAATGGTTGAGATTAAAACTTTTAAATTAAAGACTATCCACTTCCTCTTCTTTTTCGTAAAAATCTCCTCAATTTCTACTATTAATATGTTTTTGTCACTAAATTATTTTTAAAGTTTATGATTAATTTTTATAAAAACTAATACCATTTAAAATTTAAATTATTTAAGAATGTCAACTAGAAACAGAAAATACTTTCAATTTTTTTTATTGATACATACACCAATAGTATATGTATTATTTATTTATTTTAATTAAGATTTATTTAAAAAAAACGATTTACATAAATTTTTATATCTATCATTAAATCAGATAATGTCATCATTTAAAAAATAATAGTTTTATTTTTAATAAATGACATCACAGATTCATTGATGATTTATTGTTATATAATCAAATTTAAAGATTAAATAATTATAATATAATAGTAAAAAATATTTACAAAAATTAAATGTTTTTGAAAATAAATAATTCATTTACATATATAAATCAAAACAGATAATTATGACAATAGTGGATATAAAAGATAACTAAATAATAACAATGTTGATTTGGTAGATAAGTTAAAGCAAAAGAAGATTACATATCTAAAATTGGATTAAAAAAAATCATTGAAAATAAAAGAAATAACTGAAAAGATTTACAAGATTTAAGGATGATTTTTTTAAATAATAATATAAGATCTCAACTTGAAGTCAAACTCTAAACATATATAGGTTGAAACTATAAATTAGTGTGTGTGAAGTTAAAATTTCAACATCAAACGTAGATTGAAACTTGAAATTAGTATTCAAGATGAACAACAACAATTCAGAAAAGAGTCCTATGATCGTCTCGTATGCTTATTGATTTCGTGCCTGACGTTGCCGGTGTTTCTTTGGCCGACTCCTACGCCTTCATCAAAGCTCCCAGTGGCATGCCCGCTAATGTTGTGTGTGCCATCGCTAAGCTCGGCGGCAACGCTGCCTTCATCGGCAAGGTCGGAGACGACGTGTTTGGTCACATGTTGGCGAACCTGTTGAAGAAGAATGGAGTGAACAACGAAGGAATTTGCTTCGAAAAAGATGCAAGGACCGCGTTAGCTTTCGTTACACTCAAGACAGACGGGCAAAGAGAATTCATGTTCTACCGGAACCCTAGTGCCGACATGTTGTTGAAAGAGTCGGAGTTAAAATTAGATCTCATCAGGCAAGCCAAGATTTTCCATTACGGATCCACAAGTCTGATATCAGAGCCATGCAAATCAGCTCACTTGGCCGCCATGAAAGCCGCTAAGCAGGCTGGCGTTTTGCTTTCTTATGACCCAAACGTTCGCTTGCCTTTGTGGCCATCCCATGAGGCTGCTAGAGAAGGAATCAAGAGCATATGGAATGAAGCTGATTTTGTCAAGGTAATCGATTTCAATGTTTATGTTTGATACATTACTGTGTATATTTAGTAAAATTGATGTTTTTAATTTCAAGTTAGTGACGATGAATTAGAATTTCTCACCAAAGGAGATCCTCAAAAGGATAATGTTGTTATATCTTTATGGAATGACAATTTCAAGTTGCTTATTGTGACTGATGGACCAAATGGTTGTAGATATTATGTTAGATGGATTGATGGCTTTCATTCTTGTAAGCAGATTTCCTTCATCTTACCCTTGGTCTGGAGGGTAATCTTTGGTTACGGTTAAATACTACAGGCTCAAGTGGGGACAATAAGAGATGTATATATATATAGGGATAATTGAAAGAATACATATATATAGGGATAAATGAAGAAAGTCGTTAATAATTTCACATGCGGAATCCTCACAATGCCCAAAGCAAAAAATTCGAATCAATATTTAAAGTGTGATCCATTTATTGAATATTGAATAATTTGTTTCGAATTAATTATTGGAGAACATTCCTTGATTTGAGAAGAAATCGCGAGATTTGCACATCCTCCAAGGAGAAGTCTATCTCATCTATTTCTCCTTTAAACAAGAAATGTACGCCTCCCCAAAGTTGGCATAAATTGAATATAAACTGAATATCGGTAATTTCGTAAAATAACATACTAATAAAAGAAAACATAAATTAAAGTTAAATTAGGAAATTTCAGAAGATTTTAATAATTAGATTTTAAGAGACTAAAATGAAATAAACATGAAATAAAGTACGATAATTAAAGGACTAAAATTAAAGTTATGAAAATTAAAGGAAAAAATATAAAATAGAAAATTAAAGTAATGAAATTAGAGGATTGAAATTAAATAAATAAAAAACGAAGGGTAGAAAATTAAATGTGCATAAATTTAAATAACAAAAATAAAAGAGCAATAAAATAAAATGTTAGTGATTAATTTTTAATATTTAACCCGAACCGTAAATAATGTGAGTTATACCCGAGGTGGGTCGTCGTAAGGTCATACTATAGTTCGAACATAAAATGAATAAATAAATATAAAGTTAGCAGTTAGTGGTTAGTTGTTAGATGTTAGTAATTAACGGTTAGTGTTAGAAATGTTAGTAGAGTCTGGACCATAATAATGTAGATCGTACCCCGGATCGGGTCACCACAAGGTCATATAATAATTCAAACAATTAATAAAAAAAAATAGGAGTTAATAGATTCTGGACCATAATAATGTGGATCGTACCCGGATCGGGTCACCACAAGGTCGTATAAACATTCGAATATTAATAAGCAATAATTATTAAAGAATCAGTGACCAAAATAAAATAAAATAAAATCAGCAAACTAACTTAAAATAAACACAAAAGCATACGTGGTGATTAAATAGAAACACACGAAACATAATGACATAATCAGAAACAAGCATCGAATGAGGCTCCTAGTGACTAAAGTGTAAAAAGAAGGAAAACGTAGGGGGAGTTATGGGTGATTAACCCACAAAACAGGTGACTATAATGTGAAAGGACGCTAAACCAGGGGGACTTGCGTGATTTTCCCAAATATTTGAAATGGACAAACCTCTTTTCCTTCTTCTCTAAGCGCGACCGGCCATCCAAAGGGCCAAGAAACCTAAAGGGGCGAGGGCTAGACTTACCTTTGTTTTCTATCGTTTTAAGGAGTAGGGGTCTGTGGTCGGATTGTACACGAAGAAGATGGTGTACAATAGACATAGGGGCCATTGTGAGCCAAACACTATTGCATATCATCCGGTTTAATCGTTCCAAAACTATACTTTTTTTCCAGGTAAACTTAGGGTCTGTGAATACCGTGTCAAATAGTTTATGGAAGTCCATGAAATTTGAAAAGTTTTTGCATCTGACACCTTTTCTGTGGCTTCCTATTTTCTCATTATCTTCTAAGAGGGAGTTGAAGTCACCTGCTAGTAACTAAGGTTGTGAGTTTGATGTAATGGTACCTGAGAGATATTCTGTTGTTTTTACGCTCGGGTTGCTAGAACATCAACCGAGATAGAGTCATTCCATAGCAGCCAAATTTAGTCGAAGAATTCTTCTGCTTCTACACGATAGGAGTTTGTCAATCCAAGTTTAGAAACGACTTCTTGAGATTATTTGTAGCTGTCCTCCCTGTCTGGTCATTTGTGTGGGTGTCTCCCTAGGATGCGCTTCTATCGTCAGGTAGCTTGGTTTTTGATGGATTGGAGTTTATTGGTTCCTGGTTGGGTTCCTCATTGTCCAATACCGAGAATCTTGAGTTTGAAGCTATATTCCCTGTGATTGCTTCCTGTTTGGTTGTTCTTGGTTTGAATGGTCGTTTTGTTCTCTTTTCCATAACCATCCACGGTCCGTATTTTTCTTCTGGTTTGTTTTCCGACTGCATGCTTCCTTTTCCTTGTGTGATAACCGATCGATTGTGTTGTTGTATGATCAGTATTGTTATCTGCTTGTGTCTGATCTATGGTCATGGCTTGCTTCAGAGTTGATTGTGTAGTTGGGCAAGAGTCTTTAAGGTGTCCGAAGCGTCCACAGGTAAAACAAAAGAAAGGCAGGTTCTCGTATTCCACGATTTGTACTTTGTTGCCAACTATGATTTTGGATGTCAGGGGTTAGTTCAGATCGACATTTACTACCATACTTGCGAATCTTTCGTGCATAGCTTTATCGGTGTGATAATCTAGCTTGACTAATTATCCGATTAGGTTTCCGGTGCTTTTCAGAATTTTCTTCCGGTACATATATTTCGGTAAGTCGGGGAGACGAATCCAGGCTATTACTATTTCCGGGTACGATTGAGATGTGTTGAATTGTGTTGTCCATGGTTGGATTGTGGATTTTAGCCGTAGATCATCCAGGGACCCTCTGCTATTTCTCGTTCATAGTCATCGATTGATTTGAATTTTGCCAGGAAATATCCGTTTACTAAGTCCATTAGGTTGAACGATTTGCTTGGTTTCCACAGTGCGTATGCTCTGCCAGAAAGTGCGTTAATGCCGATATTCCGCCCTAGGAGTTTTAGCACATCGTATTAGTCATGCTCTGTTCTATTAGTTTGTAGGCTCATTGGGTAAATTGAATGGCTGGTATACCATCAACACAACTGGTTATATGTCTTCGTCTTGGATATCGAAGTCATCCTCTTCGTCCGTGTAAACACTAGACTGGTTTGCAGCGTTACTCCCTGCTAGGGTTTCAGCGTAAGAAGGTTTTGTCGTTCCATGTGTGGTTATAGGATTTTCGGCTTGTCCCTTCGTTTCAGGTGGAGGTTGCAAGGCGGTTCCCCCCCCCACCACCCCCAGGCGGTACCGGGGATTTCTTGCTTTCAGCGATTGGACGTTGGTAGTTTCTCAGAACTTTGGTCTAACTCAACCCTTTGTTTAGTTATTTATGACGAGATTTTAATCGAATTTAGAGTTGATTTTATATTGTATAAGTAGAAATGTAACTTGATGAAAGAATTTTGGGGTAACTTAAAAAATTTTAAAATTCAAAGGTTTAAATTAAAATTTTTAAATTTTTTTAAGGATTTAGTTTACATTTTTTCTAAAAAATTAGGATCTAACTAAAAAAATTTAATTTTTGAGAGACTTAATGAGTATTTTTAAATATTATAGTAGGGAGTTAATTAAAAAAATAAAGTTTAATATAAATTTCTATAAATTTTGAGGGGGACAAATTAATTTTTTTTGAAAATCTCAAGAGTTTAAATTATATTATTTTAAATTGGGGGTGGGGGAGGGCATGGCCCCCAATAGTTAGGTTACATATCTAAACATAACAATCTACAATATAAGTGAATAAAAAAATAAAATATAAAAGAAAGTGATCAATTCGTAAATTTACCCTATACTTTATTATACACACCATCTTTAAATGGATGCATGACTTGAGTGGGTAAAGGTATATAGAAAAAACAAGAAAAGCCTCACTTCTTGACAAAGCCAAAGCAGCAACCCCTATAAGACATACCTCAATTCTCAAGCTAAAGATTTCTTAGTTAGTTCACGTTTCCATAATTAAAATAAAATGATTATTAAACATGTCATGCAAATATATTATCTTAACACTATATAATTAAAACATCAAATTTTATATAATGACAAATTATTTTAAATATACGACACGATAAAACATAAGATAACGACATTATATCAAATATCCTAATACTAAACATATATGAAGAGATAAACACAAAATTTTAAATTAGTGGACAGGCCTATAAAATTCAAATACGTAAATTATGAGAAATTCAAATTTTCGAAGGAGACCCCCCAATCAATCCATCATGTCGATGAATCCATGGCCATGAGGTGCTTAAATTCATTGGATTCATGTACTCGGTAGATCCTACCATGAACTGCTGAACGATCAACCGATTGACTCTCTCACTGCGGTTGAAACTGTCCCAGAAGGCGTAAAAGTATCTGGTGCATAATCCTAGTCCATTGTAGGGTCCTTGTCCACAACATGCTACCTTTGATGTCACGAAACCTGTAAAAAAAACTAGAATTGATGGATGAATCGAGAGTTAACAGTGTGCGATTACATCCTCTAATAGAATTCAATATCTAAATTATCAGTCTTGATCTGTTTTAGTACTTAAACTTTTAATTTTTCAAAATCATACATGATGTTTAGTTTTCATTTCATTTTAGTACCCGCCGTTAAAACTTAACACGTATAGTACCTAAACTATACGGATAGTAGTGGCTAAGTAGTTGTTGTTGCCATTGGAGAAGGGCCTATCGGTCTGTGCGTCGGATAATCCATGCCGTATGGAGGAGAATCGGCACGGTAGTAGTGGCTAAGTAGTTGTTGTTGCCATTATCGACGAGCGAGTCACCGAAACAAAGACAGCTCGAGCCTCGGCTAATGGAGCTGGTGAAACCATAATAGCGATTACGGTCACCACGTTAACGAAAAAAAAAAGGACTGACATTATTGGAGAGACAATGTGGGTCGTTCTGAACGTCTGTTCCTTTTTTCCCCACAAGGGTTGTGTTTGAATGATGGGGATGATGATACATGGTTTGAGGTGTGGGCCTTTCCTCTGGTTTTAATGGTGAAAAGACCCATTCCCCCTCCCTCCCCCTTGCATGGGGCCAAGTAGTGTTGTTCGGAGTTTCGGTGAAGTTATTCGGTATACACGAGTGATTAGCTGTTAGCTCGTCTGTGCTGACATAATATTTTAGGGTTTGATTAGCTAGCTGTGTTTCAAACCTGTTTTTTAAGCAGAGTAGCATGCAGTGGCGATCAGTTGTTTTGGGATATTAAGCTAGAAATAGTTTATTTTTTATTTACTTTTGGAATTAATTATAGTGATACATATTTAGAAGTAATATAATAAAATATTTTTAAACAATATTATAAAAATATTTTAAATTTTATAAAATTAAATTAATAGTTACGGTTTATATTTATTTAATAAAATTTCATTATAATAAAAATATTTATTTATTTAAAAATTCATATTTCAAATCTTGACCCATTATATATTGATGTAATATGTAAGTTTGTGTCAACTCAAACCATGAATATTTACTCTGTATCCTTTTTTCAGACAAATAATAGTTGGAAATTTGATACATTGATGATGTATAATTATATGTATAATAATGAACTAGATGATACCATATAAAATAAAATTCATTTTAATAATAACATTTAAATATCTAATTCATAATGCATAAGAGGTATATTATCAATATATTAAAATTATATTTTAATTATTTATTATATTATTAGGTTAAGTACACATTTAGAATCTAAACTATCAATTTTGATCCAATTTAGTACTAAACTTCATTTTTTTAAAACATACCTAAAGTTTAATTTTATTTCATTTTAGTACCATATCGTTAAAAGTTTTAGTTTTTGTACCATGTGTTAAAAGCTTTAGTTTTTGTTTTATTTTAGTATCATGTCAAATTAACGTTTTTAAAAAATTGAAAATTTTGAAAGTTTAGCTACTAAAACAAACCAAAACTGATAATTTAGATACTAAACATGTTAAGTTTTAACGGCATTGTATTAAAAATGAAATAAAATTGAACTTTAGGTATAATCTTGAAAAAATAGAAATTTAGGTACTAAAACAGACCAAAACCAATAGTTTAGGTACTAAATGCGTAGTTTACCTATTATTAAATAAAAAATCAATTCAAGGGATATTCACTACAACAAAAGTGTTCTGTAGCGGTATTTTTAGCGACGTTTGGAGAGTAAAACGCCATAATATTTTGGGATATAGCAGCGTTTATATTGTAAACGCCACAAATGATACTTTAGCGGCGTTTTACATTTTTTTGTAAAAACGCCGTAATATAGTTGTAATTTTACGGCGTTATGGCACAAACGTCGGTTATAGATTTATTTATAGTGGCATTTTCTCAAAAACGCCGTTAAAAACTAGTAATTTAGCGGCGTTTTGAAAGAAACGCCGCAAAAGAGTAGTGTTTAGTGGCGTTTTAGAAAAACGCCGCAAAAATTTTAGATATGGTGGCGTTTGCGTAACAAATGCGCTATAAAACAGTTGTAGTGGTGTGTTTTGATAAACATCGTAATATGTTGTTTATAGTGGCTTTTTTTATTAAAACGCCGATATACATAACTATGTGGCGTTTTAAATTAAAAATATCGCCACAGGGTAATATATGGTCCCCTATTCTCTTTCCTGATCCCCTAAAATTATTTCAACACTGCTATCTTGAAAAGGGATTTTCTGGTACAAGAACGACACTATACGATTCCAAGCGACGTGGTATTCTGTCTTCTCCGACGACGAAATCGGGTCTTCGTCGACGAACAGTTATCTCACGGTTGCATGGTTTGATCCTTCTCTCACTACTGAATTTTTTCATTTATTGTTTTAGTATTATGAAAATGGGGATAACATTAAAAGATAACGTAATTGAAAAATAATAGTTTTCCATATCTATACATATGTTTTAATGGTTTACTGGTTGGGAGCATTGTTTTGCTGGTTCGAATAGAAAAAAATAGCTTTGGTAAAAAGAGTAGGTTTTGCCTTGAGTAAGATAAATTATCGTCGGAATGTCCACGTGGCGTATTTGCTCTAACGAGGATCAAATTATCGTTGGGAGGCTATCAGTCCGAACTTGCCGTCCAAACTAGATGATGATCCGAATGGAACTCCGAACTTGCCTTCCATGACTGATCTCCTAATTGAAGGTAATAATCGCTGAAAGTTTCTGCCGCTATATTTTTATTTTATACTCTAAAATTTCATAGAGTGTACGTATGTAGGATGTTCGAAGCTTATTCAGAATGATGATAAAGGAGTTGATAAATACCCGATGTTTACAACCGAATTTGGTAGCTGTGTGGCGTTGAAAGAATCTTCAATTACAAAAGCAACCCAAGGAGTCTTCTTGGTGAACCGGATGTAGGGGATTTATTTGGTGAAATGGATGAAGAGTTTCTCCATATAGAGTTTACCCGGAGGAAAAACTTAATGCATCGTCAACAAGGAAAACATCTTTCCTACGTCATTTCCTGACGAAGGAGCAATGAGACTAAATTATAGTGAATAATATGGTAAAGACTGTTTATGTATAACTTTAATGTTTTTCTAAATTTAATGTCTTTTGTGTTAAGTATTTTTATGCATAACTTCTGGCTTAAAAATGTATGGTTGTTGTTAATTAGGTAAGTAAATAGTAAAGTTAGTTTATGTAGAGCATAATAGAATATTTAAAATGAAGCAAACTTATATAAATAAGGTAATTAGCGGCGTTTTGTTGATAAAAACGACGCTATATCCATAACTTTTTGGGGCTTTTTTATATAAACGCCGCAATAGGGTAAAATCTATAGTGGCGTTTTATCAACAAACGTCGTAATGTATTGTAATTTAGGGCATTTTTAGACAACGCCTTTACATAGTTGTACTGTAGCAGCGTTTGAATATAAACGCCATGATAGAGTCTAAATTAGTGGCGTATTTAAACAAAAAAGCTGTTATAGAGTGTACTTTAGTGGCGTTTTTGAAAAAATGCCGCCAAATGATAAATATATGCTTTTTTATGGTCGATTCCTAAATCATTTCAACTCTTCTTTAGTGGCATTTTTATCCAAAAACGCCGCAATAGGTTCCTCCATAGTGGCGTTTTTCGAACAAACGCCGATATATAATTGTACATTAACGGCGTTTTAATATAAATGCTGCAATAGGATAAAATCTAGAGTGGCATTTTCGTTGTACAAAGTGGTTTGTTAGCGGTGGTTGAATATACGCCGCAATAGAGTCATAAATTAGTGGCGTTTTTAAACCCAAACGCTGCTATAGATTGTACTTTAGCGGCATTTTTAAAAAACGTCGCAGGTTCATTTATAGTGACGTTTTTTCTAAAAAATGCTGCAATAAATGTAATCTTTAGTGGTGTTATTTCGAAGAACGCCGCAAAATACTTTTACGTTAGCGGCGTTTTTTTATCAAAACGTTGCGAAAAATGTATTCTTTAAATGCATTTTTAAACATAAACGCCGCAAATTTTAACGTTTACCCAAACAAACCGTTTGCTCTGACTTATTTGTAACACCCCCAAAATCTTTCCCCATTTGTTCGAGCGTCCACATACCCCCCCGAGTTTGTCCTGCCGATCCCTAAATTCCCTACTGTTTGGTCCATTTTTGCTTTCATTCAAAAATTATGGTCTATTTTTCACCGCAGAAGCATCTCTGAAGCCCTAAGCGCTTGAATTTCAGCTACAATCGGGAATCTTCCGTTGAATCCTTCCTAGGTACCGTTTGAAGTAACTCTTCTGAACTTGTATTTGTTCGGTACAGTAGAGTTTCCTGCATTTTTAGATCTTTCAGTTTGAATGTTTAAGCTCCTCGAAGTGAAAAAGTGTTACCTAACACTTTTGTTTCTGTTTTTACCATTAATAGGTAATACTGCATGTAGGATCACCGTTCTGAACTTGTATTTGTTCTGTTTTGCAGCCCTGCTAGTTGAGATGGGAAATTCCTTCTTTCTGCAAAACTCGTAGACTACTGATACGGAGTATATCATTTCTATGAATGCGGACAACATTTCAAGTTCAAACAACATTACATTGGAAAGTTGAGGTATGAATGTGATATCGAGTTGTGACATTTTAATGCAAAAACAACCCTTTTATTCCAAGAAATAGTGTTAGCAGTTTGAATATGGCAGAAGCCTAGAAGAATCACTTCAATTTCCGAGGAATAGTAGCAATTAGAATAATTTGGATTAGTTCTAGATACTCAAATTGATTTCCACATCTCCTTTGGTCGAATGTTTTCTTTGACATTCGAAGCTAGCTTTCAAAAAAAGATTCTTTATATCTATTTATAGTTCCAGGTCAAACTTCCTCGCACAAAATTCATAATATACGACACCCAACCTGCATACACCTCTACTATTTTTAGCTAACACTTTTGTTTCTGTTTTACCTTTAATAGGTATACTCGAGGCTGCAAGTTTTTTAGTTTTAATTCATTTATCTACTTGTCCGCGTTGAGGTGTCGTTGTTTTGACAGAAAGCTTCTGTTAGAATAGTAAGCACTTAGTTTGAAGTTTAACTAGTTAAATTGTCAATTAATGTGGGGGAGCTGGAATTTTCTTCAACTATTTTCATACTTGAATGTATGAAGTAGAACCCCATCTAGTCTAATCAAGGGACATATGTTGCATATGTTGTTCCATTATGGCCCATTATAATTGCATTGCTGGTTAATTTTGCTGCCTGTTGCATATGTTGTTCCTGCCTTCGAATAATATTGTTGGTCATCGTCTTGAATAGAGAACTCCCTGATTTATTGTTGGTATTACATATTGCACAAGTCTGTCCATGCTCGTACGAGCATGGAGAAAACTGCAGGTTTGATTTAAGCCCGAGGAAGCAGACTATATAAGCTGGTATTGATGTTTTAGAATTTACAGTCTTCGTGTGTTTGATATAAAGAGCAAAATTGTAAAGGGCTATAAGTATTGTGTTTGTTTGTTATTTTATTACCATTATTATTTAATGTTTAAGCTGATGACTAAGGGAGAGATCTGTTTGGTTTGATAAGATTTTTTAAACCTTCCATGATAATTTGATTAGATTCATTTTGTAAATTCCATAGGTTTTTTTTTGAAAAATTTATAAAATAGTTTAAAGTAAATGCAATTGCACCATTTGCAAAAGGATTCTAATGTGTTTCATGGTTTTTGGACATTATATTTTACCTTTTGGGCTTTATGTCGTACCAAATGATCTTAACAATGAAATTTTACCCTCTGCATAAGGATTCCCATGTGTAGGCATGAATCTCCCTATAACTAAATGAAATCAAGTATAGTTTACCTTAATTTTATCCTCGTCAACCTCAATCTCGATCAGTAAATGTATAAGAATCAATGTGATAATATTTTTTTTAATGTTTGGAGTTGATGATTTGTTCCTAGTTTTTTAACTAACACTTTTGTTCCTGTTTTTAATTGCTAAGTTTAGCTTTACGCCGTTATATGTACTACCTATTAAAGGTTTATTTCTGAATATAGAATATATGATTTGTGCTACCTTTTTAATTACTGTTATTAAAGGTTTATTGCTTAATATAGAATATATAATATATTCACTACATATTAAAGGGTTATTCTCCATAATCTTATTTATTGAAACTGTTATTTTGTATTATCTTGTTGGCAGAGCATGCATAATAAAAATAAATAGTTTGACACTACCCTATTGATGGATGTAATTGAGTATCAGTGATTAAAATCAATAATTCATCTGTTTCTATCTTCGTAGGTGCTAATTGAGTTGAGCAGCTCGAATTTTATTCGTTTCTGAGGAACTCGTTTGTCAAGAAACAAAGGTAATCTTCTATCCCTTATACTTTTGGGTTACTCTTTTTCTATATTTCTTGAACCTTTCTGACATGGAACAAAGGTAATGAACTCCGTTATAAGTTCTTCATGCCTCTCTCTTTACCAATGAAACATGAGTTTGTTTAGATATAATGCTTGATTTCGATGAACATCTGTGAAAGTGATTAGTTCTATACTATGTAGTTATTATATTTTTATAAAATAACATAGATACACTTGCTCCCATACAATTTTAGCAATTTAAAATTCATAATGTAGGAGTGATTATTTATATATTCATCTTAATATTATTATGCACTAAATAGGATGTTCAAAGCTTATGTTTAGGTTCTATTTGTTTTGTATATATTAGCATTTAACATTGTAATTGAAACTCCAGAAAGACGAAATGGAGTCGAAAACTTGGATGGATTTTGAAAGGGTTAGCGTCGAATATCGAAATGGAGTCGAAAACTTTCTAAATTTTGCTTTTATGAATGCAAGCCAAGAGAATATGATTCTTTGCCCTTGTAAGCAGTGTGTTAACATTAATTGGCACACTCGTGAAGTTGTGTACGAGCATCTAGTTGTTTTTGGATTTGTTCGGGGGTATAGAAATGGATCTTTCAAGGAGAGTTTGTTTCAGATAGATCTGCTTCCACGAGTTATTCGACTTATCCTGCTCTTTCTCACCATCCAACTTTTAGAGAAGATGACATGGAAGGGATGTTACGAGATGCATTTAATATGCATAATCATCAGTCGTATGTTACAGAAAATGTTTGTCAAATCATGTTAATGATTTCGTTAAGACGGGAAGAATTGGATGTGATGAAGAGCCAAATGTTGAAGCGGCAAAGTTTTACAAGTTGATGAATGAAATGAATGAACAAATTTATGAGGGATCAAAGTTTTCAAAGCTTTCTTTCAGCATTCGTCTTTTCCACTTAAAATGCCTGGGAGGGTGGATTGGTAACTCCTTTACGCAATTGTTGGAGTTACTAGGAGAAGTGTTTCCTTTTGCAAAAATCCCTCAATCATGCAAAGATGTGAAGAAATGATAAAAGATTTGGGTATTGGATATGACAAAATTCATAGTTGTCCGAATGATTGCATGTGTATGGGTGATCAAAAAAATCAGGAGTCTTGTCATGTATGCGGAAAATCTCGATAGATGACTACGGAGGAAGCAATATTACTGAGGATGACGCTCAAGAACTATCAAGATAGAAACCGGTTAAGATTATGCAATATTTTCCTCTCATACCTAGGCTACAAAGATTGTTTATGTCGTCAAAGACTGCTGAGTCTATGAGGTGGCATCATGATGGTAGAACCGATGATGGATTATTATGGCATCTTGCAGATTCTTTAGCTTGGAAGTCATTTGACAACAAGTATCCAAGTTTTGCGAGAGATCCTTGAAATGTCAGGCTCGATCTTGCAACTGATGGGTTTAATTCATTCAAAATCATGAGTACTTCGTATAGTACTTGGCCTGTTGTACTTGTTCCATACAATTTGCCTCCCTAGATTTGCATGAAACAATCATCTTTCATCTTATCCATGATAATCCCCGGCGAGAAAGGCCCCGAAAATGATATTGATATTTACATACAGCCGTTAATTGCAGAGTTGAAACAGTTATGGGAAGGGTTCGAAACGTACGATGTGTTGACGAATAAGAACTTTAATTTACGCGTGACTTTATTATGGACAATTAATTATTTTCCTGCGTATGCAAATTTATCTGGTTGGAGTACCAAAGGTCGTTATGCTTGTCCTTGTTGTGCTCTACAAACATATCCGAAGTGGTTGGTTAATGGAAAGAAGTTCTCTTATATGGGACATCGTCGGTGGTTACCTGATAATCATAGATTTAGAAGTCAAAAGAATATGTTTGATGGTGATGAAGAGTTTCAAAATGCTCCTGACCAAACAACTGGTTCTCAAATATTCAGAATGTTGAAAAATATCAATTTTACTTATGGAAAGATGAATCAACCAAGTAGTACACGATCAAAGAAAAAGGCAAAGCAGATCAATGAAGAGGTTGAAGTAAACGAACAAACTGATGATGAGTCTGATGAAGAGGATGATCCAAATGAGGTAGACTTGTGGAAAAGATGAGTATATTCTTCGAGTTGCCTTATTGGAAAAAGCAGATTTTGAGACATAATCTTGATGTAATGCATATTGAGAAGAATGTTTGTGAGAATATTATCGGGACCATTCTGAATGATAGCAGAAAATCTAAAGATAATCTTAAGATTCGACTTGACTTAGTGGACATGGGAATTCGGCATGATCTTCATCCGCAATTACTTCCAAATAGAAGAAATTTCTTGCCGCCTCTTTCGAAGAAAGAAAAAAAAGTTTTTTGCACGGTGTTGAAGGATATAAAGGTCCCAGATGGGTATGCATCAAACATTTCTCGATGTGTCAGTGTTAAAGATCGAAGACTTTATGGTTTAAAGTCACATGATTATCACATATTAATGCAAGATTTACTGCCAGTAGTTGTTCGCAGTTGCATGTCGAGTAAGGTGACGTCTTGTATCATTGAACTTTCTAATATAATGAAAGCCATCTGTGAGAAAGTTCTAATGGTTGAAGAACTTGATAAATTACAAGATCGAGTCGACTTGACTTTATGCAATTTGGAGAAGATATTTCCGCCTTCATTCTTCACAATTATGGTGCATCTGCTAATTCATCTTCCTCACGAAGCAAGAGTTGGTGTTCCAATTTTCTATCGATGGATGTACCCTATAGAGAGGTGTTAATTGAATTACACGTTTCAAATTACTACTGATTATACCTCTCAATCAAATGTATTTACATAGTATGTTGTTTTGTGTATAGGTTTCTGGGCAAGTTGAATTCTTATTGTCGTAATAAGCGTTATCCGGAAGGATCAATTGCTGAAGGGTATTTGGCAGAGGAATGCATGACATTTTGCTCTAGATATTTGGAAGATGTTGAAACAAGATGGCATAGACCAAATCGAAATGGTGTGTTAAGTACTGATGACTTACCTCAACATTATTTGTTTGGAAGTTATGGTCAACCATTAGGGAAAGTTGAAATTGCACACTTAGATGACATGCCCTGTGTACAAGCACACCGATATGTTCTTTTCCATCACGATTCAATATATCTCTTTCGCACGTAAGTCTTTCGGACCCAATCCTAATGAAATCTCTTTATCTTTTATATTTATCAATTTTAACGATATAATATTCTTTATAGTGAGTTTAAAGAAGTATTGAGATCTCGAGCACGCTCCCGAAGATTAAATCAGCGAGAGCTACATAAGTTATTCACATAAACTTTTCATGAATGGTTAGGCCAGACAGTAAGCAACTAAATCTTACGAAACACTTATAAATATATATGTTTTGCTTTTTATATCGACATCAATGCAAATTAATTCACC
The DNA here is from genome assembly GCF_006381635.1 of Hibiscus syriacus. NCBI lineage: Eukaryota > Viridiplantae > Streptophyta > Magnoliopsida > Malvales > Malvaceae > Hibiscus > Hibiscus syriacus. The sequence continues at coordinate 549,904 of NW_024062982.1, read as the reverse complement.
ATTTATGTGTAATAGGTTTGGAGTGGGAGAGAAGTTAGTGATGAAGTTAAATGGCTTTCTCAAGGTCCGAATAGAATAGTTAAAAGATATAATGCCTTCCTCATTAATGGGTTCAGGTTCCACACGAAATCTTGTGAAAGATTAAAGAGGACACAAAATTGTGGAGTCATAGTTACTTCGTCAACTACAAGTTATGCTACTGTAAGGGATAATAATCCGCATGAGGGAGATGTCGATTATTATGGAAATCTTACGGACATTATTGAGTTAGATTATTATGAAAAACGAAAGGTTGTGTTGTTTCGCTGTGACTGGGTTGATGTAAACAGATGTATAAAAAGAGATATATTCGGGTTTACAATGGTGAATTTCTCTCGATTAATTCACACGGGTCAACATTTGATGGATGAACCATATGTATTTTCTTCTCAAGTGAAACAATTTTATTGTCACGATCCAATGGATGACGGTTGGTATGTTGTGCCTCGAAATACTCCCAGAGACTTGATAGACATCGGGGATGGAAGTAGAGATGACATTGAAACAAGATCAAAATGTTTACCTCTACTACCACAAAACATAGATGAAACTATCACTAATACAACATAATTTCAATGGGTTCGGGAGGTCGTTGATGAATATATATATGACAACTGGCATTACATAAGACTTTTGTACGATTTTATATCTTCATTTATTTATTTATAATGTTATAACCTTTAACATGTTGTCTTTCAATATATTAATTCATTCATTCATTTTTTTATTTTTTTGTGAAGAGTTTATTATAGATATCATGCTGAGGAGAAAAATAAGTGATTTGCGGGTTGTTCGAGCTTCTAAAAACCATGAAGAAAGAAATAACGAGGAATCGAATGCACCTGAGTCTTCCGAAGTTCCTGAAACTGTTGAAGAAGAATTAGAAATTCAAAGTAATCTTCGAAACATTATTTACTACTTTTTTCATTTTCAAAACTGGCATTTAATAATTTATTATATAGTTGAAAATGTTGGAACGCGCAAGACTCGAGGACGTACAACTTTGAAGGAATTATACCAACTTCCTCCTGGGCATCGTGTCAAAGTTTCAAGAAATGATGTTGGTCAACCTATTGGCCCAGAATCACGCCTTCTAGAAGGTTACTTAGGCATAGTTGGACGTAATTCGAATATGTTACTGATCAATTACGAGTCATGGCGTGAAATGCCTAATAGTAACAAAAATCAAGCGTTGGATTTTGTTAAGGTAATAATGTCATTATAATAGATACTCTATAGAAATTCAATACTAATTTATACTTACGGTGCACACTTATTTGTTGTATAGGAGAAATTTTCTTTAGAGGTCTCTGACGATTATGTGAAGCATGCGTTAGGGAAGAGATAGAGGGACCACAAGAGCTCCTTAAAGAAGAAATACTTCAAGAATGATCTCAGCCTTGAAAAGAAGTTGCAAACAGTCCCACTAGGAATGCTCAGGTACCAATAGGAAGATGCAGTCAGATTTTGGAGATCAAAAAAAGACATGTATGATGTATTTTTCAGAAATAATTGTAACAAATTTTAAACCATCATTAAAAGTGATTGTTTGACATTGTAGGACCGAGAGCATGTTGGTGTTGCTAGCAGACAACAACAAAAGTTTACGCACACGGCTGGATCAAAGAGCTTTGCTTGTATAGCTCATGAGGAGGTATTATAGATTATTGAAATAGTTTTTAGTATTTCATGTACATACTAACTCATAGTAATTATATTATGGTACATTGTAGGAAAATACATCCGGTTCTAAAGTTGGTCGAATCCAACTCTTTGACATGATACATACGAAGAAGGATGGCACTCCTATGACTGCTGACGCTGCAGAAATTATGGTACGTTTATTGGGTAGATGTTTTAAATTTACCTGACTTTATTTATATTTGTACAATGACATTTTTTATTTTAATTAATTATTCAATTTATTATTAGGAAAAATTGAGGGAGAAAAAGGTGGAGCATCATGCTACTGCTTCGAGTCAAGGTCTTGTTAATGATGATGACATTAGAAACCAAGCTATTAATGACGTTTTGGGTCTTGAAAGATATGGTCGGGTGCGCTGTTAAGGATCATTCGTTACTCCCACCAAATATTTTGGATCCAACTCATCACAGTACATGTCATCACAGTCTCGATCTTCCCACCACGAAGTTAGTCGTTTAAAAGAAAAGTTGGCTGAGATGGATCAACAAATGACTAACTTGAAAGCGGAAAATGAAGCAAGGGAAGCATAGAGAGCAGTAGCGGAAGCAGAGAAAGAAGCAGCGACAGTACAGAGAGAAGCAGCATATCAACAAAGATGTGAAGAATTTAAAAAACGACTCAATGATATGATGCTAATGATACAGAAAATGCAACCTCGGAATCCACTGTCGTAGTCTCATTTATGTTATGAGCATTCTGTTAATGTTACTGAACATTGTTTAACTGAATTTATATTACGTTAATGAAAACTTTTATTTATTATATTGGATTTAATGTTGTTTGTTATGGATATAGAGTTTGATGTTATTGTTGTTTTGTTTGTTGGATAATGGAACAGGTTGAAAAAATAGATTTGGGGTAATCAAGCATTATTTTTAGAATTGTTAAATTATGTGTTATTTAGCGGCGTTTGTAAAAAAATGCCGCAATATACCATACATTTAACAGCGTTTGTATACTAGAAACGTCACAATATACCATATATTTAGCGGCGTTTGTATACTAGAAACGTCGCAATATACCGAACATTTAGCGGCGTTTGTATACTAGAAACGTCGCTAAAAATCATCACATACTGCGGCGTTTGTGGGAAAAACACCGCAAAATATCAACACCTACTGCGGCGTTCGTAAGTAAAACGCCACTAAACATCAACACCTATTGCGGCATTTTTCTGACAAACGCCGCTAAATAACAAAACCTATTGCGACGTTTGTTCAACAAACACCTATTGCGGCGTATTTCTGATAAACGCCGCTAAATAACAAAACCTATTGCGACATTTGTTCAACAAACGCCGCTATATGTTGTCACCTATTGTAGCGTTTTTTTTAAAAAAAACGCCGCTAACTTTAACGACGCTATTTTCAGCGGCACTTTTTGCGGCGTTTGTCATAACGCCACATGTGTTTTTAACGATGCTTAAAAACGCCGCTATAGATAAAAAAACTGTAAAATACCTATTTTACTGTAGTGATTATAGTAGACAAAAGAGCTGTGGCATGGGTATATTTATATGTGGTGAAAGGATGAGTTGTGTGACATGCAATAGAGATATGGTGCATACGTGGCAGCTCCCTAGTGGAGGAAACGATTTAGTCCAATTTCTCAAGATCAGATAATTCTGGGAGCCAAAGAAAAACAAGGAAAAGTCCTATTCATTCAACGCCTCTCAATCTCTCTTTAACAATTCTTCCTCCAAAAGATCAGACATGGCTAGCAGCATGGCATCGGCTGCTTCAAGGTTCTTGCTTACACCCAGTGTTCCAATCTCAGCATCCAAGACCACCACTAACATGATGTTTTCTTCTTCAAAGATCAACAACAATTCAAAACTTGTTGTGAGGGCAGCTGAGGAAGAGGCTTCGCCACTGTCCCCAACCCCAACAACCACCACCACAGCATCGGAAGGTGGCGAGGCCCCCAAGCCTAAGCCACCTCCAATTGGACCAAAAAGAGCACCAAGGTTAGCCACCTCCAACTTCATATAATTAGCCTGATAGCTTAAACACACATATAGCATACTTTTATCTTTATTCCAAGTTTAGGGTTGATCGAGTGTTGGCCTTTGCTATATGTTTTGAATTGGTTTTTGATGTCATAGGTGAAGATTCTAAGGAACGAGTCCTACTGGTACAACAATTATGGATCAGTTGTGACTGTTGACCAGGTCACTCTTTGTTTTTCTCCATGTGCATGACTCTACGAGAAAACGATCTAATCCTACCTCCATTATTGGTGCAGGATCCCAAGTCACGGTACCCAGTTGTGGTTCGATTCAACAAAGTGAATTACGCCAATGTATCCACCAACAACTACGCTCTGGATGAGATTGAAGAAGTTAAATGAGTCACTGTTGCATTTCGTCATATTTTTAGTTTTCAGTGATCGTATGTATGTATGCGTCCATGCATCCATGCATGATTGTTTGTGTTAGACAAAATGGTTAATCCGAGATAAAAATAACAATAATAAATATTATTATATAATCGAACGAAGCAAAATAAATAAAACTTGAAGTAGAGGCAAGAAATTGGTTTACTCATATTTAGACAATGAATCAGATGAGTAGAGTAAAATAAACTGAATAAGGATTTTGTTGAGGCATGTATGAATAGTTTACTTAAGACGGATTCATCCCGAAAATCAAATAAATAGATGCTCAACAGTAAATCAAATAAATTTTGTTGAACAACAGGATTAAAATCCTGAAACAGAATTATAGGCCCGATTTTTGTTCACAGACATATCATAATTTCGTTCGGTACCTTATTTATCGCAACGAATTTTAGTCAAAACTAATATCCGACAATTGAGTAATTTCTGTTAAACGGCAGGAATTTAGTAAAACTAAAACCCGAAACAAAAATTCACAATCAATACTATTTTGTTAAATTCGTTAAATGTCAGGATTTAAAACTGAAATCCGAAATAAACCCAACTTTTGTTGGACAACGAGATTAAAACCCAAAACATAACTAATTTCTGTTGAACGGTGAGAATTTAATAAATTAATTCTCGAAACATAACTAACTTCTGTTGAATGGTGGGAATTTAATAAAATCTGAAACAATTGTATAATCTCAATGTATAAATACACATACCTTTTTGATTTCTTGATCGAAATTCACCAAGTCGCCGTTAGTTAAAAGAAAATTTCATGCGGTGACCGAATCACCAAGGCTTGTCCTTAGTTTTGGAACTTTGAAACATAAGGAGTTCTAGACGAAAATTTGTCAGTTTCCTCCCATCCTCGTTGAAGATCGACTTTTAAATTTTTCATCCAATAAACTACGATCAGTAAGCAAACTTAGCAAGACCATAAGGACTTGTTGAAGAGAACATTTTTCATTTCCCCATGAAACAAATTAGCAATACGGTAAGGATTCATAGGGTGTATATATATAACAACTTCTAGAAATTATAGTTTTCAAAGAAGATGTTGAATGCCCTTGTCCTCAATACTCTTTTTTGTTAATCTGCATAAAGCAAGACATGAAAACAAACTAAATGAGTGAAAAGTTAAACTCCAAACCTGCATTTCAGACACAAGAAGAGAGATAAATGGATGTGGGGTTTTCATCCTGATCTTTTTGGTGGATAGTTGTCAAATCATTGGATTTAGGAGTTCGTCTCTTTTTCGTGGATGTCTGGATCCCTTTTTAATTTCCTTTCAATCGAATAAAGCTCGGTATTTGTTTTGCAACTGTTCACCATTCGTTATAACAATCACTCCTTATCAAGTTACACCAAAGATTATCCTTGGTTTGGAATCTGCAAAAATGTTTCACCGTGAACCTTTGCAATTCAGTGGTCCACTCAAGAACAATGTAATTTGCAAGTTATCCACGTAAGAAATAAGTAATCTATAGTTTATCCATGCAAACTAAAAGTTGTGTCGATTCACGTCCGATTCACCATAGCGGGATCACAATAGATCACACTTCTCCTCATGGTTTGTTACGTTAATCTGCTTAGTTTGGAACTGAAGAAATAATAATTCGTTCACCCATCTCGGAATTAAAAAATAAGAAATAATATGTCCTAATATTGTTAGACAAAATGGTTAATCAGAGATAAAAATAATAATAATAAATATTATTATATAATCGAACGAAGCAAAATAAATAAAACTTAAAGTAGAGGCAAAAAATTGGTTTACTCATATTTAGATAATGAATCGGATGAGTAGAGTATAATAAACCGAAGAATGATTTTTGTTGAGGCCTGTATGAACAGTTTCATTAAGATAGATTCGTCATCTCCTCGGTGCTTTGAGTAACGTTAGACGTCGGTCTCCCAGAATACAACAACAAACGATCACAACAGTAAACACAACCGTAGTGATCAGTCGAACACAATTTTGCTTTTTTCTATCACCGGAAAGAATAAATTTGAAAGAAATTTTTTAAGTGATTTCCTAATTCAACTTTGTGAATTGTGTCTTAAAGTTGTCTCTCAATGTTGTATCTAAGATTGTGCCTCAACTAACCTATATATAAGGGAGAGGAGATTAATCAAAAGGTTATGACATTTTGATGAAGAGATTTGTTGAAAAACAAATAGGTATAATTGAATTGATAGAATTTTATATCAAATAATAAGTCTATTTACCCAATGACATAATTTATTATTAAAAAACATCAATTTTATTCAATTATTTATTAATTTTTCCAACAGTTTGTTTAGACTTCCCCCATCTCTAGCTTTAAACTTGTTTCTGCCAAGAACGTTATTGTACAATATTATCTTCTCTATCTCCATCTCTCCCCCTCCCTGTTTATTCAAATATGTGCCGGATTTCCGGATAATATAATATAATATAATCTGGAGCCATAAAAAAAACCATCATTAGCATGGTGAAGAAATGCTTTTCCGGATCGGTGGATCGAATCCTTAATAGCTACCGCAGGCAGTATATTTCGGTTCCTCTTGGGATACAGATAAACAGAAATCCGTAAGATCTGTACTAAAGAACTAGACGGAAGGAAAAGGAAGCCGAAATTGTTAATTAACCTGATGTCGGTCGACTTTTCATATTTGCGATCAGTCCTATATTCCTTAAAGTCGTTACATGAGCAAGAACATAAGATAAGACCAAAGAGAAAAATGTAACATTTAGAAAGCTTCTCAGTAGCTATTCATATTGTATTCTCAGATAATCAAGAAAAAAATCACAATCAAAGATACGAACCCTTCCTCTTTCTTTCGGTTTTGTGTAGTTTTACGAGGAGGAAACCGTTCCCAGAAAATGATCGGTGTTGTCACAACTAAACTCGGTAAGCAGATATTTAGAGGAGCCAAAAATGACAACACTCAGAGGATACTGCAAACTATTCCATTGTTTTAAAAAGAATAATCCATAATATCCTTGTTGAACAAAAACTCAGACAAGTAACTAAACCAGAATCATCTTAAAAAGAATTCAATTATAATATGAACTATATATATACGTGTCTGTGTTAATTAAGGAATAAATTAGTACATACTGCAACTGTATGAAAACCTATAAACTTGAATCATATAGAAGGTAAACTTTTTTTTATAAGAATTTCATGCCTCGTTGAAAACTCACTTCTTGATTAATGGAGCTAGTAGGATAGTTCTTTAATCAGCGGAAGGAGAAAAAGAGTGCCTTAGGATTTTATTAAACATAGAAATTACATAAGATACAACCTGGTAAACACCCTGAACAAAAACAAATAAACAAGAAACAACCCTAAACCACCCATAAACAACAACAAATAAACAAGAAACAACCCTAAACCACCCATAAACAACAACAATAGTTCAACCAATTCTTTCTTTAGCTAAGACATCAACCTCTAAAATAGATGTCCTATTAACCAATCAACAACACCTTCTAATGCAATAAAAACCAACATTTACAAGCAAAAACTAAAATAAACGCTTTCGAATACAACTGTCGAGCAATCAAGATCCAATTGAAGGAACAAGTTCTAATGAAATATCGCAATCTTCGGGGACTCAAGAATTAGATTTGAAGGAAGGATCAACATCATGCACCATGATTTTGAATAAATTATCGCCGACCTTCAACTCTAACAACTCATCAATTCCCCCTTGAGGCTTTGTGAGTATTTGAATTTTATTGCTAATAATTTGTCCCACTTAGTTGTAATGTTTTTGAAAGTATTTTAATTCCAAGCGTGAAAAGAAATACCTTCGCAAACTAACCAGACACGACGGCACTCCACCACTAGGCTCTCTGACCAAGTTTCCACTCTGAAAAATCATTCTGCAAGAGTCTCTAGTTTATCATCCTTCGTGATTCTCAACGAATCAAAGTTTTCAAAAACCATTAGAACCACATTTCCAGCAGTTCTCATTAGCGTGAAGGCAGTTAGTCCTTTGGCTTGAATTTGGTTAACAAGATTACCAATTTTGATAAAGTTATTGCACCGGTGGCAACTGAGCATAATCCCTTCAACGGTGGCAACTGAGCAACAAAAGCATTCCAAGGAGGGTAACCAACGCCACTTCCACGCACCCGACCATCCAAGCGCAGAGATAAATATTTGTATAATGAACACCACACAAGTAAATTTAACTAGCACGGGGATTTATATCGACGATTTTCTAAGCATTTGTTCGAAAGGAATATAGGACTTTTCACATTTGCGATCAGTCCTATATTCCTTTGTTGGTTTGGTTCGTTACATTCCTTTCTTACAGTTAATATTGGTGTTCCCTGGAGAGATGTGATCAATAAAATGCCACGCCTGCCTGTTTCTGTCATTGTTACCCGTGATATTTTTGTACCGGAACCAGGATGGATCCATTTTTATGGGTTCAAGCCCATTTTTATGGAAGCTTGAACGTAGTTGTTACAGATGGTAATTGAGTAGGATAGGTCAGATTTTTTATAAGTTCGATTAAAAAATATATATATCTTCTATCCGAATTAATCCAAAATATATATACATTCAATCTGGCACGAATCGAAGAACATATTTCCTCTACCTAAATCTGATTAAACTCTAAATTTTGGAATATAAATTTGATTTGACCGATGTAGAGGTAAAATAAATATCTAATTAAAAAAATCTATGTAGAGGAGGTATTATAGCAATTATACATAAATTTATATATAAAAAAATTATACTATTACCCTAGGCTCGTTCGGAGGTTTTTCACCCTCCACCCAAACTCAATCCGAACTCACCCTATTAAAACCCGACTCAAACCCGATCCTGCTCTGGTTTTTCTTAAAAAAAATAACCCTATCAAGTCAGAGCGAAACAAAATTTATCTATTTCGAGTTAAATTGCCATCTCTAATAGTTGGGGTTGTAGTTTGACAAGTTCGTTTCATAAAAGCTTTTACAAATTGCACAGGGAAATATCATGGAAACATTCATATTGCAATTTGTCAAAGAAGCTGGGAAAGAAAGGTCTTCCATCTAAGAAATTTCAAAGCCGAAACATGGACCGCCAATGAGAAGAGAAAGTCTATAAATACGTGAGCTTTGACATGGCAGGGCAGCAAAAGCATAAAAAAATTTCAACTGAAAATGAAACAAGTGAAGGTTTTAAGGTCTAGGCCGAGTCCATATGTTTTCAGGGTTGAATGGGCTCTGGAACTCAAGGGTGTGGAGTACGAATACATAGGTGAAGATCTGTTTAATAAGAGTGACATGCTGTTGAAGTATAATCCAGTTCATAAGAAGATCCCAGTTCTTGTTCACAATAAGAAACCAATTGCAGAATCGGCTGTTATTCTCGAATACATTGGGGAGAAGAAATATTTTGGTGGTGAAGAGATTGGGATGTTGGATTTGGCCATGGGGTGGATGACAGCCTCTTTTGGTGTCTCTTGGTCATCGAAGAAATAGTTGACGTCAAAATACTCGACGCAGAGACGTTCCCTCAATTACATCCATGAATTCAGAGTTTCAAGGCTCATCCTGTGAGAAAAAAAAAACCCTTCCTGGCCAATGGCCATGATCAATTGCTGCAAAATTACACAGAGAAAAGAAAGATGTTTGTTGGACGCCCAGGAGACCCACATGAAAATGATCCCTAATTTAATCCACGAAATCGAACCAAATTATATATTTTTTTATTGTTTTATAATCTGAAATTTTCGTTTGATATTACTTTGCAATGTGTAACATTGAGCCATTAAGGCATTCGATGCCAATAATGCAAAAGACAACACAAATGGCAAAACATAACACTTGCACCAGGCTTTGCATGGTGACCATCTTAAAAGCATATAAAATCACACCATCCCCAAACCTTAAAACATCTCCCAGTTTCAATCCTACAAGGCCATGATAATGCATTATTACCCTACGGGACGTCCTAACCCCAATATCCATCATCGGAAGAGAAGTCCTCGTCAATTCTTTTCTTATTACCTGTTTATGCGGAAGGAGAAACAAAAAAAGCAATCTTTAAACACGATAAATTCGAAAAAGTCTCCATTTACAACAAAACATAGTAATGCTACCAAGTACTTGTAAACTTGCTGTCTGCAACATTATTTTTTATTCATTTCTTCTTTTCCAGAAATTCATGAATCGCTAAACCCAACTGGTCACATTATCAAACATGGTTTCACATGAGATAACATGAGAGTTTCATAATTTTAATATGTATAGTTTGAATGGAGAGATTTCTAAACCATAACTTAGGCGGTTCCGAAGTTAATAAATGTAATAGAATGAAAATTTTCCCTTATAGAGACAGGAAATAGCATGCCATTGAAATAGGATCCAAAGTTGGCCACAAGATCATATCAAGTGAGCTAGTTTTCCTTACTTTTAGCAATAGCTTCTGACATCAAAGATTGCAGTTCTCCTTTACGATGTAGTTTGACAGTATCTGCAATTGAACACGAAGCGACGATAACTGAAGATCTATTTAATCAAATTAAAAAACAGTAAGTGTCTCTAAGTCCAAGTAAACCCAAGTTACTCATACGGAAAAAGCACAAAAATAACTATACAGCCACCATTGCCTTAATGGATTGTATCATTCAAGAGAAGGAAATGCAGTAATACCTGTACAGCCACCAATGTGTTTACCCCCTGTGTGAAGCATATAAAGGTTAGGGCATTAGTTATCTAACAGGTCGCTTTAAATAAAGTTCCTAAGGTTGTAGCTCAAAAGTATAACACTGCAGGCACCAAAAGCAATATTTTTTTAGGTCTCTGCAACTTCTTTTAGAATCATCACCAAAAAAGGCAGTTATTTTCAAAAGTAATTCTTTTAGCCAGAACATTAACAAAACTTACTTTCTACCGTGTTTCATTATTCCATGTTCAAAATTTCCAAAAATAAATAAATAAAACAGAAAAGCCAAGTGCCAAGTCATGATGCTCATACTGATTTTCTTATTAGACTATGATAAACTTCCATTCTGTTTGTAATAACAAGCCTTACGACACAGCCTTATAATTCTGCCTTTCATAGAATGGTAAACATTAAAGATAATACATGGAATGGCTGAGAGTATTTAGAACAGATGCTACTTTGTAATCACCTTAGCTTAATAAATAAATAAATAAAAGATAATAAATGGACTGGTTGGTATTTCATACGTATGAAAGCAATAAGCCATGCATACCATTTTACAAACAGAGTTCTATATTGGTTAGGTACATACTAATTCAATAAACTTACCAATAAAAACATTTGGAACGGTGTGTTGCCCTGTAAGCCGCTCCAGCAACTTCTGCACTTGGGGACCTTGGGGACCTGAAAAAGATAAAACTCTTTATCATAAGCAACATCAATATTAAGAAGAAAAGTAACAGGCCGCACAGTTCAGTTTGAGATATTTGGAGAAAGGAAACATAAATTACAACCCAGAAATCATGTTCTTTTGAATAAGATTAATGTTATATGAACTCAGTTTCCAGCTTCCCAATCATTTTTTCAAAGAGAAAGTATCACACGTGATCAACGGTGACTTACTGTTACGGTTTCAAACTAGGACATGAAAATTATTGAAACTGATTAGTTATCTTATTGGTTAAAATTTTCAAGGTTACAATAAAAAGCCAAAAGAGGTTATGAATCCAAGTCTTTCATTATTTAAATTTTAAATTTTAAACCGGTTGTAGAAGTGTACTGAAGAACTACAAGACATACTCAAATTTCATTATAACTTCATCTACACCGTGAACTTAGTTTCCCTCAAATTTCCATTCTTTATTGTTTGTTTCTATGATTAAGCAGAAAACATACCAATTTTCAAAGTTGATATTTTTCAAATTTTGCATGACTCGTATTCATTGCATTCATCATCTCACTCTCAATTTTATTAATCAACTTGACAAAGCCAAGAAGCAAAGATGGAGTTTCTGCTAAGAATAATAGTTCATCCATCAGAAACTCACGTGGTTCCCCACAATTGAAACGTTCAGTCATCTTCAATGAATCACATTTATCAAGATAAATGCATTTCTAAACTATATGGCAAACTCAAATTCACCAAGATATCAAAAAGCACTCACTTTTCATCAATTAATCCAATAAAGTTCAAAATATTGGTCAAAGCAAACCAAAATCACAAGACAGGAAAATAGTTTCTTCGATGGCCAGGATCTAGACGTCTCCCGTCATCAAAGAAATTGTCTTTGGATACTCACATACCCCCGAAGCTTTTTCAACAGAGTGCACCTCCCTCAATTTGAACCAAAGGAGGTACACATTTGGGTGGAACAGGTGGGACTCTAGGTGCCAAAAAGGAAATACCTTTCCTTTGACTTAATAGATGTAAGGATAGGTATGGTGATAGCCAGATATCGATATATGTAATTTAGGTATTTTATTTATATTTTCTATTGCTAATCTGTTTTGCCTAAATTTATAAGATTTGCTCCTATCATAAAATTCTGCTTACGTCCCTATAGTATCTCTAAAACATTTTGCAATATTTGAGTAGCCTAAGGAAAATAAATAAAATTCATAGTATAAACATAACAAAAGCAAAATTTTGAAACAAAGACTAACCCAATTCATCCAATTCAATAACCAAAGGCTCCACACCAAGTTTCTTGAACAATGATTTCACCTCCGAGGAATACCTGCGAACGAGGAAAACAAAAAAAAAACACATCGCAAATCTCTCTACAAAAAGTACGATTCACACAAAAAAAATCACCAAAATTATTCAAAATTTCCAACAACAAAAAGAACATGAAAAAATTAGGAGAATGAGATTTGAACCCACGAGCACCAAGTCTTGGAGTAAACAACAACTGGGTTACTAGCCACGGACTTCTTAACACTCTCCTCGAGCCTGGACCCAAATGAGGAAGCCATGCTCCGGACCAACATGGGTTTGCATTTCTTCGTCGAGCCATTGATGCCCAAGCTCAAGCTGGTTGCTGGCGAAGCTCTGCTGCTTTGAATATGAAGAAATTCGGTGCATGGAGGGTGTGAGAAGGACCCAGGACGGTCTACAGGAACATAGCGCAGCTTTGCTAGATGAGATGTAATTGCCATGGTTATTGATTTCCGGTTAATTTGTCTTTTTGTTTGTTTGTTGAGATTTTGATCGTTGATCTCTTGTTTTTAAGCAGCTATTTTTGGAATTTTACTCATTTGTTTCGCTCTTATTGTTCCGGGTTGTGGGCTGGGTTTTGGTTGCTTGCTTGCAAATGAAAAAGTTGAGCCTCAAAAATGCTCTTAACTTGTACGTTTCATCCTACAATATTAAACTTATGAGTGACATTAGTATCTAAACTATTAATTTTAGTTTATTTTAATATTTAAATATTTATTTTTTATAATTATATTTAAATTTTAGTTTTTTTCTTATTTTAGTATATGTTAAAAATTTAAAGTTAAATTTTGAAAAAAAAATTAAAAGTTTAGATATTAAAACGGATCAAAATTGATAGTTTAGGTACTAAACACGTTAAGTTTTTAACGAAGAGTACTAAAATGAAACAAAAACTAAACTTTAGGTATCATTTTAAAAAATGAATGTTTACATACTAAAACAGATCAAAATTAATAGTTTAGATACTAAATATATAGTTTAGCCTAAACTTATAAGGCTTTTTTGTTTGTTAAAAGTTATTATAATATTTCAAAATTAGAAATTTAATTCCTATAAAATTTAATTGTTTAATATAAATCAAGTTAATTTAGTGGTTAAAAAGTTATTGTTATCCTTAGAGATCCAGAGTTCGAACGTCAATGGTTACATAATATTTGAACATTCATTGTCATATGATTGAGAATCTCTAGAACATATACTACTGTTTGTAATAAAAAATATTATTATTTGATTTTATTTAAATGTCATTGTTCTCTTATAATTCAAAACAGTAAGAAATTTATGATTGAAATTGATCAAAGAATTCCAATAAATTTCATTGCATGACAGTGTAGTGATGTCAGTGTCCTTATGCTTTAAGGATTTCGACAAAATTACTATAATATATTGCAAGTTTTGGAATGTGCTTTACAGAAAACTTGAACTGTCAATTTGATAAATGAGAGCTTTGAGTACTCGACACGGGCGAACCCAACCTCTTATGGTCCACAATTGCCTTCCCACCCATGTGGGAACCCATTCTTGCGAAACAATTCACCTTCCTCTACATCATTCAACTATTTGTCAAATGTATACAAAACTCAAGAAAAAAATCCCTTTTTCCAACAATTTTCCGACGTTTTCTCACCTGAAGACATGAATGAACATTGCCGCTATATTTGGTTGCCAAAACAACCGAGTCCAAGTCGAGTTTTTCGCCATCGACGAGCTCAGTTTGTCTATACGTCAAGCTTAAGCTTCATCTTTCGAAGCAATTCTATCAACTCTATAACAAACCACCTTTCCCTGATGACTTCCCTGAATACCCGACAAATTAAGAAACAGTTCATTGAATACCTTGAATGATGTGCTAATCATTTCGAAACCAACCCAGAGTTCAATGAGTGTGTGCAGTCAGCTAGGTATGCTGAGACCAATGTTTGTCAAGACTATCCTCACGAGAGCCTTACTTGAGCCGCTCGTGATGACGATCTTGACCCTTCAGAAACCACTGGTTTCATTGTACCTGGTTTACTGCATGTGCTGATTGAGCTTGGACTGATATCGAAATGCCTGGCAAATGGTTTTCAAGGTATTCAATGAACTGTTCTTTGTTGAATACTCAGTGAAATCCTAGGGAAAAATGACGTTTAGAGAGCCGACAGAGTTGCTTCGGAAGATGAAGCTTAAGCCTGTCGTAGGCGCGTTTTTGCCACAAAGAAAGACATTGAGAAAGATGTTTGTCGAGAAGAGAAGTGGATGATGTTGATTTGGGGAGAGGAGGGCTTTAAATAGGGATAAGCCGGTGTGAAAGGGACGTGATCACATTCTGAAACATATGTGAAAACTGGAAGGACCCAATTCTTTGGTTGACCGGCTTTCCGAATTTGCTGGGATTGTAGTGTAATACTACCTAACCAACAGGGTCTAAAAGAAAGCCCAAAGGGGCCAATTCTAAATCATAAGTCAATTGCCAACTTTTGTTATTTTATCAAGGGTAAAGTACGCAAAATGGTGTACGAATGGTTATTGAATATAGGGTGTTATTTTGTTAAGTTCATTGATTATATATTAAAAGTTATAAAACTCGTCTTTTTCTATTATTAAAATGATGGTTGTTTGAGTTATATGTTAATCTTTTATCTAGAATATGATAAAATATGATCGTATAATTGTTTGAGTTGTATTTTGTGAATCTAATCTATATTTACATTATGTCGTCGAGCCAATGCTTGAAATATCATGTCGTAGAGTTGGTGCTTGAAAACAATGACGGTCCCAGTAGACACTATTAAAATATAATTTTATCATGTTACAGTCAGTAAATTAACATCCAACTAAGAGGATCGTCATTTTTTTAACAAAAAAAAGGACTAGTTTAGAACATATGAACAGTGTGATGATCATTTTGTAACTTTAAATAATCGAGGGATTTAATAAAATTCATTTCATAGTCGAATAACTTAATAAAATGATGTCTATTATCAGGAAATCATGTGTACTTTACCCTTTTATGAAATACAAATAGAATCTCATGTATCAAGCAAAGATGGGGTTTCTTGGTTCATTGGGCAGAAGCAAAATCATTTGAACCCACAAGTACCACCGAGTCTTGGAGTGAACAACAACTGGGTTATTAGCCACGGTCTCCTCAAGCCTGGGCCCAAATGATGCACCCACGCTCCGGACCAACAAGGGTTGGCATTTCTTCGTTGAGCCATTGACTCCCAAGCTCAAGCTGGTTTATGTTGAAGATGGAGAAACTCGTTGGGCTTTGCTTGTAAATGAAAAAGTTGATTGGGTTGGTTTGAAACTTTAGAATTCTTTATTTGATTTAGAAATAAATGAGTCATGAGCCTTAAGTAGATCTTTTTTTGGATAAATAAAAGAATATTATTACCCAAAAGGAGCAATAACCTGCCACAATACAATCATCAAATAAACCAGTACAAACCAGTATAGAGAATGAACAACCAACTTACAGAAAAGGTTAATCAATACCCCAATGATTATAAAGAGAAATATTAACTCTATCTAGTTTATTAATTTTCCTATCTCTTAGTTGAATACTAACAATCTCCTTGATTGTTTTAAGAATATCATCAACTTTTCTTGAGCTACATTGGAATAACATTTTGTTTCTTTCTTCCCAAAGAGAATAAATAAAAGCAGTCCAAGCAAGCTTCAAAATAGTAACTAGGAGGGACTTACCTTTCCAAGCAACACATGCCCAAGACAACAAATTATCCCAAGACAATGGAGATCTCTGCAAGTCGGTGAGTTGTAGGATGTCTTTCCAAAGTGAACTTGACAGCTGACATTCAATGAACAAGTGGTCTCTTGTTTCCTGGGTCGTGTTACATAAGAAACATAATCTGTCGCTAACAATTCCCATGTGTTGGAGTCTGTCTTTGGTTGGAAGTCTGTCCAAAATGGCCATCCAAGCAATCATGCTATGTTTGGGAATGTGTAAAGGAAACCATATCAAGTTATGCCAAGGAACTTTGTCTTGATTTGGTCGAAGCTCTTCCCATATTGTGCGAATTGTTGTTTTTTCCATTGAAAGAACAACATTGGCATCTCTCCTTAGTTTAAGAAGTTTTCTGAAGCTCCAGCTAGCATTAGTTCCACTTTCAATTTGCCAGAAGTCTCTGTCATGTAATACATAGTTTTTGAGCCAAGCAACCCACAATGAGCCCTCACCCGCTAGGATACTTCTAATGAGTTGGATCATACACGCCTTATTCCATGTTTTTATATCATTTAAACCAAGACCTCATTCAGATTTTGATTGGCATATAATTCCCCAACTTACTCTAGCTCTAGTAGCTGCTTTATCGGAGCCTTTCCAGAAGAATCAAGAACATAGTTGCTCGATCCTTGTAATAATAGATTGAGGTAAAAATAGTTGCCTGCACCAGAAGTTAGCAACACTGAACAAGACAACTCTTATAAGTTCGAGTCTACCTGCATATGATAGGAGTTTCCCTGACCAGTGATAAAGCTTGGACTTAATATAATCAATGAGAACAACACAATCCTTTTCGAAGAGTTTCCTTGTTACCAAAGGGAACCCTAAGTATCTCACAGACAAGCATCCTTGTTTGAACCCCATAGTTTTGTGAATAGACTCCAAAATATTTATAGGAATACCAGCAGCATAGAATTCGCATTTGGCTGCATTAAGCTTGAGGCCAGACATTTCATAGAATTTGTCTAGGACAGTAGTGACTCCCATAACAGATTCCAGATTACCTTTGCAAAAGATAAGAATATCATCCACAAACATTAAATGAGTGAGACCTATCTTCTTACATTTAGGGTGGTAGCCAAACATACCTATTGCAGCTGCTAAATTAAGAATTTTGGACAACACATTCATTGACAGCACGAATAAAAAAGGGGATAGGGGGTCACCTTGCCTTATTCCTCTTTCACCCTTGAAGTATCTGATCAGACTTCCGTTGAAAGAGATGGAGTATCTTGCATCTGAGTAGCAAGCTTCAATCCAACCAATGAAGGTTTTTGGTAGTTCTAAAGCATTTAGGATTGTTGAAATGAAGCCCCAATGGAGAGTGTCAAAGGCCTTTTGGATATCAATCTTCAAAGAACATCTTAGGGAAATTATTTTCCGTCCATAACCTTTCACCAGTTCCTGTGTGAGAAGAGTATTGTCAACGATACTTCTTCCTTTTATGAAAGCATATTGATTCAGATTAATTATCCTGGGGAGAAGATTGGTCAGCCTTTTTACTAAAATCTTAGTAATTGTCTTGTAAACAACAGAGCAGCAGGAGATTGGCCGGAAGTCTTTAACCATGCTTGGATTTGGTACTTTAGGCACCAATGCAATTGTAGTAGCATTGAAAGCTGGTAAAAGGAATGAATGTTGAAAGAAGTATTGTATTGCGCTCACCACATCGTCTCCAACCACATCCCATGAATATTTGAAAAAATAAGGTGTGAATCCATCCGGGCCAGGAGTTTTTTCATTGCCTTGATTGAAAATGGCTTCTTTAATATCCTTTCTTGATACTTCCTTGATTAGGCCAGAAGAAGCTTCAGAAGGCATTGTAAATTGTAGTAGGTTTTTAAGAAGAATAGGGTCGCAGTCGGTTATATTGAGGTATAATGTACCTATAAGCTTGGAGAAGAAAACAATCACCTCAGAGGCCATTGTGTCGAATGATTCAAGTCGTCTTCCTTGCTCGTCAACTAGCACCCTAATTATGTCCCGCTTGTGTTTGATTGCCACGGCCGAGTGGAAATTTTTTTAGCATTTGTCACCCTCATTTAGCCACTGAGCTTTAGCCTTTTGTTTTAAGAACATTAGCTCATCTTATTCAAGAGATTTTAACTCTTCTTATAGGTAATGCTCTTTCTCGCATGCACTTTCACCTCTTAAAGTTGATAGTTACTGCTGTTCCAACTCTGTCCTCTTAATCTTTACATGAGTTGATATGTCACTGTAACATTCATTATTGAGATTCTTTAAGAACAATTTGAGGCGTTTGAGTTTGTAGAAGAGAACGTGCATGGGGTTTTCCTGAATAGTTTATTCCCAAGAATGCTGAACCACTTTCAAGTAATTAGGGTGCATAGTCTAAAAATTGAAGAATTTGAAAGGCTTTGGTTTATTAGCTTGGATCTCTTTGTTGAGGCAAACTAAAGCCATACAATGATCGAAGGGTCATGGAGCAAGGAATTCAACAAATGAATTTTTGAAGTCTTTCACCCATATAGCGTTTATAAGTATCCTGTCAAACTTCCTTGTAAGGAATGAGTTTTGTTGTTTGTTGCTCCAAGTGAACAATGGTCCAAAAAATGGATGATCATGAAGAGCTAACTCTTGAGTGACATCTTTGAATTCTTTCATTTCAGGAGATACGATTGGGCCCAAGAGATCATGATCTGAGCTTTCGTTAGGATGTAAAATAATATTGTAGTCGCCTCCTAGAATCTAAGAGAGAGGACCACAGTTCCTGTCAAGTGCTCGCAGATGATGCCAGAGATGTTTCCTGGTAGTTCCGTCATTGCTGCCATAGACTGTTGTTATAAGAAAATGAATGTCTTGGTAGGATCCTTTGGCAGAAACACATTGGGCAGAAATATCACAGATTTGATAGGTCCATGTCTTTTTTCCATAGAAGCCAGATCCGCCCATTTACAACAAACTCGTAATTTGTGCAGACGTTCCATCTTGAAAATTTTGTTTGGAATAACACTGTTGCCTTTTCCTCTTTAACACGTGTTTCCAGTAAGCAGAGAACATCAACATTATTTTGATAAACCCTTTGAAGTACTTTGTCTTGCTTTAGAGGACTGTTTAGCCCTCTTATATTCCAAAAGCAGAAATTCATTAGGTAGGAGAGTTTGAAGCACCCCCATTACCTCCTGTTCTTGAACTGATTGCTTTATCTAAGTGATATTTCTTTTTCTTTTTAAGATCATTGAGCAGACTAGCAACACCTAAAGATTCAGTACGAACTTTCCTGGCTTGACCCTCTAGGACGGATGAATTCTCTTCAATTGAATTAAGGATGTCAAATTTATTTCTTGATCCAGCTAGGATAGCTTTTGAGTGGTCCTTTACTGGTCTGCTTCTTCCATGTGTAGAATTGGATGATGGTTGTGTTTCTTTGCAGGCATCAGTTTTGTATGATTGTTCAGGAGCAATCGACTCATCCTCACAATCAGAATCTTTAAGGGCAGATGAGTGTTCTGCTTGTAAGTCCTCAAGTTCTGGAAATGTTTGGCCTGCATCGTTGTGATTTCCCTTCGCTACAGAGGCTACATGAACTGAATTTGTTTCAATGAGCACTGGACCACTTCTTATCACAATTACATTTATGTTTTCCAGCACTGGAATATTTATAACTGTTCATGTATGTTTTTGCAAAGATTCCTGGTCCGGGAATGTTTGGCCTCTGTCGATATGATTTTGCTCAGCAACAGTAGCAACGTGAACTGAATTAGTTCCAGTGAACACTGGATCACGTTCTAGCCCACCTTCGTTTGTGTTTCGCAGTACTGGAAGCTTAAGAACTACTTTCTCCTGTTCTGGCAAAGTTTCATTTCCTGATGCTGGTGCCTCTGATTTTTCATTTAATGTTCTCTTTTTTATCCAAACTTTTGTTGCAACCGGTGCTGTATCTAATTTTTCGAAGCAGTTTTTCTCTATATGGCCAAAAACTCCATAATTTCTATAGTTAGGTGGTAGCCAAGGAACATCAACAGAAACATAAATTGCTCCCCCATCTTTGAGAATTACATCAACGTGTTTGGGGAAAATATCAGTAGCACCAATTTCGATACAAATTCTGGCAAATTCCAGTCTTGTTTTTGAAGCAGTGATCGAATCCATTAAGATAGGAACCCCTATTGTGCTGGCAATATAACTTAGTCCAGATCGAGAGTAGAGCTCAAGAGGCATGTTGAATAAGTGAACCCAGACTGGATTTTTGACAGATCGAAATTAAGCCTTTTAAGGTTTGGCTCCCATTTTCTAAGAATCAGAGGCTTAT
Organism: Hibiscus syriacus; assembly: GCF_006381635.1. Classification (NCBI taxonomy): domain Eukaryota; kingdom Viridiplantae; phylum Streptophyta; class Magnoliopsida; order Malvales; family Malvaceae; genus Hibiscus; species Hibiscus syriacus. Next base: position 529,117 of record NW_024062982.1, on the reverse strand, counting down.
TAAGAATGTCCCAAGGACCATTGTGCAAGACCCAATCTCTAGCAATCTCAGAGTTGAAAGAAAAAATGAAGAGGTTTCTTCCTGCTTTACTAACCTGGACACGAGAGCCCTGAGTTGCGTTTGTCCATAAGTTGTTGGTGATCCGTTGAATTGAATCGAGGTTTAGAACAGCCCCGAGAAGTTTCCCCACTAAGGAGAGCTTCCATTCAGAGATTCTGGCATCAAGGACTTCGGACGGGGGATGAACCGTTGGAATCCCTTCTTTGAAAGATGGGGGGAAATTCCAGTTCTTGTCCATCTGAGCATCTAAAAAGTTTCCTCCACTCCATTTGAAGAACGAAAGGCAATTGCTTTAAAAGGATTGAACAAAAGCAGATGAAATTTGCGGGGAGAAGTCGATTGATTCACTGGCGACGCAGAATGATTCTCTTAAGTGGGTCTTTTACCTTGTACGTTTCGTCCTACAATATAAAACTAAATAAACCAAATTCTTTTGATAGTCATTTTTAATCCCTTAATTTTCAAAGTTTAAAATTTAGGTCCTAATCCAAATGTTAGTTATTATACTCAAACCTTATTGTCACCATCATAGTCTCCAAGGTTATAGACCCATATATTGAGAAATACCCAAAAGAGTTTCTAAAAACTCTTGTAGGACTAGGAACAACTATTCGGGATAGTAAGAAATGACACAAGACTTAAACATTTATCTTAGACATCGACGAACAAACAACCGGAGAATTGTGACGAATTCAATGTCCATGCCATTGCATGTGATCCTTGCTTCGCTCCGGTCCACCCTGCCGGAGTCTCGAGTCGACCCAACCATGTGAAAGAAGAAAACAAGTTCTGACTTACACAAATATATTCCACAAGATAGAAAAGTGACGGGGGTCCATTTGCAAACTAACTTGCCATTTTGGCAAGGGGAAATGGTAGCAGCCCCATGTGTTTATTTTCAGTATTGTTTAACTGTGATGTCCAAGTTCTAAGGGACTAGAAACATGCATATTACTATGGTTATCAGTGATGTTCAAATCATAGGGGCATGGAAGAAACATGTAGATAAACCGGCGAAAGTGTCTTAAGAGCAACAAGAAACTGATTAGTTGCTGCTGTGTAAGGGAATTCAAAGCTCCCCCTGTTGTAATATCTGAATCACTGTCTTTGCAAACCAATTCAGGATGTCTATATGTTCTACTAGGGGAATGTGAACAGAACAGCCCCATGGCTCATTGCATATCTAACAGGTTTATGATTCGAATCGGTCGTGGACTCTGGGAAATATATCAGAATTGTTCTAGGTTCTCAGTTGTGGGATATACTTTACAGAAAACATCTAAGTGTAAATTTGGAAAAATAAGAGAAGAATGTGGTGGTGGGATCTGAGTTAAGTTCCATTGTCCCTCATGATCATGTGAGTATGTGACCTACAACCCCTCATAATCTGTAAATCATTGAATCTGTTGTGCCCTTTCCTTTATTTTAGAGCTTGTTTGATGCCTATTTGTAAGCATATATGTCATGTAACTCGCAAGAGAGTCAATAGGTAAAGTATTGTGAAAGGAATTTAAGTAAAAAGGCTCCAAGAATCTTAAACTTAATTCAATTGGTACATGCAAAGGTTTCATTTATTAAGTTTAGGGGTTTGAACATTGAGTATTTCTAATGTATTTAGGGTCGAATCTTAGTATTCACAATAATAAGGAAGAACGGGGCAGGATCTATTGCGTAAAATTGTTTAGTTGTATATCTTTTTAGGACCATTGGATGAGAGAAATTAAAGACTGAGAATAACAATAGAAAATGAGACATAGTCACTGGGCGGAAACAAGGAGCCTTTGATTTTTCTCAATCCAATTATCCTAAAAAGTGTAAAACTAAAATGGTTTTACACAGTGTAAGTGGATCCTAACCCGATTTGACTTAAAATTTTGATTTTTTAGGGTAAACTATACAAATAGTCCCCTATTTTTAGGGTCTAATCGACTTTTGTCACTAATTTAAAAATTAAGGTGAAAGGATCCTAACTCGTTCTATTCTAGTCCCTCAACCATTAATTTTTCATTAACCCCTTTTTGTTTAAGTCCATGATATGGCCGAGGGACTAAAATTGAATAGATCGATAATGTTAGAGACTAAAATTGAATGGATTGATAATATTAGGGACCATTCCCCCTTAATTTTTAAAATAGTGACCAAAGTCGGTCAAATAAAAAACATAGGGGACTATCTACATAATTTATCCATTTTTTAATATTAAGTTATTCAAATTAAATTATTTAGATTTAGAGTTTGAATTTCAAAAGTTTAAATAACTGAAAAATTGAATATTAACAATTTGTTGTTTTTGTACTTTAATTTTAATTAGATAAATTGATTATTGTGTGATTTAGTCTCTCGTCCTTTTGTTCTTTCATTCTTTTTTTTTTAATTTTAAGTTCATTTCTTTATCTAATTTAAATCACATATTCATCAATCACGGCAGACTACATGTGTAATTTCTATTCTTCTTTATGATAATATTTTTTTTTCGTAATTGAGTCTCTTAATTTTTTTATTTTATTCAATTTAATCATCTAACTGTAATTCTTTATAAATTTTTTGTTCACGTCAATTTCTTAACTATTTTATACTTATATCAATATTGTCTTAAAAATCACTTCTTTAAAAAATAAATCATATATATATTATGTATTTTTTATAATATTTGATTTATTAAATAACATTACCGATCTAATCACACATATTAAGAAGAACATGAATAAATATGTGTATGTTGTATATGGATAGGAAAAATCATTTAAACCAAAGCCAATCAATACTATGACGTTATATATAAATATGATTAAATTTAAATAAAATTTCAAACTAATATATTCTATTCAACTTTTATAAATCGATGCTACTAAAAAAATTCAAATAAAATTTAAACGTTAAATAATACTCTCCAACTTAACTCGACTCAATCATATTAAATATGAAAGGGATCTGTATCATTTAACTTTGTTAATAAACTATAATTTTACAAAAAGAAAAAAGAAAATCGAAAAGCCTCATCATCCTCAGTGTTCAAATGCCCAAAGGATTTAAAACTTGGGCCTTTGGAGAGGGCTCTGTCAGCCTGTGCTGCCTGTTCTGTTTTTGGGTATTTTATAATATTTTCAATTCCTTTTTTTTTTTTTTTGGCACTGAGGATTGAGAGTTTAGAACTGTGAAATGAATCTTCTGTGGAAAGCAATGGAAATCTTTTTGTGTTGCTTAGTTTCATGTTTCCAAAGCATCCCAATATCTTGGGCAATCCTAATGGCATCTGAGGCAGCACCTGAGAGCCCTCTTCTTGTGAACCCAACTGCATACAGTCCACCATTCCCTTTCCACCCATGTGGGAATGGTGCCTTTGGGAACCCTTTCTTGCAAAGGAAATCACCTTCCTGCAGCCATGAAGGAGCATTGCTGCGGTATCCTGTCGCCAACACGACCGAGTCAATGTTGAGCCTCTCGCCGTTAACGAGCTCGACTTGTTTATACGTGAACCGCTTGATTCCGGGAACAACATTGATGTCACCTGATTTGATTTTCTCCAATGCACCAATGTCCAATACAGGGGTCTTCCCTTTTGCGTTCTTGAGCTCCAATGGTCCCATTGATGGGCGTTTAAGCCCGTATTTCTCAACGTTTCCAAGCACCAACCGAGCCAAAATCAACATCAGTTTATCAACGAGCCAAAGGGGCAGCCATTTCATCATCGAAACAGCGATTTCGAATGTCGATTTCCCGAATACTTCTCTTGGAAATACATGAACCTGTTAACAAAAAAAAAAACAACAGAACATTAGAATTTGATCTCCATTTCATGTTTATGTACTGCATGCTTTGAAATTTTAATAACTTACCGAGCTGCGAACCACCATTGATGGTGAAGCATTGTGGTTACAAAGATCAAGAGAGAGTTCCATGCCGGAGTTGCCACAGCCGACGACAAGCACTTTTTGTCCCTCGAATTTCTCCCCGGACTTGTATTCACAAGCATGGATAACTTCACCACCGAAATCCTTCAACCCTTCGATATCCGGTACGACACATTCGGCATTCTCACCGGTGGTAACCACGCCAGCGGCAAATGTACTCGAACTCGGCCTTGTTCGACACGGTCTTGACCCTCCAGAAACCACTGGTTTCATCATAAAAAGCCGACTGCACACACTCATTGAACTTTGGGTTGAGATCAAAATGCTTAGCATATGATTCAAGGTATTCAACGAACTGCTTCCTTGTAGGGTACTCGGGGAAATCCTCAGGGAAAGGCAGTTTAGGGAGTTGACAGAATTGCTTTGGAAGATGAAGCTTAAGCCTGTCGTAGGTGCGTTTTTGCCACAAAGAAGCTATGCATTCGGCTCGTTCAAGCACCACAAAGGGCACCCCTTGCTCTCTTAGGAAAGCAGAAGTGGCTAGCCCCGATGGTTCAGCACCAACTATGACCGGACCATTGACCAAAGTCCATTTACGTTCAGACAAATCTGGATCCTTTTCGTGAAGCTCATGAAACAAGCTCTGATCCATTGTCGAAAAAAAACTATTAAAGTTCTTTGTTTGGTGTTTTTGGTTTTGATTTCTGATGAACACAAACCGGAGATGAAAGAGAGAAATGAAGACAGATGCTTTGTTGAGAAGAGAACTTGATGTTGGTGGTTTGGAGGAGGGGTTTAAATAGGGATAAAATGGTGTAAAAGGTCCCATGTGATCACAATATTTGATAATAATGCAAATTGAAAGGGGTCAATTCCAAATCACAAGCCAATGGCTAACTTTTGTTATTTTATGAAATATTTAATAGAATCTCATATATTATACTTGTAAATTTAAAATTATTTATGTTCTTTTAGACGTTGTAATAACTATACTAATTAAGACTAAGTGGGATTTTATTTTATTTTAAAAAAAATTATTTATCGAACTCATCAAGTAACTTTAGCGGTTGAAGGTAATATTATTATCTCTAGAGGTTTTGAATTCGAGTAGTTGTGCCTCCAAGGTATGAATTGTTAATTGGTTAAAAAATTTCTAAATATATGCTACCTTATAATTACCTTAGATTATTTGAAAAAAAGAATATCTATCATTTCAAAAGGGTTAAATTCAAGTTTTGGCCCCTCTGTTAAATTAAAAATTTAACTTATAATTTTGCCACTTTATTTATTGATTTAGGGAGTTTTTAGCATTAAGAAGGTATTAGGAGGAGAGAGTGGTTGTCATTGAGAAGGTAGAGCTTGATTGTCCAACATGGAATGTGGTGGTAGACTTCATACCAATATTGAGATTCCATTATCAATTATTAAAATATTGTATACGTTCCACCAAAATCAATTTGTAAGTGATCTTTTTAGTTGAATTATTATATCAAACAAGAAAAGGAATAAATATCGAATGCATGAATTCATTTCCACTACTGTTTCCTCATCATTTCCAAATTTGTACGAAATTTTATTCATCTATATAATTTTATTAATTATTGTGCGTAGTAACCCTTCTGATTTTTCAAGCTCGATTTAGATTTAGATTTAGGCTTAATATAAAAATAAGTACTTCAATTACACTTAAAATTAATTTTTGGTGTCTAATGAATTTTTCGTTAAAAGTAGGTGTCTAAAGTTTTTTCCGTTACATTTTTAGGTGTCTACTGTTAAAAGAACCATTAAGTGACAAATGTTACGTCCAGATTTTTAAAAAATATTTTGTTTTTTAAAAAATATAAATATGACATGTGTCACTTAACGATTTTTTTAAGATTAGACACCTAAAAATACAACGGATAAAACTTTAGACGTATATTTTTAATGAAAAATTCTTTAGTCACCAAAACTTTTTTGAAGCATTCTTTAATAACTTATTTTTGTATTAAGCCTTCGATTTATGATGCGTTTTTCTCTTAAAATTTACGGTTTCTTTCTTATAAAAGATTCATGCATGCATGTCAGCATGATGAATTGAGATGGATATCGTTTTAAAAAAAATCAAAGGTGCATGAAGTCCTCAGACTTTTAAAAAAATTATCAATTAAGCTCGTAAGCTTTTTTTTTACACCCAATTAAAATTTTGTACTTCGAAAATTCATCAGTTTATTTATTTGACCGAAGTTGACTTATAAATCTAATAATTATTTTGATCAGTTGACACCACATGTCATGGTGTTGTCAAGTGACATTTCTAAATTTTAATAATATTTTAAAATTAATCTGTATTTTAAAAAATCTTTAAAAAAATTGCAAATTACATGCGGAAGAACCCCTCCAAAAGGTTTCTTTAAAAGATTTAATAATCAAAATTGATCCGAGAGCTTGATTGATTCAATTTTTAGATTCGCATATTTAATTGATTTAATTTTTAAATTTGAATACTTAATTGATTCAATTTTTATGTTGAAAGACAAATTAACTTAATCCGTTAGTTTAAAAAATAATTCAAAAATTAATTGATTTTTCTAGAAGTTTAAGAGCTTCTTCCATCCTTGAGCAAAGACATATAGGGTAAATTATGTATTTAATACTTAAATGTTACAGCTTATAACGAAATCAAATAGAAATTTGGGGATTTGAGAAAATTGGGAATAGACTTAGAAGAAAAAGAACTTTCATTAAATTGCCAGAATGATTCCATTACAATTCTTGTTGCTTAAATTCCATCAGTACAGAAATCTAACAGAATTATTCTGTACAGCTGGCAGTACTAACAAAAATGATCGTTGCTCAAGGTTTCCTTCCAATATTGGGTTGTTCATCCGTAAGCCCCATCCGTTCCTCTGTTGGTATCCTTATTTGGGCCTTCTGCTCTAGGTTAGTTTTCATTTCCCCTAATTTTTTACGTGAAATCCCTAGATTCCTTATTACAACCCCTCTTTTCTTCCACGTTCATAACCTTTCCCTCCCCTTCACTTGATCCTTGTCCCCAAAGATCAAAGTCTATAAATTGGGACTTCAACACAGTATAATCTTCCCAAGTCGTGTTTTCGGCTCCCAAGTTCGACCACTGTATCAACAATTGTGTAACAACCTTATTTTGTCTCTTCACCATTCTCTTGTTGAGCACAATGGCCGAATAGACTTTCATCTGTCCATCATCACTGAGTTCTGGAGGGTTCTTCGAGGTAATTACTCCTTCACGCACCTTCTTCTTTAACATACTTACATGGAAAACAGAGTGAATTTTAGAATGTGTTGGCAATTCCAATTGACACGCAACTGATTCTATTCTCTTCTTAATTTTGTAAGGGCCATAGTACTTTGCTGCTAGCTTCAGATTCTTCCTAACATTTACTGAAGATTGCTTGTAGGGTTGTAATTTGAGGTGAACATCCTCTCCCTCTTGGAATTCTCTGTCATTTTTGTTCTTGTATGCATTATGCTTCATACATTTTGGGCCTTAGCTAGGTTTTCTTTAAGTAACTTTTGTAATTGCTCTCTTTCGACCATCATCTCCTGTACTGAATTGACATTAGTGTTGTTAGTCCAAGTAATCATTGGAGGCTTGTACCTATACAATGCTTCAAAAGGGGTAATTCCTAGGGATTTATGATAGTTAGTATTGTACCACCATTCGGCCAGTGGTAACCATTTTGCCCAAGTACCATGTTTGAGGAAACACATACTTCTCAAGTATTATTCCAAGAACCGGTTCAATCTTTCAGTCTGCCCATCTGTCTCTGGATGGTAAGCGTACTGAAAAGAGTTGTAGTCCCAAACTGCTTCATCATCTCTTTCCAAAAAAGGCTTGTGAAAGTTTTGTCCCTTTCAGATATAACTACTTTGGGAGGTTCATGCAACTTATAAACTTGATCCAAATAAGTCCTAGCTATATCAGTTACTGTATAAGGATGGGATATGGCTAGGAAATGACAATATTTGGAATACTTATCACTATTATCAGTATGCAATTGGATTTCATTGACTGTGGTAGTCCTTCAATGAAATCCATGGTAATAACTTCCCAGGCTTGACTAGGAATAGCAATAGGTTGTAACAGGCCTGGTGTTGTCATATTCTCCCTTTTTATTTTTTGGCATACTTCACAATTCATCACTTGAGTTTTCAATCCTTTTTAGTAAAAATAAGTTTTGATGCCATGGTAGGTTGCTTGAAATCCAGAATTCCTCCTTGAGGGGAATCATGCAAGCACTCCATTATCTTTTTTCTTAAATTTCCATGTTCCCCAATGTAAACTCTGTTCTTACCTCAACACCCCTTTAGTTAACTTCTAAATCAGACTCTTTATTGGAGTCGATTATTGAACCTGTAATAAATTTATGAGCTAAAATATCCCCATTGTAGTTGTTCTCAATTTCTTTCACCCATTCAGGAACTAACATAGTAGTAGTCATTTGCAAGCACTCCTATTCCTCTTCATTTTTTGAACATCCTTCTCGTCTTCAAATCTTCTGGACAAAGCATCTACAACCACATTCAATATGCCTTTCCTATAGTTTATTACATAATCCAACCCCAACAGTTTGGATAACCTTTTTATTTTAATGCTAGTGGTTAACTTTTGCTCCAATAAGTGCTTTAAACGTTTGTGGTCCATATTGATTATGAAAAGGCCATTTTCTAGATAATGTCTCCACTTAGACATTGTCATGAGTATTGTTATATACTCCTTTTCATAAATGGATAAATCTATATGCCTTAGCACTAGAGCCTTACTCAAATAAGCAAAGGGTCTTCATTCATGTATCAAAACAACCCTTATTCCTTTTTTTACTCCAAGAGCTTCACACATAGCTACTACAAGAGCTAGTACAGGAGCATAAGTCTCCAAGCAAAAATGTTTTGTTGAATTTGGGAAGAGCTAGTACAAGAGCTTCACATATAGCTTGCTTCAGTTCTTTAAAAGTTTTTTTTTCTTCTGTATTCCAAATAAATGCTCCATTTTTTAGTAAACCTGTCAGTGTTTTACTTAGTTCTCCATACCCCTTTATGAACTTCTTATAATATCTTGTAAGTCCTAGAAAGCCTCTCAATGACTTGAGATTCTTTGGTACTGGCCATTGCTGCATTGCCGCATTGCCTCAACTTTGGAAGGATCAGTAGAAATTTCTCCTGTAGAAATTGCATACTCCAAATACTCCACTCTAGGTTATCCAAAAAAATTATTTACTCATTTTAGAATACAATTGATTGATCCTTAAAATTTCCACCACTACCTTTAAATGTTGCTTGTGAGCTGAAAGGTTAGGGATATACACCAAAATATCATCAAATAATACTAATACAAACTTTCTCAAATAAGGACCAAATAATTCATTCATTAGTGCTTGAAAAGTGGCAGGTGCATTTGTTAACCAAAAGGGTATTACCTTAAACTCATAGTGCCCATGATGTGTCCTGAAGGCTGTTTTGGGAATGTCCTCTTCTTTAACCCTTATTTGCCAATATCTTAATCTCAAATCTATCTTAGAGAAATAGGAAGCTTCTGCTAATTCATCCAACAAATCTTCTACTACTGGAATTGGAAATTTGTTCTTTACTGACACAACATTTAATTGTCAGTAATCCACACACATCCTTTATGTCCCATCTCTTTTCTTTACAAACATGCAAGGTGAAGCAAAATGACTCTTACTGGTATGAATAATTGAAGTAGATAACATTTCCTTAATCTGTTTTTCAATTTATGCCTTCTATGGGTTTGGAAATCTATATGGTATGAGATTTACTGGTTGAGCTCTTTCTTTGAGTATCACTACATGATCATGACTTCTAATAGGAGGCATTTTCTTAGGTTCTTCAAAAATATCTTGATACTCCTCTATTAATGGTTGTAGTTCAACTGGAAGGTTGGATTATACTATTTCCATGTTCAAGAAATATGTTTCTCCTATCATTTCTGGTTCTTTTTCAGTAATCATCTGCAGTTTGGATTCTGAAATCAATTTCATGGGTGGACACCTCTTTTTTCCTTCCAGTTTAATCTTCTTCTCCCCTATTTTAAAAGTCATAGTCAACTCCTTGAAATCCATGAGAATTGGGTTATATTGACTCATCCAATCAACTACTAACACCATGTCACTTCCCCCCATATTCAAAACTCTAAAATCATACTCAAAGACATTCCTTTGCATTTTCCAACTCAACTTGTTACTCTTGACAGTGCTATATAATTTCTCTTCATTAGCAACTGTGATAGCCAAATGATATGTTTGTTCCACTTCCAATCCTTCCTTAGCTTATCTTGGAATGATGAAATTGTGTGTACTCCCACCGTCTACCAAAATGTTCAAGGATTTTCCTTTGATTACTCCTTGAAGCCTCAGAGTATTGTTTCCCACACTACCAACAAGAGCATTGATGAAAATCTCCAAAGCTCATTGTTCCTTATCTTCAGATTCTTCTTCCTTACTCTCCTCCTCATCTTCCTCTATATTTTATTCCTCCTCCATCATATTAAGATGTTTAAGTTTGCATTGATGACCAGGAGTGAATTTTTCTCTACATTTAAAACACAGGTTATGTGCTCTTCGATACTCAATCAAGGTTTGTTTGTTTGGAGAATTGGTGACTGAATTTTTCTGGATCGATGATACAACCTAAAACTTTTGTGCTTGAAAATATGTCCCCTGGTAGTTGTTTTTGAGTGAGTGTTGCTTCTTTTTTCCTTCAATCTCTAATGATAGTTCACACAGCCTGACCTTCCTATAAGCTTCATCCAAACTTTTGGGTTCATGCATCCTTACCCAATGTTTAATTTCTTCCTTTAATCCACTCAAAAACATAGACACAAAATAGTCTTCCCCTAAATAGGAATTGTGTTGTAGCATGAATGGTTTGAGCTCCTCAAACTTCTCTTGATAGCTTTCCACTGTTGATTTTTGCAGAAGTTTACTAAATTCTTTAATCACATTAATATAGTTCTTGTCACAAAACCTGCTACATAAATCTTCCATGAATTCCTGCCCCTTCTACATAATATATTCATTATACCAATTTTCAGCTTTACCTGTTAAATACATTGCTGCTATTTTCATTTTCTGTTCATCAGGAATTGCAAAAATGGTGAAGTACTTTTGGCATTTCTTTACCCAACTCATTGGGTTTTCACCTTCAAACATATGTAATTCTATCTTGGGTCTTAATGTCAAGGTTTGGTTTTGTACACTCTTTTTCATACAAATATGGGTCTTTAGAGAGTGAAGTGCTTCCAGCTTGGTGATTATTCCCTTCTAAATTCAATTTCGGGTTTTGTCATAGTGGAATAGGTGGTTTGTAGTATTCTGGTTTAGGAGGTAATACTCCAGGTTCTTCAGGGTAAAAATAATATTTTTCATGCTCATTTATCACTGTCACTTGTGTAGGATTTTTTACTTCAGACTTATGCAGAGATGTAGTAATTACTTGGTCATTCTTTTCAGGAGTGTTCTGCTCATGTTCATCGTTCACCTTGGATACACAGCTCAATATTTTTTGCAAGTATCCTTGGGTTTCATCCATCCTATCTTCCATAGTCTTCATTCAGTTTTCCCATTCTCCTTTTTGTTCTTCCCACCATTTAGGAATCCGAGTTTCATTTCCTGTTTTCTCGTGACTGCTTTGTGTGGCTGCTGGTTCAACCGTTTCACCCATCTATTGGATTTTCTTTTGCTTACCCAGTTTGAAGTTGGATCTTTACTAAGCTTTGATTACCAATTGTTATAGCTTATAACGAAATCAAATAGAAATTTGAGGATTTGAGAAAATTAGGAATAAACTTAAGAAGAAGAAGAACTTTCATTAAATTGCCGTAATGATTTCCATTACAATTCTTGTTGCTTAAATTCCTTCAGTACAGAAATCTAACAGAATTATTCTATACAGCTGGCAATACTATCAAAAATGATCGTTGCTCAAGGTTTCCTTCCAGTAGTGGGTTGTTCATCCGCAAGCCCCATCCGTTCCTCTATTGGTATCCTTGCTTAGGCTTTCTGCTCCAGGTCAGTTTTCATTTCCCCTAATTTTTTACTTGAAATCCCTAGATTCCTGATTACAATCCCTAAAGTCTCCCCTTTTTCTCCACGTTCATAACATTAAACTATCAGTTTTAGTCCATTTTATTACCTAAACTTTTAATTTTTTCAAGATCATACCTAAAGTTTAGTCTTTGTTTCATTTTAGTACTCATCGTTAAAAACTTTAGTTTTGTTTCATTTTAGTAACCCATCCAAATTTAACATTATGTTTAAAAAAAAAGTTTAAGTATTAAAACGGACCAAAACATATAGTTTAGGTACTAAACGTGTTAATTTTTTTTACGGCGGGGTACTAAAATGAAATGAACACTAAACGTTGGGTATGACTTTAAAAAAAATAAAAGTTTAGGTATTAAAATAGATCAAAATTGATAGTTTAGGAATTAAATGTGTAGTTTACACAAATATATATATAAGGAGTATTGTATATGGACTAAATCTTGAATTTATGCATACTGAAGGGATTGCAACTATGATTTGACCCAGTTGAGGTGAAAATCAATTAAACCAAAGAGGAAGGAAAGAGATTAGAAGAACTAGGAAGCAAAGAAAATGACCCAACATCCTCGTTTGATTCTACGGACCCACTTCTTGAAAGCTAAATGAAGATAGAATTGATCTTTTTTATATAAAATAAAATAAAATGGGAAATAATAAAGTAAAAGAAAGAAAGAAATAATGAGTGGGAATGAAGCCAGAGAAGCAAAGAGAAGGGTGGTGAGTAGGAAGGAGATGATGCTCCCACGTGGAGCGGAATAAGGCGGGGGAGCTCAATAGTGTCACAATCCCACATCGCCCCCACCTCTTGGTATTGCAGCTTCAAGGCTGTTTCTACCCACACAAACTTGTACGCCCATTCTGCCAACCGTCTCTCACTTCAAGAATCTTTTTATTAATTTATTAATTAATTAATTTAAATTAGACACTACACAGATGATGATAATATTTTTATTTAGATTTATTCTATTTATAAACGTTAGAATTAAGATTTTTAACTTTATTTAAAAGATCTAATACTTCATCTTATTGAACTAAGTGATTGTTGATATCTTCTATATATTTATATAAATTTCATGTCTTTTTCCTCTATCTTATTCTTTCATTTTATAAGAAAAATCGTTTTTTATTGAACTAAAGTGATTACATGAGTATTTGTTTTAAAGATTATCAATCATTTGACAGTGAAAACTCAAATATATTTATAGTCTATGATATTCGAATCTGAGACTTCTAATAGTAACAATTATATTTTTAACCACTGAAGTAACTTGGAGTTTAAATTTATTATAAGATCACTTTTGTTAATTCGATTTATTTTCTTCACGTTAAGATTCAAACATAAATTTAGTTAAAAGATCTAATACAATAAATAAATAGTTGATATTATCATATTTGAAATTTTAGTCGATAATAATTAATTTTATAAATAATAGGTGTGTAACATATTATATGTACATGATTGATGATATGACATATATTATGTGCATTAAAGTAATAACGTATATCTTATGTTATTGTTTTGGATATATAAAAATTATACAATAATAACAAGTATTGATCATTAATTAACTAATAGCTCCAATTTAGTAACGAATCATATTGTCCTAAAATGATGAGTTAAGAGTACTTCAAAAAAAAAAGTCAAAGTGAATTATTTTGTTAGACGTTAAGGGTGAATTTAAATATTATATCTCAAAATATTTACTCTTACTAATATTCATTGTGAATTACATAGGGACATAAGAATTTTTTAGTTTTATATTGATTTAAAATCATTGTATGAATATAAATGGGAAATAAGAATTAATAAATTTTATGTACTCCAAAACAATCATATCCATATACGTATGAGCACCTCGTACACATAGAAAAGGGATATGAAAGCAGAGAACAGTGAAGAGAGAATATTCTGCAAGCATGGTAAAGATAATCTGGCAAGTACTAGGATGATTTTGTGAGGGTGAAAGCATGATATATTCAAAAGCTTCATTCATGATACGTGGAGGGCCATTAACCCCATGCTTGTTTAACGTGCAATTGAATCCTCTCCTGATTAAGAAATATCGAAGCCTTTTATGCCCATAATTATTAGCTTGGTTGAAAGCTTCCTTTTAGGGTTCCTTTCTGTAGTTGTACTTTCTTTGAATAGGTCTGTCAAACTACGGCTTTGTGACCGTGTAAAGAAAAAGAAATTTTCGTCATAAATGTCTAAATTATATTTAAAATTATTTTTTAGCGAATATTTATTTATTTTTTGTTAAAATTATATGTCTAATTTTTTTTGTTACATTTTTAGATGTCTAACATTAAAATAAACCGTTAAGTGAAATGTGTCATGTTTATATTTTTTTGAATTTTCTAAATAAAAATATTATTTTTTTAAAAAAGGAAAAGAATTTAGAACCCCATTGCGCCTACCGAATCACTTTCTCCATCCCCATACTTTCTCTCCATCCATCTCTCCTTTCAATCCTCATCCCCGACAATAGATGAATGAACTTTGATGACAGATGTACGAAGAATAGCCGGAATCATCGACGTCGAAAGGAATCACACCACTGCAATCATTCATTTTTTACTGCAATCATCCTTTTTTTACTGCAATCATCGCTTGAATATTGGGGATTTGGCTATTAGGTGTCCAAACAATCGGGTACTTCGAGATTTCGACCAATTGGCGGCAGTTGTGATGGCAGGTGGTGGTGAGGGGATTAAAATTAAGGTTTTTGGGATTTGGATTTTTTATAATTTCAACAAATTTTGGGATTTTTTATAAAAATAATAATTTTAAGTTTTTAAAAATATTTTTTAAAATTTTATATGGCTTACACGTGTCAAATAACAAATAAATTTAACGACGGTTACGGTCCAATCACCTAAAAGTGTAACACAAAAAACATTAGACACATATTTTTTTTTAAAATTCTTTAGGCACTAAAAGTCAATATTAAACTCATATATTATAATGTGTTCATGTTATTTTTTGTATCATTTTATATTTTATATTTATACATGTATTAGTTAAATAATATTATTTTATATATTGAGGTTAAAAATATTCTTAGAGTTCTATTACTATAATTTATCCTATTTAAGGTTTAGTATTAATGTATTATAGGTTTAGAGTTTAACATTAATATTTAGAGTCATTTAAATATCTCATCCATTTTTCTTTTAGACGTGGGATTAATGTTTTCCAGTTAAGTGTAATATTTTTCCTCGCTAAATTTTGGGAAACTCTTGTTACGGATCATCGTTACATTTATCTATTATGTCTATCTCATCTAATTGGACACTTAACTTGAAATTAAACCGTCAAAAAATGTTTTAATATAATTTAATACGGATCATCTTCTTAAAAGATATGTACAATAGAATTATGACATCGAAGGTTGAGAGTTTTTTTTTATGATATTATTTCATGAATACAAAATTGACGCCGTTTGGGGGGTGGGGGAAGTGTGTGTAGGGAAGGATGTGCATGGGCATTGATGTCGACCTTGAATTCCATGTAAGTCTCTCTTTTTTCATGAAAAGATTGAGAGCTACGTGGGACGTTTGGCGTTTTTAAGACTAACCATATACTAACATCATTTCCAACTTACCTCTATTTCATTATTGCCCACTTCAAGACAATTCAATATAAACAAATAACAGCTACAAAACAACCCTCCAAATGCATCAAACAGATTCGAACATGTATCATTATATAATACGGAAAATGAAGATAAAAAGTGGTATAAAAACTTAATCCTGGAGAGTCAGTTAGTCGTATCCCATGCATGATACCCAATATCTTGATCTGATGGAGATATGTGTGTATTTTTTGCTATGCCCCAAAACCCCAAATGGAACAGCCTTGCACTCATCGGGATGGGTAGGTCGGGTTCGATTTTTGTCCACCTGAATTTGATTTGATATAACACATTTCTACTCGTTACATGATCTGAGTATACTACCTTATACACGTCACTTGATCCAGGTTAAGCGAAACTTCACTTGACCTGAAATCTGACTCAATTTTTAGAGTAAAAACTTACACTTGATCCGATTAGATATACATAAATTATTTTTAGTAGGTAAGATAGAGATCTAATTGAAAAAATATATAAAAAGAGAGGTATTTGTAGTTATTATCCTTGAATATATAAAACTCAATTATAATATTATCTTCAGAACGAATTGGATTAAATATTTTTTTATCTTAAAATCTAATCCAACCTAATTTTCTTTTAAAAAAAATGATCTTATTAGATAGGAACTCAACGAATTCAGATTAAATATTAATTGCTTCACCACCCCAAAGTTTCTACTTTTAGGGTTGGAGGGATTGTGATGACCAGTGCAATATATCTTCCTCAAGTACTTCTTTATTATAATTCAACATGATTAGTTTAGAGGTTTTTGTGTTTCCATGAATCATATCGAATAACCTTTTTTCACGAACAGTCGGCGCTGTACTTTGATGTGGAAATTAGTGGAAGATTGAGCTCCTGTAAAATATATGATGACAACCCTATTAATAATTAATCTGAATAGTAAATTATAACCCCAAAAGGCTAAATTTGCTCAAATCCATGATTATTGTTTTGGTCACGCGTAATGAAAAGTTCAAGAAAGGCAAAATGTAGTCGGCATAAAATATTATACATCATTGAACTGGCTTCTCATCACCAGCTTCTGTATTGCAGATGGAACCTCAGTTGCCAATGCCAAGCACAAGGCTGTGTGTTTCGGGGAATACAAACTTTGAAAATATAATTTTTATTTGAAATATTTAAATGTGTTATTTCTCAAACTATAACTTCATTTTAAATAGTTCTTAAACTTTAAAATAATTTATATTATTCTATTTTAATTCTTTCATTTACACGTTAATTTTACTGATTTGTAAAAGTGTTGAGAATTGAAACAGTGGCTTAAAAAATTAATTTATTTTTAATGTGAGTTTAAAAAAATATTTTCTTTTGAAGATTCTATTTTTGTTAAAGGTTACATATTCAATTATCAAGACCTTTCAAAATAAATTAATTATTTTCACTAATAAAACTAACATCAACAAAATATTAAATGGAATGAAACTAATAATTTGAATATTGATACGTTTAAAAATTTAAAACATTTTAAAATAAGATCATAATTTAAAGATGTGTATAAAATGTTTGAAAATTAAAGATTAATTAAAATATATAATATATTTTTATAAGAAATGTGTACATATTTAATTAATGCATGAATTCTCTCTATAGTTATTAAGGGTGTGAGATACTTATTCAAGGCAATGATATACGTGGCGATGGTGATGAATCGAACGGCGGCTGCTAAAGATTTTGAATGGGGATATTAATGCTAGAGCTTCTTTGTTATGTGTAAGTTCCTATTGTTAAAAAATTAAGACCCTATAATTTAAAACTTTTATAAAGATTAATTTATTAAGTAGTTTTATTGGTAAAGATGAATATTATTTTTTTTAAAAGATTTTATATTTGAGTATTTGCATAATTAGGGATGAAAAACGAGCGGGATACGTGCGGATATCCCTTCCCTCATCTTCATATCCACTTAATACTTTTATATCTACCACATACCTACTATTCACGACAGGTAAATTTTTAAATCCACTTCTGTTCACGCATGTACATTCTCAAATCCACCCCCATACCCACTACCTAATTGTATACTTATCACTCATCCCGTACATATCTGTATTCGCTCGTACCCACCAATCTGAGATAAGAGAAATGACGATCTTTGACTTTAAAAATGTTTATAGCCTAACATTTGGTTAAATTACAAGCCATGTCCTATAACATCTTAAAATATATAGAATAGTCTCTAAAATTATACCCAAATTCATAATGGTTTAAAAATTATATGGTGGGTAGTTAGTGGACGGCGGATGGCGGGCGGGTAAATCTCAAACCCATTACTACTATTGCGTGCTGTGAGTACTATAAATTGGACGTAAATTATGTGCAAGTACACAATCACACAAGTAATATAGAGTGAGTGAGTATTATTCCCACGAGGACTGGAGAAAATTACAAGTTAAGTTAAAGCACGAATACTAAATTATCTAAGTATAGTTAGTGTGGTGATATGAAAATGTAATGAAAAAAATGGAATGTGTGTGGATAGGGGTGTAATGGTATTATGGAAATGTTACAACAATGTGAGATGTGATGGCAATGTGGCAGATAGAAATGTCAATGCAATGAAGATGTATTTTAAAATGTGAACAACTGAAAATGTCAATGCAAAATGAGTTGGGAATTTGGAAATAAGTAAGCAAACTTAATAATCCTCACATGACAAGCTACTATGGGAATAAATTGGTGAGGTTACTAAGGAATCCTAAGCCTTGTTTTTTAGAATGGTCTAAACTTCTATGGTTCACTTGCTTGACAGAGTTCACTAAGAGTGCTCCTATGCTATCTCTAGTCATGGAACCTGACAGGCAAGAATGCTAGGACAAATCCTTTCGGCATGAGCAACAACATCTAACCTATCAAAAAAGCTCAACTTCTATTAGTCGTTGAAATCATACCTTAGTTTCTCTCGAACACTAATGTTGTATTAGGCTCTAGTTATTAGCTAAAACTCATTGTTCACGTTGATCCAACTTAGTTTTTCTCGAACACTAAGTAATATACTTAAGAATTGGTCACTCTCATGCCTTCTACAATATTAAGTAATTCAAATAATGAACAAACAAGTGATAAACATAAAAGCATCAACCATTAAGTAAAGAAAAATACTTAATCATCCACCATAAACCTACACTATATAAAGATTAGTTCATAATGGGGTTCGAAATATCCAAGAGAACAATTTGTTTCATAAAACCCAAGAAATCAAATGAAAATAAAAGCATAAGGGTGGATGAAAATCCCAATATGCGCTGCTAGTTGCACCTCGGACCACCATGAACGACAGCTTAGCAATGCTAGCTCCTTTCGGACATCTAGCTCGCCACTCTCTCGAGCTTGGCTATGGAGGAGACCTTTAGAAAAGATGAAAGGGGAAAGAAAGTTGGAAACTTTCAGCTGCCTCCCACTCTTGCTTAGCTTACTTTTTCCCTAAAAGAATTCTTCCTTTGATTGTGTGGTCACCTTTTCTATTTATACTAGGGGAATACCCTAGGTTTTAGTGCAAAACTTCCTATAGTATCCTCATGTACATTCCCCTCACATGAATAAGGGTACAAAATTGGAAGTGGTCTCCTCTAAGGGGTTAGCAGCAAAAAACACGTGAGCATTGGACAACTGACAACTCCCATAAAATATCTTTTTGACTGTTGTCTTTTTATACGCACAGAAGTCATCTCAAATTACCTTTGAAATTCTCCTTCCTCACCATCAACAATTCTCCATGCTTACCTATTGCTTCATCACCTGCACATCATTAGCAAACACAACATCCCCGTAAATAGCACCATTTACAAAATAATACGTCACAAAAAATATAAACCACCAAATGCAATTATATGCTTCTAAATACACCTATATAAACTTACATTTGCTCCAAGATAGCTAATAACTTAAGTGAAAATGCCCTAAATATAGCCGTTTTACAGAGTTATCACACTATCAAACTTAAACTATTGCTTGTCCCCAAGCAATGGATAACAGTTAAAAAAAGAAAAATATCATGGAAAAGTTCAGTTTCAGGACTGTCATATGGGATAGAGTTTTAGCCCTTAGAAATGTATTGGCATCAACAAGTTAGACAGGTGGAGATTTCAAGAATATTACCCTAAGACAAGGTCTTTTGTGAGTGAGTGTATCCAATCTATGCTTAGTCAAGTTAGAAAAATTATAAAGAAAATTTATTATTCTACCATAACATGTTTTTAAATTTAAGCACAAGTTCATTACTCTCATTTCCATTTAACTTAACCAATTCTTTTTACATTGCTACGAGAAGAGTCAACCTATCACAACTACCATCCCACACTCTAGATGAATGGGAGCATACATTCCATCCCCAAGCTAGCCAAGTAGAGTCATCCCATGACTACTTTCATTCACTCGTATACCTATGGCTGTCATTTATTAAAATACGATATCCAGGCAATGCCATAACAAAGAGGAGTGACCCTCTACAGTTATGTCGAAGTATTTATTCACAATTAACCATAATTCAAAATATATAATGGATTTTAATTTAAGCAATTAAGTTCATTCTCATTAATACACACTGAGGCATTCAAGCTTTCTTTCCTAAAAAATTCTTAAAATTCCTAAACATAGAAAGCATACAATCGTATAACAATTAAAAACACAAATAATCAAGTCCTAGAGTAAATCCTATCCGACTCCAAAGTCATGTACATTCAATTCATAATAGCCATAAGAATTCATCATCATCATCATCAGGCATCATCAACTTATTCAAACAAAATATCCTAATTCTTACTAATGTCATGGTAAATTAATTCTGCTAACACTAACATGCAAATGACTTACTAAGAACATTACCACCCCTAAACTGGAGGGATGCATTATCCTCAATGAATAAAATAAACTAAGTTAAAACTAACTACATGTCATACAATGCAATGCAAGATACCTCGACTTATCTAAGATGGTGGTGGTGTCGTGATGGTTGTGATGCACCTATTCAACAGGGGTGGGCTAGGCTCTAAATCTGATGGAGGCTCCACGGGTGGGAATTAAATATGCTCAGGTTCCATAGCGGTTGGACTCTCCACATCATCAGGCTTATTCAATCATCACTTAGTTCTGCACACGGGCAATTGTTACGACATTTCTGTTGGCTCGGTCATCTCTCCGTGGAGCTCTTTAGTAGTAGCGTGGGCCTCCATTAGCTTTTCTGGCTTGGCTTGAGTTTCTGATCTATTAAAAAACTAATATTAAAATAAATAAAGCAAATATAGAAAATAAACACAATCAAAACAAAACAAAAAATACTATAAAAATAAAGAAGGTTGAAGGAATCCAAGCTACAAAACATTCTGAATTGATATGACAGTTTTGTCGCGTTCGATTAGAGCACCAATATAATCCAAAAGGCCCAATACATATAATAGTTCCACCTTCAGTGTGAGCTAACAAAGCCTAAATATGCTCTTTTAAAATACTCTTTTTAGGGATATGCTTTTAATCATTTGGTCAGCACATTCTTTGAAGAGGTATGTGTAATTCTAATAACAGTAGTGAACATCGTGCGTGAACTTTCTCTTTCCCTGGCTATTCAAATCAGGAGGCAAAATACGACTAACGAGAAAATTGACAATATCAATGTACTACGAAATTGCCGCAGCAAATAATAATTTCTCATTAAGAAATTCCTCCTTAATTTCTAATTCATTCTTAGTTCCTTTATAATTTCAAGCCTAGAAAGATGCAACTACTTGGTTTTTAATCATAAACAAATTCTCATTGAATCCCAAGTAAACATATTTAAGATGCGATGACAAATGTTTTAATTCTAAGGAGGGTGCATATTGTAATGAGGGCTTAGGAGGAATAAATTCATCGAAATCAAGGGGTTCAAAGCATGTACCTGGTCTAGCTGAGAGTAAACTAGACAGTTGTACCTTTAATGAAAATCCTCAACCTCCTCTTTATTGTCCTTATCAAAGAGCTTTTCATAATCATCTAATGTATGAAATTGTTGTGGCAAAGATGATCTACTTCCCCTTCTATCATTGTGTCCATTTCTAAAAGGATATGTCATTCTTCAAAATCATCCACATACTTGAGTGAACGAAAGACATTCACGGTCACACTTTGATCGACCACTCGTATAGTGAGTTAACTCTTCTCACAATCAATAAGAATGCAACTCATGGCTAAGAAATGTCTCCCTAAAATTATGGGTACATTGGCATCAACCTTTCAATCAAGTATAAGAAAATCAGTTAGGAACACAAATTTATCTACCCTCACTATGATATCTTCGATCCTTCCCTCGGGACAACATGGGATCGGTTGGCTAGTTGCAAAATAATGTAGGTAGGTCTTGCATTACCCATCCCAAGCTTAAAAAATATTGACTCGGGCATTAGATTCACACTTGATTCAAGGTTACATGTTGTCTTCCCAACATAGTTATCTCATATAGAATATGGAATAATGAAGTTTCCCAGATCTTTTTGCTTTGGCGACAGCTCAATGCGGAGAATAATTCTTTTATCGTGGTAATTGTCTCAAACTTACCAGTTTTTCTCTTCTTGGTGACAATTTCCATAAGAAATTTGGAATATATGGGCACCTGATTGATGGCCTCCAGAAATGGGACATTATTATAAAGCTGGTTAAGGATGTTAACAAACTTCTTGAACTATACATCATCATTGTGTTTTTTCAGCCTTTGAGGGAAGAGTGGTGGGGTCTGACTTCTTCTACTGATGGGGTGGAAAATGATTTTACTGTGGCATTTTTGTTTGCTCCTTCAGTAGGCTCACTAATTATGCCCTCGTCCTTGTCCTTCTCTTTGAGTGTCTCTTCTGGTAATTTTGATTCTACCTACACATTAACAGGGTAGAATCATCAGTCTTTCTTCCCTCAAACTTGTCTTATTGATTGATTTGGGTGCCACTCCTTAGAGTGAGTGCACTAAATCACTCATTCCCATGAGGTTTAGTGACTTCAATGTCACTAGGTAGACGCACTGGCTGGCGTTCTTATAATGATGTGATAATTTGTCCTACCTGACCCTTCAAAGCTCTCAAAGACAAGCTATGGCTTTGCAACAATGTTCCTTGACTTTGTAGTAAGACTCATTGATTCTTCATAGTTGTAGAATTTTCATGTAGCATAGTCCTAGTGCTTGCTATTAATTCTTCCATGGTAGCCTCCAACGAGTTGATATTAGATGAAGAATATGCCTATTTGTTAGAATTTTTCCACGGCATATTAATTTAAAACCTTAGGGCTCATTTACATTCTGCTTCCAAGTGGGATGACTAGCATTACTTGCTCCTTGATTTCTCTACGAAAAATTAGGATGTTGATGTCACCTTAAGTTGTACGTATTGGAGTAGGGGTTGTTGTTATTGCTTCGATTAAAATTGCCCACATATTAGGTGGATTCATGATTGTCTGGGCACTCACTTTCATGGTGATTTCCACGATATACGAAACATGCTGAGCTGGCAACCTTCACTTCTTTCACCTCATTGGAACATTGCAAGTTCGTTAACATATTTATGATAACGGAGAGTTGGGTGGAGATTGAATTCTTAACATTTAGCTCAATGTCCCTGGTGTCCTCTCCTTATTCCAAGCCTTGAAGAAGGAAACTGATATTCATTGTTTGATATCCTATGTCAAAAGCCTCTTCAGGTGATTTGTCTAGCAAAGTGTCATTTGCCAAAGCATCTAGCATCATTTTGGTGGGTGCATTGACTCCATTGTAAAACATCACAACTTGAGTCCAATATTGAAATCCATGATTAATATACTTTCGAAGCAATCCTTTATATCGATCCCAACACTCATGCATAGACTCGTCATCATTTTGATGATAAGATGCTATGTCATTTTGAGTTGAGTGTGCATGTTCGGCTGATTATACCGCAGTAAAAAACATTTGCATAGATCGACCACGAATCCATCGAATTGGATGAAATTCCACTCAACCAAGACCTCGCTCGGTCACGCAAAGAATAAGGGAATAATTAAAGCTTCAACACATCTTCATGCACTCCTTCTTGACTAAAGGAATCACATACTTCTAAGAAAGCACGAATGTATTGTATGGCATCTTAATGATGCATGCCACCAAATTGTCCTATTGAGTTCAACATGTTGAACATGACTGGTTTAAGCTCGAAGTAGGTTACCTGGATATTAGGAGCTATAATCCCTGAATTGAGATAATCCAAGATAGAAGCTAAGTGATCTCGAATAGCTCTAGGTCGAAGTACAATTCCAACATTCTGATTTTCCGTAACATTTGGATCTATTGGATCTTGCACTTGCAAACTTCTTGGTTTCGAACACCGTATATGGCTCTATTAGCACGTTGAGCACATCATCTTTGACGGAATAAGGTGTTCAATCTTAGGTACTAAAGGATATAAAGATTATTTAATAATCCTTCTGATCATGCAATGGCAAAACATGAAAAAGAAAAACAACAAAAACAACAAGTAAAACTATACTAGAAAAAAAAAAAAAAACAGGAGTAAAATAAAAATGCTATAACAAAACTTTTAAACTTCTAATTGTCAATCCCTGTCAATGGCGCCAAAACTTGTTGCGTGCTGTGAGTACTATAAATTAGATGCAAATTATGTGCAAGTATACATAATCACACAAGTAATATAGAGCGAGTGAGTATTGTTTTCACGAGGATTAGAGGAAATTGCAAGTTATGTTAAAGCACGAATACTAAATTATCTAAGTATAGTTAGTATGGTAATATGCATAAATGAAAATGTAATGGCAAAATGGAATGTGTACGGATGTGGGTGTAATGATATTGTGGAAATATTATGGCAATGTGAGATGTGATTTCAATGTGGCAGATGGAAATGTCGTGGCAAATGAAAATGTCAATGCCAAATAAGTTGAGAATTCGAAAATAAGTAAGCAAACTTAATAATACTCACACGACAAAAAATATAGGAATGAATGGTGGGGTTACTAAGGAATCTTATGCATTGTCTTTTAGAATGGTCTAAACTTTTATGGTTCACTTGCTCAACAGAGTTCACTAAGAGTTCTCCTATGTTATCTATAGTCATGAAACCTGATAGGTAAGAATGCCAAGACTAATCCTCTCGGCCTGAGCAACAACATCTAACCTATCGAAAAAGCTCAACTCCTATTAGTCATTGAAATCCTATCTTAGTTTATCTCGAACACTAATGTTGGATTAGGCACTAGTTATTAGCTAAAACCCATTGTTCATGTTGACCCTCCCTTAGTTTCTCTCAAACACTAAGGATCTTTAACTTAGTTTCTCTTGAACACTAAGTAAAATACTTAAGAAATGGCCACTCTCATGCCTCCTACAATCCTAAGTAAAAACAATGAACAAACAAGTAATAAACATAAAAGTATCAACCATTCATTAAAGAAAAATACTTAATCATCCATCATAAACTCACCTATATAAAGTTTAGTTCATGGTGGGGTTCGAAATATCCAAGAGAATAATTCGTTTATACAACCCAAGAAATCAAATAAAAATAAAAGTATAAGGGAAGACGAAACTCCCAACGCGTGCTGCCAGTTACTCTTCGGACCAACATGAATAACATCTTATCGATGCTAGCTCCTCTAGGACGTCTAGCTCGCCACTCCCTCGAGCTTGGCTATGGAGGAAATCTTTTGAAAAGATGAAAGGGGAAAGAAAGTTGTAAACTTTTAGTTGCCTCCAACTCTTGTTTAGCTCACTTTTTCCCTAAAAGAATTCTACCTTTGACTATGTGGCCACCTTTTCTATTTATACTAAAGGAATGTCCTAGGTTTTAGTGAAAAGATTCTTATAGTACCCTAAGGTATTCCCCTCACGAATAAGGGTACAAAGGTTGGAGTGGTCCCCTCCAAGGTGGTAGCAGCAGAAAACACGTGAGTGTTGGACATCTGGCAACTGCATAAAAATATTTTCTTCATTTTTGTCTTTTTATACGCATAGGAGTCATTCTAAATTGCCTCGACAATTCTCCTTTGCTTACAATCTAGGAATGCAACGGTAATTCTCCCATGTATCCTTTGCTTCATCAACCTGCACATCATCAGCAAAACACAACCTTCCCCGTAAAATAGCATCATTTACAAAAATATGCCACGACAAAACATAAACCACAAATGCAATTATATGCTCCTAAATGCACCTTATATGAACCTACATGGCTATAAGAGCTAATAACTTAAGTGAAAAGGCCCTAAATATAGCATTTTTACGGAGTTATCACCTACCCATTACCCATGACAAGTATAAGTTTTTACATCTACACCCGCCTATACCACTAAACTTATACCATCTCTGCCCCAATTATAGCGGGTACAATACAAAATTCACAAAATTATACTCGTCTGTCATCCCTATGTGTAACTTGTATTTGTAGGATGCGTATGCACTATTAATAGATTAATTTTTTTGAGCAAATACTAACTTATATTATTATCGCAAACTATTCAAAAGAATTATAAATATATTTTAAGTAGATGGGCTAACTATAAAATAGTATTAATTACGTATCAATTATTTTATCAATTATTTTAAAAAATAATAATAAAATTCTTTTAAATAATATTAAATATATTTTTAATATTTTTAAATATTAGATACCTCAATACTAAAAGCGTCCCTCCACTTACTTCTATATATTTTCATTAATATTTTTAAATAACGTCAATCAAAACTACTCAAATTTGTAAATTTTTTATTCAAAATCTAAGTTGTGTGTGATGACTATATGTATGATCCTCAAACTTGAGATCATTACTATCTCAACATATTGTTGTATGTTTTGATACAATTAAACATGCTCCGTAAACTGGTTGCGCTATAAAGACTGATATTGAACATAACACGATATATGTAATGAGTTGTGAATGATCAAGACAATATTTATCCTTCCTACATAATAGGAAATATATCACAAGTCACTTGATTGAGTGAGACTAGAATATATGGCCATGCTCGAACAAATTGATATAAGATATCACAAGTTGTTTGTTTAATTTTAGTATACTCTATATATCAAGAAACATTAGATGGGCTATACAAGTGTGATTATTCCAAGACTTGTGTCTATTCTAGATATAAAGGACAAAAATATATAATACATAAAGGAGTTAGTCACTAAGAGGTTATGTCGAATCATGATTTCTTGTTACTTAGATGACAATGATATTGCTAGATGTCACTCATTGTTTGTAATATTATAATGGTTCTAATAAATACTATTCAGAAACCTACAGGGTCACCCCATGTTTGGAATGACCAATTATAAATGAGTTACACATGTACAATAAAAGTGTACATGATAAAATGTATAATTAACATTAATATATATTTGATATATATGCGTGTAATTTTAATTATACAAGAAAATGTTGATTTATATTAAAAGAATATAACTAGGGCAATTATATTTCTATCTATTAAAATTTGGAATAAAGCCCTAAGGGTTAGGGCGACACGTTATAAATAGAATATGATGGCCTAGCAGCTTAGTCTTCTTGGGTGAAATTTCTCAAAACAGTTTTGAGAAAGAATTGCTTTAAACCAGGTAAACTGAGTAGAGGTCGAGACGTTTTTCGTGAAGGCTTAGGATTGAACTGTCCGTGACTGCTGCCGATTTGTTGTTATTCTAGGAACTCAAGGTAAATTATGCATTCATTCCTTCAGAATTTGATTTTGTACATGGATCACTGGTGAGATTGTCGGATTATTTCCGTTGCACCATGGGGTGTACCGACGATCCCAACACCCTTTTCTAATATTTTCAATTAAATCTCTATTTTATTGAAAAAAGTAATATTTTTAATAAGTATATTATTTCGGGTCGGACTCAGATTTTATCTCAAAAAGGTGGGCCAAGTGAAAGGTGTATATTTTTCAAGTCAAGTTCACCGGTGGAAGATGTATAATTTTCGAGTCGAGTCGAGTGGATTGAAATCGCTATCCGACCCGACCCATGCCATCCTTATTTATGGAGCAATGATGCATTTAAGCCATAAAATGACAAAATAAGTATAACCGAAAATGTGATAAAAACATAACATTTTATGTTGGGTACAACCTAAATTTCATCTTCTTTCTCATATTTCGGTTAACAATTAAAATTATTTTCTTTATAATATTTTAGATTCAACCGAAAATATTAAAAAAAGTAACATTTTAAGTTATGTCGACCTAAAATATTATATTTCATCATATTTGCGATTACATTTATTTCTATTATTTTTCTAACTTTAAATTAGATTGTGGAACCTGACATGTACGGTTGAAAATTCGAACAATGTATGCAAGGAGTGGCTAAATCGTTTTCTTTTCTAAAAAAAAAAGATAAATTGTTTTCTTTATGGATAAAATAAAAATGTCAAGGATTGACCGGTCTTAAAGCTTATTTAAGAACTCAAACGAAGATTTGAATGGGATGTGCATCGACTAAATGTTTCGTTTCCTTTTAAAGACATCTTTTGCCACGCTTTGTAATGGGATTTATTACTCAGATCCTTATACTATACCATGAAATGCATTTTAATTTTTATACTTTAAAAATAAACAGAATGTTTTTTTTCATTAGGAAAAATAGATTTTTTGTGATATTTTATAATATAGGATAGTTTTTTAAATAACATGACACGTTAACCAATCAACTTTTTCAAGTTATAGCACCAATCAACTTATCTTAATAGTTAAAAGAATCGTTGTTGTTACTAATAATTACGAGTTTAGACACCGGTGGCTGCAATAGGGTGATTGAATGTTTATTGTCAAATGGTTGAAAGTATTTAGAAATGATACTACTTTGCAATCCCCTTAACTTAATCAAAAAAAAAAATTCAAGTTATAATTTTTAGTTATAGTTCACCATCGTATTCGAGCATTACGAGTAATAAACCATATAACTAAATAATTAGAGTAACGAGACCTATTATTGCTTAAAACAACTTCAACTGTTGCATTTGGCAGGTTAACGGGGGCTTGAGATTAAGTTTGAGTTAAATGTGATAATTTTAATATTTTAAGTTATATTGAGTGAGAATTCATTAAATCATATGAATGATAAAATTAATATTGTTCTTCTCAGAGGTATCGAGTTCGAGTTGTTACGTATCCAGGTTATATGCGTTATAATTGAGTAAGAATATTTTGATCATATACTACCTTATAATCACACATACAATACTATTAAAAAAGAGTTATCTCAAAATTAACAGTTTCTTTCATCAGTTACAAAATATCATTTAATGTTTACATTTTTTTAACGAATATAAGGACCAAAATACACCATGTTATAATAAAGGGACTTGTAGAGAATTTCACCATTTCTAACCCCTTCTTCCTTAATCATCCGTTTGCGTACACACGTATTTATATATACACTATATTTTTGACTTTTTGTTCTCCTAGATTACAAGCTTAACAAAATTTAAAAACAAAAACTAATTTATTAGTAATTAAGACAAATGAATACGAAAGAATGAGTGGAAATCAGAAATCAGTGAAAGACAAAGATCGCTATTACTGAGAGAAGACGAAGAAGAAGGAGGAGGAGGGTGAAGAAGAAGACTCGAATTTGTAGTGTTTATCCACAGCACAGAGACATCCCAGGTGCAACTCAGACCTTTGGGGATAACAACAAGATCTCCGGCACCGAAGTCCACAAACTCCGGCGAGCCCTTGGGGTAAACCCTCACTTTCCCTCTCATCAAATAACAAGTTTCCTCTGCATCAAACTTCAGCCGGTACTTCCCAGGTGAACAGCCCACCTGCGAATTCATACATACATAAATCAACAACAAAAATGAAAGCAAAAAAGAGACCATTTTGAGAGCTTACTTGGGCCAACACTTGATGTTAAGCTCTGAGAGTTTAGACTCTGGAGGGTTTCTTTCCACGGCAATTCTCAGGCTATTTCAGCCATGGGAGATTTTACTTTTTTACTTTGTTCTGGGTTTGCTGTTAAAGAAACAAAGGGGAAAGGAATGAAATCACAGAGGTGTCTGCAGATTTGAGATTTGGTATGACCATGACCATGGGTATGGTATATTTATAGGTGAAACAGGCGAAGGGCAAAACGGAGGGTTTTGGTTTAGGGTTGGCAGTGCAAGGGCTGGTATTGGTATGCCTGCCTGCCTCATAATTAACATTTTGACTTTATTTGCCAATGTTTTTCATTTCATAAGGAGATAATAAGTTAAACCGACCATCTTTGCTTCTCTTGACCCTTATAAATTAAAAGGGTAATTAGTGCAATTTATTTCAATTTCTATGACTTGTAGAAGTTGATTGGCCGAGCTAATGAAAATATTGGTTTGAATGGAAAAGTAAGGAAAAGCTGGCAGGTGATTATTACCCCGGTCAAAGGGTTCATTGTGTAAATGCCGATAAGACACGTGGCATCATACAATTTGATGGCAAAAATATCCTTTTACCATAGGGTATCTGGTCTTGAAGATACCTACACATCAGTGTCAGCATTCAGGCACTACACTGCATTTTTAATTTTTGTTTGTTCTCTTTATTTGGAATATTAATTTTTTTTGTTTAAACAAACTGTTAAGCGGTTACGTGTTCGTTAATAAATTGAACATAATTATATATTTGTTCTTAATATTTAATATTCTATCAATTTAGCCACACTATTTAATTCACAAAAAAATTAAACAAATTATTTGTTTAAATAAATTATTTTTCTTTAACCGTTAATCGAACCGAAATTTATTTGAAATTATTAACCGAACCAAATTAATCATTAATCGATTAATAATTTTCAAATAAATTTCGGTTCGATTAACGGTCAAATAATTTCGTTTGATTAATGTTAAAGAAAAAATTCGGTTAATTTGGTTTGGTTAATAATTTTCAAATACATTCGGTTAGATTAACGGTCAAATAATTTTGGTTCGATTAATGGTTAAAGAAAAATTCGGTTAATTCAATTTCGTTAATAATTTTCAAATAAATTTCGGTTCGATTAACGGTTAAGGAAAAAATAATTTATTTTATTCGGTTAATATTTTCAAATAAATTTCGATTCGATTAACGGTCAAATAATTTCAGTTCGATTAATGGTTAAAGAAAAAATCGGTTGATTTGTTTCGGTTAATAATTTTGAAATAAATTTGGTTCGATTAACGGTTAAAAAAATAATTTATTTATTCGGTTAATTCGGTTAATAATTTTCAAATAAATTTGGGTTCAATTAACGGTAAAATAATTTTGGTTCGATTAATGGTTAAAAAAAAAAATCGGTTAATAATTTCAAATAAATTTCGGTTTGATTAACGGTCAAAAATTTCGGTTCGATTAATGTTAAAGAACAAAATCAGTTAATTTGTTCAGTTAATAATTTTCAAATAAATTTTGGTTCAATTATGATCAAATAATTTTGGTTAATTTGGTTTGGTTAATAATTTTCAAATAAATTTCGGTTCGATTAACGGTTAAAGAAAAATAATTTATTTAAACGAATAATTTGTTTAATTTTTTTTTATCATTAACAAACTTTTACCAGTCAAATACAAATTGTTGTAAGTTAGAACCATTGGGGAGCTTTGACCCACGATTTGGGTGTCTGTTACTTTCTCCCTTAATGCATGTTCAATTCTCACTGGGCGCATATTTGTGTTCTTCTATTTTCCATTTCAATTGGGTGGTGACACGTGTTACTACTTGCTTGGTTAAAAAATTAGTTAATTAAATAATTTAAAATTTATAAATAAAACTTTCCAATCATGTATTGACACGTGCCATGTTTTAATTGGATAGTTAAATTTATTTAATTGAATTAAAATAATGACTAAATTGATAGAGTATATAAATAGTAAGGACCAAATATATAATTATGCAAATTTTATTAACGGACACGTCACCAAGTATGTTAAAATTAACGATGCGGTGGTCTGATTGAATCAATTAAAAAGTTTGGTGGTCGAATTGAGACAAAAAATAGTTCGGTGGCAAGATTGATTAATGATCATAGTTTGGTGGTCTCCCGTGTAGTTTACCCTAGAAAAAATGTTAATCCGAGATAATAATAATATTAATAATAAAATATAATCGAACGAAGCAAAATAAATAAAACTTAAAGTAGATGTAAGAAATTGATTTACTCATATTTAGACAATGAATCGGATGAGTAGAGTAACATAAATCGAAGAAGAATTTTTTGAGGCTTGTATGAACTGTTTCCTTAAGACTGATTCGTCATCTCCTATGTGCTTTGAGTAACGTTAGTCTCCCATGATACAACAACAAATGATCACAACAGTAAGCACAACCGTAGTGATCAGTCGAACACAATATTGTCTTTCTCTATCACTAGAAAGAACGAATTTAAAATGAATTTTCTAATTTAACTTTGCGAATTGTGTCTCAAAGTTGTGTCTAAGATTGTACCTCAACTAACCTATTTATAGGTGAGGTATATGAATCAAAAGGTTATGATATTTTGATGAATAGTTAAAATATTTCATGAAAACATTTTGTTGAAAAGCTAATAGGTATAATTAAACGGATACAACTTTAAACTAAAAAATAAGTCCATTCACCAAATGACATAACTTATTATAATAAGTCTATTCACCAAGTGACATGACTTATTGTAAATAACATCAATTTTATTCAATTAAACTATTATTTTTTCAACAACAGGGAGCCTTGATTCTTGCCCTACTAGTCTCCTTATCTATCTTAATCAATAGACTCAAGGCTTTGATAATCACGTTCTGACGAAACCATTATTTTCCGAATCAACCTCTTCTTTGTGGAACAGATTTCGATACTGACACGGACAGTTCCTCTTGTTCATCATCGGACGACGAAGGAGGATATGACGAGCCCTCAACTTCTCAAAACTGGCGACAAGTCGATAAAGATTTTTGACTTAGGGGGTCGGGTCATTTCATCGACGATTAGTGGAGGAAATGTCGTTTCACGCTTCGGAAGAGGAGAAGTAGCATGATCTATTTTCTTGGGCTGAAAGTCAATGTCTCCCTTGTTGGAAATTCTTAACTTAAACAATTTAAAAAAATTAATTTTAAATAAATTAAATCACTAAAATTAATTATTATTTAAATATAAATCATTATTAAATTATAAATCTATTAAAATAATATTAAAAGTTAATTAATATTTAATTTTTAATAAATCCTTATACTTTTTAATATTTACATAACAAGGATAAATTTATTTCTAATATATTTTAATACGTCGTTTTAGTGATATGTTGCAGTATGTGTCGTGCACTATAGACTCTTCAATTTCAAAAATTATAATTACTGACATTGAAAAACACTATCTATACTAACATAAAAATATATACAATAATATTAATAAATTGATAATGTGATTTTGTCAAAACTCAACTATAACCTACCATGACTTCCTTTTTTTTCCTTTCTTTTCCTTTCGTTTTTTCCTTTTGCTTTGAGTTTGTCTTTTTTTATAGATCATATCAATTTTTTCTTCTTTGATTTTGTTTAGCCGGCTACGACACTGATTTTGATAGTAGTTGTCGACCGATGGTTTTTCTCTTTTTTTTATTTTAATAAGAATATCTCTGCATTTGTGACACATTTATCTCTGTATTTGTTACACGTTTTTCATTTTTTTCTCGATCATTTAGCCGTTCTTTTTATTTATATTTTCTCAGGATAGGATTTGATGATGCCACAATTTATCAAGATAATACTTATTTGAAATCTTGTTGATCTTCCCTGCTGAGGATCTTTGGATTGGCTTTTGATGCGCGATTGTACATTCGTAGATAGTTTCTCACGACGCTCGATTTTGATTTGCGATTCTCAATGGTCTTTCAATAGCTCAATTCCCTTTTGTAGTTCGTTTGCATATGCAATCAAATCTATTCGTCTCTATTTTTGTTCGAGTCTTTTGGTTGAGTTTTTAACCATTTCCATGTATAGTCATTACATGATCTAAAGTGGCTAGTTTCAATAGTATATGAAAAGTTCAAATTATGTAATTAATTTACGATGATGATGGTAAAAATCTTATTGTAATTTCGGACATGTTCACTTTTAATAATACTAGCTGTTTTTATTAAAAATACTATAACCTACCATGATGATTGTGAGTGCATATTAATATTGCATAATCAACCTTAGGATCTAAAACATGAATTAATATAACAAAATAACCAAGTAATCGTTAATTGTAAAAGTAATATCTAGTTTATTCCTGAAAAATAAATAAAATATTATAAAATAGAGAAAGCATGTTACAATAAAAAAAATACTATTTTCATTAAAAGCTTATTAAAATAATATAATATAAAAATTAAGATATAAAAAATAATTAAAAGAAAAAGAAGCATTTGTTATAACAAAAACTGAAAGTAATTGATTTAGTATTTTATAGAAATTATTGAGCTTAAATTATTAGTTTGTATACTTTTTAAATTTATATATTTTAACAATTAAACTATTAAATATATCATTAAGTGATAAATCCCACCCTCCAGTAAGTTTTTACAAAAGCTTGATTTAAGTACTCTTTTGGTAACTTGAAATTGGAGTGATATATTATTGATTATAATTTAATTTCCATGTATCCTATTGCAATGACTGTGATAGCTCCTAGTCTAATCTGGTTAAAGTTTTTCTTTTTCTTTCCATATTTTCTAATCAGCTTGATTTACCTTTTTCAGGATCCTGAGGGTCTATTCCCATGCATTCTTGGCATGAGACTGCTGGGCACGTTATTTGCTATTAGTTCTTGCAGTTTCTGAGCCTCTTGATTGTTAATGAGCTTAGAATTGTTTTGAAATTTTGAGCTCGGGATTGTAGAAAGTGTTGGTGAAGGTGTAACTGAAATTCAACCAGGTGATCATGTCATCCCTTGTTACCAGGCAGAGTGTAGAGAATGCAAATTCTGCAAATCAGGAAAGACCAACCTATGTGGTAAAGTTAGGACTGCCATTGGAGCTGGTCATGATGAATGATCGCCAGAGCCGTTTTTCAGTAAATGGCAAACCAATCTACCACTTTATGGGCACCTCTACGTTTAGCCAGTACACGGTTGTGCAAGATGTTAGTGTTGCAAAGATTGATCCACAAGCTCCTTTGGACAAAGTATGCCTTTTTGGTTGTGGTGTTCCAACTGGTAAACACTTGTTTAACTTGCTCTTTATTTCATGAATTTGTAATTACATACATATTTGGTTTGACAGTGCATGTGTATTTGGTCTTGTAATTTCGTATACTGCAGCATTTTTACAAAACTCCCGTATTTATATATATATTGTGTTGGATAGGGCTTGGAGCAGTTTGGAACACAGCCAAAGTTGAACCAGGGTCTACTGTTGCTATTTTTGGCCTTGGGACTTTTTTTTTTGGATAATTCAATTTTATTACCCAACGAATCAAGAATTGCTACAAAAATAACCGATCACAAAAATCATATGTACACCATACTTATAAGACAAAAGATCGGTTAATCAATACCCCAAGAATTACATAGAAAAATATTGATACTATCAGACATATTAATATTAACCCCCTCAGTTTAGTAGAAACAGAATCTTTGATACAAGCAAAAAGGTCGTCAGCAGTCCTTGCATATCCTCGGAAAATTCGTCTATTGCGTTCCTCCCATAATACATAGATTTTGACACACCAAGCAATCTTTAAAATGGTTGAGCATCTTACTTGCCTTGAAATTTATTAATACAGTTTTTCATGGATTTCTGTGCATGTTTGAGGTGTGTTTTCGAAATATTTTATATTTTCATCATTGTTCTCTTTGTGGTACTAGTCTGTTAGGTATTAAAAAGTTTATCTTTGAATGCAATTGTGCAGGTTTCAGAGGGTGCGAAATCAGCTGGTGCTTCAAGAATAATTGGTGTAGATATTGATAGCAAGAAGTATCATATATGTAAGTAGTTTACAAATAATAATATTACAAAGAAGACTGTTTAGTCGGTCTTAAATCTTAATATGGAATATTCAGTAAATATTCTGTACAAGGTGAGTAATGGAATAAGATGCTAGAAATGAGTGGTTACTGCTTTGCTTGTCCGGCTGTAATAAATCTAAATCATGCATTACTAACAGTCTTCTCCTTCTAGATGCTGATTTCCTTATGCTTGGTGAATGCATCTTGCAGCAAAGAATTTTGGAGTTACAGAGTTTGTGAATCCAAAGGACTATGATAAACCAATTCAGCAGGTTCTTGTTGATCTCACAGATGGTGGTGTTGATTACAGTTTCGAATGTATCGGAAATGTCCCTGTTATGAGAGCTGCTTTGGAATGCTGTCATAAGGTACAAGGTGCCTGAATTTGATGAGCGCTAACGACTTTAAATGAAATACGTACGACTTATAACGCTCCTTGAAATTTTCAGGGCTGGGGAACATCGGTTATCATAGGTGTTGCTGCATCAGGTCAGGAGATATCTACTCGACCTTTCCAGTTAGTGACTGGCCGTGTTTGGAAAGGGACTGCTTTTGGTGGGTTCAAGAGTCGTTCACAAGTGCCTTGGCTTGTTGACAAGTACATGAAGAAGGTAAATGCAGTTTGTATGCAGTTCTATCTTTACACTTATAGAGTGAGCAGGACTTTATCATAATCTCCTTTCCATGGCAGGAAATCAAAATCGATGAGTACATCACCCATAATTTGGCTCTCGGAGATATTAACGAGGCGTTTGATCTGATGCACGAAGGGGGTTGCATCCGTTGCGTGCTTAAGTTGCATGAATAAGACTATGTGTGAACTAAAGGGGTGATCTGTGAAGAACTACGTGCCTCATCTTCTGGAACCGGGTTTGTACTTTTATCGCCTTATATTGGAAAACTAATTTCAATGGTGTATTTACACAGGAAAAGGATGATCTTTCATATCAACAAGTACACCAATTTATAAGAGATACAATGCTCATCAGTTTTCCTCTAACTGCCTAACAACTCCAGCTAACCACTTAACAGACTAACTGCTTAATACATGTGCATATTTCTTTAACAGCAATACACGTGCATGTTCTTTAACAGTCTAACATTCTTCCTACTTTCTAAACCTTCTTGATGAAAAGATGAACAATTGAATCGAAAGTGCGGATGCTTCCTTCCGTTCACTTTGAATCGAAAGTGCCGATGCTTCCTTTCGTTCTTCTTGAATCGAAAGTGCGGATGCTTCCTTCCGTTCACTTTGAATCGAAAGTGCCGATGCTTCCTTTCGTTCTTCTTGAATCGAAAGTGACGATGCTTCCTTTCGTTCACTTTGAATCGAAAGTGTTGATGCTTCCTTTCGTTCTTCTTATTCACCTTCATTTATTTCTTCTTCATCCTCTTATACAAGGATCCTTGACAGACTAAAACTACTTGATATGAAGAATTTGAACAACTGACGAATACATTTTTTGTCCTCCTGTTTGAGCTAACAAAGCCCACATTTTTCCTTCTTTCATCTGGAATTCCTTCAGGAATCAAAACCTTTTTATTTTAGCGTACTCGTTCATATGAAGTTGCCGTACTTGAATCCGGTGTGGCACCAGTCCACAAACTGAATGGTGCGCTTGGTCTTGATGGTGGCAATGACAACGTTGATGTCTTTGGGCATGAAATCACCACGGTACATCAAACAACAAGCTATGTACTTGCCATGATGAGGGTTGCACTTGACCATCATAGAAGAGGGTTCAAAAGCACTGTTGGTAATTTCAACAGCTGATAGTTGCTTATGGTAAGCCTTCTCGGCAGAGATGACTGGAGCATAAGACGAAAGCATGAAGTGGATTCTTGGGTAGGGGACCAAGTTGGTCTGGAACTCGATTACATTAACGTTCAATGCACCATTGAACTTTAGTGAAGTAGTCAAAGAGCAGATCACCTGAGAGACAAGACGATTAACATTGGTGTAAGTGGGTCGCTCGACGTCGAGAGAGCACCTGCAAATGTCGTAGATGGCCTCATTGTAAAGAAGAACATATACATCGGTGTGCTCCAAAAGAGAGTGAGCTGAGAGAACACTGTTGTAGGGCTCAACAACAGAAGTAAAGACTTGAGGAGATGGGTAGACAGCGAAACCTAGCTTGGATTTCTTGCTGTAATCAACGGACAGACGCACCCGAAGGAGAGAACCAAGACCAGAACCAGTGCAGTTATCAGCAAGCTTTCTGATACAGTCTAAGCACAAGTTGACGATCTCCTTGCCAATTGAATAGTGGCCATAAGCAAAGTTTCTGGCAGCATCTTTCTTGCCGCTAATGAGTTGCTCGAGAAGAGCGAGGCCGATTGAATAAGAACACCAACAAAGCGGAAGAGAAATGGTCGCAATATCATAGTTGAATGATTTCATTCGTTCTACTGAAACAAATCAGACACCAGCAACATCATTGAAACATTTGGTCGAACAGATTGGAAGCATGCACACCGAACAGGAACAGAGATAGAAGATGAATTGAGAAGATTCCCAGTAACTATGATGACGACAACGATAAACCACATGTACCGTAGCAGATAAAGCAATCAAGAACAGCGGTTGAGAAGATCAATCACCGACGAGAAAATGTTACCAGGATCACCGAGGAGAATGGAAGCAACTAGGAGCAGAAGCAACAGAACAACGAAAACAAAACTGAAGATCGGAAAAAAAATCTACAAACTATGCCGTAGTAACGGCAGGAGAGTAAAGGAATTCAATCGGTGCAACGGCGGAAGCGACAATGACGCCAGGATCTTTTAGCGAATGATACCATATTGGAAAACTAATTTCAATGGTGTATTTACACAGGAAAAGGATGATCTTTCATATCAACAAGTACACCAATTTATAAGAGATACAATGCTCATCAGCTTTCCTCTAACTGCCTAACAACTCCAGCTAACCACTTAACAGACTAACTGCTTAATACATGTGCATATTTCTTTAACAGCAATACACGTGCATATTCTTTAACAGTCTAACACCTTATGAGTATAAACTAGAACGTGGTTCTATGAAGCCTAGTGTTTTAACCTTGTGAAAAATGCTAGCTTTACCGTATTAGAAGAGAACCTGCGATGGAGATGTATGCATGAATAAAATAATGGAGCTCTAAATCAGTTGAATTATGGAGTTGATGAGTATCAGACATTGATGTCCTGAAGTTTTGGCGGTTCCTACGTCTGTTTTGTTTCCATGACTTATTTTTTTAAGAGAGATCGAGTTGAATAATTTCCAGTTCAAAAGTGTAGGTAACACGTGTCCTCCTATGTAGGGATGCACCGAGAGGAGCGGGTGGAGGTTGTCGCCCCCTAAAAATTTTAAATTTCCATATATTTTAAAATTTTCTTTCTTTTTATTAAAAATATATTTTTGTCATCCTAAAATTTAATGAGGTTGTCATCCCTTAGAATTTTATTGGGTAATCTTGCAATCATGCTGGCACCTCAAGTTTGCGCCCCCTTGTTTGCTCGGCTCTTACCCTCGGCTTAACATCTGTGTCACTTGAACTAGTGCACACATCATCCCCAGATTCCCCATCTGGTTCATCATTGAGTGGACTTGCTCTGCAACTCGAGGAACAACCTTCCTCATCATCCGACTTGTCTTCATTTTGGGATCTCCTGCCGCTACCCTCGGCTTTGGGCTTTGCTTTGGAAGTCTTCTTCTTGACTCCAAATTCTTTTATGGACTCGGCGGTTGTCAAGGCTTTAGACAGCCCCTTGACTTCCCTTCGCTCCAACATTTTCTTTGCCCATGGCTTCAATCCGAACATGAAGGTGAAGAATCCCTCTTCTTCAGTCAAACTTGGGACTTTGAGCATGAGTCTTCTGAATCGGCTCACATACTCCTTTAGTGTCCCCTTATGCCTGAGGCGCCTCAGCTTGGACCACGCCTCCATCCTGGCATGCTGTGAGCGAACCTGCTCACATTGTACCCTCGGCTTGACGGCTTTATCATTCGCTATCGCACCGGGTCTTTTTCTGTGCTCGACTGCTTTGACACCTGCAGTCTCGTCACGTCTCGATCCTGGTTTGACTACTTGAGAACTTGTAGTCTCACCATGCTTGCCCCTTGATTCGGCTACTTTGGAACATGTAGCCTCGTCAAGTCTTGCCCCTGACTTGATTGCTCGATCATTCGCAATCGCATCTGGCTTCTTTCTTGGCTTGACCGCCTCATCTTTGACAGCCTTGCCTCGTCTTGATACTTGCTTGGCCGCATTGATCCCATCAATCGGACTAAGTCTTTCCCTTGACTTGGCAGCTTGAACTCTTCTGCCTCCGCCAATGCTTGCTACTCCTCCTTCTCCCATCCTCTCCATGATGGTTGTAAGGTGACGCTTCTCGGGACATCCTCTAATCAAGTGAGGACCATCACAGAAGTAGCACTTTAACTTCTCCTTGCTCGGCTTCTTCTTTTCCCCGGACTTGGCCTTGCCATTCTTTCCCAATGGCTTTCCTTGGCCGCGAACAGTCGTTGGCTCAACTTGGCCACTCGAAGAGCTTTCTATACCATCTCCCCGCTGCACCATTTCCCGGTCTCCCCCATTATTGCCACTATTCCTGGGCATGGGCCTGGACGACACATTGCTACTTGGCTTGACATCAGCAAGCTCGGTTAGCATTCCGACTACAGCTATGGCTCCCAAAAGTCTCTGGGCATCACCTTGCTCTTCCCCGAGCATCGCCCCTGGTCTAAGTCCTTCCAAGAAGGTCTTGAGCGCACCCCATTCACTCATTGCTCCCTTGCATATGAGTAGCTCCCTCTTGAGCTCATCCATCTCGCTTCTCAAAGCCGTTACCTCGGCTTCTTGGGCATTCCTCCCTCGATCCATCTCCAACTCGTCAAGAACTCGTTGCGTCTCGACCTTGAATCTGCCCTCCATGGACTCTAATCGATCAAGGCAGGACTCCACAACGCCCTGGGTCTGCTTGGCCTCATCCTCGGCTTGTTCAAGTCTCCCGACCCTTTGTTCCCACAAAGTTGAGATCTCCTCCAACTTGATGAACCTTTGCGTGTGGAAAGCCAAACCTTCCATCAAATAGGCCCATTTCTTGTCGATCGTCAGTTCCTCGTCTGGTTCCTCATGAAGACTCTCCCCGTCATCATGATTGGATGTATTGTCTTGCTCGGACATGTCTTCGGCGTCACCCTTGAGCCTCCCTACCTCGAGATCTAGCTCCTCTAAGTGTGATTTCGTTGCCTCGATCATTCCTTGCGAACTCATCACGGCATCCTCATGCTTGGACACCGACAATGCTCTCGAGCCCACCGGACTCTCTTCCCGTTTCCCACCATGGCTCACATGGCCTTTGCGTGCGGAAACTCCTCTTCTCTTGTGCCCCATATCAATTATCAAAGAAATTGATTGAAAAGTAAGTGATTCGAACTTACCCGGTTGTGCACCTTCCACTGAACACGTTTCGACCACGACCACAACCACAACCACGACACGACACGAGACGAGACGAGACGGACGGCGGTGGCGGCGCGAGAGAGTCCCCCTTGTTCTCTATTACTCAACAAGGAAGTGAGAAAGCCAAGCCTTAAATACTATTCCCAATAGTGTTTCCAATACTATGTGGGATTTGAGCATTACCAACACTTGTTCCCAGTACTATGTGGGATTGAGCCTTAAATAGTGATATTATTTTTGAATGTTTTGCTTAAAATTGCAATAATCGCGATTGATTGTAGATTGACTTTTAATTATGACATATTTAATCGTATAATACTAATGCAATTGGTTGCTAATTCAGTTGTTTTAAGGTGTATGATTGTTAATTGTTTCCTGAATAATCACATTGTATTGGAAACAAGTGTTGGTAATGCTCAATCCCACATAGTATTGGAAACACTATTGGGAATGGTATTTAAGGCTTGGCTTTCCCACTTCCTTGTTGAGTGATAGAGAACAAGGGGGACTCTCGCGCGCCGCCGCCGCCGCCATCGTCGTGGTCGGGTCGTGGTCGTGGTCGTGGTCGTGGTAATACATGTCTTCGACACGTCCGCGCAGATATTATCTTTTTAGAGAAAATTCTTAAGAAACAAAATCTTTTTTTTAACTATCACAACGAATTTTCGCAACGAATTTGGAAAATCGCAACGACAACTGTAAACTATCGCAACGCGAAATGGAAAATCGCAACGCGAAATGAAAAATCGCAACGCGAAATGGAAAATCGCAACGCGATTTCCAACTATCGCAATGCGAAATGCAACGCGAATTTGTGATAGTGGAGATCGCAATGCGAATTAGAGATCGCATTGCGATTTTGTTGGTCATTTTCGCAAATCCAAAAAAAGTTGGTCAAAATCGTATATTATCTAGGATTTTTGGTCACTGAGGTTATTTTCTCTTTTATAAATGGGTAAACAATACTATTCCATGTTGAACTTTATTATTTCTCCTATTTCACTTATTGTACTTTCAATTTCTATAATTTACTCACTGAACTTTCAAATTGCTCCTATTTTGGTTACTTTGAATTATTGTATTATTATTATTATGATATGACATTAAATTTTTATTATTATTTAATATAAAAATAATTAGAAATATTAACATATAGTGGTTGCTCATTGTTTACCATTGGTGGACATCACTGTCGTTGGTTGTAGATGGTGGTTTTTTGTCTCAGATTTCATCCATTGTTTTGTCTCGACCCCTTGAGTCATAATCCGATTTTCATTTTGTCGGAATATGCATCGAATTCGATCAAAAAGTGAGAAAATTGAAATGTCAATCGTCGTACCATCTTGTATGGTGGTCATTCAGTCCCAAATTTCACAGATTGATTTGCCTTGACCTTCTGAGTTTGAATCCAACCCCCATTTTGTTGGTACATGCTCCAAAATCTACAAATAAAAGATCGAAAGTGAGGAGACCGAAATATTTCGGTTGAGTTTAACGATTTTGAGACATTTTTCGATGAAACAACCATCAGATTTGGGCTCAGAGTGTCAAAATTAGTATCTCAATACAATTTGAGACCAAACGACATTTGATTCCGAAGGCTAACGATGATAAAAAGAGGATGGAATGGATGGTGATTATTTTAAATCTATTTAAATTTAATAGTAAAAAAATATTATTTTATTATTTATTTTCAATTATTTTTATATTTTAATAAAAATAAAAAAATGTCGTATCATAGAATAATAAAAAAATAATTTGTAGTGATCAAAACGTAAGTAATTCGGAAGTTTAGTGAGTAAATAGAAAAAAAATTAAAAATACAATAAGTGAAATAAAAGAAAAAGTAGAGTTAATGATGTAATTTACTACATATAAATTTATCCCAATATAAATCTTGTTTCTGTACTTGCTCCTATGTTAACCAAGATGAATGCACTCGTTTTAGAGTCGATGAATGGATGTACTTTCCCCCAAATAACAAACCTTTTGAGTTGTAACTTTGAAAATTTCTGATTTGCTTGTACCACACTGTGGTTTTGAATTGGTCTCCACTCCCACTATGAAAGTCATTATTAGTTTAAATGTGCCGAAATAATATAACACAAATGTGTAAATATTACATTACAAAATGTGCCGGAATTTATATAAAATGTATAATATATTAAAAGTGAATATTGCATAACAAAAGATCACACTAAAATCATTTTCTTTTTCTTTAATAGATGAAAGGTGAATGCTGTTTAAGGTTTGAACTTGAGATTTAGTGTCGTGGTGACTCGATAATAACACAAGCTTTTTATCACTAAACCAATCACAAAATCTTATTATACGAAGAGACCGAGCCGTTCATCCAGAACCGAAAGACCCCATCAAATCTTTTATCGGCACTCCTGTGATCGGGGGCGTAGCCTATGGATCATCTTCATTTTCGGCTTCGGCCAAGACTGCATTAGCTTTTTCCATGGCAACAATCTCACTGCAAATTAAATGCAGCAATCAAAGTTAAAAACAAAAAGGAAATTCTCAAGAGAAGATATATAACAAGGCTTTTTTGCAGAAACAAACCGAAGGAAACGAGTGAGAATAGCAGCTTGAACCAAATCTCCACTCTCACGCGCCTTCAAGATTCCGTACATGAGGAGGAGCTTGGCTCGAGTGATGACCGATTGCTTCACGATCATTTCAGTCTCTTCTTTCAGTTCATCGCTTTGATTCGGGATCTCATTGAACTTTGTCACTGATTTCCTCTGCTCGTCTCTTAAGCATCCTTGTTCTTCTTTCACCTTTCCCATCTCAGCTTTCATTCGTCTGTCCTCGATCCTAACTCTCAATTTCTTCCCCGTTTGTGGCTTCGAGCTCACCTGATCAATCTTCCTCGGCGCCATGTTGTTACGAGTATATTGGAACCGCTCGGAACCAGAGCGGGTTGAGAGATGATCGGTGAATATGTCTACGCACATGGTTCAACTTAAATAGTTCTGATGCTGCAACAATCTCTCTCGAGTAAGAGTAACTGTGAAGTAGCGGGGAAGAGAGCTCGAACTTCGCTGGAAACCGCGATTTAGAAAGAAAAAGAAAGAAGAAGAAATTTTTTTTATATAGGGGTCAAGGTCAACAGCGTCTTTAAAAGGAGATCAAGTCTTCAGGTATCTCACGGTCTTTAAACTGTAATCGCGCGATTGCCAGGGCTCTTGCCTCGTAATGCCATATACCGAGGCTTTTTAAACATTTGAAAATAATTAAAATTTATTTTTTAAATTTAAATATGAATTTATTGGTTAAGAGATATTTTTATCTTTTGAGATCTATACAAATACAGTGTCTTTAGATATATTTGAGTATTTATTATCATATAATTAAGAGTATTTCAAATAAATATTATCTTATATTTATTTGATTAATAAAAAAATATTACAAAGAGAAAACTAAATTAAAATAT
Organism: Hibiscus syriacus; assembly: GCF_006381635.1. Taxonomy (NCBI): domain Eukaryota; kingdom Viridiplantae; phylum Streptophyta; class Magnoliopsida; order Malvales; family Malvaceae; genus Hibiscus; species Hibiscus syriacus. The sequence goes on along the minus strand of NW_024062982.1, from coordinate 484,659 downwards.
ACGGTGAGAGGGATAAAACTGTAATTTTCTTAAATGGAATAAAATAGACGGCAATGAGAATGTGCGATTTCTCAGGATTTATCCAAACTTCTAACTTTAATGGTCGTTTCATATCTCTAACCACTTTAACGGGAGTTCAAAGCACGAGCCTTCCAGTATGAGACCTTATTTCATGTTCATTAACGGCTCCCTTGCTCATGTAGAGCATTGGAAAAAAATAATTTATCGTATAAGGCTTTACAATATTATTTCCCGATATAAGGTTATTACTACAATATTAAGGGAAGACACATGGTGATCATGGAGTCGTGGAATTTTTAGCTTTCCCAAGGTTAAAGACGCAACTGAAGACTCCATGTCATTTTAGAGTCTTCTAAAGGTATTGTAGCAATTACCTTAGTACGAGAAATACTACTCGAGATCGACTATTTTGAGAAATTTTATTTTTAAAGACATTCTTTTAACCATTATCCCGTTCATTAACAATACAATAACAATTATATGTTTTCAAATAAATAAATAAATAATTAATATATTTTCAAATAGACGATGGTATGTGAAAAGGACACTCTAAATAGGGAAAGTGACATCGTACCGCATAGCAACATCACTCATCTTCGGCGACATAAATGAAGAGCTCTCAACTCTGAAGCATGACTGTAAATGAGACGAGACAGATCGCGAGTTACTTGGAATCGAATCGATCAAGGTTCAATAAATACTCGAATTGAATAGACTTGACTCGAGTTCTTAACGAGCCGAAACGAACTACTTGATACTCGATTCAAAAAGCTCATGAGCAGCTCGAAAATATAATATATTAAAATTTTATTTTTTAAAAAATAAATTATTAATAATATTAACATTTATGTGTTGGTTTTTTTTAAATACAATAATATTTTTATGTTTTTAAGGTTCATGTTCAAGTTTGAGGCTTCAATCAAGTAAATTTAAGATTTTTTTTTCATTTCGAGTCTTTTAGAGATGCCACGAGCTTCAGTTCATGATTTCGAATTCGAATCGAGCTTGAAAATTTTAAGTGCGAGTTTTTGAGCCGAGTTGAGCTCAGAATTACTCGAGCTCAACTTGGTTCGTTTACACCCATACTCTGAAGTGTGAAAATCTAAGACAAAAACAAAAGAAAACAACAATTGTGAAGTCGGGTGAAATCAATCACGAACCTAGAAAAATTTTATAGACTAAACCAATATAGATATAATAATTATCTAAAATAATTTATATATATATATATATATTTAATTTAGAAGTATAATAACAATTATATATATGCTAAATCTAGAAAAATTATATTAATTGAACCCATATATTTTTTTAACATAATTCACACATATTTTTAGATAAGGTAAACTAACTATTTGATCATCCACCTATTACTTAATTTATTATTTGAGGACTATTATTTTTTAAAAATCATAGATAATTTTATGTTTTGATTCTATTTTAATCATTTACCGTTGAAAAACATAACAATGATGTTAAGATGACACTTTCTTTAATTATTTTTCAATCATCATGTGACATTGTATTATGAATAAAAAACTCTGCTAAACATATCCAAAAGTAAATAGAAGGCAAATTTTCAGGTAAGAAAGAATCTCTCGCGTTGCTCTTCCAATTGAATTTTTTGACTTTTTGCATAATTCGGTTTTCATCCCATGTTATCGAATCTCCTTTACAATAAGGTTATGTGTTGAGTTTTACGTAGTGAAATTTGTAGAATATAAAGTTGTGAATTTATAAGTTTTTGGTTTGGCATTTTTGTTTTTGTTTTTTTTTTTTTACAGTTTTCCAATATTTTTTTGCAAACAGAGTTTTGTAGTGTTTGAATCATACAGCCCAGGAATGGGCATTGAAATTTGTAAACTTTATTTAGAAGAGGGCATTTTTTGTATTGGATTTTAGAAGAATATACATTGGAAGGTTACAGAATTTGAGGATCAAGAGGAATTGAAAGGGTATCCATTTCATGTAAAGTTTCCTCCCTTTTAAATTTGACACCTTTACTAATTGCCTGTCTCTACGAAACTTGCCATATGCACCAGATACTACTATAATGCAGATACCATATAAGATGATAGCATGTGTGTTTAGTTGGTCTAAGGAGCAAGTGCGGTTAGTTGGTCTAAGGGCTTCTTACAATTGATTACCATTTGGTTTATAATTTATATGTCCAACATGGATGTTATATATAGTCATAAGACATTGCTCATCTTATTTTTAAATGGTGTTATCCCATTTTTTTTTTATTCATTTTAAGGTTTTATTTTGCCTCACATTCAGGTAAAGAGTATTAGTAATTGGTTTTAGTATGATAGCCATAAACTGGATGGACATTTTTCTCTCTCATGCTTGAAATACCACTCTGTAATAAATAATAATATACTATACCTTAATGTAGGAAGTCAAGTGCATGCCTTAATTATTCTGATTGCTATCAATTGAAATATTTTAGATGTTGAGACAAAATAGTTAGTGGAAGTCTGGAAGACTTGAAGTTATTCTGATGGGATACTGATATATATCTCTATTTGCTTTTTAGAGTCTAATTTAAGGATGTTGGGTGCAGGAAAAGCTTAAATATGAACTGCCTACTTCAATCTTTGAGCACTTCATTATTGCCGGAATTCATCCGGATACTGATCTTGGGTCGGTGGAGGAAACCTTTGCAAAGAGGAAGAAGTGGGAAGCAGATATGAAAAGATCTGGAATGATAGATCTTAAAATTCTACAGAATCATGGACCTCCAGTTCCAATATTTGAATCCCAGGTTTAATAGATAATTAAATATGAGGAAACTCTTTTATATTTTTGGCAGTATGTAAATTGCTCCTTAATTAAGTTTGCAGTACCTTACGGAGATTAGTTTCTCCTTGCAAATAAGGGTCATGCCATTGCAGAAGCGGGAATTTAGTTTGCATCAAGTCTTTTCTTTCAAGCTTTTCCCTTGCAACATTTTAGGGAATGTTTTTACATTGGCTGATTTCATTTTGTGTTTAATTTCTTTCCTTATGCACTAAAATCATTATGTGTCTTCCCTTTCCTTTTCCCCGTATTATTAGATACTTTTTAGATACTCTCCTGGGAAGAGGTTAGATATGCGTTTGAAGGACTTAGCCACCTTTTGTTTTCCTGCAGGTTGTGCATATTTCTACAAAGCATATAATACAATATACCTATTGATTTTATTCTATACCATGATAAAAATGCAAACTAATTTTGCCCTATCAATCATTTTTTGAGGATGACGTGCAAATAAAAATTTACAGCCAGTCCAACAACACGAGAGGGTCAACTAAAATGATAATAATTGCACCTTCCAGATAACCAGTTCAGTTCAATGAGTTCTGTAAGAGTTCATATTAACGTGGGTAACATTGATAGAGATCATACAGATCAACTGCAAAAAAAAAAAAAAAAAAAAGCACAAAAGTCGGAACCATGACAGTAACAAAGTAACCTGTGTAACTATCAGTCATCGGTAAGAAAAGGAGAAATACTAAAATGTACAGAATGAAATGCAACCATAACCAGATCATTTCTCTTCATCCTCAGAATCTGACTTTGCAAAAAAAGGTTCTGGGTGAGTTTGAGCATATGCTGGAGCAATGAACTTTGGCTCTTTGCTAGCAACATCAGAATACTTAAGTATAGCTTCTCTAGGATCTTCTTCCATCCACGTTTCCTTGATCATTCCACCATGCTTCAATGAGAGGCAACATGTAAGTCTCTTCCAATGGCTTTTGTTATACAAAACTAAAATTTTATGGAACACAAGACAAGTTATTTGGGAGGAAAAACACCATTACCTCAAGAAGGTACTGAGTCAACAAGCTTCCCTTGGTTGTACCAACCCTACCAGCATGTCCTGCTCCATTTATCGGAAGTTCAGGTTTATGTGAGGATCCTTCAGTATCTTCTCCCTTTGACGCTTACGGCTTGGTTGGTCTCTAAATAATGGTAGTGCATGAGGATTGTGAATAGCAAGTGGTGCCTCAAAATCATCAACAGATTTCTTCCTAGGTGCACGTGCAACACAAACAAGAGCTCCTCTCTCACTAAGTGTTGGATCATATAGTACATGAGTCCCTCCTTGGCTTTTGTCTCCCGATGTTGCAAATATCTTTAACAGAAAATATTATATTAGTCTCATATTATTATTATCAGTCCATACTTTTTGATCAGGCAAGCAAGAAAATGTGTGTGCTTGGATAATGCACAAAGAGTAAAGAGTATGATCTACCTGATTTAATCTTTGGTGCCAAGCACACCGCACAACACTGCAAGATGGAGATATCCCAACTCTCTGAACAATTTCAAGTTTTGAAGAATCATAAAAGCACAGCAAGCCTCCAGCGGTACTTTCCTTCTCAATGGATGTTCCAGTTAGAAATCAGGACTAAATGCAATATTTGTTTGGGCATAGTTATTTGGAAGATCATCAAACACCTTAAGTGGGGCTTTAATTTGGCGTAAATCCCAAACCTGACATACAATTCATAATTTATAACAAACATCACGATTTTATAAACTATTTATTTGGTTTCTGGGTTCGGGGAAGAGGGGATTTCGTCATTAATCTGTGATAACTATGTGCAAATTACCTTGAGTGAACCATCAAAGCTTCTGGACAACAAAGTTTTCCCATCACTAGAAAACTTAAGTCCCGAAATATCATCAGAATGACTTTTCTCAATGTATATAACAGGTCTGCTTCCCCCAGGCTTAAGGGTCCATATCTGCGAAATAGTTCAAGCAATCATGTGATTAAGGATAAAACAGAAGCAGTAACACAACACCAAGATGTTTTGCAATAAATCCACTTAAAACAAGTGTTTAGCTATCAGCAGTAAGTAACCATTGATGGAGGGCTCCAATGGTGTTTCCGTTAGGGAACAGACTCAACAAAGATTGAAAACCAGAGATGTAACCATTCGAGACTTCTTAGGACAAGTATAAAAAGCAGCTCGGAAAGGCAGGGACGGTTCGACAGGGTATTCAATCGGTGACAAAAAAGGCAGAAGATGAATCAACCTATCAGAAGCTGTTTGGGGTCTAAAAGACTTAGTGTTTTTTTTATCTCTTACGAAATAACACTTTTGTCCACAATAAGGATTATTTATAATAACAGACACATTTTTGGATCAATGCCTTGAACATTTCATGCATCATGCATTTAAACATATTTTGCATTTTGTTATTTTCATTTCTTTACATTCACATTAACTAACCGAAGCATGTCTCATCAAAAGGAACAAATACTGGATACACCACCTCAAGCATTGGACACACCCCATCCGCATAACACCCGCTTAAAAAAGAAGAAGATAGAAGTGAAAATTAATCAACTCGAGAAAAATATGTTGAAGTTACAGAGAGAGCTAGAAGATAAGATAAACCAGAGCAACCTGAGTACTCTAGATACAATCATAAAAAGCCAAGAGTCCTTGGTCGATCAAATTATGGCCAAGTTATCTTGTCTACAGCAAACGAGTGCACCTGGGGCAATTTGAAAGGGGTAACTATGCTACCTACCCCGTAAGTGATTGTCTCACCTGGAATCTTACCAGAACTTCAAGGGGACTCATCCACTGCAAAAGAGAAGACCCCATATGCTGTAAAGATACATATTGATGTATTTAACCCTGAGAACAATCCGGACTATTACCATATATCAGATTTAAACGAAGAGGACGACAAGGCAAAAAATATGGAGAAAAAATCAAACAATTAGAATACCAAATGAATGTAGTTAAAGGAGACAATGACTACTATGGAGTCGATGCCATGGAACTCAGTTTAGTCCCAGATTTGGTTCTTCCTCCGAAATTTAAGTCCCCAAAATTCGAGAAGTTCGATGGGAACAACTGCCCATCCGCCCACATCACCATATTCTGTCGAAAGATGACAGGATATATAGAAAATGAACAACTCCTAATTCATTTCTTTCAAGAGAGTCTGTCGGGCTCAGCCATCCGATGGTACAATAAGCTAAGCATATCCATATCAAGACTTGTAAGGATTTAGCCAAGTCATTTCTGGAACAATACAAGCACATCAATGACATGATGCCCGATCGAGTTATGCTACAAAGTATGGAAAAGAAGCATAACGAGAGTTTCAGGCAATACACTCAAAGATGAAGGGATATGGCTATGCAAGTTCATCCACCATTGGATGAAAAGGAAACCAGAAAACTTTTTATACAGACCCTGAAGGCTCCATACTTCGAAAACCTGGTTGTAATCACATCAGGAAGCTTTTCAGACTTAGTTATGGCCGAAGAAATAATCGAGTCGGCCATAAAACAAGGAAAGATTAAGGATGGGGAGGCCAATAAGAAACCTCCTATGAGGGAGAGGGATGGAGAGATTAACAATATCAATCACGTCAATAAATGTGTTACAATCTCTAGCCTAAAATCAACTGCAACTGTACCGTCAGGTACTTCTAAACAAGATTCCAGAGAACCTAGGAAGGAAAGGGAGCATTTCGACCCTATTCCGATGACATACAAAGAACTTTATCAATAACTCTTTGACACTCACGTAGTGTTGCCATATCCGGTGGAACCCATGAAGCTCTCATACCCCAAGTGGTATGATGAGACTGCCCATTGCGAATATCATGGCGGTGTCCCAGGGCACATTATTGAGAACTGTTATGCATTCAAGAGAATCTACAGAATATGCGTAACAAGAATTGGATCAACTTCGATAATTCGGGGGGCATCCAAATAAGGAAGAAGATAATTTCATTTAATCATTTGCAACATCTTGTTTGAATTCAGTTTTTAACTTTCTCTTATTTTTGGTGCAACTTGTTTTTTGAACTTTCCTTCCTATATGAGCATTTAAATAAATTTATGTTACTTTAAAGATGACGAGTAATGAATCAAATTTGCAAATGTACAATTCTTTGAATATCAACTGAATTAAAAAACTCTGTATATGATTTAGAGCTACAAATCTGTGACAAAGTAACATGATAAAAAAAGACTTTGACCTTACCCAAGAAGATACGCTCAAACACCGTATCATTCTCTTGCAATTAACCAATATAGCCTTATCCTCTCATAAGGGAATGAAAAAGAGGCTTGATGTTTAGATGTGTATAGTTGCGCACAACATGGGGCATCTTTTGTATATGACATTACTATAATTTTTGTTTAAGATGTTCAATAATGATGATGATCTTTACAAATGGAATAGTCGAGTAGGTGAATCTAGTTTAGGTCAGTTGCTTGGAAATTAAACTCTAAAGATGATTTTTTTTTACCTTCAACAAACACCTAGACTATAATAGGTTCTTCTTGACAAACTTAAGAAATTAAATCTGCAAAAGCTGAGCTATTCCAATAAGGTAATTGGTTATGGAGGAAACTCGAAAGCCCTGTCTTTATGAATAGATTGCGTTCAAACCATGACATTGCTTGGACACTTGATAACTTGGTGTTTGCTCCACTACTATTGTTAGGCCAAAGACTTTGTGATGAGATGAACCCTTCAGTTAACCTAATAAAAGTGATTATAATATTAAGTTGTCCCTCTAAAGCAATTGGTTAAACATCCCGGCTTTATGGATTCGGCTAGCCAGACAATGACAAATTAAATCAAATTTATCTAAACAATAAATTTTCGGTAATGATGGACTAAGGGAGTTAAGGAACACCTGTTATACTCAATTTCACACGAGCACTCAAGAATTTCACTTTTAGACCGATATTTTTGCACTGCCTTTGTTAGAGGAGTTTACAAAGCTTGAACAAATGAAAGATTTTAGAGGACCAAAATAGAAGGTCTAGTAATTGATTATGCTAGTTGCGTCATTTTGTCCGCATCCAATTAAAATGCTAAGCTAAGAAAAATGCATGTTGCAATAACCAAATGACATTTCTTGATGGCTGAAACCTTAGAAAATAGGAAGCCAACCCAAAACCAACTCATCAACTTAAATATTTGTCAAAGTGCTATAACTCTGAAAGCATTAAAAGAGCTATTGATTCCTTTGATATTCTTTAAACTCATGTTTATGATTTGATTCGATTGCGAGCCTGAATTAAGGAGCAATATTTTACAGAATTTTTATATACTCATATCATTTTCCCTTCTAAAATAAGAGAAAGGATAAAAACATTTTCAAACAGAACAGTCTCAAATATGAAAGGTCATTGAAGCTGAAACATGAGAAGAAAATTGGGCACGATCGATTAACAGGACCAGATCAACAGACAAAGCACAAGACTCTATCCAGAACATAAAACAAAGTTGATTCATATTACATGCATCTTAGACATACTTAAGAGCATCACATTTATCATTTTTCACATGCATAATTTTTGCAGCTTTTAGAGTCAAGTTTCGACTTCAAGACGAAATGTACTCGATTCAAAAGCACCTGTAAAGATCAATGGTGGTTGCTTAACTCAGCAGTGAGAAGGTACACCCCAATAGACTTGACATATTGAAATATCGACAATCAACTTCAAATGGGTTCGAGAGCCAATTCATAACGGATCAGTACAACATAACTCAAGGCGAGAAGGGTTATCTGTCAACCAAGACCTTCGAGTTCGATTACACTCAGCTCAAAGGCATATCAAATTTATAGCATAACTCAAGGCGAGAAGGGTTATCTATCAACCAGGACCTTCGAGTTCGATTACACTCAGCTCACAGGCACATCAAATTTACAGCATAGCTCAAGGCGAGAAGGGCTATCTGTCAACCAAGACCTTCGAGTTCGATTACACTCAGCTTAAAGGCACATCAAATTTACAGCATAACTCAAGGCGAGAAGGGTTATATATCAACCAATACCTTCGAGTTTGATTACACTCAGCTCAGAGGCATATCAAATTTACAGCATAGCTCAAGACGAGAAGGGCTATCTGTCAACAAAAGACCTTCGAGTTCGATTACATTCAGCTCAAAGGCATATCCAATTTATAGCATAACTCAAGGCGAGAAGGGTTATCTGTCATCAAAGACCTTCGAGTTCGATTACATTCATCTCATAGGCATATTAAATTTACAGCATAACTCAAGGCGTGAAGGACTATCTGTCAACAAAAAACCTTCGAGTTCGATTACATTCAACTCAAAGGCATATCAAATTTACAGCATAACTCAAGGCGAGAAGGGTTATCTGTCAATAAATACCTTCGAGTTTGATTCCATTAAGCTCAGGGGCATGTCAAATTTACAGCATAGCTTAAGTCGAGAAAAGCTATCTGTCAACAAAAACTGTCGAGTTCGATTTCATTCAGCTCGATGACACATCAACCACATGGTAGCATCGAGAAACTACTTTCTGGTTGAAGTCGAGGTTTTCAAGTTAAGAAAAAGATCTGGGGCAATCTCTGAGCTTAATACAACATAACTCAAGGCGAGAAGGGTTATATGTCAATGAAAATTTTTGAGTTCGATTCCATTCAGCTCGATGACATATTAAGAAACTATTTTCCAGTCGAATTTTTAAGTCAAGGTTTTTAAACCGAGAAGAAGACCAAAGTTGATTACAATTTGGCAACGAGAAGCCACATCCCGATTCAAATCCCGAACTACGGCTTCGATTTCATACCATTTCAAGATGGACCCGACTTCACGAAGGAGGATCCATCCGTAACTCAATTCGACAGGGGTTATTCCTAATTGAAATATCAGAGTCAATTTTCAACTCCACCGAACGAAAATTTGTGTCATTTTATTTTTGTCCTATTTTTCGTTCCACGAAAAAGGACAAAGAGGGGCAGCTGTATACACTCATTTTCGTCCGGATTTGTTTTGTTTTTTATATATTATTTATTTTATTATATATATAGTAATATAGTATAATTTTTTAAAGTGTTTTTGAAAAAATATAATATATAATTTTTCAGAAAACGGTTTTTCGAATATATATATGTTATATAGTTTTTAAAAAAACATTTTAAAAATATATATATTATATAGTTTTTTTAAAACATTTTGAATATATATATATATATATATATATATAATATTTTTTAAAACATTTTTGAAAATATATATATTATATAGTTTTTAAAAACATTTTTGATAACTTATATATAATATATAGTTTTTTAAATATATATATTATATAGATTTTTAAAAACATTTTTTGAAAATATATAATATATAGTTTTTAAAATATTTTTGAAAAAATATATATATTATATAGTTTTTAAAAATATTTTTGAAAACTTAAATATAATATATAGTTTTTAAAACATTTTTAAAATATATAGTATATAATTTTTTTAAAAATATTTTTGAAAATATATATTATATAGTTTTTGAAATATTTTTTTATTTTTATTTTTTATTGTTATATTATTTTATCAATATTTATTTTTATTTTTTTCTTTGTTTTTTAGGGTCTAATGGGTCCAAAGTTTGAGTTCAACAGGTTTGGGGCATAATATAGCCTAGTGCAGGTTAGGGTTTGCAAAACCTTAGCATAATAGGTCAACAAGTCAACGGCGCCACATAGGGGGAGCCAAACACTCAAAGGGTGAAACGGTCGGTCGAAATTCTGGGACTGACCCATCCCGAGATGACCTTTCAACCACGAACGGTCCACAACGGAATGACCCCGTAATATCTGGGATCGACCCAAAAAATAGCCGGAAACAACCCCAAACGGGGCTATATAAAAACCACGGGGGAACATCGATCGAAGGACCGGAGTCGAACTAACACACGAATAACCAACAGCTACGAAAACCAACATCGAAACCACATACAAATCGAAGGCAAAAACCAATCACAACAAGAACCCAAAAAATACAACAGAGCAATCGAAACCAACGATCCAACACGAAAAAAATAGAAACAATATCATAGAACAACACCACAAAAAGACCAAAAACAGCAACACAGAAACAACCGAAGGCCTCTCATCGAAAAACGAAGGGTCACCGACGAGAAAGGTAAAAAAAGTGAAATTTTCCTTTTAGATCTACGTTAGAAGAGGCGTTTTTAGGGGATTTGGGGTTTGGTTTTAGTTTAAGGGTGGTGAGGAGAGTGTTTTGGTGGGTTTGAGATTTTTTTTTGCCGCCGACAGTGGTCAATGACGGAGCGTGGCGGTCTGCCTGGGGGTCGTACATTCGACCGATGAGAGAGTTGAGAGAATTTTTCTCTCACTCTCTCTCTTCTCTCGTCTCAAAAGGGAGCAAATGGGGGATGAGTTATTTTGGCTTTAACAAAATATATATATATATAGCAAATGTAAAATGGCGTCGTTTCACTGGGGACCTTGTGTTTTAATTATATTGTACTTCAAACATCGTATTTATTAATCTTACATTTTGGTAACTATTTTTCATTTTTAGTTAAATCTTGAGTTTAGCATTTATGTTTATTTTGATTTTATTTTAGTCCTTTAACCTTTTGTTTTTACTATTTGGATCCTTTACACTTTTAATTATTTATTTATTTATTTATTATTATATATATATATTATTCTCTTTTAATTTTAATATTTGTTATTTCTTTCCACATTGTTTTTTTGTGTATATATGTATTTGTTTTTTTTTGTTTTTTTCCCTTCTTAACATTCTTATTTCTATTTTTATTTTTTATTTAATATTTTTTTCAATCTAATAATATTCTTGACTTTTTAGAAGAATTTTTTAAATCAATCGAAGGTAAGCAATTCAAATCGAGTTTTTTAAATTTTAATTTTAATTTTAATTTTCACAATTAAGACAACCGACAAATTAAATGGTACCGAAAGGGCGGTTCAGGGGTGCTAATCATTCCTTGACCGTAACCGACTCCCGAACCCGACATATTTCAAGTAAAACACATATCAGATAAGATGATGTTCGATCAATCAAAAAATTTGTTTTTAAATGATTGGTGGCGACTCTAACCTAATTATTCAAGTTGAAGTCCAATTTCGGACCCACCCGAAAGACGATCGCGACAATTTCCTATCAATTTAAAATTCAATCAATTTTAAAATTTAAATATATGTTTTTTTTTTGCACAAACCAAACATCTTCAATGGTTAAGATATATATTATTATCCCTTAAAATTTCAGGTTTAAACACCGTATATGTTAAAGGTAATATTCAAATGATTGATACTCGTTTATATCAACTTTATATTTTTGTATTACTAGCGAAATTATCATATACTTACTGGTTCACATATATATCAACCACGCCTACTTTTGTATCGTCTACTTTTGTATTCTCAAATAGAAAAATGTAGCGTTTTACCTTTAAATTATGAAATATTTATAAAGCGGTCCACATGGTAGCATGTGGGAGATTAGTTTTGTTCTTTATAATTATTTACTATCCGAAGCCAAAAAATGGTAGTGGGTGGACCATGATTGATGATGTATATGACATTCTTTTTGTTTAATAGTGCAATTAAGAGCTTCTTTCTTTCTAAAAGGTAGTAGTGACCCTAATTTAACTCGAAATTGATAGGTTTTTATTTAACTTAATTTGATAGGATTAAATTTTTTAAAAAAAATTCGAGTTTGAGTTGAAATTTTTAAGGAATAAGGTCGGATTGGGTTCGAATCGATGGTGAAAAAACTTCGACCCGTCCCTTATTGAAGATAATAATGTAATTTCATTAAAAATTATTATTATTTTCAATTAAATATTTATTTTATATTAGATCTGATTAGATCGGATCGAATTTATACTCTAAAAATTTAGACTGGATCAAAATCGAGTAAAAGATATATATTTTCAAGTTGAGTTGAATTAAATGAAGAATATATAATTTTCGAATCAAGTCAAATTTAAATATATTATACATATTTTTGAATCAAATTAAATTGAAAAAAAAACACGAGACCGTTGCCATCCATAGTAAAGGTACGACAAATCTGTCCACATGCATCACTCTCTTAAATCACTTTCCATCGTAAAATGAAAACATATGTTGAATAATTAATATTTATAGATGTAATCCAACTAAGTTATTTTTAATTTTCTCTTTCTTCCTCAATTTAGTTGGCATGTAACATGGGAAGATTCCATCCAATCCAATCATAATAAATAACTAAAGCCCACCCACATAGAATTAATTATTACGACATGATTGGGCTTGATTTTTATGTCTTTAACATATAGTAATCAATCTAATTTTCAATATAATTTGGATTTAATTAGTGCTTAATCACACAAAGAGTGAGGTTCTCAAGTGTATTATTTTATAGTAATAAGATAATGGAAGTACGAATTCCCACGAAGAATCTCAGACAAAATAATTCTAGTCAGTGGACAAACAGACCAGATGCGAGAAGAACAAGGAAAAGCCTTAATCAGATTTGAAAGACCAATTCTTCAACTGGAGAACATAAAAAACAAAAACATAAAAAGATTTTTACGTAATTAAGTTAAAGGAATTAGAAATCATGTCTGTGATAATTGCGAAGACCTGAATCTGAACAAGGAAGATTTCGTAAAGATTGAAAGTGGATCAACATCAAATTCAGAAATGCTTGAAGAAGATACATACACAGAGGAAAGTCCAGCCGCAGCAGCAACAACATCAAGCCCAACATTAGCCCAAGAACAACTGTTGACAGAAAACGACAAAATGATATCTGAAGAATCTCCAGACGTCAACGGTGACGCAAAACACCAATAATGTAGGCCTCCTGTTTTTAGCTCGTAGTAATTATTATGGCCAAATGTCAAAGTCAGCCAACTAGGCCCTTAATATGTGTCGGCACTTGTTTAGGCGTTATTACTTGTAGTCCACTGACCACCTCATTCCTCAATAATTTAGGGGGTAGTATGTAAACATTTTCCTATAAATAAGAAAAACTCGAAATCCCTCGGTAGAGAATATTTGAGCAGATTGAGGTTTTGCTCTCCGAGTGAAAAAGTTCAGATTCCGAACTGTAGGAATGGGTGTGAAATGATTCTCTTATTAAATTCTGAGGTCGTAGACCACCATACACCGAGGCTTCAAGCCACCAGGCAAATCCAGAAGAAAACTACGTCAACACAGAAATCCAGAAAAATCAGGTATGACAACACCATCTTACATCTCATTAGATTTAACTAATCATCATTATATGCAATTTCATATACTAGGAATTTATAAACAAAGAATCATGCCAATAATGATAGATACAGGAGCATCATCTCATATAGGATCAAACCTTGTTTCTGAAACTGAAAAAAATAGAATTAGAAGATTTATTAATTGAATCAATGGAAGGAACTAGATCTATAACCCATAAAACAAATATAAATTTAATTTTGAACGTAGATTTAAAAAATAAACTTAGATATATTAGTAGACAAATTAGGAAATGAAAATATTTCTAGGAATGAATTTTTAGACAAATTTCAATTCTTTTTTATCTAAAACAACCTTAACCTTAAAAATAAATAATCAGATACATAATATACCTAGAATTACCTTACCATCACGAGAAATAAATGAAAGAATAAATTAGAATGGATAGAGTAGAAATGGAAATTATAGAATACTTCCGAATCCATAGAGAAGCCTATATTAGAATCCATAAAAATATCAAATGACCTTTAAAATCTCAAATATTTGAAATAGAATCTCAGAACTGGAAAATTAAATGGATCTTAAGGAATTTGGAGTTTAACGAAGATTTGTCCGATCAGATTTTTAGAAATTATTTTGAAAAAGACTTAAAAAGATTAGTTTTTAAATGGAAAATAGAGTCTAGTCAGATTTTAGATTTAATAGAAAAAGAAGAAACCAGAGTATTTTATACAATAGATTTTATTATAGAAAGAAAAAAGATAAACTAAATAGAAAAACATGGAAGTAAAATAACCCTAGAAAATGGACAAGATACTAAAAAGATGGATTAAATGTGTTAACAAGAAAAAAATATATGTTATTTAGGAAGATTTGAAGATGAATATCCGATTCAGAAAAGAGAATGCACCAAATTTGGCAGCAATAATAATTGAAAAATTGTAATGAGAAAATTACTTTTGATAGACTCAGAAAATATAATGTACTGAATTACATGAGGCAGTATCAGCTACATATAGGCATGTAAACGAACGAACACACACGAACGAATGTATGCTCATATTCGTTCATTTAATAAATAAACGAACATAAATGAATATAAACGGACATGAACATAAAGGAACAAATTTTTTTTGTTCATGTTCGTTCATTAAGGAATATAACTTGTTTATGTTTGTTCATTTAAATGATAAACGAACATAGATGAACATAATAAAATAACATAAACGAACAACACAAACACACAAAAAAAAACTTATTCTAACACAATAAATGAATGTAAAAATAGTAAACAACAAGAATAACAACTTAAAATTCTTTAATATAACCTGTAACTTTAGAGTTAATTTGTTCGAATACGATAAAAACATACATAAATCATAAATAAGCTATATGAACATAATAAAGTCTTAAAGTTAAATTGTTCAACAAAACAATCTTATTAAAATCCAAACAACTTCAATAATCTTCGTAACATATTTAACTTGCCCTTTGTTTGAACATAAATGAACGAACATAAATGAACATAAATGAACGAACATAAACGAATATATAATCGAACGTTCACAAACGTAAATGAACGAACAATCTCTTTGTTCGTGTTCGTTCATTTAATTAAACGAACGCAAAATCTTGTTCATGTTTATTCATTTAATAAATAAACGAACATAAACGAACTTCCCGCCACATGGTTCATGAACAGTTCACTGAACGTTCAGTTCATTTACGGGCCTAGCTACACAAGCCAATAAAAAGCAATCTGGTTGAAGATACTATTGGAGGAGCTTGAGCTTAATCAAGACTATGTCTTTCTATTTTGTGACCGTTAAAGTGCCTTATATCTAGCAAAAAATCCAGCATTTTATTCAAAGAAAAAAATACATACGAGTTTAGTATCATTTCATTCGTTAAAATGAAAGAAGAGATGGTAGATATACAGAAAATACATACGAAAGATAACATAGCAGATTTAATGCTGATAAATTTACTTAGTGTTGATCCTCTTGTGGTCTTTAGAATGTTACAAGTTAGAAAGAATGATTTGAATGTATGATTGTTCCAATTAAATCTTCAAGTTGAAGATTGTTGAAAGTAAAAAATAATGACTAAATTTGTTAAAAATAGTGGTTCACTTTATCAAAAATAGTGGTAAACTTTCGGTGCAATAATACACCGAATTTGACAGTAATAATGGTTGAAAAATTGGAATGAGAAAATTGCTTATTTAGTCCCTGTACTTTAAGATATTTATATTTAAGTTTAAAGACTAATTTTGTAAATACCCTAAAGTATATAGATTAAATGAATAATTTTTCATGTCAATTTTCAACCATTACTGCTGTAAAATTCTTTCAATTATTAATGCACCGAAAGTTTGGCCATTATTTGACAAAGTTAGCCACTGTTTTTGACAAAGTTGATCATTATTTTTTTTACTTTTAATAATCTTCCACTTCAAGATTTGATTGGAACAATCATATCTTCATACGATTCTTTTTACCTTGTATAATTCATGTTGATTACGTCTCTGACAGGCCACAAGAGTATCTACACCAAATAAATTTATTAACATTTTTAGCCTTTGTCATGAAACTTGTTATGTTGTCTTTGGTATGAATTTTCTACATATATACCGTCATTTCTTACACCTTTACACGAATAAAATGATACTGAACTCGTATGTGTTTTGTCATTGAATGAAATATTGGATTCTTGCTTGATGCAATGCGCTTTGACTGTCACAAAACAAAGAGACATACTCTTGATTGTTCCCAAGTTCCTCCAATAGCATCTTCAACCAGATTGTTTCTTTACTGGCTTGTGTAGCTGCTACATATTCTGCCTCTATTGTTGACGTAGCCACAACTGACTGCAATTTTGAAACCCAACTTACAGTTCCACCAGCAACTTTGAACATATATCCCGTAGTAGATTTGTTTTTATCTCATTTCTTGCATTGTCAAAATCGTTATACCTATTGATAAGTAAGTTTGATTCTCTATAACATAATGCAACATTTGAGATCCCACTATTGTAGTTTTAGAAGAAAGAATAAAAGATTTAAAAGATAAAATTATAAGAATTATAAACGGAAATTTAGGATATACTACGGTTAAATTCAATGTCTTTACAACTTGGAATGCCACTAGTAATCGAAAGTCTAGATCAGTCAATAGGAATTATTTTTGATTTTAGAAGGAAAAACCTCATGGATAAAGAAGATTACCCTTTTTACAGTAACTTATGCAGTAGGATACGCCCTAACAAACTCTAATCATAGTATTAACTGTAAGGATAGAGATCAGATTTATTTTGAAGATATTTTTAAAACAAGCACACAATTACAAATAATTCCTAAATTGTTACCTGGAATAAGTTCGAAAATAGAACATGTAAATTCTACTAGACCTAGATTAATTAAATAAGGAGAAAATTCTTTAAAAGGAAAAGAGATAATAATCCCGAAGGAGTGAAAAGAAAGGAAATAGATTGAATTCCTTAAAGAATGATGACGTGCTTATCAACTGTAAATAGGAAAGGCTAATGTGGTTGCTAATACGATAAAATTGAAAGACATTTATAGTCTGAGAGTTTTGAATATGTGACTGTCTCTAAAGAAAGATGGTGTTTTGATTGAATTAAATTTAAAGCCTATATTGCTAGATCGAATAAAGGATCATCAGAGAAAAGATGAAAATTGTCGTGCTTGTCAAAGATAGAACAAGTAGAAAAATGTGAAACTAAAGATTTTAAGGTTAAGCCTAATGAATGTTTATATTATCGAGGAAAGTTTAAAAGGTATGAAAAGTTATCAATCGAGCATAAAGATAGCTTAGTACGAAGCTTTATATGGGAGAAAGTGTCGAACACAATTAAATTAGTTCGAGTTAAAAGATTGAGATCTTGTTGGTCTTAATTTATTGAAAGATGTTGAGGATAATAGGAGGATAATTTAGGATAAATTGAAGATAACATCTGATTCGCAGAATTCTTATGTAGACTTGAGCGTAAAGAGATTGAATTCCATGAAAGTGATAAAGAAGTATTTCTTAAATTATCATATTGTAAAAAATAATATATTACGGTTCAGATACAAAGGAAAGGAAAGAAAGTTAGATCAGTGACTTATCAACTAGAAGTGTCTCCGAAAATGGACAAGATCCATAATGTTTTTCATGTGTCGATGCTCAGGAGTTATCGATTGGAAAAGAGATTCGAATAGATTTAACTTATGAGAAAGAATTAGTACTTATTGATGTTTGATAAAGAAATCAAAAGTGAAAAAGTCACATCATTATCTATTTACATTATGTATTGGAAAATTCGAGGACATATTTTCTTAAGGAGTGGATAATTGTAATATCTCAAAATTTTGATTAGTGATCGAAATGTAAATTTGAAAGGTTTGATAGTCAAAGTAGAAAATTGGACAATTTTTTCCTCTTTAGCGTTTTGCCCTTGCAATTTCTCAAAAATTAAAATCTTGCCTCTTTAATCCAACGATCAAATTTTAACATGGAATTAAATCATCAAATCCAATGGTTTATATTATTTCTATCATTTTAAAAAGTGAAAATAATATTTTTAAGCCTAATTTATTATCATTCAATTTTTTCAAAAATTTTTATTCGATCTGATTTATCGGTTTCTTATCAGACTTTAAATCTTTCTAGTTTTCAACTTAAATTCCGGATCAATAATCTAATTTAAATAAAACTCCACTTCAAATAGTAAACTATCCATTTATAGAATAGTTTTTTTTGGAAATTTATCACTTAGGTCCTTAAACTTTTTCCAATTTTTTACCTTGGCTATCAAACTTTTAAAATTTATATTTTCGTCACTAACTAAAATTTTGGGTATTACAAATACCATGTAGTAAAAAAGATGATTACAATTACCTTCGTTTATGCCATACTTTTAATCCACAATTAAATCTAATAGTAGATTTATTAATGCAAATAAAAAATCGTACTTTTAAAAAAGAAAATCAACATAAAAAAGAAATCCCTAAGGAATTAATAGATGAACAAATTAATAGATTTTATGAAAAAAAATTGAAAAGAATAAATTACAAAAACATAGATGCATAACTATAGAAGATCTTGAAATTTTTTTTGGAAAACCTAAAGATTTAAACTTAGAAAAACAAATCATCCCTAAATCAAAAGATAAAGTCCCATTAATGTCCCATTAATATATCAATTGTTGAATCCAAATGGAGTAAAAACTAATTGATCAAGAAGAAGACAAACTCTCTTTAGAATAATATCACAAAATTGCAAAAAGGGAATAACTCTTAAGAAAACTTTCAAATGCTTATAATTAAGCTTTTATTGTTGGATGATAAAACTCAAATACAAATAAGATATTTATAGGTTACAAGAAACAATCTAAATCACTTATTAAAATAATCACAAACTAATTTAAACCATTGAAATTAAACATAGACAAATACCTAATTTTCACCTAAATAAATTGATGTAAGCAATGACATCTTCACCTAACTAAATTGATGTAAGCAATGATATCAAATTAATTTGGGTGTGGGTTAATATTGACTTCTACATCAATTTAGTTAGGTAGAGATGTTATTGCTTACATCAATTTATTTACGTGAAAATTAGGTATTGTCTCATATTTAATTTCAATGGTTTAAATTAGTTTGTGGTTATTTTAATGAGTGATTTAGATTGTTTCTTGTAACCTATAAATACCTTATTTGTATTTAAGTTTTATCATCTAATAATAAAAGCTTAATTATAAGCATTTGAAAGTTTTCTTACGAGTTATTCCCTTTTATAATTTTGTGAGATTATTCTAAATAGTTTTTTTCAATTAGAGTTTTTACTCCATTTTGATTCAACAATTGGTGTATAAGTGCACTAAAATTGGAAGTAGGAAATGACCAGTTTAAACAAATCATAAACAAAGAAGGAATAATATTTAGTTACGACACGACACAGACCTAACCTATAAACATAACGGATTGCAGAATTTTAAAACGTACAGACTTTTCCAACGGTGACATTTCTGTTATGTATCTGAGGAATTATTGGAAGTTGATTTCAAGTTCGAGAGTGATCGAATGGTGATTAATTGGTCGATCGATATGGCACGAAAATCAAGGTAACATTACTACATTTTCATGCTTTATGGAACACGTTGGTATTGGTAAATGCATGAATGAAAATGTTTGATCTCATCTGGGAAGTTAATTAATTCCCACACTGGATCCGAATGCAGTAAAAATTTGGTAACTGAATAAAATTCTGATGGCTTGTAAAAGAAATTAGAAGTTTGATAAGGAATAATTTCAAGTTCAACGATTATTCGGAAAAGTAATTAACCCTTGAATTTGTAAATTCTATTTATTCTTGTTAAGAGTTTTAATACCCAAATTATCTGGTTAAGAAATTACAAAAATGCCCTTGAAGGTAAAAATAGTCTGAGTTGACTCTGAATGAGAAAATACCCTGGGAATTCGTACCTAACCCGATAAATTACTGATTTAATTGTTAATATCCTACTTTTATACATAATATTCCTGATAATCCGTTCGTAACATCTGAGAAGGTAGAAATGTGGTTTGCATCGATAATTCATTAAACGAGTGTAAGAGTAAAGTACAAAAGCAGAGTAAAGTACACAAATAGTCTCATGACTTTTTTATTGCGTTAAGTCTTTCAATTATTAAGAGATGTAAAATGGTTATTTGACTATAAAGTGTTGCTTTGTTGAGTCTATTGACTGTAAAAAATATAAAAACAATTATAAAATGGTCACCTGACTATTGATTATATTGCAAACTTATCACTTTCTATTAAAAATTGATGATATTATGAGTTAAATGTTAACATGTTGATTGTGATGTGATAAAATATGATCACAAAATCTTAAACGACTATCATATTCTTGATATCATATTAACAATTATCAATTTTTTAAAAAAATAGGAGAAGTTTGAAATAAAATCATTAATTAGATAATTATTTTATAACTTTTAATATTAGAAAGATTTAATAAAATATTATCATATATTCAGAAGATCATTTGTATACATTATCCTTAAATCAAATACCCCCAAAATTTTATCTAGTGACTTAAATGCAAGTTTTGAATGTTTAGTGGTTAAAGTATAAACTTTGAAAAGTTTAGGAATTGAAATTGTAATTTTTAAAAGTTTTATATTTTAGCTTGTAAATGAACATTTTGGATTAAAACATATATTTTAGTGGGAATTAGATTTTGGTACGAGAATTGTGTTAAAAGTTATAAAGCCATAAAATTCGATATTGAAATTGAATATTCGGATCGAATTGGAATTTTACGAAAATTTGAAAGATGTTATAAAATGATTGGAAATATTATTTTAATATTTTAGATCAGAGAAATTTGGCTCAAAACTGTGCAATTTTTTAGATTTGATCGAAACAGTAAAATTTAGTGAGTAAAATGCAATTTTTAAAATTTGCATGGCAAATTTCGTAAGTTAAAGTCAAGTTGATTCATCTTTGACCAAGGAATATTTTAATAGAAAATATGACAATGGAAATTGGTAATTTTTAAGTTTTATTAATGGTAAATATGAAATTTCTTATTAAATTGAATAAAAAAATTTCAATTTAATTATATTTAAGCCATGTGTTAAGATAATTATTATTATTATATTCAAGAAAGTTGAACATCTTTCAGTAGCAAGCTCTCTCCATCGACACTTGAGGTTCTTCAAGGTAAGAAATTTTATTTTCATTTTGAACTTATTTATTTGATTTTTGAGTTTAGCTATTAGATAGAGAATTAATCTACATGAAATTCTCTATCATTTGGTACCAAAATTTCATGGTGAAGATAAATGTGATGAGATTTTATGATTTGAGGTTATAAAGAGTTTAGTAATTTTAAAGAATTGGCTGTAAGAATTGAAGAACCTAAGGATGCAAATTAAGGAAAACAATTTAGATTTTTGAATTTGACAGTGTGTTTGAAAATTCACTAGAACTTCTATAAAAATGATTTGGAGGTTTTTTTTTTATATATTTGTGTTCTTATATCAATCTAGTTTTGTTTAAATCAAACGGGGATAAATTTCAAGGTATATAAAAAAAGATATGAATTTTTAACAGAGGAAATGTCATAAAAACGGGGCAGCATATTCTGCACAAAACAGATTATGTCGATTAACTTGAAAATTTTACCATAAATTGTACAAAATGAATTAGAAAAAGTTCTTTATATGGAAAGATTTTTATTCGAGTCTAGTTTTTAACGGAATAAACGAAATTAAATTACAGTCTGTATATAAATACATAGTTAAATTCGAGTCTAGGTCTTTATATGAATTAGAAATTGTATTGAATAAGCTTGTGAAATTTGTTAGGAATTTATTTTTCAAAGTATACATATGTTAGTAAAATTTTAACATTTAGTTTGAATTTATGTATATTTGGTAATGATGTCCATTTAGAGATTTGAGTGCTTGAAATCAAGATCAACTATTATTAAAGCTAAGGAGAAGCTTAAGGAATAAATAGAAAATTCCAAGGAAGGTTGCGAGCTGAGCACACCAGGTGAGTGCAAATTTAATTTCTACTTATGTTATCGAACAAACATTGGCTTGCGATGAGCCAACGACGAAATTACTATGGTAAGTGACTCCTAAAATATTATTTGATTTCTGATGTATGCATACATGTGCATTTGGTGAATTAATAGAATTAGTGAACAAGTTGAAAAATACAAATTGGTGAAATATGTTTAGAATTTATGTTTTGGAAGGTAAGTTTAGAAAATTGACATAAATTCTACCAAAATGATTAAAGGATGATTTTTATACCATTGGATTATCATATCAGTCTAGTTTTGTTTAGAACAAACGGAAATTGATTTCAAGGTATATAAAAAAAGAAATGAATTTTTAACCGAAAATTTTGGTTAATGACTAAAATGTAAATTTTAAAATTTTGATAGATAAAATAGAAAATTTGGAAATGTTTAAGGACACCAATAATCAGTATACACGAACCAATACGAATATCATAATATCATAATATTTAATCATACTATTAATTATATTTAATCATACAATTAATTATATTTAATACTAATATTAAGAACTTTCAAACATTTCATTCTCGTATACATGCAAGTTAAGACTTTTAGAACACAATAGGATGTCATCATTGTTACCTTGGTGATTGATACCAAACTCAGCTCCTTACTCTAGTTTTTCCTTTTTTCTACACGTGAAAATCATCACACGCTAAGTATACACTTAGTAAGGCAACCATATAAATGTTTAAAATAATGCAACACATAATTTAAAGGAATAACAACATTCACTGTAATATGATCACTTGTATACCATCCATTTTACCATAAAATAACATGATATAACTGAATATAATGCACTGTAGTGCTGAGGTCGGGCTTTACCCACCCTGTACACTGTAGTATTTTGAACCGTGTCTTCGCTAGACACTTTGATGTATGAATTATGTGCCTCTGTAAATGTAATACCCCAAAAATTCAGATAATGATCAAAATGAAAATTTTGAAAGTTTGATGATCAAAGTAGAAAATTGGGAAAAGTTTGAGGAATTAAGGGATAAATTTCCTAAAAAGAATTTTATTCCATAAATAGATAGTTTACTCGTTTTATATAAATCATATTTTTGGATTTGGAATTTTAGTAAAGAAAAAAATTAGAAAGGGTCAAAGTCGGTCAGGAATCGGTAATTTCAGATTGAATTGAAATTTTACAAAAATTTTGAAGGATGCTATAAAATGATTGGAAATATTATTTTAATATTTTGGATCAGAGAAATTTGGTTTGGAAATGTACAATTTTTCAGATTTAACCGAAATAATGGAATTTAGTGACTAAAACGCAAGATATGAAAAATTTAGGGGAAATTTTGAAAGTAAAAGTCAAAATAATTCAGCTTTGACTTTGAAATATGATAAGGATGAGTTGTCATGGTTTTATGGTAAATAAGAAGATTCATTAAGGGTGTTTTGGTCTTATCTCACTTAAATGAATATATTATTCATTTAAAGTGGAATATAATGTACGTTAAGATGAGATGTCCCCCACATTTCATCCAAATTTGTTAATCTTCTTCTCCAAGCTGCCGTGGGTGTTCTTCAAAGGTAAGAGAAAACTTCAACTCAATTTTCAAGCAATTTACTTAGGATTTTGAGTATGCTGAAAATAGAAAATTGTTATATGCGAAAAACGCTATAATTTGGTACTAATATTGCATGATAATATTGTTAGTGTTCAAGTTCATCTTGAGTTGATGAAGGGGTTCTTGTGTTTTATGGGTTATTAAGAGTTAAGTGATTTTAAAGAATTGATTGTAAGAATTGATGAAGAGCCTAAGGATTAGGTTAAAGAAAACAATTTATATTTTGAAATTAGCAGTGGGTTTGAAAATTCACCAGAAATTATATAAAAATAATTTGGTGGTTATTTTTATATATTTGTGTTCATATATCGATCTAGTTTTGTTTAAAACATACGGGGATCAATTTCAAGGTGTAACACCCATAACCCGTATAATTATACCTATATAGATTATAAATGTCACCCGAATTTCGAAAACTATTTTTAATCCAAAATTTATTTTCTTTAAAATGGTAAATGATATTAAAAAAATATCTCAAACGTGGGTACTGTTCATTGCTACAATAACTTCCGAAAATTACTTATAAAACTCATAAAAAATTAACCTTCCATCACTATCAATTTACCAATTTGTTTCCAATTTGTAGTTCTACACATAAGGTTGTTCCCACCATATACACTGAAGTGTATTATACATAAGGTAATGGCCACCATATACACCGAAGTGTATTACACATAAGGTCGTGCCCACCATATACACCGAAGTGTATTACACATAAGGTCGTGCCCACCATATACACCGAAGTGTATTTTAACCCTGCAGCTACTATACTCTATGGCATGCCAACTATACCCTGTCCCTCAATGACTGACATGGGCATATAGTCTATTTTATTTTATCCATCCATGGAAAAGTATATTATCATAATTTAGCATTGGGCAATTCATACTCGAAAACTTTCATAGTAAAATATCACATTTTCCAAAAATCAACGCATTATAATTTCATACTCTAACATATCAATGTCATGTCAATTTAAAAAAATGATATTAAATCATGATGATATAAACAAGGTCGACTTATTGCAAGTATTCCTGATGATGTATAAAACATCCATGTATAATTTCATGCATGTATTGCACTCACCTTGACACTTTAAAATTTCCAAAATACGAGCCTCACTATGTTCCACAGTAAACCCTTTTTTGCTACAATCGCAAATCAATCATGATCTGTATAAATCACAAATTCATAATAATACATATGT
Organism: Hibiscus syriacus; assembly: GCF_006381635.1. Classification (NCBI taxonomy): domain Eukaryota; kingdom Viridiplantae; phylum Streptophyta; class Magnoliopsida; order Malvales; family Malvaceae; genus Hibiscus; species Hibiscus syriacus. Next base: position 459,240 of record NW_024062982.1, on the reverse strand, counting down.
TAGTATTGTACTAACATAAACGTATCCCAAAATAACTCCATAATATATTTGAAACTCATTATCTATCAAAATACTCAACTCTTAATAATTCCTTTTAACATTGAAACCAAATTTTCCAATTTACACAAAATGGTCCTTCACCATTTTATCACTTATAATTTCAATACAAAAATTTCAGTATTGAAATTATTACCATTCAAATGCTTTTACAAAGGTACAATTATATTTAAGTACCCCAACTATGCAAATGTTGTACGTAAATACCAATCTTTCTAAACTTCCCAAAATAGTCATATTTCACATCTAACACTAATTTCAATTCTCAAACAACAATTTCCAGTATAGTACATCAATTATATAACACTTACACAACAACCCATCAATTTTCTATATTAGACAACTCGCACTACCTTTAAAGAATCAATATTCTGTATTGATATACATATTGAAATTCAATTCCGTTTCTTCCATTGAAAACTAGACTCGAATACAAATCTATCCATATAAATAACTCATTCTAATTCATTCTGTAAAATTTATGGTGAATTTTCAAAGTTGACCAACAATCTGTTTTGTAGAATATGCTGTCTGGTTTTTTTCTTACCTTTCCTTAGTTAAAATTTCATATATTTTTGTATACACCTTGAAATTGATCCCCGTTTATTTTTAAAAAAACTAGATCGATATATGAACACAAATATATAAAAATAATCTCCAAAATATTTTTGATATAATTTCTGGTGAATTTTCAAACCCACTGCTAATTTCAAAATATAAACTATTTTCTTTAACTTCATCCTTAGGTTCTTCATCAATTCTTTCAACCAATTCTTTAAAATCACTTAACTCTTCATAACCCATAAAACACAAGAGCCCCTTCATCAACTCAAGATGAACTTGAACACTAACAATATTATCATGCAATATTAGTACCAAATGATAGCGTTTTTCGCATATAACAATTTTCTATTTTTCAGTATACTTAAAATCCTAATTAAATTGCTTGAAAATTGAGTTGAAGCTTTCTCTCACCTTTTAAGAACACCCACATCAGCTTGGAGAAGAAGATGAACAAATTTGGATGAAATGTGGGGGAACATCTGATCTTAATTTCCATTATATTCCACATTTATTATTCATTTAAGTGGGATAAGACCAAAACACCCTTAATGAATCTTCTTATTTACCATGAAACCATGACAACTCATCCTTATCATATTTCAAAGTCAAAGCTGAATTATTTTGACTTTTATTTTTGAAATTTCCCCTGAATTTTTCAAATCTTGCGTTTTAGTCACTAAATTCCACTGTTTCGGTTAAATCTGAAAAATTTCACATTTCCAAACCAAATTTCTTTGATCCAAAATATTAAAATAATATTTTCAATCATTTTATAACATCCTACAAATTTGTGTAAAATTCTAATTCGATCTGAAATTACCGATTCTTTACCGGCTTTGACCCTTTCTAATTTTTTTCTTTACTAAAATTCCAAATCCAAAAATATAATTTATATAAAACTCCACTCTCAAGAGTAAACTATCTATTTATGGAATAAAATTATTTTTACGAAATTTATCCCTTAATTCCTCAAACTTTTCCCAATTTTCTACTTTGACCATCAAACTTTCAAAATTTTCATTTTGGTCATTATCTGAATTTTTTGGGTATTATAATTCTCCCCTCCTTAAGAAAATTCGTCCTTGAATTTTAAAACTTTCTATGAAAACTCTAACTCTCATTTTTTAAGGATTGCACTTTCAATTGTAAATTCGTAACCCTAATTTAGGGTTATACTGACTCGTAAGACATGCCAACGCCTTAACTATAGACTTCTTATGCGATAGCTCAAGATAAACAAGTTGAGCCCGCGCCTTTTGTTAAAACCTCTTCTAGTCTTGCCAACTTCTTGAATTCCGATTTTTCCTCTTTAATTTGGAAATTTTGTGAAGATCATGCAGATCATTATATTTTGAACCTGTTTAATCCAAATCTTCAACCTGATATGAAAATTTTATGGATATTATTTCTCCATATCATCCTCTCTTTCCCAAGTAACATCCTCAAAATTATGATTTTTCCAAATCACTTTGACTATAGGAATCGTCTTTCTATATAGTTCTTTGATTTCTCGAGCTAAGATCCAAACTGGTTTTTTTTCCCCATAAATCAAATCTAATCAGATCCCAATTTCCTCTGATGAAATGACATATGAAAGCTCTGATCGATACTTTTTAAGCATCGACACATGAAAAATATTGTGTACTTTGTCCAACTCTGGATCTCAATTACCTCCATAGTTAATGCTAACTGATAAGCCATCAGTCCAACTCTTTTTAATATCTCATAAGGTCCAATGAATCTTAGACTTAGTTTTTCTTTTTCACTCAAAACACAATTTTTTTTTCAAAGTGATACTTTACGAAAAAATTTATCACCTTAAAAAAATTCAATCTCTTTTCACTTCAAGTCTACATAAGACTTTTGTCGATCAAATGCCATTTTACGATTATCTTGAATTATCTTTACTTTATCATCAATCTCTTTCAATAATTCTGGGCCAACAAAATTTTATCTTTTAACCCAAACCAATTTAATGGTGTTTGATATTTTCTCCCTTATAAAGCTTTGTAAGGAGCCATCTTGTTACTTAATTGATAACTGTTATTGTAGTAAAATTCTACTAAACTCAAATACTTTTATTTTCCCTTAATTCCTTGGAATCAATCACACATGCACTCAACATATCTTCTAATATCTGAATAATATTTTCTGACTTACCATCCGTCTGTGGATGAAAGATCGTATTGAAATTCAATCAAGTACCCAAAACTTTATGCAAATATTTCCAAAATCTTAAAGTGAACTTTGGATCCCTGTCAGATATAATGGATATTGTCACTCCATGTAGTCGAACTATCTCCTTGATATACAACTCTGTATATTTATCCAATGCATGGTCTATTCACATCAAAATGAAATGTGCCGATTTAATTAATCAGTCACTATTACCCAAATGGAATCCTTTTTATTTGATGTCAAAGGTAGTCCAATAACAAAATTCATAGTGACTCTTTACCACTTCCACTCTGGAATAAAAATCAATTGCAACAAACCCGAAAGCACTTGATTCTCAGTTTTTACTTGTTGACATGTCAAACATGTAACAACAAACTAAATAATGTTTCTTTTCATACCCGACCACCAAAATGACTCTTTACATCCTGATACATTTTGTTTCCACTTGTATGCATAATCATTGGACTATAATGTGCCTCAGAAATAATATATTTCTTCAACTCATCATTATGAGGAATACAAATTCTTCCTCGATAAAATAGACACTCATCAGAGTTGACTTCAAAGTCTTTAGTCTCATTTTTTTCCACCAGTGATTTTTTTTAAGCATCTCATTTTTTTCTTTTTCTATTTTTTTTCTTCTATTTCTTTTTTTTCTTTTTTTTCCTATTTTTTATTTTGTTTTCAACTCTTATGCAATATGCTAGACAACATGACTAAGAAAATCAACTTCTGATAGCCAAAACTCACACTTTGGCAGTTTAGCATATAACTTTTTATCCTTAAGTATCTCGAGCACAATACGAAGATAAGCTTTATGCTCTATCTTTATCTTAGAGTATACCTGAATGTTATCAATACATACCACCTCAAATTAATCCAAGTAAAATTGAAATACTTAATTCATCAAATCCATGAATATTGCCAGAGCATTTTTCAAACCAAATGGCATTACTACAAACTCGTAGTGTCCATACCGTATTCGAAAAACTATCTTTGGAACCTCTTTCTCCTTAATATTTAACTGGTGATATCCCATTCGAATAACAATTTTAGGGAAAATTGATGCTCCTTTTAAGCTGATCAAACAAGTCATAAATCCTCAAAATAGGTATTTGTTCTTGATAGTTACTCTGTTTAACTATCGATAATCTCTGCATAATCGCATATATCCATTTTCCTTTTTCACAAACAACACCAATTCACCCCCAAGGTAAAATATTCATTCTAATGCATCCTCAATCTAACAGTTCTTGCAATGGGTTCTTTATTCTCTTAACTCAATCACAACTATTCAATATGAACCCATGTATACATGATTAATGCCTTGATATCCATTAATATTGAATACCACCTCTCAATCTGGAGGTAACCCAAATAATAAATTTAAAAAGACATATGGAAATTTCCTAGTTATGGAAATATCATATGATCTTGCTTCAGATACTTGAGTATCTATCACTTTAGTTACAAAAGCTATGCATCATTTTTACCTCATCTTAATTGTAACCATTAATCGCATCCATGATTTCACCTTTTTCATCAATCATTAAATTTTTTAATTTCTCAGCATTTTCTAAATTAATCGCTTCCTGCGACCATTAGCCCAACCTTAATGCAGAGACAACCAACTCATGATCAAAATGATCTTAAAATCTTTAATGATAATCCCATCGGATTCATCAATAACATAAGCTCCTGAATCTTTTTTGGACATTTATTATTTGTCCGACTAACACTTATATCATGACCGTGACCTATGGGTCTTCCGCTATAATATCACTCGATATCAAGTAGAATTGAATATCTCTACTTTAGAATTCTTTATTTCATTCTTAAGGAAATCTGTATAACGTTTTCCAATTCCAAAGATAATATTTTGGAACAATTGAAATGTTTTCAATCTCAAATGAAAGTCTCAATGTTCACATCGTTCAATAAGAAAACTTGATAATTGTAGCAATAACTTCATAGTAGTTAATGCTAAATTCACACTAGTAAACAAATTTACTGTTTTTCTTATCATTACGAACTTGACACTGACATTTATTATTTGTCCGACTAACACTTATATCATGACCGTGACCTATGGGTCTTCCGCTATAATATCACTCGATATCAAGTAGAATTGAATATCTCTACTTTAGAATTCCTTATTTCATTCTTAAGGAAATCTGTATAACGTTTTCCAATTCCAAAGATAATATTTTGGAACAATTGAAACGTTTTCAATCTCAAATGAAAGTCTCAATGTTCACATCGTTCAATAAGAAAACTTGAAAATTGTAGCAATAACTTCATAGTAGTTAATGCTAAATTCACACTAGTAAACAAATTTACTATTATTCTTATCATTACGAACTTGACACTGACATTTATTATTTGTCCGACTAACACTATATCATGACCGTGACCTATGGGTCTTCCGCTATAATATCACTCGATATCAAGTAGAATTGAATATCTCTACTTTAGAATTCCTTATTTCATTCTTAAGGTAAATTTCAATTGTATGAAACGTTCACATTTCCAATTTCCAAAGATAATATTTTGGAACAATTGAAATGTTTTCAATCTCAAATGAAAGTCTTAATGTTCACATCGTTCAATAAGAAAACTTGATAATTGTAGCAATAACTTCATAGTAGTTAATGCTAAATTCACACTAGTAAACAAATTTACTGTTTTTCTTATCATTACGAACTTGACACTGACATTTATTATTTGTCCGACTAACACTTATATCATGACCGTGACCTATGGGTCTTCCGCTATAATATCACTCGATATCAAGTAGAATTGAATATCTCTACTTTAGAATTCCTTATTTCATTCTTAAGGAAATCTGTATAACGTTTTCCAATTCCAAAGATAATATTTTGGAACAATTGAAACGTTTTCAATCTCAAATGAAAGTCTCAATGTTCACATCGTTCAATAAGAAAACTTGAAAATTGTAGCAATAACTTCATAGTAGTTAATGCTAAATTCACACTAGTAAACAAATTTACTGTTTTTCTTATCATTATGAACTTGATACTGACATTTATTATTTTTCCGACTAACACTTATATCATGACCGTGACCTATGGGTCTTCCGCTATAATATCACTCGATATCAAGTAGAATTGAATATCTCTACTTTAGAATTCTTTATTTCATTCTTAAGGAAATCTGTATAACGTTTTCCAATTCCAAAAATAATATTTTGGAACAATTGAAATGTTTTCAATCTCAAATGAAAGTCTCAATGTTCACATCGTTCAATAAGAAATTTGATAATTGTAGCAATAACTTCATTGTAGTTAATGCTAAATTCACACTAGTAAACAAATTTACTATTTTTCTTATCATTACGAACTTGACACTTTTCAAGTTCTTGATAATCCATCTCAATCTAAACAATAATTCATTGTAGCTTGGAATGCTAGACAATCCATTTTCGCATATTTACCTTCACAAGGTAACTCTATCCAATTTTATGGACTTGATATCTATTCTCAATCCAACTCATAACCATTTGATTCACTTTTAACTCAATTTTCTGTAAACTTTTAGTGGACAACTCATTACTGCTTACTCAATTCCTCTTACTCAAATCAACAATGTTTTAAACAATTTAATGCTTAGCTTAAATATTTCTCACTTATTTAAGCTTACCTGGAGGAAGCTCAGAATCATCACTAGATTCAGAAATCTCCTCTGGATCCTCAACCGATTCAACTTTTCGTGTAACCCGTTCAAACTTTTTAATCGATTTTTCCCATTCAGAAACTTCGTTGAAAGCTGGACAATTTCATCCACAAATTGGAGAAAAATCCTTTACAACATCCACCATTCTAAGGTGTTTTACATAAGTTATATCGGGTCTCTTTGATTCGATTTCAATCTCGACTTTCTTTTTAACATTATCAACTTTCTAACCTTTTTCATTAATTCCAACATCTGAACATAATCAGAATCATCATACATTAATAAAGAGTAACTTTACTCCCAATAAGCATCATCACAGTATATATACAACTATCAGCAACTTTTGACATCCTAGTGGCATGTATATACTTTTTAACTCAAAACAAACTCGGTTTAATCCTAGAATCGGCTAAACCTGTAGCTCTGATGCCAATAAATGTAACACCCATAACCCGTATAATTATACCTATACAGATTATAGATGTCACCCGAATTTCGAAAATTATTTTTAATCCAAAATTTATTTAAAATTTATTTTCTTTAAAATGGTAAATGATATTAAAAAAATATCATATCATATGAATTATGTTTCATTATAACAAATTTAATTCAAAAGATTTTTATGAATAGTACCCGTGAACAGTGAACATTGTACAGTGGGGGAATCAGTTCCTGTAGCAGGGGAATCGGTTCCCCTTAAGCATTTTGGAAATTTTTCTCAAACGTGGGTACGGTTCATTGCTACAGTAACTTCCGAAAATTACTTATAAAACTCATAAAAAATTAACCTTCCATCACTATCAATTTACCAGTTTGTTTCCAAATTAATTCAACAAAACAAATTAAACATTATCAAATTAAATGCCACTAATAAAATCAACATTACACCATAGAATGTCTTACTGATATTGAAATATATACCTTGATTCTTGATGTCATTCCGAACTCTTTATTCCACTAATAGCTTTTTACCTATGCGTGAAAATCATCACACGCTAAGTATAAACTTAGTGAGGCAATTAAAACAATAAACAATGCAATACAATTCATGCATGATTTTCAATGTCAAATTTGAAATGCCATAAAATCATGTTATTTGCATAACCAATATTTTACCAAGATCATAATAATACAAAATTTTGTATTAATTATGCCATAAGCTTGTAAGCTTATTTTACCAAAATACTTACCATTTAACCCATAAACTTGTAAGTTATATTAACAATATACTTATCATTTGTTCCATAAGCTCGTAAGTTTATTTTACCAATATACTTGCCATTGTTCCATAAGCTCGGAAGCTTATTTGCATGCTTACCATTTATTAAGCAATAAATCATAAACCATAGCCTATAGCCCAATATAAAACCCTGAGGACCCTATGTATTCGAGTAATATTTGCACCGTAGTGCTAAACATAAGGTCGTGCCCACCATATACACTGAAGTGTATTACACATAAGGTCGTGCCTACCATATACAACGAAGTGTATTATAACCCTGCAGCTGCTATACTCTATGGCATGCCAACTATACCCTGTCCCTCAATGACTTACTTGGGCATATAGTCTATTTTATTTAATCCATACATGGCAAAGAATATTATCATAATTTAGCATTGGGCAGTTCATACCCGAAAACATTCATAGTAAAATATCACATTTTCCAAAAATCAATGCATTATAATTTCATACTCTGACATATCAATGTCATGTCAATTTATAAAAATGATATAAAATCATGATGATATAAACAAGGTCGACTTATCGCAAGTCTTCCTGATGATGTATAAAACATCCATGTATAATTTCATGTATGTATTGCACTCACCTTGACACTTTAAAATTTCCAAAATACGAGCCTCACTATGTTCCACAGTAAACCCTTTTTTGCATCAATCGCAAATCAATCATGATCTGTATAAATCACAAATTCATAATAATACATATGTTAGTATTGTACTAACATAAACGTATCCCAAAATAACACCATAATATATTTGAAACTCATTATCTATCAAAATACTTGACTCTTAATAATTCCTTTTAACATTGGAACCAACTTTTCCAATTTACACAAAATGGTCCTTCACCATTTTATCACTTATAATTTCAATACAAAAATTCCAGTATTGAAATTATTACCATTCAAATACTTTTACAAAGGTACATTTATATTAGGTGTACCCCAACTATGCAAATGCTGTACTTAAATACCAATCTTTCTAAACTTCCCAAAATAGTCTTATTTCACATTTAACACTCATTTCAATTCCCAAAAAAACGATTTCCAGCATAGTACATCAATTATATAACATTTACACAACAACCCATCAATTTTCCATATTCATACAACTCGCACTACCTTTAAAGAATCAATATTCTGTATTGATATACATACTGGAATTCAATTCATCTTCTTCCGTTGAAAACTAGACTCGAATACAAATATATATATATATATAAAGAAATCCTTCTAATTCATTCTGTACAATTTATGGTGAATTTTCAAAGTTGACCAACAGAATCTGTTTTGTAGAATCTGCTGTCCGATTTTTTCTGACTTTTACTTGGTTAAAAATTCATTTCTTTTTGTATACACCTTGAAATTGATCCCCGTTTGTTTTAAACAAAACTAGATCGATATATGAACACAAATATATAAAAATAACCTATAAATTATTTTTATATAATTTCTGGTGAATTTTCAAACCCACTGCTAATTTCAAAATATAAACTGTTTTCTTTAACTTCATCCTTAGGTTCTTCTTTAATTCTTACAACCAATTCTTTAAAATCACTTAACTCTTCATAACCCATAAAACACAAGAACCCCTTCATCAACTCAAGATGAACTTGAACACTAAAAATATTATCATGCAATATTGGTACCAAATGATAACGTTTTTTGCATATAACAATTTTCTATTTTCAGCATACTCAAAATCCTAAGTAAATTGCTTGAAAATTGAGTAGAAGCTTTCTCTCACCTTTGAAGAACACCCACGGCAGCTTGGAGAAGAAGATGAACAAATTTGGATGAAATGTGGGGAACATCTCATCTTAATTTACATTATATTCCACTTTAAATGAATAATATATTCATTTAAGTGAGATAAGACCAAAACACCCTTAATGAATCTTTTTATCTACCATAAAACCATGACAACTCATCCTTATCATATTTCAAAGTCTAAAGCTAAATTATTTTGACTTTTATTTTTGAAATTTCCCCTGAATTTTTCAAATCTTGCATTTTAGTCACTAAATTCCACTGTTTCAGTTAAATCTGAAAATTTGCACATTTTCAAACCAAATTTTTCTGATCGAAAATATTAAAATAATATTTCCAATCATTTTATAACATCCTTCAAATTTTTGTAAAATTTCAATTCGATCTGAAATTACCGATTCCTTACCGGCTTTGACCCTTTCTAACTTTTTTCTTTACTAAAATTCCAAATCTAAAAATATGATTTATATAAAACTCCACTCTCAAGAGTAAACTATCTCTTTATGGAATAAAATTCTTTTTAGAAAATTTATCCCTTAATTCCTCAAACTTTTCCTAATTTTCTACTTTGACCATCAAACTTTCAAAATTTTCATTTTGGTCATTATCTGAATTTTTGGGGTATTACAATAAACACTCTATTGCTACCTAATATGCAGCTGCTAGACTCTATGACATGCCATTAATACCACTGATCCTCAACAACATACTTGGACATATAGTCTACTTTTATTTGATCCATCCATGGCAAAGTATATCAATACCATTTAACATTGGGCAGTTCATACCCAAAATATCATTTATGATAAAAATCATATATGTTCATGACAAAATCATATGCAACAATCAGTGATCAATGCATTTTATATTCAACCTTTGGTATATTTAGAATATGTCAAATATATGATAAATGACAAATATCATGTCAACATATAAATCTTGTAATATATATCATATAACAAAACATATACATCACATAGTGTATTTATGTTATCACTTTAATATCCCATGTATTAGCCCATGTACATTACTGAGAACGCAAGGTATGTGAGTACACTGAGGTTGTGCACATATGCTGTCACCGCAGCTCATATAATAATCTATCCATATGTCTTGAAGAACATAGGTAATTTGTCCATATATCCCGAAGAACATAGGTAAACTGTCCATATATCCCTAAGAACATAGGTAATATGTCCATATGTCCCGAAGAACATAGGTAATATGTCCATATGTCCCGAAGAACATAGGTAACCCTCGACTCTTGGCATGTCAACTATACCACTAGCTCTCATATCACATAACATGGGCATTATCATTTATTACTTAAATTTGTAACATCCCAAAAAATGGGCTACTGACCAAAACGTAAATTTTGAAAGTTTAAGGATCAAAGTAGAAAATTGGGAAAAGTTTAAAGACCTAAATGGTATTTTTCCCAAAAAGAATTTTATTCCATAAATAGATTTAGTTTAGTGATCAAATTATAAGATTTTGAAAGTTTGGTGACCAAAGTATAAACTTTGAAAAGTTTAGGGACCAAAATGTAATTTAAAAAAATGACAAATGGGTCTAAAAAATAAGAAAATAAATATATTACTTTAACATTTTTAAATGTTGGAAATAATATTTAATGGTTTAATTCCATGTTTAATTTGAACTGTTGGATTAAGATGACTGAATTGTAAGTTTTGGAAATTACAAGGGTAAAACGATAAAGTGGGAAAATATTTTGTTCATCTTTGACTATTGAAAGATGATAAGGTTGCTGTGACTTGGTATTAATATAAACATCAAGTTCATTAAGGGTAAATTAGTATATATATTTTGATTTTAAGGGTAAAGTGGTAATTTGACATTTAATGAATTTTTAATTCATTATTAATTAAGAAAGATGAAGAGATATCATTCCAAGATGTTCATCTTCTCCAGCAAAGGACGTGAGATAGATTGGAGGTAAGGAAAAATATTTGTTTTCTATTTTTGAGCAAATTTCTTTGGATTTCGAGTTATGCCGTAAAATAGAAAATTGTTCTACGTGAAAAACGCTATCATTTGGTGCCAATATTTCTTTCTAATCTTGCTGGATTTCAAAGATCCCAAATCTAATGGTTTATTTTCATGATATTGATGATAAATCTTGATGATTTAGAGGATGTATATTCATTTTCATGCTTGATTTATGGTTAAAACATGTTCAATCTTTCTAGTAATTATTCTTTAAATTTGGCCAAATTATAAGTTGGAGAAACTTTGTGTTCTGATGAGAGTTGATTAGAGATTTGATTGTGGAGATGTTAAAAGGTTGATTGAAAGTTGATTTCATGCTTGAATTGAATCAAAATCGAGCAAAATAATGAAAACGTAGCTTTAAAGGATAAAGTATTCGATCATGATGTATTTGAGTGAGAAACATTATGGAAACATTATATAAGGTTTGAAAACGATGTAGGAAGTATTCTACAGGCCTTAGAAAAATTTAGGGACCATTCTATAATTTTTGAAAAGTTAGGGGACTAATTTAATATTTTTGGAAAAGTTATGAATGGTTGTATAATTGTTTAATAGTTGATGTACTATGCTGTAAATTGTTGTTTTGGGATTGAAATGAGCATTTAGATGTGAAATATGACCATTTTGAAAGTTTGAAAAGATTAGTGATTTAAGTGCAACATTCACGTAGTTGGGGTGCTCAAAGGTAATTGTACCTTTGTAAAAAGTAATTGGTTGGTAATAATAATATGGTAGAACTCTCGCTTCGCATGCGAGAGGCACAGGGTTCGATTCCCGCACCTCTATTTTAAAAAATACTATTAATACAAGCAATTTGGTGAAATTTGAGGGTCAAATTAAAAGTTTCCAAAACTTTTAGGCCATTTTAGAAGTTGAAGAAAATTTAGGGACCTAGCCCAATATGCTCCATACAATGTATAAAAAACACACTGATAAAATATTTCATTAAAATTAGTTTATTAAACATGTTTTAAAAAACTATGAACACTATCCCATCCAATCACGTCCAAAATGTGTAAGTTTCCCAGAACCATACACCTCGTCACATCCAAGAACAAAGCCAATGAGCCTGCAAGTATACTTCCTCCAACAATATTTCCCACCCAAAGATAAAAATAAACAAGTATGTATTCGATTGAAAATGATGATTAATCCATTAAAACATGAGAATGTTTCATGCTTGAAAATCATATACAGAAATACGGAAATTTGATGTCGGGTAAACAATATCTAGAAATATGGTATCATGTATCATGTCGTAACAATATTCATAATTATCACCAATCTGAAACACTTCAAATGATATTTAAAAACAGTAAAATAACAATATCAGGAAACACACCTGTAACAGTCTGAGTAATCGGATAGGGAAGCCTACTACTGAGTATGTCGATCACGCTCTGCGGCAGCGCTAGATCCTATGAATCGAAAAAATCCATATTGGAATCCTAATATGAATAATCTTAACATTTATTTAAATAATTTATGGAAAACCTACGGGTAATTCTCGTAGTACGCGGATCGGGCGGATTTGATGAACAGACAACACAAGACCTAACTGATCCTCGCTCAGGTGAAACACGAGTACCTTCATAAAATATCTTATTGGATCAATTTCATAATCATATTTCAAATAAATAATAAAAAATGCTAAAAATACTAAGCATTTTTGGGTTAACGAGCTCGATTCGGGGCTTTCGGGCCAGAATTTGGCAAAATGGACTCGAAATCAGATTCAAGACGTCGAAAAACATAAAACATGACTTTTCGAAAATGATGACTTTTTGGTCAAAGTTAACGGTCAAAGTCAACGTTCGGTCAACGATCAACAGTCAACGGGTCGGGTCAGACTGGGTCAACGGGTCAAACCGATCATCTGTCCCAACTGTTTCAAACCTCCCCCACGCGTGTGGGACTTCCTACGGCGTCGAAAAAATTACAGAAAAATTTTCTAAAAATAATTTAAGCGATTTTTAGACACTTATTAAGCTCAGTTCAAAATTTTGAACGGTGGAGAGCTCGATTTCAACACGTCAGAAATTTTGACTGCTTACCTCCCTCACACGCCGGTGACGACGGAGACAAGGAGGACACCGACGAACTCGAAACAACACAAGGAACACGACGGTGCGGGAGGTGTCGAAAACAGAGCAACGATCGACGATGAATTGAAGATTTTCACGATGGTGATGCTAAAAAAGTAGAAACTTTGAATCAAAATTCACGGTGTTAGACGACGTCTCATGACGATTGGTTTACGGGGGTTTTGTTAAGACGAACACGATGGTGGTTTCGGATTGACGATTGGTGGTCAGACGGTGTCAGGATCGGGTTTGAAAGTAGGGTGTGGGAGGAAGGAATTTTGAGCAATTTGTTTATGATTTCAATCAAAAACGAATTGCACACATATAATGAATTTCTGCCGGCACTATTTGGTAAAATTACGGGCTAGGTTCCTGAATTTCCTTTAACTTCTAAAATGGCCTACAAGTTCTAGAAACTTTTAATTTAACCCTCAAATTTCACCAAATTGCTTGTATTAATAATAATTTTTTTAGGATTGAACCTTCATAAATTTTGCAACTCATGGGATTTGAACATGTGTTTAAAGGATGAATGCCTTGACGCCTAACCATCAGACCAAGTCACTTGTAGGCCATTTTAGAAGTTGAAGGAAATTTAGAGACCTAGCCCTGAATTTTACCAAATAGTGTCGACAGAAATTCATTATATTTGTGCGATTCGTTTCTGATTGAAATCAGAAACAAATTGCTCAAAATTCCTTCACCCCACACCCTACTTTCAAACCCGATCCCGACACTGTCCGACCACTGATCGTCGATCTAAAACCACCATCGTGTTTGTCTTCGACCGGTGAACAAAACCCTGTAAACCAATCATCGTGAAACGTCGTCTAACACCATGAATTTCGATTCAAAGTTTCAACATTTTTTAGCACCACCGTCGTGAAAATCTTAAATTCATCGTCGATCGTTGCTCCGTTTTCGACACCTCCCGCATCATCGTGTTCCTTGTGTCGTTTTGAGTCTGCTGGTGTCCTTGTCTCCGCCACCGCCGCCGCGTGAGGGAGGTGAAGCAGTCAAAGTTTTCGACGTGTAGAAATCGAGCTCTCCACCATTCAAAATTTTGAATCGAGCTTAGTGTCTCAAAATAGCTTAAATTATTTTTAGAAATTTTTTTCGAAACAGTTGGGGCAGATGACCGGTTTGACTCGTTGACCCGGTCCGACCCGACCCGACCCATTGACCTGACCCATTGACTGTTGATCGACCGTTGACTTTGATCAAAAAGTTAAATATTTCGAAAAGTCATATTTTATGTCTTTTGATGTCTGAGTCTGAATCCAAAGTTAGTTTTTCCAAATTCGAGCCCCGAAAACCTCGAAATTGTCAGTCAAACCCGTTGACTTTGACTTTGACTTTAAAGCTTCGTTTTTAATGAAATTTTTGTTGATATGTATTTGAGGAATTATTGAAAGTTGATTTCAAGATCGAGGATGTTCGAATGGAGTTTAAATGGTCGATCAGTATGGCGAGGAAATCGAGGTAATACATTACTACCTCTTTATGCTTTATAGAACATGTTGATAATGAAAAAAATGAATGGATGTATACGATTTGACTATTATGCCTATTTGATTACGGATGGACTCGAACCAAATACAGTTTAAGTGATAAATTATGAGAATATTTTGATTAGGTAAAATTACAAAAATATCCTTATGTTGGTCTCATTGACTTTTCAAAATATTTACTTGTACAAAATAGTGAATAATTTTAAACTTTCACCAAATACAACTGAATAATTTACATAAATTATCTTAAAACGTATTATAAAACTTATTAGCGCATAAAACGGATTAAAGCTTTAGTTACATGCCAACTACAATCAGTATTACTAAATACTTACTATTTAATTCTTTTCTAATCTGATATTTGGAAAGGAGAAACTGACCTGTCTTGCTTAACTTTTATCATTCTTCCTCTTCTCGGAGCCTACGTGTGAAACAATCACACGCTAAGTCGTTGACTTAGTGAGGCATACAAAGCATATAATGGAAACCATAGAACATTTCATTTAACAAAATGCTTACATGCATAAATACCGTCATTATCAACATCAATATCGTTATCATGATCTCTATCATTATCAACATCAATATCAATATCAAGTAATACATTTCACTTAACAGTACACATAATGTTACATATAAATGTTGTAATATATATCATATAACAAAGCATATACATCACATACATTGTATTTATGTTATCACTTTAGTATCCCATGTATTAGCCCATGTATACTTTTGATATCTTTTGTAGGCCCTTGTACATTACTGAGAACTCAAGGTATGTGAGTACACTGAGATTGTGTACATATACTGTCACCACAACTCGTATAATAATCTGTCCATATGTCCTGAAGAACATAGGTAATCTATCCATATGTCGCGAATAACATAGATAAATTGTCCATATGTCCCGAATAACATAGGTAATCTATCCATATGTCCCGAAGAACATAGGTAATCTGTCCATATGTCCCGAAGAAAATAGGTAATCTGTCCATATGCGAAGAACATAGGTAGTCTGTCCATATCTCCCGAAGAACATAGGTAATCTGTCCATATGTCCCGAAGAACATAGGTAACCCTCGACTCTTGGCATGCCAACTATACCACTAGCTCTCATATCACATAACATGGGCATTATCATTATTATTGTTCACATCACTTGTACCATTCTTGTATGATCTCTTAGATCATTGTTTAACATTCTTGTATGATCTCATAGATCTCTTTTCATATAACCCATATCACATAGGTTGATATCATATCACATGTGTATGTAATCATATAGATCGTATCATATAGCTTATATCATTTCTCGTATGTTCATATAACACGTATGTCCTATCTTGTTCACATATGAATGTATTCACATATATTAGATTCACGTATCTCATATTTTATTCTCATATGTTCACATCAATCATGTCACATAAAATAACATGTCAAATATATCACAGCTGATATCATATTCTCATATATTCATGTAGTTCAGTATCACATATCGCATATACATGTAATCATCTAAATCATATCACATATAAAAACATATGACACATATACCCACTTCCATGTACTCATGCACACATAAACATCATATCAATCACATGCTTGTACTTATGGAATCATGCATTCCAACATGGGAAATAGATTTATCGTAAATCCTACCCAATGATGTATAAAACATTCATATATAATGTTATGCATGCATCACAATTCAAATAACATTTTAGGAGTCACTTTTTACCATAGTAACCCCGTCACTAGCTCATCGCAAGCCAATGTTTATTCTATAACATAAGTACAAATTAAATTGCACTCACCTTGGCACTTTATATATCCAAAAGATGTTCCTCATTATAATCCAAAACAATCCTTTTATACTTGACTTGTCTTAGTCACAAATCAATCACGATCTGTACAAATCACAATTTCACAATGATATATATGTTAGTATTGTTCTAACATAAACACATCCCAAAACAAAATCCATAATATACTTGAAACTCATTTTCTATCAGAATATTTAACACTTAATAATTCCTTTTTAATATTGGCATTAACTTTTCCAATTTATACAAAATGCTCATTCACCATTTTATCACTTAAATTATAAATACCAAAAATTCCATAAGTTCAAGAAATTCCAGAAATTCCATATATTCCATAAATTCAAGAAATTCCATAAATTCAAGAAATTCCAGTGCTGGAATTATTACCAACCAATTACTTTTACAAAGGTACAATTACGTTTGAGCACCCCAACTATGTGAATGTTGCACTTCAATCACTAATCTTTTCAAACTTTCAAAATGATCACATTTCACATCTAAATACTCATTTAAATCCCAAAACAACAATTTACAACATAGTACATCAACTATTAAACAATTATACAACCATTCACAATTTTTCCAAAATTATCGAATTAGTCCCCTAACTTTTTAAAAATGATAGAATGGTCCCTAAATTTTTCTAAGGCCTGTAGAATACTTCCTACATCATTTCCAGACCTTATATAATTTTTCTCACTCAAATACATCATGATCGAATACTTTATCCTTTAAAACTACGTTTTCATGATTTTTTTTTATTTTGATTCAATTCAAACATGAAATGAACCTTTTAGCATCTCCACAATCAAATCCCTAATAAACTCTCATTAGAACACAAAGTTTCTCCAACTTATAATTTAAAGAATAATTTCTAGAAAGATTGAACATGTTTTAACCATAAATCAAGCTTGAAAATGAATATACAGCCTCTAAATCATCAAGATTTATCAATTTCATGAATCATATCATGAACATAAACCCTTAGATTTGGGATCTTTGAAATCCAACAAGATTAGAAAGAAATATTGGTATCAAATGATAGTGTTTGTCACGTACAACAATTTTCTATTTTACGGCATAACCCAAAATCCAAAGAAAATTGCTCAAAAATCGAAAACAAATATTTTTCCTTACCTCCAAGCTATCTCACGTCCTTTGCTAGAGAAGATGAACATCTTGGCATGATATTTCTTTATCTTTTCTAATTAATAATGAATTAAAATTCATTAAATGTTAAATTACCACTTTACCCTTAAAATCAAAATATCCATACTAATTTACCCTAAATGAACATGATATTTATATTAATACCAAGTCACAAAAACCTTATCATATTTCAATAGTCAAAGATGATATTGAACATGTTTTAACCATAAATCAAGCTTGAAAAATGAATATACAGCTTCTAAATCATCAAGATTTATCAATTTCATGGATCATATCATAAACATAAACCCTTAGATTTGGGATATTTGAAATCCAACAAGATTAGAAAGAAATATTGGTATCAAATGATAGTGTTTTTCACGTAGAACAAATTTCTATTTTATGGCATAACCCAAAATCCAAAGAAAATTGCTCAAAAATGGAAAACAAATATTTTTCCTTACCTCCAAGCTATCTCACGTCCTTTGCTGGAGAAGATGAACATCTTGGCATGATATTTCTTCATATTTTCTAATTAATAATGAATTAAAATTCATTAAATGTCAAATTACCACTTTACCCTTAAAATAAAAATATCCATACTAATTTACCCTTAATGAACATGATATTTATATTAATATCAAGTCACAACAACCTTATCATATTTCAATAGTCAAATATGAACAAAATATTTTTCCACTTTACCATTTTTCCCTTGTAATTTCCAAAACTTACAATTTAGTCATCTTAATCCAACGGTTCAAATTAAACATGGAATTAAACCATTAAATATTATTTCTAACATTTAAAAATGTGAAAATAATATATTTATTTTCTTATTTTCGAGACCCATTTGTATTTTTTTAAATTACATTTTGGTCCCTAAACTTTTCAAAGTTTATACTTTGGTAACCAAACTTTCAAAATCTTATAATTTGATCACTAAACTAAATCCATTTATGGAATAAAATTCTTTTTTAGAAAAATACCATTTAGGTATTTAAACTTTTCCCAATTTTCTACTTTGATACTCAAACTTTCAAAATTTACATTTTGGTCACTAACCCACTTTTTGGGATGTTACAGACAGTTTGCATTACCTTTACAGAAATATTATTTTGTATTAATATACACCTTTAAAATTATTCCGCTTATACCGCTGGAAACTAGACTCAAATATGAATATATCCATATAAATAACTACTACTAGTTTATTTTGTACAATTTATGGTAAATTTTTAAATTTGATCGACATAATTTGTTTTGTGAGGAATATGATGCCCTGTTTTTCTGACATTTCCTCGGGTAAAAATTCATCTTTTTGTATATACATTGAAATCAGTTTCTGTTTGTTCTAAACAAAACTAGACTGATATGATAATCAAACTGTATAAAATTATTCTTTATTCATTTTTCTAGAATTTATGGTAATTTTCTAAACTTACCGTTCAGAACATAAATTCTAAAAAAATTTCACCAATTTGCATTTTCAACTTGTTCACTACTTCTATTAGTTCACCAAATGCACATATATGCATGCATCACAAATCAAATACATTTTAGGAGTCACTTTTTACCATAGTAACTCTATCACTGGCTCATCGTAAGCCAATGTTTATTCGATAACATAAGTACAATTTAAATTTGCACTCACCTGGTGTCCTTAGCTCGCAACCTTCCTTGGAATTTTCCATTTCATCCTTAAGCTTATCCTTAGCTTTAATAATATTGGATCTTGATTTCAAGCACTCAATCTCTAAATGAACACCATTACCAAATATACAAAAATTCAAACCAAATGTTAGAATCTTACTAACATAGGCATACTTTGGAAAATAAATTCCTAACAAAATTTTCCAAGGCTTATTCAATACAATTTCCATGCCACAACATCAATTTAGGGGCTAAATTTTAGAAATTATAAATTATTGAATTTAAGTGGTATTTTGGAAGAAATTGAGGATTAAAGTGTAAAATCACAAAGTGGGCAGACCATTTTAGGAAGTGTAGGAAATTCAGGGACCCAGTCCTGAATTTACCCATTTTTCTTATGTGTAGAATTATAATCTCTCTCCCACATACAATCAGTTTTACATATTGTTTTTTTGTCATTTTCTCTCCCCCGGTCAACTACTTTGAGCTCCGATTTCTCCACCATCTGACCTTCGACCGATTAACGAAACCCCTCAAACCTCTCGTCTTTAATAGTCGTCGTTCGTCGTATAATTCAACTCAAAGTTTCGAAGTTTTTAAACTCTGTCGGGAAAATCATCGATTCATCATCGATCGTTGCTCTGGTTTTGACACCTCCCACACCATCGTCGAAGTTTCGACACCGCAGTTCAAAATTATGAACCGGAGGCCCTCTCTGGTGGCCTTAATGTGATACCCCAGATCGGTTCGAGTTACCCGCATCGGTATGAGGGGGTTACATTTAGTGGTATCAGAGCTTGGGTTGAGTCAAGTTTTCAAGATAGACTGGCTGGTCAAATTTTAAAAGATGTATGATCAATACATGCCCCTAGATTACAATCATACCTTTGTGAGTTAGAACTCTAAGATCGAGTCACTCTCTATAACGGGCAAACATAAGTTTTCTATCCGTTAGGACTCTATCGTTTTATAAAGGAATACAGTAACGTCTGTCTAAATTCTGTAAAGTACCTCACGAGCCATGTGAGAGTTATTCATCTGTGAAATTCTAACACGACTTCAGAATGAAATTTGGATATGTTATCGCTCTAGGAGCCTATTCTCGTAACCAAGGCTGAATAGATTATACAATGATAAATCTGATTATTTTATTGGAATGAGGAAGAGTTTTGAAGAAAGTGTATACTCAACAGGTTATAGATTAGTAGAGGAATCATACTTCTGTAAAAGCTACTTGAAGATATGAAATAACTGATAGAAGTTTCATTTCTGAAATTCTGTGACTTGAATGAATTTCGAGGATGAAATTGTTTTAAGGAGGGGAGAATTGTCACACCCTAATTAAGGGGCCAAATTTTAGAAATTATAAAGTATTGAATTTAAGTGGTATTTTGGAAGAAATTGAGGATTAAAGTATAAAATCACAAAGTGGGCAGACTATTTCAGGAAGTGTAGGAAATTCAGGAACCCAGTCCTGAATTTACCCATTTTTCTTATGTGTTGAATTATACTCTCTCCTCCGTGCAATCAATTTTATAGATTTTTTTTATTTGCTCTTCCCCGATCAACTACTTTGAGCTTCGATTTCTCCACCGTTCGACCATCATTCGTCGATCCGAAACCACCATCGTGTTCATTGTCGACCAGTGAATGAAACCCCTCAAACCCCTCGTCATGAATCATCATCGTTCCCCATAGAATTTAACTCAAAATTTTGAAGTTTTTAAACATCGGGAAAATTGTTGATTCATCGTCGATCATTGCTCCATTTTCGACACCTTCCGCACCATCGTGTTCCTTGCATCATTCTGAGTCTATCGGTTCCCTTCTTGTCTTCGGCGGCGGCGGCGCGTGAGAGAGGTGAAGAAGTTTAAGTTTCTAAAATTTTGAAATCGATCTCTCTGTCGTTCAAAATTATGAAACGAGCTTGGTAAGTGTCTCAAAATGCATTAAAATAATTTTAGAATTTTTTTTGAAATATTTTGGGGCTCTCAGGCCACCGCAAGCGCCCCCTGCACGTGGGGAATTTCCTGAAGTGTGGTTGACAGCTTGAACCAGGTTGGGTTGACCCGGTTTGACCCAACCCAACCTAACCCGACCCAACCCGACTGCTTAATCCATTGACCCGATAGATCGTTGACCGACGTTGATCGTCGTTGATCGGCCGTTGACCGACTGTTGACTTTTTACGGTTATTCCTTTCCTAACATTTTTTGACATCACAAGTCTGTTTTTGAGGTTCATTTTTCTAAATTCGAACCCAGTAAGCTATTTTTCACTGATTTATCATCCGATTCGATCTATTTTTCAAAATTAAGCTCTGTTTTTTTATGAAATTTCTGTTGAAATGTGTCTGAGGAATTTTTGGAAGTTGATTTCAAGATCAAGGGCGTTCGAATGGAATTTAAATGGTCGATCATTATGGCATGAAAATCGAGATAATACATTACTACCTCTTTATGCTTTATAGAACATGTTAATGGAAAAATTCGTGGATGTATATGATTGGACTATTATGCCTATTTGATTATGGATGGACTCGAACCGAATACAATTTAAACGATAAATTATGAGAATACTTCGATTAGGTAAAATTATAAAAATACCTTTATGTTGTAAAATGGACAAGAATTGACTCTGGAAGTTGGATAAGAATTTTTAAATACATTGATCTGATGAAACTACTGATGTGTATAGAAAATACTACATTTGCTTAGAAAATTTGGATAACCGATTTCTAAACCCAAGATGACTTGTACAAATTACTAGAAGTTTGATAAGAAATAATTTCAAGTTCAGAGTTTATCCGAGAAAACAATTAACTTTAGGATCTCCAAATCATATTATCCTTGTTAAGAGTTTAACATTGAAATTATCTGGTTACAAAAAGGCCCTTTAGAGGTAAAAATAGTCCGAGTTGACCCTGAATGAGAAAGTAACCTGAGAATTTGTACTTAAATCAATAAATTACTGATTTAATTGTTGAGATCCTACTTTTGTATAGAAAATTCCTGATAATTCGTTAGTAACATCTGAGAAGACATTTAACATGGAAATCTCCGAGTTATGAGTAAATACCTGAAGAATAATTTATCGATGGTGCTCTTCTGTCAGAATTGTTCGAATGGACTGGAATAGATGATAAGTCTGAATTAAATAATAAGATCGGACGGAAGAAAATGATTGAAATACATTAGATCTATAAAATGACCAAAATACCCCTAAAATGGAAATGACCCAAAAATATCACTAAGCCCAGGAATGAATGGATATCCTCAAGCTTTGAAATGACTGGAATGACATCAAGCACCAAAATGACCAAAATACCCTTATAGATTAGTCTAAGTAAATATCTTGGATTAATTAAGGAATCCAAATAAGCATGGGTGTTGTACTACTCTTAAAAGGTGTGAAACTCAAGTGAGTTGACCGACGCTAATGCTATGTCAGTACCTAAATAGCATAGATACCACTTGAATCCTTGTTCGTCTCCTCAAGTTTGGATCGATGATAATTCTGGAAGTACTCAGCCCAGCTCAACAGTAAAGGGCATTATATACTAAGAAATGGATATTCGTTAGACAAATTAGCCACAAATACAAAATTGAACTAAACGCAAGTACAATATGTATCTAAAATTTAGAAACGTATGAATTACTCCTAAAAACCCCAAAATAACTAGAATAGACTTAACTACTTAATGAACTAAGTAACCTCAATGACTGAGGATTAAGTAATTGATTTGGATAAGTCTGGAAACTCTAATGAGTTTATATAGTGTACCATTCCTATGGGTAATAAACCACAAATAAAGTATGTTGGCATTTTCTAATATCGTTGAAATGTGAAAATGAAATAACAACCATTGGAATATCTGTTCGTTCCCTTAAGATTGATTCAGTGATGATTTTGAAGAGGAACTATGGACAATACATTTTTGGTATTAAAGAGTGAATACCCTAGAAGGGCAAGGAATTGACTAGTCAACAGGCATCAGCTCTAGGAGTTGTTCGATAATCCGATCGATCAATATAAATGGTAAATGTTCTGAATCTTCGGTTCTCCCTTATTAGCTCAAATCACTCTGGTCATATTTGATTCACACAAGTAACTCAGATGCAAAGGATTCTGGATACCCAGATTGGTTGAGTAATGGAATCACTCTCCATAAATCTAAATCTAAAATTCATTCAGTATAAAGGTTCCTGAACACCTTCCGAATGCACCTGAGTTATAGTGGGATTCTAAAGTATCAATTTTAAATGTCTGATTAGATCGATTAGTAATCGATTCCTTTCAATAGGACCTCGTTTCTAGAATCTAATTAAATGAAATCAGTTTGATATTATCCATTCTGATAACTACCAAGTGTCTCTGAAAAATACTTGGACCCTCTAGTGTGTTCCCTATGTACTACTAAATTATTTATCTGTTTTGAAATGCGGTACACTGAAATCTATGGTTTACTGTTTTATGGATGCGTCGACTTACTGGTGATGGCTTATGGACTATGATTGTTATCTGATTATTGGTTTTCCCTGGTATATGATTACTATGATTACGGATTTATGGAAATTTTGCTTACTGTACAAATTGTATCTTTGAGATACCGATTTTGGATAAGACTGGTATATGGAAGTATAGCTCTGATCAAGCTGGTAAAACTTTATGGACCTAATGTGACTCTTTGGTAGGCTCTGCGTCCCCGAGATCATTCTTGGGTAGGCCTTGTGGTCCTGGGATTTTTTCTTAAGTATGCCTCGTAGCCTTGAGATCATTCATGGGTAGGCCCTGCGTCCCTGAGATCTTTCTTGGGTAGGCCCCGTGGCCTTGAGAACTTTCTTGGGTAGACCCATAGGCCCAAAGATGCTCCCTTAGGTTAGCTTCCTTTGCTGTGTGCTTAGGGTAAGCCTTTATGAATGCATTTATGGGAAACTGCATAATGGAAAATGGTTGGAGAGTTCCGTTATGGCTTTAAAAAATTTATATATTTTCATTGGTTTTGATTGAACACACTAGATATCCTATTCGACCTCCTGAAAACGTGATACTATGAATGTTTCCTATGAATTGATATCTTCATGGATTCTACTAGACGAACTACTAGTGGAACCCCAGATTATTTCGAAAACCAGTATACGCCTTATTCAATAAGAAAATTATATGGATTTTCATTTATCTGCATGTCCTGTAGAATCATCTGGTAGTTCTATATTACTGAGGTTTTCGAAGCTCACTTTATTACTCACCATTGTAGGTTAAAAGAATCGTATCAGTGCATCTATCGACATCAGTAAGGGAGTTCTTCTGGCGTTGTTTTGTACCAACAATTCTCAATATAACATACAATGGGCTAATATATATCATAATAAATCCATCGTAAACATATCATACTTGGGTAGTTCATACCCTAAATCATTCGTAAAACTAATATAAAATATTATAAAAATATTATTTATAAACTTTATAAATCATACTGTAAATTGGAATGAGGTTGACTTATCGCAAGTCGTCATCGATCAAAATAATTAAATAATTGCACTCACCTTTGCCTCACTACAGAACTTTTATACAATAGTCTTAGTCACGAGCTTTGTCCTTTCCTTTCAGATCATTCAGATTGCTAGTTTTATCGTAGTCTGACAATACCAAATTATAACAAAAAATGCTCGAACTACATATTAGTATCGTACTAATATAAGCTCATTTTAACATTTGAAAAGCTATAAATTAAAATCAATAACTAAATCGATATCAATCAAACTCATAACTCAATTATAACTTAAAACTTATCGAAACACTTATGAGATTCCATAAATAATTATTCCCAACATGATTCTTAAACTTTTATCAATTATAAAATTAAATCACATATTTTAAATTATTTCTAGAATTCAACTCAACTTTTCCTTTAATTCATAATGGTCCTTCACCATTATGATAATTGTACATTAATTACTAAAATTCCAACACTTGAATAAAACACCCAAATAATTCTTCATTTAAGAACTTGCAAACAAGTCCCCAAAGTTTTGGAACCTTTCGAATTCCACCATCTAACCATTAAAATGAATTCTTTTATAATTCTTCTCATTATTTCCAATTTATTCAAAATGGTCTCTTGCTATTTAACTTCAATTCCAAGCATCCAAAAATATGCTCAACATTTAAACATTACTCTTCATCTTCTAATCCATTTCAACTTAAATTCTAAAATTTCCATATTCATACAACTTGCATTACCTTTAAAGAATCAGTATTATGTATTGATATACACACTGAAATTTAATTCCATTTCTTCCGTTGAAAACTAGACTCAAATACAAATCTATCCATATAAATAAATCTTTCTAATTCATTATGTACAATTTATTGTGAATTTTCAAAGTTGACCGACAGAATCTGTTTTGTGTTGAATCTGCTGCCCGTTTTTCTGACATTTCCTCGGCTAAAAATTCATATATTTTTTATATACCTTGAAATTGATCCATGTTTATTTTTAAAATTATATTGATATACGAACACAATATATAAAAATCACCTCCAAATAATTTTTATAGAATTTCTGGTGAATTTTCAAATTCACTGCCAGATTCAAAATTTAAACTGTTTCATTAACTTCATCCTTAGATTCTTCATCAATTCTTACAACCAATTCTTTAAAATTACTTAACTCTTCATAACCCCTAAAACACAAGAAATAAGCATCCCCTTCATCAACTCAAGAAGAACTTAAACATAAACCCTAGCGATATCCATGTCGAAACGTAGCGAATTGAACGTAGAACATTTTTCCTAACTACATCGAAGTCTAATTCTCAAGAAAATAGCTTCAAAAATCAAAAAATAAAAATCTTACCTTGTTGTGTAGACTTGACAGTAGCTGAAGATGGAGAGAGAGAGTTTCGTGAGATTTCTTGAGAAAAATCTCCCTCTTATCTTTAATATATAATTAAAAATGAATTTTATATTCATTTTTGGGCCAAAAACCCCAATTACCCTTAATAAATTCCCACAATTACCTCCATGACACTCCCTCATCTTTATTTTAATGTTATTAAAATAGTTGTAAAATTCTCATATCTCAACTTTTCATTTCGACCCTTTAATTTTCCAAAATTTTATTTTAGTTTCTAAATTTTTAAAACTTATATTTTAGTCACTAAACAAAATTTGGGGTATTACAATTCCTCCCCCTTAAAGAAAATTCATCCTCGAATTTTCCATACATATCTACATACCTGTATTAAATAGATGCGGAAAATTTTCCTTCATATATTCTTCTCGTTCCCAAGTTGCTTCCTCAACTTTATGGTTCCGCCAAAGAACTTTTACCAACGGTATCGTCCTATTTTTTAATTCTTTGACTCCATGTGCTAGAATCCTTACTTGCTCCTCTTCGTATGATAATTCCAATGGAATCTCAATTTCCTCTGGTGTAATCACATGTGAAGGATCTAATTGATATCTTCGAAGCATTGATACATGAAATACATTACGAATCTTATCCATCTCTGGAGGTAACACCAACTGATAAGCTACTTGTCCAACTCTCTTTACAATTTCGTATGGTCCAATAAATCTTGGACTCAATTTTCCTTTTCTTCCAAATATTAGAATCTTTTTCCAAGGTGACACTTTAAGAAATACATTATCACCTACTTGATATTCAATCTCTTTTCTTTTTAAATCAGCATAAGATTTATGTCTATCTACAACTATCTTGAGATTATCTTGGATGATCTTCACTTTGTTTTCCATCTCCTTAATTATATCTGGACCAATTAAATCTCGATATTTTAATTCATACCAATTCAGTGGCGTTCGACATTTTTTCCATATAATGCTTCAAAAGAAGTCATTTTGATACTCGATTGATAACTGTTGTTATAAGAAAACATCCATCAGACTTAATTTCAAAATTTGTCATTTCTCCTTTCTTTGCTTGCTCCATTCTATCTAGACACTTCTTATCTTTATTCTGAAGATCCTTGATTCGATCTACTAGGGCATGTCTCAATCTCAATTCTGCAACCAATGCACCATTTTCGTCCATTGATAGTCGTGCATCTAATGCTCTCATAGAAGAAAAGGTTTTTCGTCTAAGTGCGTTAGCTACCACATTAGACTTCCCAGGATGATAATCAATAATCATATCATAGTCTTTGAGAAGTTCAATCCATCTCCTTTGCCTTAGATTTAACTTTTTCTAAGTGAGCAAATATTTTAAACTCTCTCTCTCCATCTTCAGCTACTGCCAAGTTTACACAGCAAGGTAAGCATTTTATTTTTTTGATTTCTTTTATTTTAGGGGCTATGAAGAGTTAAGTGATTTTAAAGAATTGGTTTTAAGAATTGATGAAGAACCTAAGGATGAAGTTAATGAAACAATTTAGATTTTAAAATAAACAGGGATCAATTTCAAGGTGTATAAAAATATATGAAATTTTAACCGAGGAAAGGTCAGAAAAACGGGCAGCAGATTCTGCACAAAACAGATTTTGTCGGTTAACTTTGAAAATTCACCATAAATTGTACATAATGAATTAGGAGTTCTTTATATGGATAGATTCGTATTCGAGTCTAGTTTTCAACGGAAGAAGAGGAATTAAATTCCAGTGTGTATATCAACACATAATATTGATTCTTTAAAGGTAATGCAAGTTGTCTGAATATCGAAATTTTAGAATTTAAGTTGAAATGGATTAGAATATGAAGAGTAATGTTTAAATGTTGAGTATATTTTTTGATGCTTGGAATTAAAGTTAAATGGCAAGAGTTATTTGGGTATTTTATTCAAGTGCTGGAGTTTTAATAATTAATGTACAATTATCATAATGGTGAAGGACCATTATGAATTAAAGGAAAAGTTGAGTTGAGTTCTAGAAAGAATTTAAAATATGTGGTTTAATTTTATAATTGGTAAAAGTTGAAGAATCATGTTGGGAATAATTATTTATTGAATCACACAAGTGTTTCGATAAGTTTGAAGTTATAATGGATTTATGAGTTTGGTTGATATCGATTTAGTATCGATTTTATTTTATAGATTTTCAAATGTTAAAATGAGAACAATTATTTATGGAATTGCATAAGTGTTTCGATAAGTTTGAAGTTATAATGGATTTATGAGTTTGGTTGATATCGATTTAGTTATCGATTTTATTTTATAGATTTTCAAATGTTAAAATGAGCTTTATTAGTACGATACTAATATGTAGTTCAAACATTTTGTGTTATAATTTGGTATAGTCGGACTACGATAAATCTAGCAATCCGAACGATCCGAAAATAAAGGACAAAGCTCGTGACTAAGACTATTGTATAAAAGTTCAGTAGTGAGGCAAAGGTGAGTGAAGTTATTTATTTAATTATTTTGATCGATGATGACTTGCGATAAGTCGACCTTATTCCAATTTATAGTATGATTTATAAAGTTTATAAAGAATATTTATATAATATTCTATATCAGTTTTACAAATGATTTAGGGTATGAACTGCCTAGGTATGATATGTTTATGATGAATTTATTATGATGTATATTAGCCCATTGTATGTTATATTGAGAATTGTTGGTACACTTGGCATGCCACTAGTTGAGTATTTATCCATTATCAACTTTGATACAATTGTGTATCAATGTTATCATATCATCTTTGGTACATTCGTGTATCAATGTGCAGCACCGTTGGTGCTTATTCAGGTTATGATGGCACTGAAGTGCATCATATCTCATTATCAGTTACGATTTGCACCGTGTTATGCATAGTGCGCACCTTACTCGTGTATCTTATATTCTCATAAATATGCATTGGGCTATGAAAATGAATATGCAAGTTGTGAATGATTTTCAGTTGACAGAAAGCATGATATGCTTATTTTATCAGATATGATTTATCAGAATTTTCATGAGTTCATGATTTAAAAAGAAATTCCAGGTCTCAGTGAAGAAATCGACTTGGATAAGTTGGTTTTCCAGTTTAATGTTTTAAGTTGAATTATTTTATTTATGTTTATGATGTTTTCAGATTTTTTGACTGTTGACTTTGATCGTTGACTTTGACAAAAAAATTAAAATTTTCAAAAAGTCATATTTTATGATTTTCGACGT
Organism: Hibiscus syriacus; assembly: GCF_006381635.1. NCBI lineage: Eukaryota > Viridiplantae > Streptophyta > Magnoliopsida > Malvales > Malvaceae > Hibiscus > Hibiscus syriacus. Next base: position 429,387 of record NW_024062982.1, on the reverse strand, counting down.
CCTGTGTCAACCCTTAGACCCATCCTATACGTTTCGATTAAATCTAGCAGATTACATTAATGATTTTTAAAGACATTTTTTCAAAAACGTTATTCGATAATTTAAATCATATTAAAAATTAGCATTTATAAAAAAGTATAATAATAACAATAAAGCCCAACTCGTAAATAAAATTAAAAAGTAACAAATTAATTTAAAACATTTCGTAAAATCTAGATCACGATAAACAGAATATCAATAACAAAAGCAATAGTAGTTATAAATAAAATACTTCGAAATAAAGGCCCATATTTCAATAATAAAGCCAACTTGCAAGATAAAAACATTACATTCAGATGGATTATACGAAATGTGCGAATCCTCCAAGTTCTTGATCCTGGGTATTTAACCAAAGGTATCTGAAAGGGGAAAAACATTTTGAAAAGTGAGTTAGGCTCAATGTGTCCCAACAGTACGATAAAATCATGATATGTACACTAAACAAGTAATAGTTTAGTAAATTCTCATAAATCATAATGTAGTTTAGTTTTTTAAACTCGTAGTTTAAACCCATTGTATGAAGAGTCAACCTAATGGAATATCTTAGGGCCTAAGAACCTACCCAAGAAAGTTCTCGGGGCCACGGGGCCTACCTAAGAAAAATGCCAGGGCCGCAGGGCTTACCCGAGATTGATCTTAGGGCCGTAGAGCCTACCAAAGAGTCATATTAGGTCCATAAGAATTTACCAGCTTGATCAGAGTTGTACTTTATAAATCAGTATCTCAAAAATACAATTATACAATGACATAATTTCTATAAATCCTTAATCATTGTAATCATATGCCAGTGAAAACCAATAATCAGATAGCAGTCGTAATCTATGAGCCATCACCATTAAGTCGATGCATCAATAAAACAGTAACCATAGATTTCAGTATATCACATGTTAAAAAAATAAAACAATTAAGTAATATATAGGGAACACACCTCAAGAATAGGTTCAAACAGAAGATCCATTGAGTACCGGCTTTGCCACGCTTTGTTACAGTTTTCGAACCTAATTCATAATAACACTACATTACTAGTGGTAACATAATTAATTTATGAAATCGTAAGATTTACGAGTCATACAAGTGAATACTGGCACACGCGGTCTAATGGATTTAGAGGAATTGGGTCGAGCTGTTGATCAATCAGGAGAGTCTTGTACCTTTAAACAATAATAATTTATCAGTCTCAAGTCTTACTTTAATCATTCAAAGCTAAAACTCTTAAATATATATGCATTTTCGGATTTGATTGATAATTTGGAGGCTTTCGAGTTCGAATTTGGAAAAACAGACTTCGGAATCAAACTCAGGACGTCGAAAAACATAACATATAACTTTTCGAAAAAATTAACTTTTTAATCAAAATCAAAGTAAAAGTCAATGAGTTTGACTAACAATTTCGAGGATTTCGGGTTCGAATTTGGCAAAACAGACTTTGAATTCAGATTCAGGATGTCAAAAAACATAAAATATGTTTTTCAAAAATTTTAACTTTTTTGTCAAAGTCAACAGTCAATGGGTCGGACCGGGTCGGGTCGGTCAAATTGGGTCAAACTGTTCCCCCATTTGCGAAGCTTCCCCACGCGCAGGAACGATGTAACCCCCTCAGACCGATGCGGGTAACCCGATCCGATCCGGGGTGTCACATTAGGGCCACCGGAGTGACCCACTGTAAAAATAGCGAAAAATTTAAAACTTTTATTAAAACATGTAACTTATAAAATGATTTATCAGTATGCAGAAATAAAATAGATTTTCAAACTCGTATATAAAACAAAATATAATTACATGCCCCCTAATCACATGTACCATACTCTGCAAACAACGCCGGAAGAACTCCCTTACTGAAGTCGATAACTGCATTGGTACAATTCTTTTAACCTACAAAGGATAGTAATAGAGTGAGCTTCGGAAAGCTCAGTAATACAGAACTACCAAATAATGCTGAAGAACGTGCATATACAAATAAACATATATTTCCTTATTGGTTCATATAACTACAGATTTTTAGGCTGAGCTGAGGTCCCATTGATATTTCAGGTAGTAACAGGTGGTATTCAGTTTAGATGGAAATATTTCGGACGTCTAGGTTCAGGAGATCATAATAGGTTATCTAGTGTGTTCCCGAAAAAACAGTAAAAACATACATATTTTTAAAAATATATTTTTAAAAACATAACACTACCCCCATCCTTTCACAATCTGTTTGTGCAGGTTCCCCATAACCATACACTCAAGCCACACAACCTGTAAGGCCTTGAGCACAAAGCCGAGGAACCTACATAAATACTTCCTTCAACAATAACCCCCAATTAAAACATTTTTCCGTCAGTAAACGAAGATATCAGAAATCAAAATAGAATTCAGATTATATATCAGAATAGAATCCAGATCAGAAATCAGAACAAAAATTAGAACAAAATTCAGATAAGAAATCAGAACAGAATTCAAATTGGAAATCAGATAAAACATTCATGTAATTAAGGAACACACTAGTGTTTATAGATATTATTTAGAGATACTAGATAATCTTATCGGGCAGAGAAACAAGGATCTTTAGTTTACCGATAGAATGTCAGAAGTTAGAATCACTGTGGGAAGAGTGTTAGCTGACGGAATCATCCGTTATTCAGAATGTGATTTATCGGGATCATATCTTAGTCATACATTTTCAGAAGCTTTACATAATCATAAGGGTATTCAGAATTCTTTACATATGAGTTGTGTTTTCAGATATTCCCATAGTGGTTTGAGCTTATAAGGGAGAACGAAGATTTAGAACCTTTACAATCTATGTCGATTGATTGGATTATCGAACAACTACAGATGAATAACTCCCAGAACTAATGCTTGTCGACTGGTCAATTCATTGTCCTTCTAGGGTATTTACTTTTTAATACAAAAAATTCTTATTCATTGATCATCTTTAGAATCATCACTGAATAGATCTTAAGGAAACTAACAGATATTCCAATGCTCTTTATTTCATTTCCACGCTTCCACGATATCATGAAATGCTGACATGCTTGATTTGTAGTTAATGACCCATAAGAACATTACATCATGTATGTTCATTAATATTTCCAGACTCATCCAAATCACTTATTTAATCCTCAATCATTGAGGTTACTTATTTCATTTAACAATTAAGTCTATCCCAGTTACTTTAGAGTTTTTCAGGGTAATTCGGTTGTTTTCTGAATTTCGGATACATAATGTACTTCCGTTCAATTTGTTCGATATTCATGGTTGATTTATCGAACAAGTATCAAATTCTTAGTATTGAATGCGATCTAGAGTTGAACTGAGTTGAGTACTTCCAAAATTATCATCGAGCCAAACTTGAGAAGACGAACACGCATTCAAGTAATATCTATGTCGTTCAGGTACTGACATATCATTACGGTTGATCGGCTCACTTAATTTGTGTTCCATAACTTTTAAGGGTAGTATAACACCCATATTTACTTGGATTCCTGAAATAATCCAAAACATCTACTTAGTCTAGGCCATAAGGCTATTTTGGTCATTTTGGTGCTTAATTTTATTCCATTAATTTCAGAGCTTGAGGATATCCAATCATTCCTGAGTTTGGTGATATTCTTGGTCATTTCCATTCTAGGGATATTTTGGTCATTTTACAGATCCAATGTATTACAATAATTTATTCCGTCCGATATTATTATTAAAATCAAACTTATCATTATGTCAGTCCTTTTGAACTATTCTGACAAAATATCACCCTTGATAAATTATTATTCATAACTCAGAGATTTTTCGGGTCAAGTTCCTTCTCAGATGTTACAACAGGTTACCAAGAATTTTCTATACAACTACATGATCTTAATAATGAAATCTGTAATTTATCGGGTTAAATACGAATCCTCAAAGTACTTTCTCGTTCATGGTCAACTCGGACTATTTTTACCTCTCAAGGGCATTTTTATAATTTTACATAATCGAAGTATTCTCATAATTTATCATCATACTACCTTTAATGAGATAAATTATAATCTACATATCCATGGTTGATTCCTTTATCACTTAATCCCATAACTTGTAATAGTCATCTGAGCCATATTCAGTTACCTAGTTTTTACCGCATTCGTATCGAGTATAAAAATTAATTAACTATTTAGGTAAAACCAATAATTCGAACGTATAAATCAACTTCCAATAATTCCTTTGATGCATATCAACTGAAATTTTATTAAAAACGGAGTTTAATTACGAAAAACGGATCAAATCGATTGATAAATCAGTGGAAAACATCTTATCGGGTTCGAATTTGACGAAATGGACTTCGAATTCGGATTCAGAATGTCGAAAAACATAAAATATGACTTTTAAAAAAATTTGACTTTTTGGTTAGTCAAAGTCAATGGGTTTAACTGACAACTTTCGAGGCTTTCGGGTCCGAATTTGGCAAAAAGGATTGCGGAATCGAAATCAGGACATTTAAAGTCGTCAGGATAGGTATCCCTGGAAAAAGTCAACAGTCGGTCAACGGTCAACACCCAACGGTCAACGCTTAATGGTCAACGGTCGGTCAAGCAGTCGGAATGGGTCGGGTCTGGTCGAACCGATAAAACTAGGTCAACCGGTTTTTCAAAGCAGTCCATGCACGGTAGACCTTCCCCACGAGCAGGAGCGGCGCGTGGGACTTAAGACCTCTGAAAAATTCTGTAAAAATTTCTAAAAATTATTTTATGTAATTTTAAGACACTTACCAAGCTCAGTTCATAATTTTGAACGGTGGAGAGCTCGATTCTCAAACATCAGAAACTTTAACTTCTTCACCCCTTCACGCTCCGACAATGACGGAGACAAGGACAACGGCGGACTCGGAACGATGCAAGGAACATGATGGTGTGGGAGGTGCCGAAAACAGGTGGCCGGATCGATGTGAATCGACAAAAAACCATCGGAAATTGAGTTATAAACGATGATACTTCCAATTAAGATTTACGACAAACGATGTCGATTCACGACGAAAGGTTTAAGTGTTTTATTCTTCGATCGAGAACGAACACGATGGTGGTTTCGGTTTGTCAAACGGTGGTCGAACGATGAATAGATCAGAGCTCAAAATGGGTTGACCGAAGGAGGAAAATGAGGAAAAATCTGTAAAAAAAACATACGGGGGAGGGGTTATAATTCCTACATAAAGAAAAATTGGTAAATTCGGGACTGGGTCACTGAATTTCTTACAGTTCCTAAAATGGTCTACCAACTTTGAAATTTATAATTTAATCCTCAATTTATCCCAAAATACCAATTAAAATCAATACTTTATAATTTCTTAATTTTTAGCCCCTAAATTGGGGTGTGACAATTCTCCCCTCCTTAAAAGAATTTCGTCCTCGAAATTTATTCATGTCACAGAATTGCATAAATGAAAATTCCATCAATTCTTCCATATATTCAAGTAGCTTTTATAAAAATATGGATCCTCCACTAATCTTTAACCAATTGAGCATACATTCTTATCAGAACATTTCCTCATTTCAATAAAAGAATCCGAACGAAAATTTCCTTAAGGAATCAATTCAAACTTGGTTACGAGAATAGGCTCATGACTTTTATTCAAACATGACTTATAAAATGATTTATCAGTATGCAGAAATAAAACAAACTTTTAGACTCGTATATAAAACAAAATACAATTACATGCCGCCTAATCACATGTACCATACTCTACAAACAACGCTGGAAGAATTCCCTTACTGAAGTCGATAACTACACTGGTACAATTCTTTTAACATGCAATGGTAAGTAATAGAGTGAGCTTTGAAAAGCTCAGTAATACAGAACTACCAGATAATGCTGAAGAACGTGAATATACAGATAAACATATATTTCCTTATTGGTTGAGATATATACAGATTTTTAGGCTGAGCTGAGGTCCCATTGATATTTTAGGTAGTAATAGACAGTATTCAGTTCAGATGGAAATATTTCAGATGTCTAAGTTCAGGAGATCAAAATAGGTTATCTAGTGTGTTCCCGCACAACCAGTAAAAAGATACAAATTCTTAAAAAAATATATTTTTAAAAACATAACACTACCCCCATCCTTTCACAATCTGTTTGTGTAGGTTACCCAAAACCATACACCCAACCCACACAACCTGTAAGGCCCTGAGCACAAAGCCGAGGAATCTGCAGAAATACTTCCTTCAACAATACCCCCAATTAAAACATTTTTCCGTCAGTAAACGGAGATATAAGAAATCAAAACAAAATTCAGATCATATATCAGAACAAAATCCAGATCAGAAATCAGAACAAAATTCAGATAAAAATCATAATTCAGATCAGAAATCAGAACAGAATTCAAATCGAAAATCAGATAAAACATTCATGTACTTAGAGAACACACTAGTTTTTTACAGATATTATTCAGAGATATTGGATAATCTTATCGGGCAGAGAAACATGGATCTTCAGTTTACCGATAGAATGTCAGAAGTTAGAATCACTGTTGGAAGAGTTTATTAGCTAACATAATCATCCGTTATTCAGAATGTGATTTATCGGGATCATATGTTATTCATACATTTTTCGGAAGCTTTACATAATCATAAGGGTATTCAGAATCCTTTACATATGAGTTACTTGTGTTTTCAGATATTCCCAGAGTGGTTTGAGATGATAAGGGAGAACGAAGATTCATAACCTTTACAATCTATGTCGATTGATTGGATTATCGAACAACTCCAGATGAATAACTCCCAGAACTAATGCTTGTCGACTGGTCAATTCATTGTCCTTCCAGGGTATTTACTTTTTAATACCAAAAATTCTTATATATTGATCATCTTCGGAATCATCACTGAATATATCTTAAGGAAACTTATAGATATTCCAATGCTCTTTATTTCATTTCCACGTTTCCACGATATCATGAAATGCTGACATGTTTGATTTGTAGTTCATGACCCATAAGAACATTACATCATGTATGTTCATTAACGTTTCCAGACTCGTCTAAATCACTTATTTAATCCTCAGTCATTGAGGTTACTTATTTCATTTAACAGTCAAGTCTATCCCGGTTACTTCAGAGTTTTCCAGAGTAATTCGGCTGTTTTCTGAATTTCGGATACATATTGTACTTCTGTTCAATTTATTCGGCATTTGTAGTTGATTTATCGAACAAATATCAAATTCTTAGTACTGAATGTGATCTAGAGTTGAGCTGAGTTGAATACTTCCAAATTATCAATGAGCCAAACTTGAGAAGACGAACACGTATTCAAGTAATATCTATGCCGTTCAGGTACTGACATATCATTACGGTTGATCGGCTCACTTAAGTTGTGTTCCATAACTTTTAAGGGTAGTATAACACCCATATTTACTTGGATTCCTGAATTAATCCAAAACATCTACTTAGTCTAGGCCATAAGGCTATTTTGGTCATTCTGGTGCTCGATTTTATTCCATTAATTTTAGTGCTCGAGGATATCCAATCATTCCTGAGTTTGGTGATATTCTTGGCCATTTTCATTCCAGGGATATTTGGTCATTTTATAGATCCAATGTTTTAAAATAATTCATTTTGTCCGATCTTATTATTAAAATCAAACTTATTATTATGTCAGTCCCTTTGAACTATTCTAACAAAATATCACCCTCGATAAATTATTATTCATAACTCAGAGATTTTCGGGTCAAGTGCCTTCTCAGATGTTACAACATGTTACCAAGAATTTTCTATACAAATACAAGATATTAATAATGAAATATGTAATTTATCGGGTTAAGTACGAATCGTCAAAGTACTTTCTCGTTCATGGTCAACTCGAACTATTTTTACCTCTGAAGGGTATTTTTGTAATTTTACCTAATCGAAGTATTCTCATAATTTATCTCAAATTTATCATCCTAGTACCTTTAATGAGATAAATTATAATCTACATATCCATGGCTGATTCTTTTATCACTTAATCCCAGAACTTGTAATTTAATTCCAACTGTCCTCTAATTTCTTATAATAGTCATCTGAGCCATATTCAGTTACCTACTTTCTATCGCATTCGTATCGAGTGTAAAAATTAATTAACTATTCAGATAAAACTAAACATTTTCATTCATGCATTTATCAATACCAACATGTTTCATAAAGCATGAAAAGGTAGTAATGTATTACCTCAATTTCTGTATCATACTGATCGACCATATAAATTCCATTCGAATTCCCTCGATCTTGAAATCAACTTCCAATAATTCCTTTGATGCATATCAACTGATATTTCATTAAAAATAGAGCTTAATTACAAAAAACGGATCGAATCGGTTGATAAATCAGTAAAAAATAGTTGACCAGGTTCGAATTTGACGAAACGGATTGTAGAATCGAACTCAGGACGTCGAAAAACGTCAAGATAGGTATACCCGAAAAAAGTCAACAGCGGTCAACAGTCAATGCGGTCAACGCCCAAACGGTCAACGGCTTAACGGGTCTGGTCAAGCAGTCGAGTCGGGTCAGGTCGGGTTAGGTCAGACTGATCAAACCGAATCAACTGGTTTTTCAAAGCAGTCCACACGCGGCATACCTTCCCCACGCGCAGGGGAAATTATGTACAAATTTCTTAAAATTATTTTATGGCATTTTAAGACACTTACCAAGCTCGGTTCATAATTTTGAACGATGGAGAGCTCGATTCTGAAACATCGAAAACTTTGACTTCCACACCCAATTCACGCGCTGCCGCCAAATGAGACAAGAAGGACACTGACGGACTCGGAACGATGTAAGGAACACGATGGTGTGGGAGGTGTCAAAAATGGGTGGCCTGATCGACGTGAATCGACGAAAAACCAACCCAAATAGAGTGACATCCAACAATACTTGCAATTAAGATTTACGACAAATGACGTCGATTCACGAGGAAAGGTTTGAGGGTTTTGTTCTTCGCTCGACAACAAACACGATAGTGGTTTCGGTTCGTCAAAAGGTAGTCAGACGGTGAATAGATCAGAGCTCAAAGTGGGTTGAACGGGAGGAGGAAAATGAGGAAAAATCTGCAGAAAACATACGGGGAGGGGTTATAATTCATACCTAAAGAAAATTCGGTAAATTTGGGACTGGGTCACTGAATTTCTTAAACTTCCTAAAATGGTCTGCCAACTTTGAAATTTTACAATTTAATCCTCAATTTCTCCCAAAATACCAATTAAAATCAATACTTTATAATTTCTTACTTTTTAGCCCCTAAATTAGGGTGTGACAGGCAGCGCGTGGGGGCGCGTGAGCCGTCGTAGGGTGTCCTAAAAATTCCAAAAAAATTCCTAAAATTATTTTAAGGGATTTTAAGACACTTACCAAGCCCAGTTCAAAATTTTGAACGTCGGAGAGCTCGATTTCAAAATGTCAGAAGCTTTAACTTCCTTACCTCTCTCACACGCCGGCGACGATGGAGACAAGAAGGGCACCGGTGTAATGGAAACGACATGGAACACGATGGTGTGAGAGGTGTCAAAAACGGAGAAATGATCGACCATGAATCAAAATTTTTCACGACGTTAAAAAATGTCGCAACTGTGAATCAAAATTCACGGCGTTAGATAATGTTTTGCTATGATCGGTTTACGAGGTTTTGTTCACCGGTAGACAACGAATACGATGGTGGTTTCGGATTGACGAACGGTGGTCAGACGGCGTCAGAATCGACCTTGGAAAGAGAGGTGCAGGAGTAGAAATGTTTAAGCAATTTGTTTTCTGTTTTGAATTCAGAAAACAAATTGCATGCTATTTAACAAGAAGGTTGCCGACACTAAATGGGGAAATTTAGGGCTTAGTCCCTGAATTTCCTTCAACTTCTAAAACAACCTACAAGTTCTGGAAACTTTTAATTAAATCCCCAAATTTCACTAAATTGCTTAAATATATTTTTTCGGGTTGTTACAATTCTCCCCCTCTATAAGAAATTTCGTCATCGAAATTTACCTTATGAAAATAGATGATGAAATTGAGCCTCCATTGATTCTAAAGTGTCCTAAGTAGCTTATGAGGGGCAACGGTTACTCCATTGAACTTTGACCATTGGAATACGCCTATTTCGAAGAACTCGCTCATCCCTTTCTAAAATTTGAACGGGCTCCTCCTCATATGACAAATCAGGTCTCAACTCTACCTCCTCAACCTGAATGATGTGACCTGGATCTGGATGGTATCCTCTTAACATAGATACATAAAAGAAGTCGTGAATAAGACTGAGCTGGGGAGGCAACTCAAGTTGATATGCAACATGTCCTACTCTCTTCAAGATACGAAATGGTCCAATAAATCTTAGATTCAATTTACCCTTACGCTTGAATCTCAATACTTTCTTCTAAGGGGATACTTTTAAAAAGACTTGATCTTCAACCTTAAATTGAATATCTTTCCTCCTTTGATCTGCATAAGACTATTGTCTATCAAATGCATCTTTCAGACGGTCACAGATCAATCTGACTTTGTACTTCGTCTCGCGCACTAACTCAGGTTCCAAAGTCTTCCGATCACGTAACTCAATCCAACAGATCAGGGTGACACATTTATGCCCATAAAGTGCTTCGTAGGGTGCCATACGAATACTGGCCTGGTAACTGTTATTGTAAGCAAACTCAGTCAAAGGCAAAAAGTTCTCCCAGCTACCACGAAAATCAATTACGCAGCCCCGCAACATATCCTCCAAAATCTGAATCACTCTCTCAGATTGACCATCAGTTTGTGGATGGAATGATGTACTATAATCCAATCTCGTACCCAAAGTCATATGAAACACCTTCCAAAATCTCGAAGTAAATCTCAGATCTCGATCAGAAATGATAGATAATGAGACACCATGCAATCTAAAAATCTCTGAAATATACAACCTAGCCAGCTTGTCCAATGTTTAATTTACCCGTACAGGAATAAAGTGAGCTGACTTTGTAAGTCTATCAACAATAAACCAGACTAAATTCTTTTTCGAAGGAGTCATAGGTAGGCCAGTAATAAAATCCATAGTAATACGCTCCCATTTCCTTTTAGGAATCTTGATAGGTTGTAACAAACCCGACGGATACTGGTACTCTGCCTTAACTTGTTGACAAGTCAAACACCTAGCCACAAAATCTGAGATGTCCTTCATGCCGATCCAATGATACCTCTCTCTCAAATTCTGGTACATCTTATCTCCACTTCTGTGCATAGCATATGGACTACTATGAGCCTCATTAAGGATAGTATGCCTCAACTCAGCATCATCATGCACATAATACCGACCCTTAGGGTGCGTTTGGTTCACGGAATGTAAGATTACCAGTGGGAATAAAAGATTACCAGGGAATAGGATTACTGGGAATATTGTATTTTTTGTTTGGTTGGTTTAGCAGGAATGTAAGATTATCGTGTTTGGTTAAAGGAATAAAAGATTATTGGAATGTATATTTTACCAAATTGTCCTTATTATATATTTGTTTTTTAACAAGTTGGAAAATATTTATATATTTTCTTTCAAAAATTTAATTCATAAAATTTATATAATTTTTTTTACAAAATTGAAAATATAAAAAGGTTTAATGAAATGGTAAATTTTTATTTTACCCCCTGAACTTCATATAAAATTTTATTTATAGTCATTTTTTGTAAATCTAAAATAGTTTAAGGATAAATTTCTAATTTAATCGTCGTAGAATTTTTATTATTCAATGACAGAATAAGAATATTTTTGAAAGAAAATTTTTTTAAGGGCATTTTAGTCCAAAACGCTGGTAATCCAACAATACCTAAGGAAAGGGAGGTAATGACATTCCCAGTAATATACCCTAAAAATCCACTATTGGTAATGTAAGATTATCGGGAATGACATTCCCGGCCAACCAAACGGGGGAATATGGATTCCATTCCCATAGAAATCTCACATTCCCCCAACCAAACACACCCTTAAAGCATAAAACTTCATCCTGATCAAGGGCGTAATCTGAGCTTGTACCCTGCTCTACTTGCTCAAAAATAGAAAGCAATGAGCTATCAAGAGATTGTTTAGCCTTTATCTCAAAACCAAAGTCGGTTTAACTTGTAATTCTGCTAACAGAGTGTCATCATCATATAAATTCATCCTGGCCATTAAGGACCTCAACTCCGTTATCGCCTTTCAACTCAAAGCATCCGCTACAATGTTAGCTTTACCAAGGTGATAATTAATCACACAATCTTAATACTTTAGAAGCTCTAGCCAACGACGCTGTCTCAAATTAAGCTCTTTCTGGTTCAGAAGATACTTTAAGCTTTTATGATCCCTAAAAATGTAACACTTCTCTCCATAAAGATAGTATCTCTAGATCTTTAAGGCAAATATCACTACTGCCAACTCCAAATCATGGGTATGATAATTACACTCATGCGGTCGCAGCTGACGGGACGCATAAGCCACTACCTTACCCTCCTGCATTAGAACACAGCCAAGTCCTGAGTGTGAAGCATCACTATACACTATAAAAGCTTTCCCAGATTCAGGTTGAATAAACACTAGTGCTTGAGTTAAAACCACCTTTAATTTCTCAAAGCTCTCATGTTGTGCTTCTCCCCATTAAAATGGGACATTCTTCCTCAATAGCTTCGTCAATGGAGCAACGATAATGGAGAAACCTTTGACAAAACGTCGATAATAACCTGCTAAGCCCAAGAAACTACGAATCTCAGAAACATTCTTGGGTTGATTCCAACTCACAATAGCCTCAATCTTTCTCGGATCCACCTGAATACCCATTGCCGAAATAATATGCCCAATGAATGACACCTCCCGAAGCCAAAACTCACATTTGCTCAACTTAGCATACAATCGATGCTCTCTCAGAGTCTGTAAAACAATATTCAAATCCTCATCATGTTCTGCCTCGGTTCGAGAATAGACCAGAATATCATTAATGAATACTACCATAAATTGATCCAAATATGGTTGCAATACACGATTCATCAAGTCCATGAAAGCTGCGGGAGCATTCGTCAGACTAAAAGACATCACCAAGAACTCATAATGCCCATATCTGGTGTGAATGGTAGTCTTCGCAACAGCAGAACCTTCAACTTTTAACTGATAATACCTCGAACGAATATCAATCGTAGAGAATACAATAGCACATCACAATTGATCAAATAAGTTATCAATCCTGGCTAGTGGGTACTTATTCTTAATTGTCATCTTGTTTAACTTTCGGTAATCAAAGTCAATGGGTTTGACTGACAATTTCGAGGCTTTCGAGTTCGAATTTGGAAAAACAGACTTCGAATTCGGACTCACGATGTAACAACCCGGAAAAAATTTTATATTTAAGCAATTTGGTGAAATTTGGGGATTTAATTAAAAGTTTTCAGAACTTGTAGGCTGTTTTAGAAGTTGAAGGAAATTCAGGGACCAAGCCCTGAATTTCCCAATTTAGTGTCGTCAACCTTCTTGTTAAATGGTGTAGTTTGTTTTCTGAATTCAAAACAGAAAACAAATTGCTTAAACATTTCCTCTCCCGCACCTCTCCTTCCAAGGCCAATTTCGATGTCGTCCAACCACCATTCGTTGATCCAAAACCACCATCGTGTTCGTTGTCGATCGATGAATAAAACCCTGTAAACAGATCGTAACGAAATGTTGTTGATTGAAAGTTGTGATGGTTTTTTAACACCACTATCGTGAAAATCGTCGATATATCGTCGATCGTTGCTCTGTTTTTGACACCTCCCGCACCATCATGTTCCTTGTGTCGTTCCGAGTCCACCAGTGTCTTTGTCTTCATCATCGCTAACACATAAGGGATGTGAGGAAGTTAAAGTTTTCAACGTTTTTGAAATCGAGCTCTCCGCCGTACAAAATTTTGAATCGAGTTTGGTAAGTGTCTCTAAATCATTTAAAATAATTTTAGGATTTTTTTTGGAATTTTTGGGACACCTTACGACAGCTCACGCACCCCATGCGCCACCCCTGCGCATGGGGAAGCTTCAAAAATGGGGGGAACAGTTTAACCCGATTTGATAGACATGACTTGGTCTGACTCAACTACCCGACCCGTTGATCGTTGACTGTTGACCAATCGTCTGCAGAATGTTTTTCTCTATTTCCCTCTCCCGTTGACCTTCCTTTGAGCTCTGATTTCTTCACCGTCCGGCCACCATTCGTTGATTCAAAACCACCATCGTGTTCATTATCGATTGATGAACAAAACCCATCAAACCACTCGTCGTGAATCGATGTTCGCCGTAAATCTCAACCGAAAGTATCGTTGATTTTAACTCGATCTCTATTGGTTTTCTGTCGATTCAGGTTGATCCGGTCACCCATTTTCGACACCTCCTGCACCATCGTGTCCTTTGTATCATTCTGAGTTCACTGGTGCCCTTATTGTCTCCGGCAGTGCCGGCGTGTGAGAGAGGTGAGGAAGTTTAAGTTTTCGACGTTTCAGAATCGAGCTCTCTGTCATTCAAAATTGTGAACCGATTTTGGTAAGTGTCTCAAAATGCCTTAAAATAATTTTAAATTTTTTTCCATAATTTTTCGGGACTCCCAGGTCACCGCACGCGCCCTCACGCGTCGCTTCTGCGTGTGGGGAATGTCTAGCGCCTGTGGACAGCTTTAAAAATTGGTTTGACCCGGTCCGACCCGACCGTTGACCCGTTAACCGCGTTGACCGGCTGTTGACCGACCGTTAACTTTTTCTGGGTATACTTATCATGACGTTTTTCGACATCATGAGTCCATTTTTTGGTCTGTTTTGCCAAATTCAAACTCGGTAAGTTGTTTTTCACTGATTTATCACCCGATTCGATCCGTTTTCATAATTAAGCTCGGTTTTTTTATGAAATTTTTATTGTTATGTATTTGAGGAATTATTGAAGTTGAATTAAAGATCGAGGGCGTTTGAATAGAGTTTAAATGGTCGATCACTATGACACGGAAATTTAGGTAATATATTACCTCTTTATGCTTTATGAAACATATTGATATTGGTAAATGCATGATTAAGATAATGTTTGGCCTCATCTGTGTAGTTAATTAATTTCTACACGATCCGAATTTGGTAATTGAATACGACCTAGATGATTAATATAAGAAACTAGAGGACCGTTAGAATTAAAGTACAAGTTATGTGATTAAGTGATAGCAAGCAGTATGGATCTGTAAATTATAAATTATATCATTAAAGGTTAAATACCAAAGGTACTTGGATGAGAATACTTCGATTAGGTAAAATTATGAAAATACCCTTATGTTGTAAAAAGATAAGAATTATCCCTAAAAGTTGGATAATAACTCTGAGGAATATTGATTCAATGGAACTATTGGTGTGCATAGAAAATGTTAGTTTTTCCTATAAAATCTGGATAACCGATTCCTAACCCCAAGATGGCTTGTACAAGATACTAGATTTTTATAAGGAATCATTTTAAGTTCAGAGATTATCCGAAAAAACAATTAACCCTAGTATCTCTAAAGTACAATTATCCTTATTAAGAGTTTTAATACCGAAATTACATGGTTAAGAAATTACAAAATTGCCCTTGAGAGGTAAAAGTAGCCCGATTGACCCTGAATGAGGAAGTACTCGAGAAGTCATGCCTAATTCGATTAATTACTAATATCATCGATACGTTCACACTTTTATACAGAAAATTTCGGATAATCAGTCTGTAACCTCTTAGAAGACATTCGATACAAAATTTCTGCGTATTGAGCAAATCCCTGAATACTTAAATAGATGATAAGTTCAAATTAAATAATAAGATCGGACAGAAGAAAAGAATTGAAATACCTTGGGTCTATAAAATGACCAAAATACCCCTGTAATGGAATTGACCCAAGAATATCACCAAGCCCATAAATTATTGGATATCCTCATGCTTTGAAATGACTAGAATAACATTGAGCACCAAAATGACCAAAGTACCCTTATGGCCTAGACTAAGTAATGTCTTGGAATAATTAAGGAATTCAAATAAACATAGGGGTTGTACTGCCCTTAAAAGTTATGGAACACAGATTAAGTAAGTCGATCAACCCTAATGTTATGTCAGTACCTGAATGACACAAATATCATTTGAATGTTCGTTCGTTTCATCAAGTTTCGATCGATGATAATTCTAGAAGTACTCATCTCATATCAACTCTAGATAGCGTTTGGTACTAAAAGTGGATATTCGCGAGACAAATCAACCACGAATACCAAAATGACTTTATTTTATGACCAGATTGAACTGAACGAAAGTACAATATATATTCAAAATTCAGAAGTGTCT
Source organism: Hibiscus syriacus (assembly GCF_006381635.1). Lineage (NCBI taxonomy): Eukaryota > Viridiplantae > Streptophyta > Magnoliopsida > Malvales > Malvaceae > Hibiscus > Hibiscus syriacus. The sequence goes on along the minus strand of NW_024062982.1, from coordinate 413,102 downwards.
GAATTACTCGGGAAGACTTTGAAGTAATCTTAAGGACTGAGGATTTAGTAAGTGATTTGGATGAGTTTTGGAACACCAATGAACTTGCATGATGTATTATCCCTATGGGTTATGAAACATAAATCAAGTATGTCAACATTTCCTAATATCGATGAAACATGAAAATAAAATAAAGACCATTGGAATATCCGTTCGTTCCCTTAAGATCTATTCAATGATGATTCTGAAGAGGATCTATGGACAATAAATTTTTGGTATTAAAGAGTGAATACCCTGGAAGGGCAAGGAATTGACCAGTCAACAAACATCAGTTCTAGGAGTTGTTCAATAATTCGATCGATCAATATAAACGGTAAATGTTCTGAATCTTCATTTCTCCTTTATCAACTTAAATCACTCCGGTCATATCTGAACACACAAGTATCTTAGATGCAAAGGATCCAGAATTCCCCCATTTGGTTTAATTGGGCTGAAATCCTATGAATTCAATGTATACTCCTGAATACCCATGATTATTTAGGTAATAGAATCACTCTCAGTAAATATGAATCTAGAATTATTATGTATAAAGGTTCCTGAACACTTTCCTGATGCAAATGAATCATAGTGGGATTTTAAAGTATCAACCTTAAATGTCTGATTAGATCTGTTAGTAATCGATTCTCTTCAATAGGACCTTGTTCCTGAAATCTGATCAAATATCAGTTTCATGTTATACATTATGATAACTACCAAGTTTCTCTAAAAAATACATGGACCCTCTAGTGTGTTCCCTATGTACTACTTAATTAGTTTATCTATTTTGAAATGTGGTACACCGAAATCTATGGTTTATTATTTTATTGATACACCAACTTACTGGTGATGGCTTATAAACTATGATTGTTATCTGATTATTGGTTTTCACTGGTATATGATTACGATGATTACAGATTTATGGAAATTCTACTTACTGTACAAATTATATCTTTGAGATACCGATTTTGGATAGGACTGGAATATGAAGGTACAACTTTGATTAAGCGGGTAAATCTTTACAGACCTAATGTGACTCTTGGGTAGGCTCTGCGACCCCGAGATCATTCTTGGGTAGGCTCAGCGGCCTTGGGATTTTTCTTGGGTAGGCCCCGTGGCCCTGAGATCATTCTTGGGTAGGCCCTGTGGCCCTGAGATCTTTCTTGGATAGGCCTCGTGGCCCTGAGAACTTTCTTGGGTAGGCTCTCAGGCCCCAAGATACTCCCTTAGGTTGGCTCCCTTTATTGTGGCTTAGGGTAAGCCTTTATGGATGCAGTTATGGGAAACTGCATAACAGAATATGGTTGAAGGGTTTCGCTATGGTTTTAAAAGATTTATATATTTTCATTGGTTTTGATTGGAACACACTAAATATCCTATTCGATCTCCTAAAAATGTTATACTATGAATGCTTCCTATGAACTGAGATCTTCATGGCTTCTACTTATGAACTACCAGTGGAACCCAGATTATCCCAAAAACCAGTATACGTCTGATTCAATAAGGAAATTATATGGCTTCCCATTTATCTGCATGTCATGTAGCATCAACTGGTAGTATTGTATTACTGAGCTTTCCAAAGCTCTACCATTGCAGGTTAAAAGAATCGTACCAGTGCAGCTATCGACTTCAGTAAGAGAGTTTTTTCGGCGTTACTTGCAGAGTATGGTACATGTGATTAGGGGGCATGTATGTTGTATTTTATTTTTATATCTGAGTCTGAAAATATGTTTTATTTATGAATAATGAAAAATCAATTTATGAGTTACATGTCTTAATAAAAGTTTTAAATTTTCTGCTACTTTTACGGTGGGTCGCTCCGGTGGCCCTAATGTGACACTTCAGATCAGATCAGGTTACTCGTATTGGTCTGAGGGGGTTACATTTAGTGAGAGCTTAGGTTTGAGTTAAAATTTTTCCAAATAGACCGGCCGGTCGAATGTCAAAAGATGTCTGATCAGTATATTCCCCTAGACTACAATCGTACTTTTCTGAGCCGAAACTATAAGGTTGAGTCTCTATCTGTAACGAGCAAAACTAAGTTTTTATCCGTTAAGGCTCTAACTTTGCATAAAGGAATACAAATAACGTCTATCTAAATTATGTAAAGTACCTCATGAGCCATGTCAGAGTTACTCATTTGAGAAATTTCGATCCAACTCCAGAAATGAAATTGGCATATGTTATCGCTCTATGAGCCTATTCTCGTAACCAAGGATGAATTGATTCTACAAGGATAAATTTGTTCTGATTATTTTATTGGAATGAGGGAGAGTTCTGAAGAAAATGTATACTCAACTGGTTAAAGATTTATAGGAACAATACTTTTGTAAAAGCTACTTGAAGATATGAAAGAACTTAAGGAAGTTTCATTTGTGCAATTATGTGACATGAATAAATTTCGAGGACGAAATTCTTTTAAGGAGGGGAAAATTGTCACACCCCAATTTAGGGGCAAATTTTTTAGAAATTATAAAGTATTAAATTTAATTGATATTTTGGAAGAAAATAAGGATTAAAATGTAAAATCGCAAAGTTGGCTGACTATTTTAGGAAGTGTAGGAAATTCAGGGACCCAATCTTGAATTTACACATTTTTCTTATGTGTTGAAAAATAAAATCCTCCTCCCCCGAGATATCAGTTTTTTGCATAATGTTTTTCTCAATTTCCTTCTCCCGTTGACCCTCCTTTGAGCTCTGATTTTTCCACTGTCCGTCCACCGTTCATCGATCCAAAACCACCATCGTGTTCATTGTAGATCGATGAACAAAACCCCTCAAACCTCTCGTCGCGAATCAGTGTCGTTCACCGTAAATCTCAATCGGAAGTATCATCGGTTTTAACTCAATCTCCGTTGGTTTTTCATCGATTCAAGTCGATCCGACCACTCATTTTCGACTCATCCCGCACATCGTGTTCCTTATATCATTCCGAGTCCATCGGTGCCTTTCTTATCTCCGTCATCGTCAGTGCGTAAGGGAGGTGATGAAGTTTATGTTTCTGACGTTTCTGCCATTAAAAATTGTGAACCGAGCTTGGCAAGTGTCTCAAAATGCCTTAAAATAATTTTAGAAAATTTTCCAAATTTTTTCAAGACTCCCAAGCCACCACACGCGCCCCCACATGCTACCTCTATGTGTGGGGAATGTCTGGCGTATGTGGACAGCTTTGAAAATCAATTTGACCACGTCCGAGCCGACCCGACTGCCCGACCCGACCGTTGACCCGTTGACTGCGTTGTCCGTTGACCGGACCTTGGATCGTCGTTGACTGGCCTTCTGGGTATACCTATCCTGACATTTCTCGACGTTCTGAGTCCATTTTTCCTCAGAGACACCGAGTTGTGCCGCCCTATTGGATCGCATCAAAGATCTACATAATAAATATAAAAACTGTTTGGATAGAATGGAACAAGCGAAGAAATGAGAAATGAAAGACATTGAAATTAAGTCCAATGGATGATTATATTATCATAATCAGATTTGTGTGCCAGATGATGAAGAACTGAAGAAAGATCTTCTTACTGAAGCTCATTATAGTCCAATGACTATGTATCCAGGAGAAAATAAATGCATCAAGATTTAAAGAGTCGATATTGGTGGGCAGGTATGAAAAGAGCTACCACTGAGTTTGTTTTTAAATGTCTAATCTATCAGCAGGTAAAAGCAGAACACCAGGTACCTTCGAGGTTGTTGTAACCTATCTCCATTCCTCAATGGAAATGGGAACGAGTTACCATGGATTTCGTAACATGTTTACCTTTGAAACCCAGTAAGAAAGATTCAATCTGGGTGATAGTGGATAGATTGACAAAGACAACATACTTTATCCCAGTTTGAGAAGATTATTCTATGAACAAGTATGCTGAGTTATATATTAGAGAAATAGTATGACTTCATGGAGTACCCATTTCGATAGTTTCAGACAGAGATCCGAGATTCACTTCGAGATTTTAGAAGTCTTTGCATGAGGCATTTGGAACTCGATTAAGTTTAAGCACAGCTTATCATCCTCAGAAAAATGGTCAGTCCGAGCGAAATATTCAAATACTTGAAGACATGCTAAAGGCGTGTGTTATTGATTTCAAAGGATCATAGGAAAAGTATTTGTATTTAGCAGAATTCGCTTATAACAACAATTATCAATCAAGTATCAAAATGGCTCCTTTTGAAGCATTATATGGAAGAAAATGTCGAACGCCGCTAAATTGGTATGGATTAAAATATCGAGATGTAATTTGTCCAGATCTAATTAAGGAGGTGTAATACAAAGTGAAGGTAATCCAAGATATTCTCAAGATAACAGTCGATAGACAGAAATCTTATGCTGATTTAAAAAGAAAAGAGATTGAATATCAAGTAGGTGATAAGGTATTTCTTAAAGTGTCACCTTGAAAAAATATTATGACGTTTTGACGGAAAGGGAAATTAAGTCCAAGATTCATCGGGCCATACGAGGTTAGCCATACAGGAGGATCATAATGTATTTCATGTAGAGTTGATGCTTCGAAGATGATTATCATATGAAGAGGAGAAGATATTGATCAGATCTTCACTGTGATTACACCGGAGAAAATTGAGATTCACTAGATTTATCATATGAAGAGGAGCCAGTAAGATATTGATCAGATCTTCACTGTGATTACACCGGAGAAAATTGAGATTCACTAGATTTATCATATGAAGAGGAGCCAGTAAATATTTAGCACATGGAGTCAAAGAACTGAAATAAGACGATTTCATTGGTAAAGTTCTTTGGCGGAATCATAAAGTTTAGGAATCAACTTGGGAACGAGAAGAAGATATGAAGAAAAATTTTCATCGTCTGTTTAATACGGATATGTAAATACATATGGAAAATTCGAGGATGAATTTTATTTAAGGGGGAGGAATTGTAATACCCCAAATTTTGACTAGTGACTAAAATGTAAGTTTTGAAAATTTAGTGGCTTAAGTATAAATTTTGAAAAGTGTAGGAACCAAAATTTGTTTTTAAAAGTTATATTTTAGCCTGTATATGAACAGTTTGGATTAAAATAGATTTTAGTGAGAATCAGATTTTTGATACGGGAATTGTGTTAAAAGCTAGAAGCAGTAAAAATTCTGTATTGAAATCAGATAATCGAATTGTGCTTAAATTTTACTAAAAATTGAAGGATGTTAGAAAATGATTGGAAACATTTTCATATTTTATATCAGAGAAATTTTTCTCAGAACAGTGCAATTTTTCAGATTCGTCCGAACAATGAAAATTTAGTGACTAAAATGAAATTTTGGAAAATTGAAGGGTCAAAATGAAAAATTGAGAGATGAGAATTTTACATCTATTTTAATAATATTAAAATAGAGATGGAGTGCCATGAAGGTAATTGTGGGAATTTATTAAGGGTAATTTGGGTTTTTGGCCCAAAATGAATATAAAATTCATTTTTTAATTATATATTAAAGATAAGGGGGAAATTTTTCTCAAAGAAATATCACGAAACTCTCTCTCCATCTTCAGCTACCACCAAGTCTACAGCAATATAAGATTTTATTTTTTTGATTTTTGAAGCTATTTTCTTGAGAATTAGACTTCGGTGTAGTTAGGAAAAATGTTCTACATTCAATTCGCTACGTTTTTGACATGAATATCACTAGGGTTTATGTTCAAGTTCATCTTGAGTTGATGAAGGGGATGTTGATTTCTTGTTTTTTGGGGGTTATGAAGAGTTAAGTGATTTTATAGAATTGGTTGTAGAATTGATGAAGAACCTAAGGATGAAGTTAATAAAAACAATTTAGATTTTGAATGTGGCAGTGAGTTTGAAAATTCACCAGAATTCTATAAAAATTATTTGGAGGTGATTTTATATATCATGTTCGTATATAAATCTAGTTTTGTTTAAAATAAACGGAGATCAATTTCAATGTGTATACAAAAGATATGAATTTTAATCGTGGAAAGGTTAGAAAAACGGGCAGCAGATTCTGCACAAAATAGATTATTTCGGTCAACTTTGAAAATTCACCATAAATTGTACAGAATGAATTAGAAGGATTTATTTATATGTGTAGATTCGTTCGAGTCTAGTTTTCAACACAAGAAACAAAATTAAATTCCAATATGTATATCAATACAAATAGATTCTTTAAAGGTAGTGCAAGTTGTCTGAATATGGAAATTTTAGAATTTAAGTTGAAATGGATTAGAAGATGAAGAGTAATGCTTAAATGTTGAGTATATTTTTGGATGCTTGGAATTGAAGTTAAATGGCCTGAGACCATTTTGAATAAATTGGAAATGTTGAGAAGAATTCTAAAGAATCCATTTAATGGTTAGATGGTGGAATTCGAAATGTTCCAAAATTTTCGGGACTTGTTTGCAAGTTATTAAATGAAGAAGTATTATTGGTTATTTTATTCAAGTGCTGGAATTTTAGTAATTAATGTACAATTATCATAATGGTGAAGGGCCATTATGAATTAAATGAAAAGTTGAGTTGAATTCTAGAAAGAATTTAAAATATGTTGTTTAATTTTATAATTGGTAAAAGTTGAAGAATCATGTTGGAAATAATTATTTATGAAATTTCATAAGTGTTTCGATAAGTTTGAATTATAACGGAGTTATGAGTTTGGTTGATATCGATTTAGTTATCGATTTTATTTTATAGATTTTCAAATGTTAAAATGAGCTTATATTAGTACGATACTAATATGTAGTTCAAACAATTTTTGTATTATAATTTGGTATTGTCAAACTACGTTAAATCTAGTAATCCGAATGATTCGAAAGGAAAGGACAAAGCTCTTGACTAGAATTATATACAAGTTATGTAGTGAGGCAAAGTGAGTGCAGTTATTTATTATATCATTTTGATCGAGGACAACTTGCGATAAGTCAACCTCATTTCAATTTACATCATGATTATAAAGTTTATAAAGAATACTTTTATAATATTCTATATCATTTTTATGAATGATTTAGGGTATGAACTACCCAAGCATGATATTTTTATGATGGAATTATTATGATACGTCAGCCCATTGTGTGTAATAGTGAGAACTGTGGTACACTTGGCATGCCAGTAGTTGAGTATTTATCCATTATTCTTTAATCATTTTTGTAGAATTATGGTAATTTTCTAAACTTACCGTCCAGAACATAAATTCTAAACAAATTTCACCAATTTGCATTTTCAAGTTTTTCACTACTTCTATTAGTTCACCAAATGCACATATATGCATGCATCACAATTCAAATAACATTTTAGGAGTCGCTTCTTATCATAGTAACTCTATCACTGACTCATCGTAAGTAAATGTTTGTTCGATAACATAAGTACAAATTAAATTTGCACTCACCTAGTGTCCTTAGCTCGAACCTTCCTTGGAATTTTTCATTTCATCTTTAAGCTTCTCCTTAGCTTTAATAATATTGGATCTTGATTTCAAGCACTCAATCTCTAAATGGACACCATTAAAAAATATACACAAATTCAAACCAAATGTTAGAATCTTACTAACATAGCATACTTTCGAAAATAAATTCCCAACAAATTTCCAGGCTTATTCAATACAATTTCCATGTCACAATCCCAATTTAGGGGCCAAATTTTAGAAATTATAAAATATTGAATTTAAGTGGTATTTTGGAAGAAATTAGGATTAAAGAGTAAAATCAAAGTGGGTAGATCATTTTAGGAAGTGTAGGAAATTCAGGGACTCAATCCTAAATTTACCCATTTTTCTTATATGTTGAATTCTAAACTCTCTTCCCCGTGCAATCAGTTTTACAGATTGTTTTTTTTTCATTTCCTCTCCCCCCGATCAACTACTTTGAGCTCTGATTTCTCCACCGTTCAGTCACCGTTTGTCGATTCGAAACCACCACCGTGTCGTTGTCGACCGGTGAACAAAACCCCTCAAACCTCTCGTCATGAATCATCGACGTTCATCGTAGAATTCAACTCAAAGTTTTGAAGTTTTTAAACTCCACTGTCGGGAAAATCGTCGATCATTACTTCATTTTTTTACACCTCCCGCACTATCGTGTTCCTTGCATCATTTCGAGTTCCACCGATGCCCTTCTTGTCTTCGTTGCCGGTGCGTGAGGGAGGTGAGGAAGTTTAATATTTTGACGTTTCGAAATCGAGCTCTCCGTCGTTCAAAATTGTGAACCGAGCTTGGTAAGTGTCTCAAAATGCATTAATTTTTTTAATTTTTTTTAAATTTTTACAGTGAGTCGCTCCGGTGGCCCTAATGTGAAACCCCAGATCGAATCGGGTTACCCGCATCGGTCAGCCTGAAGGGGTTACATTTAGTGGTATCAAAGCTTAGGTTGAGTCAAGTTTTCAAGATAGAATGGCTGATCGAATTTTAAAAGTTGTCTGATCAGTACATGCCCCTAGATTACAATCATACCTCTCTGAATCGGAACTCTAAGATCGAGTCACTCTCTGTAACGAGCAAACCTAAGTTTTATATCTGTTAGGACTCTACCTTTTTATAAAGGAATACCAGTAATGTTTGTCTAAATTCTGTAAAGTACCTCACGATCCATGTGAGAATTACTCATCTATGAAATTCTAACCCGACTCCGAAAATGAAATTTGGATAAGTTATCGCTCTAGGAGCCTATTCTCGTAACCAAGGTTGAATTGATTATACAAGGATAAATATGTTCTGATTATTTTATTGTAATGAGGAAGAGTTATGAAGAAAGTGTATACTCAACTGGTTATAGATTAGTAGATGACTCATACTTTTGTAAAAGCTACTAGAAGATATGAAGAACTTATAGAAGTTTTATTTCTGAAATTCTGTGACGAATGAATTTCGAGGATGAAATTCTTTTAAGGATGAGAATTGCCACACCCCAATTTAGGGGCTAAATTTTAGAAATTATAAAGTATTGAATTTAAGTGGTATTTTGGAAAGAATTGAGGATTAAAGTGTAAAATCATAAAGAGGGTAGACCATTTTAGGAAGTGTAGGAAATTCAAGGACTCAGCTCTGAATTTACCCATTTTTCTTATGTGTTGAATTATAAACTCTCTCCCCCCCCCCCCGTGCAATCAGTTTTACAGATTGTTTTTTTTTCATTTCCTCTCCCCCGGTCAACTATTTTAAGCTCTGATTTCTCCACCGTTCGGCCACCGTTCGTCGATCCGAAACCACCATCGTGTTCATTGTTAACCGATGAACAAAACCCCTCAAACCTCTCGTCGTGAATCGTCGTCGTTCACCGTAGAATTCAAATCAAAGTTTCAGATACAAGAAGGGAACCGATGGACTCGAAACGATGTAAGGAACATGATGGTGTGGGAGGTATCGAAAATGGAGCAACGATCGACGATGAATCGAAGATTTTCCCACGGTGGAGTTTAAAAACTTTGAAACTTTGGGTTGAATTCTACGACGAATGGCAACGTTTCACGATGAGGTTTTAGGGGTTTGTTCACCAGTCGACAACGAACACGATGGTGGTTTCATATCGACGAACAGTGGCCGGACGGTGGAGAAATCGGAGCTCAAAGTAGTTGACCGGGGAGAAGAAATGAAAAAAAACAATATGTAAAACTGATTGCACGGGGGACAGAGAGTTTATAATTCAACAATAAGAAAAATGGGTAAATTCAAGATTGGGTCCCTAAATTTCCTACACTTCCTAAAATAGTCTACCCACTTTGTTATTTAGACTTTAGTCCTCAATTTCTTCCAAAATACCATTTAAATTCAATAGTTTATAATTTCTAAAATTTAGCCCCTAAATTGGGTCCAATTGACCATTCAAATTCCATTTAATCCATATTCATACTTGAAACTTATTAACCATCAAATATTTAACACTTATTAATCCTTTTTAATTTTGGCACCAACTTTTACAACTTATATAAAATGCTCATTCACAATTAAAATCATTGCACATAAAATATAAAAATTCCAGAACTTTAATAAAATGCTCAAATCAGTACCTCAACATTTCAAATATTTATAATTTTAACTCAAACTTTCATTTCGATTTTTTCAACCACCAAACTTAATAAATTTGTAATTCAACCTCAACTCACTATTTAATTCAAAATTCAACACACTAATAAATTTTTTCAGCATTCAATAATTTACTCAAATAATAGTTCTTCATTTAAGAACTTGGAAACAAGTCCCCAAAGTTTTGGAACCTTTCGAATTCCACCATTTAACCATTTAAAAGAATTCTTTTAGAATTCTTCTCAACATTTCTAATATATTCAAAATGGTCTCTTTCCAGAACGTAAATTCTAAACAGGTTTCACCAATTTACATTTTCAACTTGTTAACTAATTTTATAAGCTCGCCAAATGCACATATATGCATGCATCACAAATCAAATAACATTTTAGGAGCCACTTCTTACTATAGTAACTCCGTCCTGGCTCATCGCAAGCCAATATTTGTTCGATAACATAAGTACAATTAAATTTGCACTCACCTGGTGTCCTTAACTCGCAACCTTCCTTGGAATTTTACATTTTATCCTTAAACTTATCCTTAGCTTTAATAATATTTGATCTTGATTTCAAGCACTCAATCTCTAAATGGACACCATTACCAAATATAAACAATTTCAAACCAAATGTTAGAATTTTACTAAGCATACTTTGGTAAAATAAATTCTTAACAAATTTCTCGATGCTTATTCAATACAATTTTCATGTCACAACATAAGTGTTGACTTTAACACTTCCAATTAACCATTCAAATTCCTTTTAATCCATATTCATACTTGAAACTTATTCACCACCAAATATTTTAACACTTATTAATCCTTTTTAATTTTGGCACCAACTTTTACAACTTATATAAAATGGTCATTTACCATTTTACCACTCAAAGTTTCAATACCAATATTCCAGTATTGAAATAATTATAACCCAAGTACATATAAAAAGGTATAATTTGAAATAAGCACTCCAAATATGAATATTTTGTTTAAAACACCAAACTTTCCAAACTTCTAAAATTATCATATTTCACATATAAACACTCATTTCAATTCCAAAATAGTAATTTAGCATAGTACATCAAATATTAGGCAATTACACAATCATTCACAACATTTCTAAAATTATCGAATTGGTCTCTCAACTTTTCAAAAATTATAGAATGGTCCCCAAATTTTTCTAAGGCTTGTAGAATACTTCCTACATCATTTCCAGCCCTTCCATAATTTTTGCAGAATTTTCCTCATCCTTTAAGACCAAGGGCGAATGGTTTAAAATTCCAAAACTAGGTTTCTCATATTTTTGCTCGATTTTGATTTGATTCAATCATGAAATCAACTTTCGATCAACCTTAAATCATCTATACAATCAAAGCCCTAACCAAATTTCATCAAAACACAAAGTTTCTCCAACTTATAATTTGGCGAATTTTAAAGAATAATTGCCATGAAGATTGAACATGTTTTAATCATAAATCAAGCTTGAAAATGAATCTACAACCTCAAAAGCGTCAAGATTCATCATCAATTTCAAAAACCATAGTGTGAACACAAACCTCCAGATTTGTTGATTTTGAAATCAAGCAATTAACAAGCAATATAGGTACAAAATGAAAGCATTTTTCGCATCGATCATTTTTCTATTTCACATCCTAACCCAAAATCCAAAGGAAATTGCTCAAAATTGAAAACAATGTTTTCTTACCTTTGGGAGGAGCTCACGACCATGTTGGTGAAGATGAAAAAATGCCTTTGACTATTCTTCATCTTTCTTTATTAAATAATGAAATACAAATTTATTAAATGCTAAATTACCAATTTAGCCTTAAAATTAAAATATCCATACTAATTTACCCTTAATGTACTTGATATTTACCTTAATACAAAGCCACATAAACCTTATCATCTTCCAAAGTCAAGATGAACAAAATATTTTCCCACTTTATTGTTTTGCCCTTGCAATTTCCAAAAATTACAATCCTGTCACTTTAATCTACGGTCCAAATTTAACATGGAATTAAATCCTAAATCCAATGCTCCATATTATTTTGCATCATTTTAAAATGTGGAAATAATATTTTTAAGTCTAATTATCATCCTTTAATTTTTCTCGAAATTTCAATTCGATTCGATTTACTGATTTCTTACTGGACTTTATCACTTAATATCTTTTAATACCAAATTCATACAAAAATATGATTCCCACATAAACTCATTCTTGGGGCAAACTATTCATTTACAGGGACTATAATTTTTTTAAAATTACAATTTACTCTTTGAATTTTTCCAAAGTTTATACTTTGGCCACATAACTTTCAAATTTATATTTTGATCATTAATCAAATCCATTTTGAAATATTTTGGAAAAATTTCCACTAGGTCCTTAAACTTTTCCCAATTTTCTACTTTGGGTATCAAACTTTCAAAATTTATATTTTGGTCGTTAACCAAAATTTTGGGGTATTACAATTACCAAAATGTAAATTTTAAAAGTTAGATACAAAGTAGAAAATTGGAAAAGTTTAAGGACATAAGTGAAAATTTTCCCAAAAATAATTTTTATTCGATAAATGGATTTGGTTAGTGACCAAATGTAAATTTTGAAATTATATGGTCAAAGTATAAACTTAGGAAAAATTAGGGACTAAGGTGTAATTTAAAAAACTTATGTAATTTGTCCCTGTAAATTAATAGTTTTCCCCAAGAATGAAGTTTCTGTGGTAATCAGATTTTTTTACGAATTTGGTATTAAAAGCTATAAAGTGATAAAGTCCGGTAAGAAATCAGTAAATCGAATTGAATAGAATTTTCGATAAAAAAAATTGAAGAATGATAAATTAGGATTAAAAATATTATTTCCACATTTTAAAATGATGGAAAAATATAAACCATTGGATTTGAGGATTTAATTCCATGTTAAATTTGGATCGTTTGATTAAAGTGATTGGATTGAAATTTTTGAAAATTACAAGGACAAACGGCAAAGTAGGAAAATATTTGTTCATCTTTGACTTTGGAAGATTATAAGGTTTATATGGCTTGGTATTAAGGTAAATATCACGTTCATTAAGGGCAAAGTAGTAAAGATATTTTAATTTTAAGGGTAAATTGGTAATTTAGCATTTAATAATTTTTTAATTCATTATTTAAGAAAGAAAGATGAAGAATAGTTAAAGACATTTTTATCTTCACTAGCATGTCATGAGCTTCTCCAAAGGTGAGAGAAGGTTCATTTCAATTTTTAAGCAATTTTCTTTGGATTTTGAGTTATGCGTGAAATAAAAAATTGTTCTACGCGAAAAACGCTATCATTTGGTACTAATATTGCTTGGTACTCTTGCTTGATTTTAAAAATCCCCAAATCTGGAGGTTTTGTTCACACTATGGTTTTTGAAATTGGTATCATAGCCAAATTTGAGTATGTAATATCTACTTATTGTTGAAAAGTCAAAATTGATGCATTCAAGATTTGGCAGTCGGCGGCTGATTAGGTGATTCAAAATTAAGTAGCATGATTTGGTTGAAAAGTGGCATGGAAAAATTAAAAATTTAGTCCCTGTACTTAGGGTATTTATAGTTAAGCTTAAGGACTAATCTTATAAATACCCTAAAGTACAGGACTAAATTTTAATTTTCTCATGTCACTTTTCAACCAAATCATGCTGCCTAATTTTGAATCACCTAATCAGTGTCGGCTGCCAAATCTTGAATGCATCAATTTTGACTTTTCAACAATCTCTCACGTGAAGATTTGATTGGAACAATCATATCTTCACACCATTCTTTCTACTTTGTACCATTCATGTTTGCTTACGTCTCTAACAGATCACAAGAGGATCGATACCAAGTGAATTTATCAACATTAATCGCCTTCTCATGAAATCTGATATGTTATCTTTGGTATGGATTTTCTGCACGTCTCTTCTTCCACCTTTTCACGAATAAATGGTATGAACTCGTATGTGTTTTGTCCTTGAATGAAATGTTGGATTTCTTGCTAGATGCAAGGCGCTTTGACTGTCACAAAACAGAGAGACATACTTCTTTATTGTGCCCAAGCTCCTCCATAACATCTTCAACCAAATTGCTTCTTTACTGGCTTGTGTAGCTGCTACATATTCTTCTTCTATTGTGGATGTAGCCACAACTGACTACAATTTTGAAAGTTTATAGCTCCACTGGCAACTTTGAACACATATTATGTAGTAGATTTGCTTTTATCCAAATCCCTTGCATAGTCAGAATCGCATACCCATTGATAAGTAAGTTTGATCCTCCGTAACATAATGTAACATTTGAGGTCCTTTTGATGTATCTCAAAATTCTCTTTATTGTATTCCACTGCTCTTTGCCTGGATTCGCCATGTATCGACTAACCAATCCCACTGCTTGTGCAATGTCTGGTCTTGTGTATATCATAGCGAACATTAAACTTCCCACTGCTGATGCATACGACACTCGAGACATCTCCATCATCTCCCCTTCACTGCTAGGACTCATACTGGAAGATAATTTGAAGTTAATAGGAAGAGGGGTAGAAATTGGCTTACAATCTTGCATGTTGAATCGTGACAAGATCTTCTTCAAGTAATTCTTTTATGAAAGCAAATATTAATATTACTTCTCTCGGTGAACTTGCTTCCCTAGAATCTTGTTTGATGATCCCAAGTCCTTCAATTCAAATTCCCTAGCCAGTTGTGCCTTCAATTCTTCAATATGATTATTGTTGGGTCCTGGAACCAACATGTCATCCACATACTACAATAATATAACAAAATTGTTATCACCAAACCTCTTGAAATAAGCACAAGGGTATGTTGTATCCAAGGCACATAATGAAGGAATCAAATCTCTTATACCAACACCTCGGTGCCTGATTTAGACCGTACAGAGATTTGTTCAACCTGCAAACCAAGTTCTTCTTCTTTCTATTCAAAACCTTCAGGTTGGAGCATGTAAATCTCTTCTTCAAGATCTCCATGAAGAAAAGTTATTTAACATCTAGCTGCTCTAGATGTACGTTCAATGTAGCACACATTGGCAAGACTACTCGAACTATTATTAGTCGAACCACAGGAGAAAAGATTTCGTTAAATCAATACCTTCTTTTTGAGCATATCCTTTGACCACCAATTTTACACGATACCTCTCAACTTTATCGTTACCATTTCGCTTGATTTTGAAGACCCATTTGTTACCAATTGGCTTCTTTCCTTGTGGCAGTGGCACAAGGTCCCATGTATTATTTTTATGAAGGGCTTCAGTTTCTTCTTGTATTGTCATCATCCACAGTGAAGCATTTGAGTTTGTTTATTGTCTCTAGTATGTTGATGGCTCACCATCCTCTATTAAAAGGCAGTATGCAGTATTTCCTTATATAACATAATCTGAGTGTCAATTGGGACATCTTCTCACACGATCTGATTGATGAGTTATTGGAGCTTCAGAACTCTCTAGTTCTTGTTCATCATGTGCTGGTTCTACTTCAAAAAATCTCCTTGTTCAAACTCCTTTTCCACATGGATCCCACAAGCGATATCCCTTTACACCATCAGTATATCCTAAGAATTTGCATTTTCTGGATTTTGGATCCAACTTTGAAATTTCTTGGGAGTTGTACTTCACATACACAATACTTCCAAATACATGGAGGTTTGAATAATCAGCTGGTTTATCAGTCCACATCTCTAATGGTTTCTTCAACTCTATTACAGTTGATGGAGCTCGATTCACCAAATAACAAGCGGTATTGATTGTTTCTGCCCAAAATGATTTTTCTAGGCCTACAGCCCTCAACATTGCTCTTGTTCTTTCTAAAAAAATTTTGTTCATCTGCTCTGCCACTCCATTTTGTTGAGGAGTGTTTTCCACTATGAATTGTCTTTTGATGCTTTCTTTCCTGCAAAAGTCATCAAATGATTCACTTGTGTATTATGCTCCATTATCTATTCGAAAACACTTATATTATTTACAGAATCAAGCTCTACCCACGCTTTGAAGTTTTTGAAAGTTGAAAATACATATGACTTCTTCTTAATAGGGTACACCCAACATCTCCTGGAGTAGTCATCAATAAATGAGAAAGTATTTTGCTCCGCCTAGGGATGTAACTGGTGCTCGACATATGTCAGAATGAACCAACTCTAGAATACTTTTGCCTCTAGAATTTGACGTGTTGAATTTCAATTGGTGCTGCTTACTTGTTATACAATGCTCACACAAAGTAAGTGATACCTTTGTTAAGCCTGGAAGTAGCTTTTGCTCCACAAGGATTTTATTCCTTGTTCTGACATGTGTCTAAGTTTCTGATGGCATAGCATTGCAGAATTTGAACTACATGAGGCAACAGAGGCTTTTGCTTCTAACAAAGTCTCTCCCTTCAGTATGTACAAGTTTGTTGTTATATTTTAGTCTTTCATCACCACAACCGCTCCACGAAACACCTTCATGATTCTTTTCCGTGTTTAAATCTTGCTTGCATTATTATCCAATCCGTAGGATAATAAATTTTTCTTCAGGCCTTTCACGTGCTGCATTTCTCGAATAATTTTAATTATTCCATCATACATCTTCAATTTGATGGTTCTAACGCCAACGATCTATAAGGCATGATCATTGCAACTATACACAGATCCTCTTGATAGGTTCATAATGATGGAACCATTCTCTTCTTGAGGTCATGTGATATGTTGTTCTCGAATCAATGAGCCATATATCTGCAAATCTCTTTTATCTTCCATGGTGGTTGACGCTTTACAATATAGAGCATCTCCATCATCTGAAGTGTTTGTGGTATTGCCTTGTAGATTGAAGTTTTTACCTAGACTCCAACAATCCTTCTTTAAGTGACCATTCTTTCCATAGTTGTAGCATTTAAAATTCTTTTTGCTTCTCGACTTTGATCTACCATGTTTGTGACTGCTACTTTGGCCACGTTCTGGTCACCTCCCTCTCATCGTTCTCAACACTTCTGCTTGTTGTAGATTTACTTGTCTGTCTTTCTTGCTCTTGCCTTGTGGATTGGAGTTTTTACCTAGACTCCAACAATCCTTCTTCAAGTGATCATTCTTTTCACAGTTGTAGCACTTTAAATTCTTTTTGCTTCTCGACTTTGATCTACCATGTTTGTGATTGTTGCTTTGGCCACGTTCTGTTCACCTCCCTCTCATCGTTCTCAACACTTCTGCTTGTTGTAGATTTACTTGTCTGTCTTTCTTGCTCTTGCGTCGATTTTCTTCTTCTAGAACAACAGCTACAAAGTCATCGAAGACTAGACTGGTAACATTACTATTTTTCAGGTTGATGATGAGTTGATCATACGAATCAGGTAGACTTTGAAGTAGAATTTTAGCAAGTTCTTGTTCTCCTATTATACAGCTTAAGGATGTAAGATGAGAAAATAAAGTGTTCAGTGTGTTTAAGTCCTCCGTCACTGAAGTAGATTCTGGCATATGGAGAGTATACAATTTCCTTTTAAGGAAAAATTTATTATTCAATGATGTGGCCTAGTACAATTTGGTAAGATGATCCCATATCTCCTTAGATATATTCTTCTCCTCAATGCTCGACAATACTTCATATGCTAATGCTAGATGAAGGTTTGTTGTAGCATTCCTGTCTATCTCGTTCAATTTGTTGTCATCTATGAAATCTACCGATCTTTCGCTGATAGCCGCTAGACAACCGTCTTTCCTCATAATGGTCTTCATCTTCAATTTCCATAATGAGAAATTTCTCCCATTGAACTTTTCAATATCAAATTTCATTTCCATAGCTTATATTACGGATAGCTCCTAGTATTTTACTATTGTGAATAATTCTCTGGAACCTTCAATAAATGGGTAATACCTTATTACTTTCTTATGTTGAAGGATTCACCTTTTGGTGGCTACCACAAAGAAAATAAGTAGATGTTACACACTCAAATCTGGCGCTAATATCAATTGTTGCGGAATACGGCTATCGGATAGAGCAAAATCGCAACTGATAATTTGAGAAAATAAAGATGAAGATAAAGAAGACACAAATTTTACGTGGAAAACCCCTAAATATTATAGGGTAAAAACCACGTGCAAAGATAGAAGAATTTCATTATGAGAAAATAGGAATTACAACTTCTCTCTATCTAACAAGGAGAAAACAATTACAATTCTCTCTTAAGAAAAAAAGAAAAAACTCTCATGAAAACTCTCTAAATTCTTAGTATTGGGAGAAGACTAGAATGATTTGGGATGGTTTTCTTGAGAGTTGTTTTCTCCTTCTTTATAAAGAATAATTGTTATTGTTTTCTCCTTGTAAGATCGAAAGAAGTTATAATTCATATTTTCTCATAGTGAAATTCTTCTATCTTTGCCCGTGGTTTTACCCTATATTATTTAGGGGTTTTCCACGTAAAATTTGTGTCTTCTTTATCTTCATATTTATTTTCTCAATTATCAATTGCGATTTTGCTCTATCTGATAGCCGTATTCCGCAACAATTGGCATCAGAGCCAGATTTGAGTGTGTAATATCTACTTATTATCTTTGTTGTTGTCACCAAAAGATGGATCCTCCAAACATAAGATTTGAGTGTGTAATATCTACTTATTGTTGAAAAGTCAAAATTGTAGTTGCTCTATCACGCTTGTTGAAAATGGGACGTTGACACAAGAATTGGTGGAACAATGGATGACGAGCTCGAGTGGGGCATCAGAGCGCAATGTGTAACACCCGATCGAGTCAAACACCACTGCATCAGAAGAATAATGGGGCATCCTAATTATGCAAAAATCATTTCATTCATCATGAAACTTTATGTCATTTGCAACATCTTGTTTGAATATGTTTTTGTCTTTTTTCTCAGCTTTTTGAAAGGATTTTTAAATGAACTTACGTCATTTTCCAAGGTCATGAGCAGTGAATCAAGTTTTAATCTTGTAATTCTTTGAATATCAAATGAATTAAAGGTTCTTTTACTACTTCATTAATTATATGCTTTCGAAAAGAGGCAAGATTAGACCTTCCATGTCCCATCTAAAGCCGAAAGAACCATTGTTGGGTTCCTTACTCGAAATAACACTAAGACTGAACATTGACATCATTTCCCCAGGAAAACATAAAATCATGCCTTTATCCTCCCCGAGACACCGAAACTTGTACTTTACCTTCCCAGACAGAAATAATCTTTCCAATAACATTACCTTTTTCAAAATAATGACTTTAAAGTCACACATTTCCCTTCCTAGACATAGAACCAACATTTATTTCCCAACCTCAATAAATCTTAGGGGCATGACGAGGACCTTTCCTGCAAGAAAGAAAAGATGGAGTGTTACAGATCAAGGGCATACTAGGACCAAGTAGAAGAAGAAGAAATAAAGGGAATCATTGAAATTTTTATTATTAAAATTATTATTATTATTAATATTATATATTATATTATTATTATTATTATTAAATAAATATTACAAATTACAAAAATCCTGGAGCCCAAGAGGAGGCCCAACATTGACACAAAACACGATGGCCCATTCCAGTCCAAGCCCAACCTAGGTGGCATAATAGAAACCCTAAATTAATTAGGGTTTATATCCCATGCACCCAGCAGCCGCTGGGAAGATGAACAGCCGCCTCTGGGAAGATGAACAACCGCATTTGATATACCATTCAACCGACGTTTTACGGCCAGGTGACTCCAAAAAAGCTGCCATGTCCCATAGAAGCCTCCAAAAGCGCCTCCTCACTCCCTATGGTGAGTCACCACCATAGTCTGGTGACTCACCTAGGGTCACCATTTGGGACCAGTCCGAAGAAGATACCGACGAGGCTATAAAAAGCCACCACACCTGGGAGATGAAAAAGAAACTAGAGAGAAGTGAGCGAGCAAGAACAGAAAAAAAGGAAGAAAGCACGACAGAAAGCAACCAATGGTAGACAGAGCAAAACAAACAACCATAAAAAAGGAAAAGAGAATGAGAGTTACCGAGGAGTCATCGGAGCATCCCCGCGGCACTGAAAAACCGAAACATCTAAGGTAAATAACCTTAGATCTATGACGATCGAAAGGGATTTATAAAAAAAGAAGGTCGGATTCGACCTTTAAAAACTAAGATCTTCGATTTTGGTATATTTTAAGTTTTCCGGCCACCGTTGACAGTTGCCGGCGGTGACTGTCGGCGTCGGAGCAAGGCGGTCGGTCGGGACCGATTTTCTCTCCGGTGTGGGAAATGAAGGAGAGGGCAGAGCTTAGAGAGAGCCAACAAAAAAATGAAAATTTTGGTCCAAAGATGACCGGTTAAAGGGTATTAATACTCTCCCCCAAACGACGTCATTTTGGGAGAGGAGGAGTGTTTCTGTAATTTCCTTTAGGGGAAAACCATATCTGCAGTACCTTCAAGTATGAAACTTTGTAATTTAGTCATTGACAGTAATTTATAATTATTTTAATTTGGTCTTCTAATTTTAATTAATTTGTAATATAGTCATCATCAGTATTTATATATATTTATGGTAAATACTTTATTTAGTCCCTGGTAATTTTAATAAATTTTATTTTAAACCCGAAATATTTAATTAAGGCTAAATTTGAATTAGGTCCTTGAATTTAATATTTTACATTTAAATATTGTTTTAATTATGTTATTTTAGTCACTAAATTAATAATAAGGTAAAATAACATGTTTAGCCCCTATAATTTTAATGATTAATTACTAATTAGGGTATTTAAGTTTTATATGTTATAATTTAATCACTACTTTCATTTATTTTTACAAGTTTTATTATTTTTTTAATTTTATATGTTTATTTTTAATATATTTAATTATTACTATTAGTATTATTGTTTAGTCATAAATATTTATATAATAAGTGATATAAATTTATTTTATTGTATTTTTAGATAAAAATTTTATTTATAAATTTGGTTTTATATAAATTATTTTTAGGAAAATAATCATATTTTCATATTTATTTATTTTTTTAAGGCACCTAGAAGTTTTTTCTGATATTTATAATAAATAAATATCCTACTTTTATAAAATATATATATTAATCTATTTTTAATTATTTTTAGAAATATTTTATTATTTATTTTTTAATATCAAGAAAGGGGCCGTCTTAAATCACCTAGAAGTCCTTTTCAGATATTTCTAAGGAAATAAATATCTTTTATATATATATATATATATATATATATATATATATATACACACACACAAATTAATAGATTTTCTTAAAATTATAGTAATAAATTTGAAATAACATGATTATAAATTAAATATATCTTTGAATTCTTAAATTTCCAATAATAGAGACAATTTATAATTAATAAGTACCAATTTTGGGCATTATAGGGGTGTTAATCCTTCCCTAAACGTAACCGACCACGAATTTTTTTTTATTAAAAATTTTTAGTTATATGCAGATCAATTTATCTTTTAAATTATGTTTTCTTAAAAGCTATTTTAAAAGATTGTTTTTAGGTATTTGATCTACCTAACCCAAAAAGGTCAATGGTGACTCCCAAAATATTTTTTAAATCAAAATCATTTATTTTTCCCACCAAGTAAAAAATTTGTGCTTAGACAAAAACCGGTTACGACAGCTTGGCGACTCCACTGGGGACCCAATGGTCAAGCTTTAAATCAATTATAAATTCTCTCTATCAATTAGAAACTAAAAATTCATATTTATTTAATTTATAATTCTTTTCTTTCAAAATTTTTATTACTTATGATTTTCATAATATTCATTGTATTCTAATGTTTTTATTTTATTTTCATATATTAAATTTCATATTATTTTTTTGTCAAAGATTTGAATATTTCTCCTCACACACAACACTTGCATTGCATAACATAAGCTTTATAATCAAGCTTGTCCCTTTTAAGTGGGAGTGAAAGTGATGTCTTCGTGAGAATTTATTCTCCGTGTCAGATCTAGCAAGTAGCTTTCGGGGTTCATATGCTATATGTCTTCGTGAGAATTTATTCTCCGTGTCAGGCATAGGGAAATGTGTCCCCTTAAATTGAACTCGATCCATTTAAGTCTGTGATGGACTAGGATTGAGGGTTTGATAGCCTAAGGGGTATCAACAAGGATAGTTTAAGTACTTTTACTTCTAGAACTGAAAACCCTGCATATAATAAAACCTAGAAATTCTCCTGATCTAAGACAATACTAAAACCATGTTCATAGGTATACACAAAGGAGAAATAAGATTTAGCTTTCAATTTATTTGATTTTATTTTTTCTTCTAAATAAATGCCTGCGAACTAGTAATCATGCGGTTAGGTTTATTTTTCCAAACAAAGCATGGAACTAGAAAATATGAGGTTAGGATTTATATACCATGATAGATAGAATCTTTTCTTTCCATTAATTGGTACTAACCAATTTATTTTTTCCTTTCTCATTTTTATTTTTCATACATTTTTGCTCTAACTTGTTTATATTGATTTCTTTTGTTTGCATTGTATGATCATGGCATAACCAAAAGGTGTTGACTTGAAAGAGTGTTCATCAAATTGGAAAGACTTCATAAATGGACAAAAAATTTAATGATCGAACAAAATATGACGCAGCCATGGAATGGCATCCTGAGGAAACTCTGAGGATAGAGGAGAGCTATGCTCCCAAAGATCGTATGCCCATTGAAGGGAAAAAGGAGATACGAGAAATAAGAGAGAAGATGTCCAAAATGATGGGTAGAATATCTGTTTTGGCCAAAGGAAAAGAGACCCCTGCATAAAAAGAGAAAGAGGTCAATGAACATAACCCTGTAATCTCATATATACAAGGAACTTCTGATCCTAATCAATTTCAAAAATTACAGACAGTCATCATTTGTATTCACAAATTATCTGGAGATACCTAGAAAGTGGTGATAATTGTAAAAGCTCCCAGAGATGAGAAGAAATCATGTAATCTGAAATCGTCGAAGTTTAGTCTGCTCTTAACATCTAAAACTCAGGTTCAATCCAAGACAAAAAGCGGTTCTCATTTTGATGCTATCCCTATATCATATAAAGAGTTATATGAGAAGATACTTGAAGCGTGAGAAGTGGCTCCATACTACATAAAATCGTTCCAACCTCCGTATCCGAATTGGTATGACATCAACGTTTATTGTGAATATCATGTCGGCGCTCAAGGATATACCATTGAGAATTATCTTGCCTTCAAACGTCGAATCCAAAGTCTTTTGGATCATGGAACCTTACAATTTATGAAAAATGATCGACCTAGTTTGGTAACGGAAGGTCTTGCTAGATTAATACCAAAAGTAGTCAAAGGTAAGAGCATCAGTAGGGGCACCCAGAAAGAAGAAGATTTACTGAGGTATAAGGCTCAAATACGTCATTTAAATAGTGAAAACAATAAATTGAGCACCAAAATGGAAACCATGCATGAAGATTTCCAGAAGGTCAGTTAAGCCTTTCAAAATGCTGGCATAAGAAACACCCCAGAAGAGTGGATAACAGGGGTCACTAAACTGAAAAAGAACTGTAACATACATGAAGGTCGAGCCAAGATGTTTTCTTATGATTTACGAGTTACAGAAGAAAGACTCAATACAACTGTCATTGAATCGAGAAAATATCAAGTCGACAATCAAAGGTTGCTATGACCAACATGGAAGCATCACATCAGATCCATCAGCATGATATCGATACTGAATTAAAAGCCACTAGAGCTAAGAATAAAACATTGAAGAAATGTTTAGATGATTATGGAGATCTTGTACGAGAACTTCTTGAACACAAAGAGTCTCTCATAAGAAAAAAATGAACAACTTTGTTTACAATTCCGAGAGTTGACACAGGAGATTAATGAAAAAGACAATGTCACGAAGGAAGTTGTCGCTCAAGCAAGCAATGTGGCTCATAAGCTGGTGAACTTAGCTGGCTTCACTAGAGAATTAAAGCAGATGGATAACTCCACACCTGAACATGAATGGAAGTTAATTTGGCTTTTAAAATAAATAGAGAAATTAGGAGTGAAAGCTATCCCCTACATGTAAAAATTTTGTTTGACGTACGTAAATTTTTGTGTTCAATGAAATCTATTCTAAGATGATCACTCTTGAGTAATACCTTTTCATACATGCATTTGTATTTCACATCTTTGTATTTTCATTTTGTATTCATACTTTTATGTTTATATATTTGCATTGCACATTTTGCATTCTTATTTATGCATTTTCGCATTGTTTTATTTATTTAAAGTATTGTTATATACATTAATTATAAAAAATGTAAAATATTCTTGAAAGGTCTTGTAACAGTAAAACCAAGATCATTCATTCATTTTACTTTACCATCATCATGAAAACAATGGAGCAATCTTATGAAAGACTACAAGATCAGTGGCCAAAATAATTGACAGGGTTACCTCAGGATACAATGAAAGAAGTACCAGATATACCAAATCAAATTATTCAGAGGATGACATCTGATAAAGAAGAGATAATTACTAAAGGACAACCATGCTATCAGATTGAAAAGTCAAGAATGATAACATACCCTGGGGCATCCCACTCGAACCCAAAGAATAGCCACATTAATTATTCACAATATGAGGAGAGATTCAAGAGGATGGATGAAGCAATCAAAAATATGAAAGATGTTAATGCCTCCCACAAAGAACTAGAAGCAAGAGAGCTCAGCTTGGTTCCAGATATGGTTATTCCCCATGAATTCAAAATGTCTGATTTTGAGAAATATGATGGCACCAGTTGTCCTCTAATCCACCTGAAAATGTTTTGCCAAAAAATGGAAGGATATTTAAGTTCTGATGATCTGTTAATTCACTCTTTCCATGATAACCTCATTGGCCCAACAATAGTCTGGTACAATCAGTTGACCCAAGAACATATCAAGATATAAATTGATTTAGCTAATGCATTTTTGGGATAATATCGGTATGTTAAAGGTTTAGCTCCAACACATATGAATCTTCAAGGAGTAAAGAAGAAAGCCAATGAAAGGTTTCAAGAATATGCCTTAAGATGGAGAGGAGTGGCAGCACAGGTTCAACCTCCCATGTTAGAAAAAGAGATATCACATATGTTTCGTGATTCCCTTCCCGCTCCTTTCTTCGAGTTAATGCAGGCAAATATGACGAAGGAATTCGAGAATCTTGTGACAAGTGGAGAATTAATTGAGAATGTAATCAGCGAAGAAAACTCAAAAGTCACATTCAAGAGCCTGACGGATCAAAAAGCGAAAGCTGATGATGTGAATGAATGTAGCATCCATAGTCCCCGCAATTGCAAAAGAAAAAGAGCAAGTAGTTGTTCGGATCGACCAAAGAAAGTCATGCGATCAAGAAAAATTTGGAAGTGTTTCAAACTTCCATTTCAGACTTATACCCTCATTTGGTTAAAGGTCAATACATCACACCAAGACCAACGAAAGTTCCACAAAACCCTTCTGTTCATTGCTATGATCAAAATAGCTTCTGCGATTTTCACTTGGGGGTAAAGGGACATTCAACAGGGAGTTGTTGGCCACTGGTAAAAGAAATAGAGACGGTTGTTGACAAGGGAGTCTTAACACAAAAAATGATCAAGAAATGGGGGAAAATAAGGATGAAAATCCTGGACCAGTTACACACCCAACATTCAAGGAATGATGAGGCATGATAAACAAAACAAGTGGAAGTTGTTATCTACCACTATAGTACCTTTCTATTTTCAGCATCTTGTTTGAACATGTTTTTGTTCCTTTTTCTATCTTGGTGTGCAATAAATAAACTTGTGTTTCTTTTATGGTTATTAGCAAAGAATCAAATTTTAATCTTGAAATTTTTGAGTATCAAGTATATTAAATACACTTTTTCAAGAATTATAAATCTTTGGCAAGTAGTGAAATTATACCTTCCATATCTCATCCAATGCCAATTACTTGATCCTTACTAAAACCAAATCTTGACCATACACTACATCTAAGACTCTGAAGTCACGTCTCTACCTGTTTTTGAGACACCAAATCCAAATGTTTACCTTCTCTGATAGAGTTGATTGGTTCATTGCTTTCCACTATATACACGACTTCCAAAGTCACACCTTTGTCCTTTCAAATACAAAACCATCATAAACCAAAAGACCTCAAAAGAACCAAACTTTCAATCTTCCTACAAGAAAAGAAGAGATGAGGCATCATGGATCAACTCATCGAATATAATTTCGAATGATTGGGGCATACTCAAAGAAGAAGGAAAAAGATTGATTTAGATAAATATATCATGCATTAATTACATTGTTTTCATATAAATAAAGATTAATCTTGAATATTCATCCCCCTGGGGATACCTCTTTTTACAAAAGCTTCTGTGTATGATATGACAAACGACATTGTTTCATTGAGAGGCAAGAAGGAGGATATCTTCTCAAAGGAATCAAGATTGTCAATTACGAAGGTAAATCTTCATGAAATGAAGATAGTTTTGAACTACAAGGTAGATCAAATGCAAAATGCTTAAAGATAAATCCATTCAAGAATAACGAAAGAATTCCTAAAATACAAGAGGAAAAGGAGGTGCTCAAAACAATTGAAGTAAAAAAAGAGAGAAAAAAAAAGAAGGGAAAAAAAGAAAAAAGGGAAAAAATTTAATCAAGATGGGTGACTCATTGAGCCTTAAGTTACAAGGTTGATCAAGTGTAATAGTTTGAAAGATTCATATTCAATAAGAAGCACAAGAAATGCTGGAGATAAATGAATCTTATGGAAAAACCCCCAGCAAAACAGATCCAAGTCAAGCAAGGCAAGATTGAAGGCGTTAGAATAAATTGATCATTGCTTCAATTACCCTTAAACACTTGTTTGGGTCTTCTTTCTTTCGTAACCATAAGCCCTGACCTACGTTAAGTACCTGAAAAGTTCATTCTAATCATACATGGATTTCTATGTGAAAGAGACTATCTTCAGATTTCATTCCGCCTCTCAGGATTGATTTTATTTGGAAATTTTTTTTTAAATATTTAATGCATGATATGAAAAATGATAAAAAGGGGGTTCAAGATGTAAATTTTTAAATTACATCTGGAAATCAAAGGAGGATTTGAGTTGAAAACCTGAAAAGGCAGCTCGAATATCGAATAGTGCAACAACGACATAAGAGATGATCTTAAGCTCTTGATGAAGCACCGCACATCCCAAAGACGTTCCTGAGATTCTGGAACCAAGAAGTATCTCTATGAGATGAGCATAACAACCATCCCTTCAAGATAGTGGAAGTTCAAAGAGACATATATGCTGGACCAACCTGAAGAGACTTTACTTTACCAGAATCAACCTACACCTTAAATCAGTTAATAATTTTGACACTTGCCATAGGACTATAATTTTTTTGATTTAAAAGTATAGTTAATTTATTTGATATTCATTAAACTCATGTTTATGATTTGATTCTATTGTGAACCTGTGATAGGCAATATTTTATAAAATTCTTTCATTCTTTGATAAAGAAAGGAGAAAAAACATTTTCAAACAGGACAGTCTCAAATGAGGAAGGTTCTTGAAGTAAATTGTTGCCTATTCTACCTCTATTGAAGAAAAATAATGAATGAGGCCAGAATGATGAAGCATTTCACTTTCTTGAAAGCCAGTGGTTCAAGAAGCCAGAAAGTCTGGAGAATTGAACTTGTAACGCTCTCCTGTGACATCATTAACAATCCATCAAAAAAGAATATCACTTATCTCAAGCTGAGGACGATAAGCATCACCAGACAAATTATTTTCCCCAGCCATCAATCCATGTCTCTAGCAGATTCTCCAATCACAGAGTCATAAGTCCCATTAAGTGTATTATGGGAATGAACAAGTCCACCATCAGCACTCTGGTTATACCGTGATGCTGGCTCAAATCTTGATACATCATTGCTGCTTCTTTCATGTCGATCACTTTCCTTGTCAGGATTATATTCATTATGTCTTTCAGAAGATTGTTGAACTTAAATTTGACATCGAAATAGATTCTACACTTGTATACCTTTCATATTAGGTAACATTGGTTACAGGATTCCAAAAGTAAAGATAACCAGTTTTACTATCAGCCAAACCTTTCCATGGTTCAGGAAGAGTGGGATATAGCAGTGAGTATCTTGGAGAAGTAGAAGAGACAGTCACTGTAGCAGACATTGCAAGAAAATGCAACAACAAAAATCTTTTAGTTCATCCCGGTGATGTTTATTTCTTCCGGTAAGGTTGTTACACTGGATGACATCGATAACAAGGTCGAATCTGCCAAATCTACTCATTAATTGCTCCAACCGATCATTATTCAATTCTTGCACATCTATTTTTAAAGGTATGCTAAGATAGTAGAAGGTGACCTCTGCATCACTGATCCCATAGAAAAGAGACAGGACATTGATACCACCGGGGAACATGTCTCTAGCAGATCCTTCTCCTCGTGTATGGTTTATAAGGAAACCTAAAAGCATTTCCACCTCATCAGGTTCAAGTGGAACAACTTTATTCCTTCCAACCCAGGCCAGATTCTATTTTGGGCACTCATCAAGAATATACTTCTGGATACTCGAAGGTGGCTCATCGTTATAATCTTTAAGAGCCTTACGGATCCTTTCTGTCAATTTGGCACTTCCTGTACATGTTTTTAAACAGTTCAACTTTGTTTTTGGATCCCAAGAAGACCACCATTTTTTTATCAATGGAAAAGCATCATGTATGGTGCGTGGAGCAAGCATAATAAGAGGAAATATGTTCTCAATTGGCAGATTATGAATATAGCCCTTTTCCGTGCAGCAGCACAAAAATACTTCGAATCTACAAATTCTGGCTCTACATCGTATAAGTACCGTGATATTTCGATCCAAACACCAACTGGAACAAGTGCCACGTTCTCGTAGTAGAAATAAGGAGGCCCAATAACATCTTTTGTAAGTGTTCTTTGAGTTATCTGATTTGGTTCGGTAAGAACCCCAAAACCAATCATTGGATTTGAAAGATGAACCGCATGATCATCTTCATTAAGAAGCTTCTTTTCAAGTTTCCTCTGCTTCTTCCATTTCCAAAAATCATAGCCCGAGTTTTACCTTTTCTTGTAATTGGGATATTACATAATGACTTCCTATCTTCTAGCGGAAGAAGTTTGTCAGCAGTCTTAGCCATTTGAGCAGCACATATAAAATCTGTCAATTCTATAATTGATGAATTCGAACCACATCTCTCTATGGCTATTGAAGCCTCATCCTCTGAGTACCCCATTTTTCGTCAAGTATAACAGTTTATTCTCCTCATCAGAATCAGAATTCAGGATTTCCTCGGTATCATAAGAACTATCAATATCTGTGAAATCGTCCTGAAAGATCGCTTCACAATCAGATGAGTAGTTATCAGAATCAACATGTTGCATGTGTACGGACTTTTAAAAAGCCTATACCACTGTATATGTAGTCTTGCTATTACATCAAAATAAGATTACTATTCACATAAATTGGTTTCTCTCCCACAGAAAAGTATATTCCAGAAATAGCCTTCACTAAAAACAAGGTTCACTGTGTCAGCCTGGAATGAATTACCAAGCGATTTATACCACTCTGTCCGATTAGATCCCTCCAGATCCAAAAATGGGCACCTCATTCAGAAGAGATACATATCTCTGACGTTTCTGTCAGAAAGATTAATCACTTGTTAAGTTTGTGACAACATGAAGAGAATTCCTCAAGTTACTTGATAATTGTTGTTTAGTGACCCCAGAATGAGAGTATTCAAGATAAACAGATTTGGGTCACGAATAAAGCCACAAGTACCCACAACATTGCATTATCAAAATTGGACCTCTTGGGGATCATGATATTCAAGCCAAACAAACGTTGAGAGTGTACCAGAAATAGAATGTTGGGCCATCTCGAAGACCCATTTCAGACATAAATAATCCTTTTATGGCATTTTGAAGGTCCATATCAGTATGAATATTTGGGCATTCTTAGAGGCTCATCTCAACAAGAAGTAATGTGAATACATTTTTAACATCTGTATCAGCAACTGTTGGGACATGCTGAAAGCCCATTTCATTCAGAATCAGAAATATTGATACATTCATATAAGTAAATACTGGGGCATGCTGAAGGCCCACATCATCATGTATTAAATATCATTGATTGCAAATACTTCCAATAAGACAAAAAGGAATAAAGAATGAAAATAGTGAAACAGTGATAATAGAGCTGACTATCCATAATTGTTTCGTTCATCAGGCAGTTGCATTAGGGTCCTGTTGTTTAACAAATATCTATTCAGCAAGTATGGTTTCAAATACCCAATCTTCTTAACCATGTGTCATATGACAGCGTATTCTTTGTTAAGCCACATCAAGGTTGCATTGATAAAGATGGTCCCCAAGCAGACCATTCAATCTAGGGTTCAGTTCTTCAAGATCTCGGCTTCGAGTTTGGTATTTTATGCGTCGGTGATGATTGAAAATATTTCTTTGAGATTCCTGGAAGTTAGTTTCAATCATGCTATTAAGGCTACGAAGACGTTTTTCACATCAGTTTTATCATTAGATATCATTGCCAGTCGGGGTGAACTGAGTTTTCATCCATTTGGTTTCATCATTATGGAAGAAAACGTAATCGGTATCACACTTACCCTTGCACCGAGACAATATCAAGATCAATTGATGGTTTCTATTTATTGATCCAAGATAAAGTTTGCCTTCTTCAACCTCAAGGTTAGAAGTGAGATACGATGAAGATTTCTTTCCACAAAAGGGAAGCTGAAATTTTAACAACAAGAAACTAGTGGAGCCAACTAAGATTGAATAATAGATTGTTGTTAAACATCTCAACATGATATGGTCCAAGTTGCCTTGTTCAAGATCTGATTAGATGTGGAGATATGAAATTAATTAGGATAAATCTTCCTTGTGATGTGTTTCAAGAGTCAAATCAGAACAGACACTGATCTCCTAATTAATCTCTGCTAAGTTGGGCACATCTACATCTACATTCTTTAAAGATGATAGATTCATTCTTCAAAGATGATAGATTCTCTTTACAAAGATGAAAGCTTTATTGGATTTCTACACAAGTTCAGATGAAGAAAACCAATTTTATCCACGACAAAATGGGGCATCAAGGTCATAATTCTGATTACGGTAAGATTTTCATAAAAGAAACATTTCTTTTGAGACTTTAATGAAACAAAGAAGACACAAAGATAAAAGTGGATCAGATGGTTCATCAGAAATGCATCTTGAAATGAAATTTTGATTAAGTGAAGGAAGACCGAGTTCGCCACTTTGAAGTCACATGAAGATTCCATCAACATTTATGCATTCATAAGAACATCATTTGCATAAAAGAAAATGCATTACATTGATACATTTGATTGCATTCAAATATAAGGGTTTTTTTTCAGATCTTCGTATAAAAAAGAAAATTCATGATGAAAATACCTTACAAGAAGAAGGTAGAATTCAAAACCTCAAATGCAGGAATCACGCAAACATCTGAAGAATATATAGACACAATCCACAGAAGAATCATTATTTTTAAATGGGGCATGTTACCCAATCAACAAGTTATTTTGAAAAATGAGAAAATGATTTCCAAAGTTTCACTTTCAATATTTTCTGAAAATGAAATTGTTGAATAGTAAGAAAACGATTTCCAAAGTTTCTTACTTAGTAAACTATTTGCCAAATTTATAAGTCTTATGGGCCATACATAAGACCTTCAGTGCATGATGTTTTCAAAACCTTCGGGTCATCTGTAAGCCCTTCAGTGCATGATGTTTTCAAAACCTTCGGGTCATCTGTAAGCCCTTCAGTGCATGATGTTTTCAAAACCTTCGGGTCATCTGTAAGCCCTTCAGTTCATGATGTTATCAAAACCTTCGGGTCATCTGTAAGCCCTTCAGTGCATGATGTTTTCAAAACCTTCGGGCCATCTGTAAGACCTTCAGTGCATGATGTTTTCAAAACCTTCGGGCCATCTGTAAGACCTTCAGTGCATGTTGTTTTCAAAACCTTCGGGTCATCTGTAAGCCCTTCAGTGCATGATGTTTTCAAAACCTTCGGGTCATCTGTAAGCCCTTCAGTGCATGATGTTATCAAAACCTTCGGGTCATCTGTAAGCCCTTCAGTGCATGATGTTTTCAAAACCTTCAGGTCATCTGTAAGCCCTTCAATGCATGATGTTTTCAAAACCTTCGGGTCATCTGTAAGCCCTTCAGTGTATGATGTTATCAAAACCTTCGAGCCATCTGTAAGACCTTCAGTGCATGATGTTTTTAAAACCTTCGGGTCATCTGTAAGCCCTTCAGTGCATGATGTTTTCAAAACCTTCGGGTCATCTGTAAGCCCTTCAGTGCATGATGTTTTCAAAACCTTCGGGTCATCTGTAAGCCCTTCAGTGCATGATGTTTTCAAAACCTTCGGGTCATCTGTAAGCCCTTCAGTGCATGATGTTTTTAGGACCTCTGGAAAGAATGTTTTCAACCTATCCATCATACTCAAAAAAAGCCAAATGAAAAAAATTATTGTTTCTTTCGTCTTTGCTCTATTCTTATTAACACAAGAATGATCAAAGAGAGGCAGCTGTAAACACTAATTTTTTCATTTCATTTTATTATTATTATTAAAATTATTATTATTATTATTATTATTATTATTATTATTATATTATTATTATTATTAAATAAATATTACAAATTACAAAAATCCTGGAGCCCAAGAGGAGGCCCAACATTAACCCAAAACACAGTGGCCCGATCCAGTCCAAGCCCAACCTAGGTGGCCTAAAAAACCCTAAATTGATTAGGGTTTATATCCCATGCACCCAGCCGCCGCTGGGAAGATGAACAACTACCTTTGATACACCATGCAGCCGACGCTCTACTGCCAGGTGGCCCAACCAGCTGTTACCGACGCTTTACTGCCAGGTGATTCCAGAAACAGCTGCCATGTCCCATAGAAGCCTCCAAAAGCACCTTGTCACTGCCCCACGTCAAAGCACTATGGTGAGTCACCACCGTAGTCTGGTGACTTACCTAGGGTCACCATTTGGGACCAGTCCGAAGAAGATACCGGTGAGGCTATAAAAAGCCACCACACCTGCGAGATGAAAAAGAAACCAAAGAGAAGGGAGCGAGCAAGAACAGAAAAAAAGGAAGAAAGCACGACAGAAAGCAACCAATGACAGACAGACCAAAACCAACAACCATAAAAAAGGAAAAGAGAATGAGACTTACTGAGGAGTCATCGGAGCATCCCCGCGGCACTGAAAAATCGAAACATCTAAGGTAAATAACCTTAGATATATGACGATCGAAAGGGATTTATAAAAAAAGAAGGTCGGATTCGACCTTTAGAAACTGAAATCTTCGATTTGGGTATATTTTAAGTTTTTCGGCCACCGTTGACAGTGACCGGCGGTGATTATCGGCGCCGGAGCAAGGCAGTCAGCCGGGACCGGTTTTCTCTCCGGTGTGCGAAATGAAGAGAGAGGGCAGAGCTTCTCTCTCATAGAGAGAGGTGTCAACAAAAAAATGAAAATTTTGCTCCAAAGAGGATTGGTTAAAAGGTATTAATACTCTCCCCCAAACGACGTTGTTTTGGGGGAGGAGTGTTTTTGTAATTTTCTTTAGGGGAAAACCATATCCGTGGTACCTTCAAGTATGAAACTTTGTAATTTAGTCATTGAAAGCAATTTATAATTATTTTAATTTGGTCTTCTAATTTTAATTAATTTGTAATATAGTCATCATCAGTATTTATATATATATATATATATATAGTAAATACTTTATTTAGTCCCTGACAATTTTAATAAATTTTATTTTAAACCCGAAATATTTAATTAAGGCTAAATTTGAATTAGGTCCTTGAATTTTAATATTTTACATTTAAATTATATTGTTTTAATTATGTTTATTTTAGTCACTAAATTAATAATAAGGTAAAATAACATGTTTAGCCCCTATAATTTTAAATGATTAATTACTAATTAGGGTATTTAAGTTTTATATGTTATAATTTAATCACTACTTTCATTTATTTTTACAAGTTTTATTATTTTTAAATTTTATTTATTTTAGTCATTGTTTATTTATATTTTAATTTTATATGTTTATTTTTAATATATTTAATTATTATTATTAGTATTATTGTTTAGTCATAAATATTTATATAATAAGTGATATAAATTTATTTAATTGTATTTTTAGATTAAAAAATATATTTATAAATTTGATTTTATATAAATTATTTTTAGGAAAATAATCATATTTTCATATTTTTTTTATTTTTTTAAGAAAATGATTGTCTTAAGGAACCTAGAAGTCTTTTTCTGATATTTCTAAGTAAATAAATATCCTACTTTTATAAAATATATATATTAATCTATTTTTAATTATGTTTAGAAATATTTTATTATTTAGTTTTTAATATCAAGAAAGGGGTTGTTTTAAAGCACCTAGAAGTCCTTTTCAGATATTTCTAAGGAAATAAATATCTTATATATATATATATATATATACACACACACACACACAAATTAATAGATTTTTTTAAAATTATAGTAATAAATTTGAAAGAACAGGATTATAAATTAAATATATATTTGAATTCTTAAATTTCTAATAATAGAGACAATTTATAATTATTAAGTACCAATTTTGGGCGTTTTAGGGGTACTAATCCTTCCCTAAACGTAACCGACCACAAATCATTTTTTATTAAAAATTTTTGGTTATATGCAGATCAATTTATCTTTTAAATTATGTTTTCTTAAAAACTATTTTAAAATATTGTGTTTAGGTATTTGATCTACCTAACCCAAAAAGGTCAATGGTGACTCCCAAAATATTTTTTAAATCAAAATCATTTATTTTTCCCGCCAAGTAAAAAATTCGTGCCCGGGCAAAAATCGGTTACGACATCTATCATGCATTAATTATATTGTTTTCATGTAAATAAGGTTAATCCTGAATACTCATCCCCCTAGGGATACCTCTTTTACAAAGACTTCCATGTATGAGATGATGAACGGCTTTGTTTTATTTATCCTTTTAAATATAAATATATATATATCCCTTGTTGTCCCCTTTTGAGTCTATATTATTTTTCTTCTGATTAACCCAAACCAAGGATCATCCTCCACAATGGGGGGAAAGGTGAAGAACATCTGCTTGCATGAGTGAAGATCATCAATCCAGATTTCGCTACAGAAGCAAGTCATGATGAAATAAAGTGAGAAATAACAAGACACCACAAGGTGGACCAAACACGGAGCATTCGAATATCAAATAAAGTTTGACAAAAAAAATAAATAAATAAAACTGATCAAATACTTCAAGATGAATGACTCAAATCAATTTACCCGAAGATCAAGAAACATTAAAGGAAAATAAAAAGAGAATAAAAAGACACGAGCAAATTCAGATTGAGCAAGACATGATTAAAGATAACGGAATGAATTGATCCTTGGGTCAATAACCCTTAAACACTCATTTGAGCCCATTTATCCATTTCTTTCATAACTATGAGCTCTAGCCTACGTTACGTGCCTGAAAAGTCCCTTCTAATAATACATGGATTTGTAAGTGGAGAGAATATCTGCAGATTTCATTCCACCCCTCGGGGTTAATTTTATTAGCAAAAATTAGTTTTCTAAAATTTTTAATGCATGATAGGGAAAATAGTAAAAGGAGGGTTCAAGACGTAAAAGTTTAGATGACATCTTGAAACCAAAGGAGAGTTCAAGTTGAAAACTTGAAAAGGCAACTCGAACATGAAGATCATCAACCACTGCATAGAAGGGTGATCTTATACATCTCTTGATAAAGCATTGCACAGTCCAAAGGCGCTCACGAGGGCTGAGAACCAGTGAACATTTCCAAAAGAAAAGCATAATGGTTGCCTCATCAGATCAATAAAATGCCAAAATCAAGGATGCAAGAAGCTAACCTGAAACACATTACCTTCCCAAGTTTTTGAAATTGATGATGAATCTTGATGTTTTTTAGGTTGTAGATTCATTTTCAAGCTTGATTTATGGTTAAAACATGTTCAATCTTCTTATAAATTATTCTTTAAAATTTAGCCTTGGTCTTAAAGAATGAGGAAAATTTAGCAAAAATTATGAAAGGGCTCGAAATTTCTATTCGATCTGATTTATCGATTTCTTACCAGACTTTAAACCTTTCTAGTTTTCAATTTAAATTCCGGATCAATAATATAATTTAAATAAAATCTCATTTCAAATAGTAAACTATCCATTTATAGAATAATTTTTTGGGAAATTTACCACTTAGGTCCTTAAACTTTTCCCAAATTTTATACTTTGGCTATCAAAATTTTAAAATTTACATTTTGGTCATTAACT
This sequence comes from Hibiscus syriacus, assembly GCF_006381635.1. Taxonomy (NCBI): domain Eukaryota; kingdom Viridiplantae; phylum Streptophyta; class Magnoliopsida; order Malvales; family Malvaceae; genus Hibiscus; species Hibiscus syriacus. The sequence goes on along the minus strand of NW_024062982.1, from coordinate 376,786 downwards.
AAAATTTTGGGCTATTACAAATATGATGTAGTCAAAAAGATGATTATAATTACCCTCATTTATACCATACTTTTAATCCACAATTAAATATAATAGTAGATTTATTAATGCAAATAAAAAATTGTGCTTTTAAAAAATAAAATCAACATAAAAAAGAAATCCCTAAGGAATTAATAGATGAATTACAAAATATAATAAATGAATTAAAAAAATAGGAAAGAAAAACAAAAAGGTGAGGAACCTTTAGAAAAATATATGAATATAAACAAATTAATAGACTTTATGAAAAAATTTGAAATACAGAATAAAGAACAAAAACATAGATGCATAACTATAGAAGATCTTGAATTTTTTTTAGGAAAACCTAAAGATTTAAACTTAGAAAAACAAATAATACCTAAATTAAAAGATAAAAGTCCCATTAATATCCCATTAATATACCAATTGTTGAATCAAAATGGAGTAAAAACTATACTTGATCAAGAAGAAAAACTCTATTTCGAATAATCTCACAAAATTGCCAAAAGAGAATAACTCTTAAGAAAACTTTCAAATGCTTATAATTAAGCTTTTATTGTTGGATGATAAAACTCAGATACAAATAAGGTATTTATAGGTTACAAGAAACAATCTAAACCGCTTATTAAAATAACCACAAATTGATTTAAACCATTAAAATTAAACATGAGACAAATACCTAATTTTCACCTAAATAAATTGATTTAAGCAATGACTCTTCACTTAACTAAATTGATGTAAGAAATGAAATCAAATTAATTTGGGTGTGGGCTAATATTGACTTCTACATCAATTTAGTTAGGCGAAGATGTCATTGCTTACATTAATTTATTTAGGTGAAAATTAGGTATTTGTCTCATGTTTAATTTCAATGGTTTAAATTAGTTTGTGTTTATTTTATTGAGTGATTTAGATTGTTTCTTGTAACCTATAAATGCCTAATTTGTATTTGAGTTTTATCATACAACAATAAAAGCTTAATTATAAGCATTTTAAAGTTTTCTTAATAGTTATTCTCTTTTTGCAATTTTGTGAGATTATTCTAAAGAGAGTTTTTCTTCTTCTTGATCAATCAGAGTTTTTCTCTATTTTGATTCAACAATTGGTATATAAGTGCACTAAAATTGGAAGTAAGAAATGTCCAGTTAAAACAAATCATAGACAAAGAAGGAATAATATTTAGTTACGACACGACACATACCTAACCTATAAACATAATGTATTGTAGAATTTTAAAACGTACGAACTTCTCAAACGGTAATCGACAAGTGACGATGACGGAGAAACAAAGGCACGACGATTTCGGTCGGGTTTTGAACATACGGTGATGGTGGGTCCGATGGTGAACGCGGTGTTATGACCGGGTGGTCGGATCGACTGGAATGGACAAAAATCTGAGCGTTGGTGGAGGATTTTGTTGCCCACTTTAGAGCCAAAATTATGCCGAAACAAATAAAATATTCTTTAGAGTTTCAAAACTTTCTTGGCACTTCACAGTCCAAATAAATAGAACATTCTTTATCAAGAGCTTAGTCAATAGAGAAGAAATCATCGAAAAGTTCTTCACGAACCTTCGATAATAACTAGCAAGTCTCAAGAAACTTCGAACCTCTGTAATATTCTCTAGAGATTTCCACTCTACAATAGCTTGAACTTTCTTAGGATCAACCCTTATGCCTTCTGCCGAAACCACATGACCAAGAAAAGGAACTTTAGACAGCCAAAATTTGCACATTGATAGCTTGGCATATAAATTTTTCTCTTTAAGGATCTCGAGCACAATACAAAGGTAAGCATCATGCTCTATCTTTATCTTCGAGTATACCAGAATATCATCAATACATATCACCTCAAATTAATCTAAGTATAATTAAAATAATCGATTCATCAAATCTATGAATACTGTCGGAGCATTTGTCAAACCAAACGGTATTACTACGAACTCGTAGTGTCCATACCGTTTTTTGAAAAACTATCTTTGGAACATCTTCCTCTTTAATCTTTAACTGGTGATATTCCGATCTATGATCAATCTTAGAGAAAACTATTGCTCCCTTAAGCTGATCAAATAAGTCATCAATCCTCGGAATAGGATACTTGTTCTTGATAGTTACTTTGTTTAACTGTCGATAATCTATGCATAATCGCATAGATCCATCTTTCATTTTCACAAACAACACCGGTGCACCCCAAGGTAAAATACTCGATCTAAAGAATCTTCGATTTTAATAGCTCTTGCAATTGGTTCTTTATTCTTTTAACTCAATCGCAACCATTCGATACAAACCCATAACGATACAAACCCATAAATACAGGATCAATGCCTTGATAACCATAAATATTGAATTTCACCTCTCAATCTGGAGGTAACCCAAATAATAAATCTAAAAAGACATATGAAAATTCTCGAGTTATGGAAATATCATATGATCTTACTTCAGATACTTGAGTATCTATCACCTTAGCTAGAAAAGCTATGCATCATTTTTACATCATCTTAATCATAACCATTGTTGATATCACATTAGTGATGATTTCACATTTTCATCAATCATTAAAAATTTTAATTTCTTCACATTTTTCTAAACTAATCGCTTCTTGCGACCATTAACCCAACCTTAATGCAGAGATAACCAACTCATGATCAAAATGATCTAAAACTCGTTAATGATAATCCCATAAGATTCATCAGGAACATAAGATCCTAAATCTTTATCGGACATTTATTATTTGTCCGTCTAACACTTGTATCATGACCCATAGGTCTTTTGCCATAGTAAAACATTTTATCAAGTTGAATTAAATATCTCTACTTTAGAATTCCTTAATTCATTCTTAAGAAAATCTGTATAACTTTTCCATATCCACAAAATTTATTCTCGAGTAGTTGAAAAATTTTCCATATCAATTGAAACTCTAAATGTCGACATTGTTCAATAAGAAAGATTAACAATTTGTAGCAATAACTTCATAGTAGTTAATGCTAAAAACACACTAGTAAACAAATTTACTCTTTTTTTATCATTATGAACTTGACACTTTTCAAGTTCTTGAGAATCCATCTCAATCTAAACAATAATTCATTGTAGCATGGAATGGTTAGACAATCCATTTCACAAATTTACCATCACAAGGTAACTCTATCAAGTTTTATGGACTTGATATCTATTCTCAATCAAACTCATTATCATTGAATTCACTAGTAACTCAGCTTTCTTTAAACTTTTAGCGGACAACTTATTACTGCTTATTTATTTCCTCTTACTCAAATCAACAATGCTTTAAAAAAATTAATGTTTAACATAAATATTTCTCAATTATTTAAGCTTACCTGAAGGAACCTCAAAACCATCACTATATTCAAAAATCTCCTCTGGATCCTCATTCGATTCGACTTTTCTTGTAAGCCATTCAAACTTTTTAATGGATTCTTCCAATTCAGAAACTTCGTTAAAAACTGGGGCATTTCTTCCACAAAATGGAGGAAAATCCCTAATAGCACTCACCCTTTTAAGGCATGTTATGTAGCCATGTCAGATTCCTTTTTGTCAATTTTAATCTCGATCTTTTCAACATTTTTGACTTTCTTACCTTCGTCTTTAGTTTCCGACATCTGAACATAGTCAAAATCATCTTACATTAGTAAAGAGTAACTTTACTCCAATAAGCATAATCACAGTATATATATACAACTATAAGTAACTTTTGACATCCTAATGGCATGTATACATTCTTAACAAAAATTAAAACTCATTTCATGTCCAGAAATGGCTAAACCTGTAGCTCTGATACCAATAAATGTAACACCTACGGCCTGTATACTTATACCAATACAGGTTATAGATGTCATATGATTTACTTAAAACATTTCTCAATTCAAAAGTGGCTTTAATTTTTTTTATAATAAAAGATATAAAACAATAAATCACATAATTTTTAATATAATATTTAAATATCAAATACGTCTATTTATAAAAGTAATACTAAATAATATCATCCAGATGAAATAGAGTAAAACAATTTAGTTTAGCCATTACAACTATTTCCAAAATAGTTAACAAAGCAACTAGAACATTTATAAGTACATGCCACTAAATAAGTCAGAATTACATCAAAGGATGTCTTACTGATATTGTATTATACTCCTTGATGCTTGATGTTGCTCTATACTCCTTACTTTTACTCCTGATGTTTACCTACGCGTGAAAATCATCACACGCTAAGTATATACTTAGTGGGGTAATTTAAAAATAATAAACAATCATTTCATGCATAAAATTTAAATGTCACCATCAAATACCATAAGATTTTCTTACATGCCAAAATCAACATGACATGTTATAAAATCAATAACTATAGCCCAATTTATTAATCTATGAGGAACCCGGTATAGGAGTCAAAAATTGTGTAATAACGCTAAGGTCGAGCCATGCTCACCTAATAAATTGCACCGTAGTGTTGAGGTTTAAGGAGGTTTAGTGATCTTGAAGAATTGATGAAGGATTTTTATGTTTTTGATGTTAGTGATTATTTCTAAAGAATGTATGATGATTAAAATTATTGTACATGTATTGGCTTAATTAGGGTTTATGGAAGTGTTAGGATTTGGATTCAATTTGATGTTGTTATGGTTAAAATGACATGAAAATGGCTCAAGGAAGATGAATTCATGCTTGAAATTGAATAGAATCTTTGCCCTTTTTCATTAGATATATTCGGCCAAACAAGGAAAATTAGGGGGAAAATATTGAAAAATCTCCTATGGTCTAGAAATGATATTAGAAGTATTCTATGTGAGTAGAGAGTTCATTTGAATCAATTTGGAAGCATAGATAAGAAAAAGAGCTAGTTTCCAAGTTTTGAGAATTTTGAGACTTTATTGCAAGAATGTAATTTTTGAAAGGTTCAATACTGATTTTTGGTACTTGAAATGCTGGAAATTTAATTTGGAAAGTTGATTAGAATTAAATTGCAAAATTTGGAATTTTTAAGTTGGAATTCGAAAAGCCTTGATAATAGTGGGACTTGGGTGTTAATTTTTAAATGTAAAAGTATTATTTGGGTGAGTTAGAATAATTCTGAAAATTTTGGAAAGTTTGTTGATTTTGGAGTTTAAGTATTAAGTTGAAGTATCATTTGGGTGAGTTAGAATAATTATGGAAATTCTGGAAAGTGTGTTGATTTTGGAGTTTAAGTATTAAGATGGGATTTAATTTCAAGTTTATCAAGTTGTAAGGTTGAAATTGAAACAATCTGAAATATCATTCATGATAAATATCATATATGTTCATGATAACATCATATGTAATGATCAGTGATCAATGCATTTTATATTTAACCTTTGACATATTTAAAATATGTCAAATATATGATAAATGACATAAATATTATGTCACATAAACAAGGTCGACTTATCACAAGTCTTCCTGATGATGTATAAAACATCTATGTACAATGTCATGCATGTATTACACTCACCTTGACACCTTAAAATTTTCAAAATATTTTTCCTCACTATGCTCCAACTTAGTCCTTTTTATACTCGACTTGTTTTGAACATCGAATCAATCACGATCTGTACAAAATCATAAATTCATATCGATACATATGTTAGTATTGTACTAACATAAATACATTTCCAAAATAAAATTTCATAATCATACTTGAAACCTATTCACCACCAAATACATTAACACTTTTTAATTCTCTTTTTTTTTGGCACCAACTTTCCAACTTATAAAATGGTTTTTCACCATTAAAATCATTGCACATTAAATATAAAAATTCCAGCACTTTAATAAAATGCTCAAATCAATACCTAAACGTTTCAAACATTTATAATTTCAACTCAAACTTTCCTAACTTTCGATTTTCAACCACCAAACTTAAATAAATTTCTAATTCAACCTCAACTCAATATTTCATTCAAAATTCAGCATACCAATAAATTTTCCAGAATTCAATAATTTGCTAAAATAATACTTCTTCATTTGAGAACATGGAAACAAGTCCCCAAAATTTTGGGACCTTTCGAATTCCACCATCTAACCATTAAAATGAATTCTTTTAGAATTCTTCTCAACATTTCCAATTTATTCAAAATGGTATCTTACCATTTAAATTTAATTCCAAGCATCCAAAAATTTACTCAACATTCAAATCAAACATTTAAACATTACTCTTCAATTTCTAATCCATTCTCACTTAAATTATAAATTTCCTTATTCAGACAACTCACACGACATTTTAAGAATCAGTATTTTTGTATTGCTATACACACTGGAATTTAATTTCGTTTCTTCCGTTGTAAACTAGACTCGAATAAAAAACTATCCATATAAAGAACTCCTTCTAATTCATTATGTACAATTTATGGTGAATTTTTAAAGTTGACCGACAGAATCTGTTGCCCAGTTTTCTGACCTTTCCTCGGTTAAAAATTCATATTGTTTTGTATATACCTTGAAATTGATCCCCGTTTGCTTTAAACAAAACTAGATTCATATACAAACACAAATATATAAAAATAATCTTCAAATCATTTTTATATAATTTCCGGTGAATTTTCAAACTCACTAGACGATTCAAAAATCTAAATTGTTTTCATTAATTTGCATCCTTAGGTCCTTCATCAATTCTTGCAACACTTCTAATATCAAGAATCGATCTTTAATCGTGAAAATCACACTTCCCCTTCATCAACATCTTACCAACTTGAGCATGAAACATGAAGATTTTTATACAAAATGAAAGAGAAATTCATGTAGGTTATTTTATCCTTAATAACCTAACTTAAAATTCTAGTAAAAATGGACCAAAAATTAAAAACAAAAACTTGGTTACCTTGGCTATGAAGTTTCGTCCAGTTGGTGGATGAGAGAAGGAGAGTTCTTGAAAATTATAACAAAATATCTCCCACTTTACCTTTTAAAATAAATTAAAAACTAATTTTTTATTCATTTGGGGCCAAAATACTAAATTACCATTAATGAATTCCCAAAATTACAACCATGCCACTCCATGATAACATCCTTACATTATCATATCCATAAAAATATCTTAATTCTGATTTTATACTTCTATCCTTGAAATTTTTGAAAGTTGCAATTTAGTCACTAAATTGCACTATTTAAATTTATAGTGCAATTCTCGCCAAATTACACCAATCCAACTTAAATTCCACTAATTAAAAATATCCATACAAATTTTCCAACCCAATTCTACCTTTCTTCAAATTTTTGTAATCTTCCAATTTGATCCGGTTATTCGAATAATATACTGATCTTTGTCCTTTAATAAACTTGTATACAAACTCTAGATCAAAAATTCTGAAACCCACTAAACTAATTGTCGTGAGATAAACTACCAATTCACAAATCCAACAATTTAACTTTTGAAATTTTACAATTTAAGCCCCTAAACATTTCAAAGTTTATACTTTAGCCACTAAATTTTCAAAACTTACATTTTAGTCACTGGTCAAAATTTGGGGTATTACAATTCCTCCCCCCTTAAATAAAATTCGTCCTCGAATTTTCCATATGTATTTACATACCTACATTAAACAGATGAGGAAAATATTTTTTTCTTCATATATTCTTCTCATTCTTATGTTGCTTCCTCAACTTTATGATTCCGCCAAAGAACTTTTACCAATAGAATTGTCTTATTTCTTAGTTCTTTGATTCCATGTGCTAAAATCTTTACTGGCTCCTCTTCATATGATAAATCCGGTTGATTCTCAATTTCATCCGGTGTAATTACATGTGAAGGATCTGATCTATACCTTCGAAGTATCGATACATGAAAATTTGTATGGATATTTTTAATTAGTGGAATTTAAGTTGGATTGGTGTAATTTGGCGAGAATTGCACTATAAATTTAAATAGTGCAATTTAGTGACTAAATTGCAACTTTCAAAAATTTCAAGGATAGAAGTATAAAATCAGAATTAAGATATTTTTATAGATATGGTGATGTAAGGATGATGTCATGGAGTGGCATGGTTGTAATTTTGGGAATTCATTAATGGTAATTTAGTCTTTTGGCCCCAAATGAATAAAAAATTAGTTTTTAATTTATTTTTAAAGGATAAAGTGGGAGATATTTTGTTAGAATTTTCATGAACTCTTCTTCTCTCCTCCAACAATTGGACGAAACTCCATAGCCAAAGTAACCAAGTTTTTTTTTAAATTTTTGGTCCAGTTTTACTAGAATTTTAAGTTATGTTATTAAGGATAAAATAACCTACATGAAATTCTCTTTTATTTGGTATAAAAAAATTTCAAGTTTCATGCTCAAGTTGGTAAGATGTTGATAAAGGGGAAGTGTGATTTTTATGATTAAAGATCGATTCTTGATATTAGAAGTGTTGTAATAATCAATGAAGAACCTAAGGATGTAAATTAATGAAAAACAGTTTAGATTTTAAATTTGGCAGTGAGTTTGAAAATTCACCAGAACGTATATAAAATTGATTTAGAGATTATTTTTATATATTTGTGTTTTTATATGAATCTAGGTTTTTAAAAAAAATGGGGATCAAGTTCAAGGTATATACAAAAATATATGAATTTTTAACCGAGGAAAGGTCAGAAAATCGGGGCAGCAGATTTTGCACAAAACAGATTCTGTCGGTCAACTTTGAAAATTCACCATAACTTGTACAAAAAGAAATAGAAGGATTTCTTCATATGGATATATTCGTATTCAAGTATAGTTTTCAACAGAAGAAACGAAATGAAATTCCAGTGTGTATATCAATACTGAATATATGATTTTGTACAGATCGTGATTGATTCGGTGTTCAAAACAAGTTGAGTATAAAAAGGACTAAGTTGGAGCATAGTGAGGAAAAATATTTTGAAAATTTTAAAGTGTCAAGGTGAGTGCAATACATGCATGACATTGTACATAGATGTTTTATACATCATGTACATAGATGTTTTATACATCATCAGGAAGACTTGCGGTAAGTCGACCTTGTTTATGTGACATAATATTTATGTCATTTATCATATATTTGACATATTTTAAATATGTCAAAGGTTGAATATAAAATGCATTGATCATTGATCATTACATATGATGTTATCATGAACATATATGATATTTATCATGAATGATATTTCGGGTATGAACTGTCCAATGCTAAATGGTATTAATATACTTTGTCATGGATGGATCAAATAAAATAGAATATATGCCCAAGTATGTTATTGAGGATCAGTGGTATTAATGGCATGCCACAGAGTCTAGAAGTTGCATATTAGGTAACACTAGAGTGTCTAGAGAAGGAATATAGTGCAGGCCTCAAAGTGTCTAGTGAAGACACGATACAAAACACTATGGTGTACAAGGTGGGTAAAGCCCGACCTTAGCACTATGTGCAATTTTTGACTCCTATACCGGGGTTCTCATACAGTTATACTTTGGGTTATGGTTTATTGGTTAATGAATGATAAACATACAAATAAGCTTACGAGCTTATGGGATAAATGACAAGTATATTGGTAAGAAATTTTATATTTGGTTATATCATGTTGATTATGGTAAAATATTAGACATGCAGGTAAAGTGATCATATGGCATTGAATATGGTTATTAGTAAAATGATTATAAAGATATTATTATCTGATATTATTATCTTGGGATTATGGTAAAATATTGGTCATGTGTATAAGGTGATTTTATTCCATTTGAAAATGACATGTAATTTCATGCATGATTTTGTATTGCACTATTTATTGTTTTAAATTGCCTCACTAAGTATATACTTAGCATGTGATAATTTTTATGCGTAGGTAAAAAGCCAAGAGTAGAGTAAAGAGTATAAAGCACTCCAAGCATCAAGGAATATATTAAAATATCAGTGAGACATCCTATGATGTAATTTTGACTTTGTTAGTGGCATGTACTTATCAATGTCCTAGCTGTTCTGTTGAACTATTTTGAAAATATTTTGTAATAACTAAACTAAACTAAACTAAATTGTTTGACTCTATTTCAATATGTATAGCATAAATCCATATTAATATATGTTTTAAATAGTATGTGATAATTTGATATGATATGATATGATATTCTTATAATATCATTTACCATTTTAAGAAAAAAAAATAAATCACTTTGAATTGGAAAATATTTTACGAAATTTCAAGTGACATCTATAATAAGTATAGGTATAATTATACGGGTTTTAGGTGTTACATTTATTGATATCAGAGCTACAGGTTTAGCCGTTTCTGGACATGAAATGAGTTTTAATTTTTGTTGAGAATGTATACATGTCATTAGGATGTCAAAAGTTACTGATAGTTGTATATATATACTGTGATGATGCTTATTGGAGTAAAGTTACTCTTTACTAATGTAAGATGATTTTGACTATGTTCAGATGTCGGAAACTAAAGACGAAGATAGAAAAGTCAAAAATGTCGAAAAGAAGGTCAAGATTGAAATCGACAAAAAAGAACCTGACATGACTACTGTAACACGCCTTAAAAGGGTGAGTGCTATTAGGGATTTTCCTCCATTTTGTGGAAGAAATGCCCCAACTTTTAACGAAGTTTCTGAATTGGAAGAATTCATTTAAAAGTTTGAATGACTAACAAGAAAAGTCGAATCGGATGAGGATCCAGAGGAGATTTCTGAATCTAGTGATGATTCTGAGGTTCCTCTAGGTAAGCTTAAATAATTGAGAAATATTTAAGTTAAACATTAAATTGTTTAAATCATTGTTGATTTGAGCAAGAGGATATAAATAAGAGGTAATAAGTTGTTCGCTAAAAGTTTAAAGAAAGTTGAGTTACTAGTGAATTCAATGATAATGAGTTTGATTGAGAATAGATATCAAGTCCATAAAACTTGATAGAGTTACCTTGTGAAGGTAAATTTGTGAAATGGATTGTCTAACCATTCCATGCTACAATGAATTATTGTTTAGATTGAGATGGATTCTCAAGAACTTGAAATGTTTCAAGTTCGTAATGATAAGAAAAATAGTAAATTTGTTTACTTGTGTGATTTTAACATTAACTACTATGAAGTTATTGCTACAAATTGTCAATCTTTCTTATTGAACAATGTAGGCATTTAGAGTTTCAATTGATATGGAAAATGTTTCAACTGCTCGAGAATAAATTATGTGGATATGAAAAAGTTATACAGATTTTCTTAAGAATGAATTAAGGAATTCTAAAGTAGAGATATTCAATTCAACTTGATAAAAAGTTTTACTATGGCGGAAGACCTATGGGTCATGATACAAGTGTTAGACGGACAAATAATAAATGTCCGATAAAGATTTAGGATCTTATGTTCCTGATGAATCTTATGGGATTATCATTAACGAGTTTTAGATCATTTTGATCATGAGTTGGTTGTCTCTGCATTAAGGTTGGGTTAATGGTCGCAAGAAGTGATTAATTTAGAAAAATGCGAAGAAATTAAAAATTTTAATGATTGATGAAAAAGAGAAATCATCACTAACGTGATATCAACAATGGTTATGATTAAGATGATGTAAAAAGGATACATAGATTTTCTAGCTAAGGTGATAGATACTCAAGTATCTGAAGTAAGATCATATGATATTTCCATAACTCGGGAATTTCCAAATGTCTTTTTAGATTTATTATTTGGGTTACCTCCAGATTGAGAGGTGGAATTCAATATTTATGGTTATCAAGGCAATGATCATGTATTTATGGATTTGTATCGAATAGTTACCATTGAGTTAAGAGAATAAAGAACCAATTGCAAGAGCTGTTAAATCGAGGATTCTTTAGATCGAATATTTTACCTTGGGGTGCACCAGTGTTGTTTGTGAAAATGAAAGATTGATCTATGCGATTATGCATAGATTATTATGCATAGATTATCGACAGTTAAACAAAGTAACTATCAAGAACAAGTATCCTCTTCCGAGGATTGATGACTTGTTTGATCAGCTTAAGGGAGCAGCAGTTTTCTCTAAGATTCATCGTAGATCGGAATATCACCAGTTAAAGATTAAAAAGGAAGATGTTCCAAAGATAATTTTCAGAAAACGGTATGGACACTATGAGTTCGTAGTAATGTTGTTTGGTTTGACAAATGCTCCGGAAATATTCATGGATTTGATGAATCGAGTATTTCAATTTTACTTGGATTAATTTGAGGTGATCTGTGTTGATGACATTCTGGTATACTTGAAGACAAAGATAGAGCATGATGTTTATCTTCGTACTGTGCTCGAGATACTTAAGGGTAAAAAGTTATATGTCAAACTGTTAAAGTGTGAGTTTTGGATGTCAGAAGTTGTTTTTCTTGGTCATGTTGTCTCGGTAGAAGGTATAAGAGCTAAAAAAAAGAGAGAGAGAAAAAAAAGAAAAAAAAAAGAGAAAAAGAAAAGAAGAAGAAAAAAATGAGAGATGCTTAAAAAATATTTCACTTGTGAAAAATGTGAGATAAAGACTTTTAAGTCAAGTCTGATGGGTGTCTATTTTATTGAGGAAGAATTTGTATTCCTCGTGATGATGAGTGAAGAAATATATTATTTCCGAGGCACATTATAGTCCACTAACTATGCATCCAGGTGGGAACAAAATGTATCAGGATGTAAAAAGTTATTTTGGTGGCCGGATATGAAAAGAAACATTACTGAGTTTGTTGCTACATGTTTGACATGTCAACAAGTAAAAGCTAAGCATCAAGTGCCTTCGGGATTGTTGCAACTGATTTCTATTCCAGAGTTGAAGTGGGAAAGAGTTACCATGGATTTTGTTATAGGGCTACCTTTGACATAAAAAAAAGGATTCCATTTGGGTGATAGTTGACCGGTTAATTAAGTTAGCATATTTCATTCCGGTGCGAAAGACTACACCTTGGATAAATATGCAGAGTTGTATATATCAAGGAGATAGTTCGATTACATGGAGTGTCAGTATCTGTAACACCCCAACCCGTACCCGACCCGGATACGAGTCTGAGATGTCATATTAACTTTTAAAAATGATATTCTTACAAAATATCAAAACATTTGAACTCATTTTAAGAAAATACAATCATATATTATTGAATTGTGTTTGTTATAAAATTTTGAGGCAAAAACGCATTTATGAACAGTAAAATATGGTATGAACAGTACCGTATGAACAATAATGAATAGTATTGTGAACAGTAATGAACAATACCATGAATAGTACCCAAATGTTAAAATTTTCCAGATTGTCATAGGGGAACCGATTCCCCTACTACATGGAACCAATACCCTACTATAATACTGCTACACTACTTCAGTAAAACATGTATAAAACTCGTAAAATTTAAAACGTTCATCATTATACATTTACCATTTACATATATACTTTTACAACATTTCAAAACTCGATCAGAGCGTATCCAATACACATCTTTTTAATTTAATACATGCCAACTAAATTATTTATAACAAAATACATGTAATTCGATCAACATTTCTGATCTGATCTTCGGTAAGGAAAACTGACATGTCTTGTTCCTCTTTACTTTTCTTTTCGCTTTCCAAACCTACGTGTGAAACAATCACACGCTAAGTCGATGACTTAGTGAGGCATATAAAACATATATCATTTCATATAAACAAAAGGCATACATATGCAAATATTATCATTAATCCCTTTTTCTTACCATATATTCATCATATAACACATATATCACTATACCAAGGAATAAACATATCATCATGAAATTTCTATATCATCATCAACACGTTTAACATTTCATATTCATTATCATTAATTCTTATAATTTAACACCCTTACATAAATTCGGTGATCTATTCCATATAACAAATCACATATACATATCATATTCAGTATACTTATTGAATTTCTTTATTAGCCCATATACACTGTTGAGAACTGAAGGTATGTGAGTACATTGAGGTTGTGCACTAATGTTGTCACCACAGCTCGTATAAGTCCCACTGAGTGGCATATGAAATTTGTCCCGAAGGACTACTGTATTGTCCCGAAAGACCACTGTATTGTCTCGAAGGACCACTATAACCCTCGACTCTTGGCATGTCAACTATACCTATAACTCTCGTATCATATAACATGGGCATTTTTCTTTTGCTTCATATATTCATGTACTCATATCATTGCTCTTATGATCAGATATCACATGTGCATATAATCACATAGTTTACTTTCATGTAATTCATGTCACATTTCATGAATTCATATTCATATGTCACATAGCTCATATCACTTTGCATGGATTCACATAAACATATATATCATTTGATTCATGTCTTATTCTTATATTATCATATATATATCATCTATGTTTCATCACTTAATCTCATATCATATAACATGCTCTATCCTCTTATGTTCACATGACATATAATGCATACTAATTATATTCACATATGTCTTTACTCATGAATTCATACATCATACAAATCATTTCATCTCTTGTTCTCATATGTTTCCAATACATCACATATATCACTAATGTATTTTCACGTAAACATGTAAATCATGTAACATATAAGAATATATATTCATTTCTATATACTAATACACACATAATAATAACATATCATTTTAAAAGTTATTTCTTACTATAGTAACTCCATTATTAGCTCATCGTAAGTTAATGTTTGTTCAAGAACCTAAGTACAAAATAAATTGCACTCACCTTAGCCTTGCTTGCTTTGATTCAATCCTAATTCTTTGATTATTCCGAAACTTGTTTAGGCTCAATATCTACATAAATATAACATTTCAAAACAATTATCATAAGCCTAAACCTTAAACTTGATGTTAATAACTTAAGCCGGTTTAATGAACCAAAATTCCATTTTTTTCTTTAGGGGGAATCGATACCCCAGGGGGTATCTTTCCTTGTCAATTGACCATTTTACCCTTTAATTCCTTTGACAATTACTAATAACTTTCAGGAACTATTTCCAAATAAATCATTGAACTATTCAACTATTCTACTTTTATCCCCAAATTCCAAAAATTTACGATTTAGTCTCTAACTCGTAATTTGGGATATTACAGTATCCATCATATTAGACATGGATCAAAGGTTCACTTCAAGATTTTGGAATACTTTGCATAAAGCATTGGGTACTCGGTTAAATTTCAGTACGACTTTTCATCCACAGACGGATGGTAAGTCAGAAAGTACTATTCAGATATTAGAAGATATGTTGAGAGCATGTTTGATTGAGTTCAAGGAATCATGGGAAAATAAAAGTATTTGCCTACAATAACAGTTATCAATTGAAATGTAACACCCATAACCCGTATAATTATACCTATACAGATTATAGAAGTCACCTGAATTTCTAAAAACATTTTCAATTTAAAGTGATTTAAAATTTCTTTTCTTAAAATGGTAAATGATATTAAAACAATATCATATCAAATTATCACATACTATTTAAAACATATATTAATATGGATTTATGCTATCCATATTGAAACAGAGTAAACAATTTAGTTTAGTTTAGTTTAGTTATTACAAACCATTTCCAAAATAGTTCAACAGAACAACTAGGACATTGATAAGTACATGCCACTAACAAAGTCAAAATTTCATCATAGGATTTCTTACTGATACTTTAGTATACTTCTTGATGTTTCGAGTACTTTGTACTCTTTACTCTACTTTTGGCTTTTTACCTACGCATGAAAGTCATCACACGCTAAGTATATACTTAGTGAGGCAATTTAAAACAATAAATAGTGCAATACAAAATCATGCATGAAATTACATGTCATTTTCAAATGGAATAAAATCACCTTATACACATGACCAATATTTTACCATAATCTCAAGATAATAATAATATATTTCTAATCATTTTACTAATAACCATATTCAATTCCATATGATCACTTTACATGCATGTTCAATATTTTAACATAATCAACATGATATAACCGAATATAAAATTTCTTACCAATATACTTTCCATTTATCCCATAAGCTCGTACGCTTTTTTTATATATTTATCATTCATTAACCAATAAACCATAACCCAAAGTATAACTGTATGAGAACCCCGATATAGGAGTCAAATATTGCACCATAGTGTTGAGGTCGAGCTTTACCCACCTTGTACACCGTAGTGTTTTGTATCGTGTCTTCACTAGACACTTTCAGGCCTGCACTACATGCCTTCTCTAGACACTCTACAACAACAACAACAACAAAACCCAATTCCCATATGCAATGGGGTAAGGGGGAGGTAGGGTAGTAGGCTGCCCCCAACGCCAGGTTGAGAGTAGCTTCCGTGGAAGACCTCCGGCAGTCAGAAAATTAAAAATATAGATAAAATGCAATGCATGTATAAATAAATACATAAATACATAGTTGAACAGTATTCATATGCATACATTAATATCATTAATATCATATGCGCGTTTGTACTTGGGCATTAATCCCTGCAAATAAATCTATACGAAAAAATCTCTGCATATAGACAGAAAACGTAAGACCCGACTAAATTTAAAAGTGAAGCGAATATTACACAGAAGTCAACGAAAGCAAGCCCAGTTCTAAGCCTTCATAAATACCAATAACAGAAACGTATAAAAAGTAGAAGTTACCCACACTACTCGACTACCCTAGTTTTGAGTCTCCATACTTTCCTATCAGAGGTCATGTCCTCGGTAAGAGCTAAATCCATCAAATCAGATCTCAAGCAGTCTTCCCATTTCTGCCTTGGTCGTCCTCGCCTTCTGGCACTGTCGACTGTAATCGACTCTACCCTCCTGACCGCATCCGACGGTAGTCGCCTAAGGACATGCCCAAACCACCGTAGTCTTCCCTCCCTCAATTTTTCGGAAACAGGCACCACCCCCAAGGACATCCTAATAGCAGAGTTTGTTGTCATATCCCACAGAGTCCTACCGCATGTCCATCGAAGCATTCTCATTTCTACGGCCTCTATCCTCCTTACATGATCCTTCTTGGTTGCCCAACATTCTGATCCATACATCAGTGCTGGTCTTATTGCCATTCTATAAAATTTTCCCTTAAGTTTTAGAGGCACCTTCTTGTCACACAAAACTCCAGTAGTGGCCCTCCATCTTAGCCATCCCGCCTTTATACGGTGTGTAACGTCATCTTCTACACCCCCATCTTTATGTATCATAGACCCTAGGTACTTGAAATAATCCTTTGAGGGGAGAACGTGTCCTTCTATGCATACTTCTACATCTTCATCGTTTTGGTCCCCACTGAAGTTTGAACATAAATACTCTGTCTTTTCAATATTGATCCTTAGACCTTTTTCTTCCAAAGCAGTCTTCCAGGTAGCCAGTCTACTATTCAACTCAGATTTTGTTTCAGCAACTAGGACAATGTCGTCAGTGAAAAGCATACACCATGGTAAACCGTCAGGTGTCGCACAATAGATGTCGTCCATAATCAAGGAGAAGATGTAAGGGCTAAGAGTTGACCCTTGGTGGAGTCCGATTTCCACTGGGAATGCCTCGGTGTCGCCAACTGTAGTCCTGACGTGTGTAGTAGATCTACAATACATATCGCAAATCGCCCGGATATAAGCAGTTGGGATCCGTCTCGTTTCCAAAGTCTTCTAGATCGTATCTCGGGGAACGCTATCATAAGCCTTCTCAAGGTCAATGAATGCCATGTGAAGATCTCTAGACTTTTCCCTATATTTCTCCATAAGTCGTTGAAGTAGATGAATCGCCTCCGTGGTAGACCTGCCTGGCATAAAGCCAAATTGGTTTTCCGAAACCCTAGTAACTTGTCTCAACCTAACCTCTATCACCCTTTCCCATAGCTTCATGGTATGAATGAGTAGTTTAATACCTCTGTAGTTACCACAACGTTGGGGATCTCCTTTATTCTTATAGATTGGTATCACCGTGGACTCTCTCCACTCCTCTGGCATCTTGGCAGTCTCTAAAATAATATTAAAGATGTTGGTCAACCACTTAACTCCCTCTTCTCCTAGCGCTAACCACACAGTGATAGGAATTTGATCAGGACCGACAGCTTTGTCCCTTCCCATCTTTCTAAAAGCCATTTTGACTTCCTCAAACCCAATCCTACTTGTAGGGCAGTCATTGGCCGTAGTATGATGGTCGGCTGACCCATCAACGGTACTATCTCTACAGGGAGAGGCACCGTCATTAAATAAGCCAAAGAAGTAACTACCCCAAACCATCTTTATATCATGATCTTTCTCTAAAAGAACACCATTGTTGTCCTTAATAAACCTAATGCTACCTAGATCCTTTTTCTTATTCTCCCTAGATTTTGCAAGCCTAAATATGTCATTTTGTCCATCCTTGGTGTCTAATCTCTTGTACATTTCCTCGTATGCCTTATCCTTTGCTTTAGCCACCGTTTTCTTGGCTTCCCGCTTTGCCTCCTTGTATCTTTGTTTAGCTCTCGACCTTTCTTCGTCGTCATTGCATTGTAGAAACTCCTTGAAGCAAGTTTGCTTTGTCTTCACCTTAGTTTGGACTTCGTCGTTCCACCACCACGATTCTTTATGTTCCTTGGCCTTCCCTGTCGACAACCCCAGGGTGTTTTTGCCCATCTCTCTGATGGAATTTGCCATATTTTTCCATAACAAATCTGCATTATTTGAGTTTGTAGTTCCAAAACCTGTATTAGACAAAACCTTACTCCTAAAGTCATCAGTTGTCGCTCCATGTAACTTCTTCCAAAAGATCCTAGGTTTGTAGTTCCAATAATTTGTGTTGCGATACGCATGCCTCTTCAGGGGACACCTTACAGTCAATGCAAGCCCATCGATCCTGATTTCGAACCAGGATGTAGTCGATTTGGGTACAATGTCCCCCGCTATGAAACGTAATCAAGTTCGCATCTCTCTTATTAAATAAGGAGTTAGTGACCACCAAATCGTGTACAGTAGCGAATTCAAGCAACGTACGTCCCTCATCGTTCCTGCTACCATAACTGAAACCCCCATGAACACCGTCAAACCCGTCGGTTGCACTACCTATATGGCCATTGGAGTCTCCCCCTATGAAAACTCTTTGGTCCTCCGGAATGCTCCTAAGTACATCATCTAACTGGTCCCAGAAGCAACGTTTCTCCCCCTCCCCTAAGCCAACGTGTGGGGCGTACACTGAAAGGACATTCACCACTTTCTCTTCTATAATAACCTTAATCATCATGATCCTATCCCGGTATCTACAAACTTTAACTACATTTTCCTTGAGCCTAGAGGATACCAAGATACCCACCCCATTTCTAGCTTTATCTACGCCTGAATACCACAACTTGTACCTATTACACTCTCTGGCGCGAGCCCCTTTCCACCTAGTCTCCTGAAAACATGCAAAATCTATTTTCCTATTATTAAGTACGTCGGTCATCTCTAGCAGCCTAGCATTTAATGTGCCTACATTCAACGAACAAACTCTAAGTCTAGTCTCCTTGTCACCACTATATCGAGCCCTCCCCCTATACGCCCCATGGGCTCTAAAAGACGGGCATGACCTCAAGTAATCATCTATAGTCGAAGCTATGAGAAACTATGAAAAATGAAACCAAAGAAGACAGAAGATGCACCAGAAAAACGCTAGAGAATTGAGGGGTACAAAAAAGCCTAGTTGGTTACTAAGTACGATTTTAATTTATTGCTAGTAAGTTTATTAACAATTATAAGATAAATTGTGTAATTAGGTTAATAATAATAATAAGTAAGTTTATTAACAATTATAAGGTTCAAATAAAGATCGATTGGAATAAAATACACGGGGGAAACAATATTAAAAGTACCTGAATCGTGGGTGATTTGAGCTTAAAAGAGAGAGCAAGCGAGATAGAGAGAGAGGTCTAAGAGTTTACTTTTCAAGTCTGGGTAATATCTTAAAAATCCAGAGACAATTCTCTAGACACTCTAGTGCTACCTAATATGCAGCTGCTAGACTCTATGGCATACCATTAATACCATTGATCCTCAATAATATACTTGGACATATATTCTATTTTATTTGATCCATCAATGGCAAAGTATATTAATACCACTTAACATTGGACAGTTCATACCCAAAATATCATTCATGATAAATATCATATATGTTCATGATAACATCATATGTAATGATCAGTGATCAATGCATTTTATATTCAACCTTTAACATATTTAAAATATGCCAAATATATGATAAATGACATAAATATTACGTCACATAAACAAGGTCGACTTATCGCAAGTCTTCCTGATGATGTATAAAACATCTATGTACATGATGTATAAAACATCTATGTACAATGTCATGCATGTATTGCACTCACCTTGACACTTTAAAATTTTCAAAATATTTTTCCTCACTATGCTCCAACTTAGTCCTTTTTATACTCTATTTGTTTTGAACACCAAATCAATCACGATCTGTACAAAATCATAAATTCATATCGATACATATGTTAGTATTGCACTAACATAAATACATTTTCAAAATAAATTTCATAATCATACTTGAAACCTATTCACCACCAAATACTTTAACACTTTTTAATTATCTTTTTTTTTTGAACCAACTTTTCCAACTTATATAAAATGGTCCTTCACCATTAAAATCATTGCACATTAAATATAAAAATTCCAGCACTTTAATAAAATGCTCAAATCAACACCTCAACATTTCAAACATTTATTATTTCAACTCAAACTTTCCTAACTTTCGATTTTCAACCACCAAACTTAAATAAATTTGTAATTCAACCTCAACTCAATATTTAATTCAAAATTCAGCATACCAATAAATTTTCCAGAATTCAATAATTTACTAAAATAATACTTCTTCATTTGAGAACATGCAAACAAGTCCCCAAAAATTTATTGTAATCTGACAATACCAAATTATAACACAAAATGTTTAAACTGCATATTAGTATCATTCTAACATAAGCTCATTTTGACATTTGAAAATCTATAAAATAAAATCGATAACTAAATCGATATCTTAACTCATAACTCCATTATAACTTCAAACTTCTTGAAACACTTATTCAATTCCACAAATAATTATTCCCAAATTGATTCTTCAACTTTTACCAATTTTAAAATTAAACCACATATTTTAAATTCTTTCTAGAATTCAACTCAACTTTTCCTTTAATTTCATAATAGCTCTTCACTATTATGATCATTTCCCATTAAATATATAAAATTTCCACAACTAAAATAAAAGTTCAAATCAATACTTCAACACTCAAAAGCTTACAATTTCATCCTAAACTTTCTTAGACTTTTCAATTTCAACCTTACAACTTGATAAACTTGAAATTCAATCCCAACTTAATACTTAAACTCCAAAATCAGCACACTTTCCAGAATTTCCATAATTATTCTAACTCGCCCAAATGGTACTTTTACATTTAAAAACTAACACCCAAGTCCCACTATTACCAAGGCTTTTCGAATTCCGACCTAATAATTCCAAATTTTGCAATTTAACTCTAATCAACTTTCCAAGTTAAATTTCCAGCATTTCAAGTACCAAAAATCAGTATTAAACATTTCAAAAATTACATTCTTGCAATAAAGTCTTAAAATTCTCAAAACTTAGAAAATAGCTCTTTTTGTTATCTATGCTTCCAAATTGATTCAAATGAACTCCCAACTCACATAGAATACTTCTAATATCATTTCTAGACCATAGAAAATTTTTCAATATTTTCCCCTAATTTTCCTTGTTTGGCCGAATATATCTAATGAAAAAGGGTAAAGATTTCATTCAATTTCAAGCTTGAATTCATCTTCTTTGCACCATTTTCATGTTATTTTAACCATAACAACATCAAATTGAATCCAAATCCTAACACTTCCATAAACCCTAATTAAGTCAAACCTTATTTATGCATGTACAATAATTTTGATCATCATACGTGTTTTAGAAATAATCACTAACATCAAAAACATAAAAATCCTTCATCAATTCTTCAAGATCACTAAACCTCCTTAAACCTTAATCATGAAATCTCCGGCGAATGACGATGACGGAGCAACAAAGGCACGATGATTTCGGTCGGGTTTTGAGCGCACGGTGACGGTGAGTCCGATGGTGCATGCGGTGTGATGAATGGGTAGCCAGATCGACCGGAATCAACAAAAATCTAAGCGTTAGGGGAGGATTTTGTCGCCCACTTTAGAGCCAAAATTACGATGAACGGTGGCGTTACGACGCGATAATGTTTGGACTTTGGTCGTCGGTCGACGACAAACACAATGGTGGTGGCGACGAACTGAACAGTGGCCGAATAATGGAGAATCGGGGTGACAAAGAGGTGTCGATGGGGAATATAATTTTGGAGAATTTGGGGTTTACTTTGTTTCTTGTTTGAAACCAGAAACTAAACTATAACATTTTTTTCTCTTCTGACAAAAAATGGGAAAATTCAAGGCTAGGTCCCCAAATTTCCTCCAACTTCTAAAAATGATTATAAGTTTCTAAAGTTTATAATTTGACCCCTAAATTGGGGAGTGACAATTCTCCCCTCCTTAAAAGAATTTCGTCCTCGAAATTGATTCATGCCACAGAGCTGCAGAAATGAAACTTCCATAAGTTTTTCCATGTCTTTTAGTAGCTTTTACAGAAGTACATGTCCTATACTAATCTTTAACCAGCTGAGTATACATTTTCATCAGAACTCTCATTCATTCCAATAAAAGAATCAGAACAAATTTAATCTTGTGGAATCAATTTAGCCTTGGTTACGAGAATATGTTCATAGAGCGATAACATATCCTAATTTTATTTCAGGAGTCATATCAGAATTTCTCGATAAGTAACTCACACATTACTAGTGAGGTATTTTATAGAATTTAGACAGACGTTACGGGTATTCCAATATGTATAGGTCGAGCCCTAACAGATAAAAAACTTTAGTTAACTCGTTACAGGGAGGAACTCGACCTTGGAGTACCATCTTAGAAAAGTATGGTTGTAGTCTAGGGGCATGTACTAACCATACATCTTTTAACTGTAGAACGACCGGTCTATCTTGAAAATTTTAACTCAACTGAAGTTCTAATACCACTAAATGTAACACCTCCAGATCAATACGGGTGACCCGACCCGATCCAAGGTGTCACATTAGGGCTATCAGTTCGACCCACCATAAAAATCTCAAAAAATTTAAAACTTTTATCAAAACGTGTACACTCATAAAATGATTTTATGAATACAAAAGTAAAATTTATCAGTAATCCGAAATAATACATATTTTCATACTCGTATATATAACAAAATACAACCTACATGCCCCCTAATCACATGTATCATACTATGCAAGCAACGTCGAAGGAACTCCCTTGATGATGTCGATAGCTGCATTGATATTATTCTTTTAAACTGGAACGGATGAGTAATAGAGTGAGCTTTGGAAAGCTCAGTAATACAGAACTACCAGATGATGCTGAAGAACGTGCAGATAATATATAAGCATATATTTCCTTATCGCTTCAGACATCTACAAATTTTTAGGCTGAGCTGAGGTCCCACTGATATCTTAGGTAGTAACAGTAAGCTTTCAGTTCATAGGGAAATATTTCGGATGACTGGGTTTAGGATATCATAATAAGTTATCTAGTGTGTTCTCGCAAAACCAGTGAAAATATACAAATCTTTTTAAAACAATAGCAGTTTAAAACATATTTTTTCTTTCACTTATTATCACACCCCAATTTAGGTGTCAAAATAACCAGTTTTGAAAGTTTGAGGAAATTCAGGGACCTAGCCCTAAATTTTCTCATTTTGTGTTGGCAAAGAAAAAAATATATGTTATAGTTTGGTTTTTGGTTTCAAACCAGAAACAAAGCAAACCTTAAATTTCCCCAAATTATCTTCCCCGTCGACACCTCTTTGTCGCCATGATTCTCTACTGTACGGCCACAGTTCAGCTCGTCGCCACCACCATCGTGTTCATCGTTGACCGACGACCAAAGCCTAAGCATTATCGCATTGTGAAACGCCGTTCGTCGTAATTTTGGCTCTAAAGTAGGCGACAAAATCCTCCCCCAATACTAGGATTTTCGTCGATTCTGATCAATCCGACCACCCGTTCATCATGCACTATCAGACTCACCGTCACCGTGCGCTCAAAACCCGATCGAAATCGTCGTGCCTTTGTTGCTCTGTCATCTTCACTCGTCGGTCACCATTGAAGAAGTTCGTATGTTTTAAAATTCTGCAATCCAATATGTTTCATTGAAAAATAACACTTACACGAGAATCCCAAGGTCACGATCTAGCAATCTGGAAATTTTCGTGTCGAACCGACGACCGGAGGCGTCGCATGCGCCTCCCTGCACATGGGCCTCGTCTGCCAGCCATGGAGTATGTTGACTAGCTGGACCGGTCTAAGTCGAGTCGACCGAGCCGCCTGAACCAAACTGTGCCTAGACCGAACTATGCCTAGACCGAGTCTTTGACCGTTGACCGCCATTGATCGTCTGTTGACTTTTTTTGGGTATATATATTCTGATATTTTTCGACGTCCTGAGTCCATTTTTTAGGTTCGTTTCGCCAAATTCGAATCCGGTAAGCTGTTTTTCACTATTTAACCACCTAATTCGATCAGTTTTTCTCAATTAAGCTCTGTTTCTGATGAAATTTTTGTTGTTATGTATCTGAAGAATTATTAGAAGTTGATTTCAAGTTTGAGAGTGATCGAATCGAGATTAATTGGTCGATCGATATGGCACGAAAATCGAGATAATACATTACTACCTTTTCATGCTTTATAGAACATGTTGTTATTGGTAAATGCATGAATGAAAATGTTTTGTCTCATCTGGGTAATTAATTAATTCCTATACTCGATCCGAATGAGGTAAAAAGTCGGTAACTGAATAAAATTCTGACGGCTTGTACAAGAAATTAGAAGTTTGATAAGGAATAAGTTAAAGTTCAAAGATTATTCGGAAAAGCAATTAACCCTAGGATCTCTAAATTCTATTTATCCTTGTTAAGAGTTTTAATACCCAAATTACCTGGTTAAGAAATTACGAAAATGCCCTTGACAGGTAAAATTAGTCCCAGTTGACTTTGAATGAGAAAGTATCCTGAGAATTCGTATCTAACCCGATAAATTACTGATTTAATTGTTAAGATCCTACTTTTGTACAGAATATTCCTGATAATCCGTTCGTAACATCTGAGATGGTAGAAATGTGGTTTACATTGATAATGCATTAAACGAGTGCAAGAGTAAAGTACACAAATAGTCTCCTAACTATATGATGTTGCTTTATTAAGTCATCCAATTATTAAAAGATGTAAAAGTGTTATTTGACTATATAAAGTGTTGTTTTGTTGAGTTTATCGACTATAAAAATTATAAAAAAAATTATAAAATGGTCACCTACTATTGATTATATTACAAACTCATCACTTTTTGTTAAAAATTGATTGTATTATGAGTTAAATATTAACATGTTGATTGTGATGTGATAAAATATGATCACAAAATCTCAAACGACTATCATATTCTCGATCGTCATATTAACAATTATCAATTTTTAAATAAAATAGGATAAGTTTGAAACATAATAATTAATCAAATTATTATTTTGTAACTTTTAATATTAGAAAGACTCAGTAAAAAATTATCATATATTCAAAAGATCATTTGTATACATTACCCTTAAATCAAATACTTGGTATAACATTAAAATTCGGATTACATGTAGGTCCTCAATCTAAAAACTCATATAATTGAATTTGAACGTAATTAGGTGTAAAAGGATTAGATCCCTATAATTAAAAGTAAAAGAGACTAAATTTTAAAATTTGAAAGAGCAAAAGTATTGGTATCATAATTAAACCTTTGATTTAAAAATGGAATAAACGCAGTTTTTTACCATGTTTAATATCGGAGGAACTTCGAATACGGACCAAAAGCTTCCTCGTCGTTACTTGGATTAATAGCTGTTCCAGAACCCAATATCTCACGAGCTCTCCAATGGCTAAACTAATCACCCATTTCTTTAATATTTATTTATATACCCAAACTTATACATTAATCAGTCTTCTTCTTTCCCCCATCATTTTATCATCAAAGCTCAAAAAACACTGGTGTAACCGTGCTTGTTCCTGCTACACTACAGTTCTTCAATATCAAAAATGGTCTACTGAGATGCCATTCAAGAAGATCAATATGAATCTTGGAAGTTGGAACCCATTTTTTGCTGCTGTCCTTCTTCTTCTTCCTGTGCTGCCGCCTTGGTTCTTGTTCTTTCAGTGAAAAAAACAACTCCAACTATGAAGTATCGGCTTCGTTATCGATAAAGTACGGTCTCATCGATCCATTGAACCGCCTTGGCGATTGGATATTGCCGGAAAACGTGGCCTCGGCTTACTGCAACTGGACTGGAGTACGGTGCAACTCTGATGGTGCAGTTGAAAAGCTTGACGTGAGCTAGTTTCGGACGATAACGGAAAACTGAAAGGCCTAAGTTCTCTCAACTAGTGCTGCAATGATATGTCATCGGCTTTGCCGAAAACCTGACCCATCTCACATTACTCAGCAGCATTACCGTGAGCCAGAATTCATTCAATGGGAGCTTTCCTGTTGGTTTTGGAAGAGCTTCGGGCTAACATTGCTGAATGCTTCGAGCAATAGTTTCACAGGTGTGCTACCTGAGGATCTAGGCAATGTAACTTCATTGGAGACTTTAGACCTGAGGGGAAATTTCTTCCAGGGCTCAGTTCCAAGGTCTTTCAAGGACTTGCAGAAGTTGAAAATCCTTGGCCTTTCTGGGAATAAACTCACTGGCCAGATACCGGGCGAACTCGGGCAGCTTTCATCGCTGGAGACTATAATTATGGGGTACAATGAATTCGAAGGCGATGTACCCGTCGAGTTCGGTAACCTTTCTAAAGTACCTTGATTTAGCTGTTGGCAATCTTAGTGGAGAGATTCCAGCTGAACAAGGGAGACTCAAGTTACTTGAAACAGTGTTTTTGTATCAGAACAGTTTGGAGGGCAAGATTCACCAGTCGATCGGCAACATCACTTCATTGAAGGCGCAGGATTTATCTGATAATGAGTTATCTGGAGAAATCCCTGATGAGATCTCCGAGCTTAAGAACTTACAGCTCTTGAAATGTGTAATCAGTTATCAGGCTCTGTTCCTGCTGGAATTGGAGGCTTGACACAATTGCAGGTTCTTGAGTTGTGGAACAGTTCCCTGTCAAGATCACTTACGGTCGATCTTTGAAAGAATTTGCCGTTGCTGTGGTTTGATTTATCATCCAATTCGTTCACTGGTGAAATACCGGAAACCTTGTGCAATGGAGGCAATCTCACCAAGCTCATTCTATTTAACAACGCTTTCTCAGGTCCGGTGCCAGTCAGCTTATCGAATTGTTCGTCGCTTGTTCGTGTTCGAATGCAGAACAATCTTCTATCCGGGACAAATCCGGTTGGACTCGGTAAACTTCTTCTACATCACTTTCTTTTATTGATCTTTCTAGTAATGGCCTTCAATCCTCCTCTCCATCTACCATTCTTTCAATCCCAAGCCTGCAAGCATTCATTGCCTCAAACAATAACTTGGTTGGTGAAATCCCAGATCAGTTTCAGGATTGGCCTTCACTTTCTGTGCTTGATCTGTCAACAAACCATTTCACAGGATGCATACCAGCTAGCATTGCTTTGTGTGAGAAATTAGTCACTTTGAATCTGAGGAATAACCGATTGAATGGAGAAATTTCAGAATCGATTGCAAAGATGTCCACTTTGGCTGTTGTTGATTTGTCTAACAACTCTTTAACAGGTGGGATACCTAACAGTTTCGGAAGCTCTCCAGCTTTAGAAGTGTTCAATGTTTCATATAACAAACTAGAGGGTACGATTCAAGCAAACGGTCTGCTAAAAACAATCAATCCAGATGACCTTGTCGGCAATGCTGATCTCTGTGGCGGTGTTCTCCCTCCATGTAACTTATATTCAGCAACTTCTTCATCAAGACAAAGAAGCTTGCGAGCAAGGCATATTGTTGCCGAATGGGTCATTGGGATTTCATTTGTTCTAGTAGCTGGAATGTTACTCATCAGTGGGCGATTGCTCTATAAAAGGATGTACTCCAATGGCGGTTGCTTCGAAGAAAGGTATGAAGCAGGAAAGGGAGAATGGCCATGGAGATTAATGGCATTCCAAAGACTTGGTTTCACAGCTGCTGACATCATAGCCTATATCAAAGAAACAAATGTGGTGGGGATGGGAGCCACCGGGGTCGTATACAAGGCCAAGATGCCACAGTCAAATGCAGTTGTAGCAGTTAAAAAGTTGTGGAGATCGGGAGCTGATGTCGAATCTGGAAACGGTGGGGATTTAGTCGGAGAGGTGAATGTCCTAGGGAAACTTAGGCATCGAAACATAGTTCGGTTATTAGGATTCCTTCATAATGATACCAGTATGATGATAGTGTATGAGTTTATGCAAAATGGTAGCTTAGCCAATGCCTTAAATGGCAAACAAGCCAGTCGGTTGCTGGTAGATTGGGTTTCAAGGTATAACGTAGCAGTCGGAGTTGCACAAGGGCTTGCTTATCTCCACCATGATTGTCATCCACCTGTTATACATCGAGATATCAAGTCGAACAACATACTGCTTGATGCAAATCTCGAGGCAAGAATTGCTGATTTTGGTTTGGCAAGGATGATGGTCAGAAAGAACGAAACAGTCTCGATGGTTGCAGGGTCTTACGGCTACATAGCTCCTGGTAAGTCAGCAGTTTTGACATCTCACTTCCATGGATTTGATTCCCTGTTTATAGATAATCCTAATTTATTTCTGAATTATCCTGTAACGGAATATGGTTACACCTTGAAGGTGGATGAAAAGATCGACATTTACAGTTTTGGGGTGGTTTTACTCTAATTTTTAATTGGGAAACGACCTTTAGATTCAGAGTTCGGAGAATCCATCAATATTGTCGACTGGATTAGGAGAAAGGTTGGAGATAACAAAGTTTTAGAAGAGGCATTAGATCCTAACTTAGGGAACTGTAAGCATATTCAAAAGGAGATGCTCTTAGTTGTTCGGATAGCACTTCTCTGCACAGCCAAGCACCCCAAGGACCGTCCATCAATGAGGGACGTGATTACGATGCTTGGTGAAGCAAATCCTTGGAGGAAAAGCAGTAATAGCAGCAATGGCGGTAATGCATCGACCAAAGACATGCCAGTGTTTAGCACATCACCTGTAAATGGCCTGTTCTAGGAACATAATAAAATCTCCCTTTCCAAAACTATATTCTAGTTTGTATGTAGCATTGTATTTGTTAAAAGCTTGTAATCACTGGTTCATAGCCTTCAGAATATCAACTGTATATCAAGCTGGCTCTCTCCTGCAAATAAAGTTGTTTTTCAGGAGCCGAGTCATGCAAGATGATAAATCCATTGTACCTCAAAACTTTAAGTTACAAAGATTCTGCCATTTACATGCAATAATTGGAAGAAGGGATATAAAAGTTGCAGATACAACCTGAAATTTGAACAATGAAATTTTATTATCACAAGGATTCACTCTTTAAAAACATCATCAGACAAATCAGACTCTCTGAAAGAATGTTTTATTTTAACAAGGAAAGTTATTTGAATCCTATCTGCCTATTAACCAAATTTATAATTGGTGTTTTTACCATATTTTAAGCTACAAAAGACAGCAAAATTTCACAAAATTTATTCATCTGCAGGGGCACATCAGATATGGAGTTCTGACATGAGAAGAGTTGGATTCGAACTCCAACGGAAAGAAAAAAATTTGCCACAAGTATGGGTACTCATTTCTTCTCTTGATTCTCAGATTTCTGAGGCCTGGACTCAGTGCATGCCCTCTGAGCTGGATGAGGGATGTTTTCCAGGAGACTAATTCGTAATGCTCGCTGCTTCTCTTCGTTCCCAGGAACGTGTAGAAGGGCTTCCATGATTAGGATTTCCCAGTCTCGAGGAAGGAAATAGGAATACCAAGTATCATCTGTAAAAGAACCCCGTTTCAGAATGGCTTCGGGTTGAAAGAGAAATACATATCCAGCTTATGAATAATTCAGAATAAGAGATAATAATACGGACAACTGCTTAATGTATGATTTGGAAAGAAGATGGATTGAAAAATTACAATTGCTCATTAAAACACAACTAGCTAATAAAGCGCTTTCCACATGGAAGCTATTTATGAATAAACTTACCACCAAGAATTGAGTAAGCGTACTAACTGGCAAATGATAAGGTGAGTGATTTTGGAGGTTACAATTTTGTAACTAATGAGTGGATCTAGATGTTTGAACAAGAAAAAGACAAGACGAAACACATAAGCAGATGAAACTAACCTCCATTACGAACTGCCCACCAAGAATTGAGTAAGCGTACTAACTGGCAAATGATAAGGTGAGTGATTTTGGAGGTTACAATTTTGTAACTAATGAGTGGATCTAGATGTTTGAACAAGAAAAAGACAAGACGAAACACATAAGCAGATGAAACTAACCTCCATTACGAACTGCCTTCAATTGTAATACTCCATCGCCTTGTGGTCCTGACACGGGAAATGTGCAAGATACAGAACGCCTCTTGTGAGCAACGGCAAGAGAAGCATTGTACCATGGTCCCTTCTTAATTGGTTCCCCAATAGCATCTATAATTGCCTGATGCTTACTGGCTTTCTCCATGGCCGTGCTGAAATGTTGATAGGCCAACAATAAGGATAAGTTGCATATATATATATATATTACAAACAGAAAGTGGAGAATGAGATGAAAATGGAAAAGGTACCCTACTAGGAAAAAGGACTTGTTATTACTACTAATAGAAAAAAGGAATAAAGTAGATATTTTCATTAGAAACTAGAAATAATACGAAAATAAAAACTATATCTCTTCTTTCAATGAAATAAAATTTTATGCACACCGAAACTATGTTGCCGGGGCTCAAGTACAGGATTACGCACGGAGCTGCATGACAATAACACAAATAATAAAGCTACCAATTTCTCATATTTCCCGGATGCTATGTTATAAATAATACTAGAATAAAACAACATGCAAGTATCTCTCTTCTGAGTCAAGACATAGTATGGATTATGGTATTCAAGGACTTAAACCTTCTGTGCATAGTTACCGAGTTCTAAAAGAACCCAAGGAACCCTCAATTTTGCATATGGACCATTGACACTTCCTGCCACACAACTTCTGCATGACAAGAGGCAAATGAATTTCATCTCTTCTGTGTCCTGAAGAGAATCGAAAGTTAAGCATGTTGGACTCACTAAATCCAATCCTATGTTGTAAGGCATTTCGAAATGAATACCACCATTGTTTCATGCCCAGCCACACGCAAGAATCTTGTCGGCCATTTTTGGAAAAGCAAAGACCTTAGATAATTAGAATTCGATAGCAGTGTCGGATGCAGTGGAACATACCTTGTACAACCATGGTAGATTGCAAGGTCATCAAGAGCACTCAAGGCTACACCACCTGTTACAGTAATCAAGACAAAAGACACTGCTTTACGACCAAACGTCTTGCTCTTTTCCTCATTCACAGAATTTCCAGTGCTGCATAATACAATCAAACAAGTAAACTACTATCAACTTAGAACTTATCTTTTGGAGGAGCCTAAAAACACACCAAAAATAAAAGAATTAATGTGACAACTTAGAAATAACTATCTGCACATTGAATTTCTAATTCTCAGTCTGGGATTTGACACTTATCCTACAAGGCAACTTGGGCAAACTTGAAATTCCTTGATTTTTTTTCAGTTTTGGGTACTAAGTCACTTTCAATATCTCACAAAAAAAAAATCAGATGAGTATGGGAATGGTAAACAGTAATAGTTAAATCAGCCCAAAAAGGACATGCTTAAACTTAAACTCCAAAAAAAGTAAGGAATTGCGAAAAAAACTGAGACGAACAAAAAAGAAAATAGTACCTGAAAATCTTTGAAGATGGAGAACTTTTGAAGAAAGAAGTCAACCTTCTCGCCAACATAAATGGATGTTGGCTAAACCCTTCTATCTTCAATGTTCGTTTCTTTTTTTAATCTCTTTCAATGTGAAGCTATCTGTATGTGAAATTTGAATACGTGTTATAGCTTGGAGTCAGCTGTGATCCTTTAGCTACTCGCTTGGAACCCCATTAAAAAACCTTTGGGCTTCTCGTTTTTTTATGTATTACCAATGGGTTTATTACAATCAACTGAGTAAATGGCCCAATGCTTCTGTTTGAACCACTTGAGAAAAAATATACTTTTGAACGAATTTTCGAGTGTTTAACCCAATTTTATATGTTACTCTATAAATAAATAATATATGAATTAAAAATTAGTTGATTTATAAACATAATGTAATAGATAAATAAGGTCAGGGATTTAAGTCTCATGTTATAAATAGAACAAATTAGATTGAAAATTACTCTCATAATGAACTTTTTATAATACACAATCTAAATGGAACAAATTAAACGTCTTGCTCTTTTCCTCATTCACAGAATTTCCTGTGCTGCATAATACAATCAAACAAGTAAACTATTATCAACTTATAAATTATCTTCTTCTTCTTTTGATAAATAAGATTTTATTATCCAAAGGAACTGCTACAAAAGAACCAATTCAATCAATGGAACAAGATCAAGGGTAAACTATGTACAACAAAATCATATTATACTCCAATTGTTAC
The DNA here is from genome assembly GCF_006381635.1 of Hibiscus syriacus. Taxonomy (NCBI): domain Eukaryota; kingdom Viridiplantae; phylum Streptophyta; class Magnoliopsida; order Malvales; family Malvaceae; genus Hibiscus; species Hibiscus syriacus. The sequence goes on along the minus strand of NW_024062982.1, from coordinate 344,085 downwards.
ATATATCTAAATTAGTGCTATCTAATCTATTAATTTTTCTGTTACTTCAGTGAGTACTAATAATGTGCTTGATTGCAAGAAGGACTTCCTCGGTTCTATAAGCACCTCTGAAAAGCCGATGGTTTCTTTCCTCCCAAATTGTATAGTTGAAAGCGCACCAAGAGAGCTTTAAAATACTGGTAATAATCGATTTACCTTTCCAAGTTGTAGTCGCCCAAATCAACATGTTAGACCAGGATAATTGAGGTTTGTGAATACCATAAAGAAGAAGAAGAGAGCGCCAGATAGAGACTGCCATCTTAAGATCTGCAAAAAGATTATTTCTGGTTTCGTTTGCTTCAGAACATAAGATGCACTGAGCATTAGTAATGATTCCAAATTTCTGCAGCATGTCTTTAGTGGCAAACGGTCCAGAATTATCATCCAAGTGATGATGTTGTGTTTGGGGATGTGCATTGGGTACCATATCAGTTTCTGCTAGGAAACTTTGCTGCTCTTCGATCGAACCTCTTCCCATAAACTTTTAGTACACTTAATTCATGCAGACAAAATAGGATAAGCAAGAGATCGAAGTTTCATGATTCTCTTAAATGTCCAACTAGAATTAGTAGGAATGTCCATGGTCTAGAAGTTTTACTGCTTTATAATGTAATTTTGAATCCATGCAATCCAGAGGGAACCCACCCCAGCCAGGAGGTTTTTGATAAGTATGATCGTGCAGAGTTTGTTCCAGGATTTAATGTCCTTAATCCCTAATCCACCTTCAGACTTTGGTGTGCATATTCGATCCCAACTCACTCTAGCTCCAGTGGTAGGGATGTCAGAACCTTTCCAAAAAAATCTGGAGCAAATTTGTTCAATCTTATATATGATAGATTGAGGTAAAATCAATTGTCTACACCAAAAATTAGCAACAGAGAAGAGAACAGTTTTAACCAATTCAATCCTGCATGCATAACTAAGTTTCAGCCTAGACCATTGGTGAAGTCTAGAATTAATCTTTTCAAGGAGAGGTTGACAGTCTTTGAAAGAAAGTTTCCTGGTAATCAGGGGAATTCCCAAATATCTAACAGGCAGAATGCCATGCTTGAATCCCGAAAAAGAAATAATGTTATCAATATCATGAGCAGAAATTCCAGCAATAAAGATTTCACTCTTTAGGGCATTAAGTTTTAGACCAAAAAGCTCATAAAAAGAGTTGAGGACAACTAAATCAAGGTTTCCTTTGCAGAAAATAAGGAGGTCATCAGCAAAAGTTAAGTGAGTAAGACCAATTTTCTTACACTTTGGGTGAAAGCTGAAAATCCCTTTAGCAACAGCATAGTTGAGCATTTTAGATAGCTTATCTTTTGGTGGAGCCTAAAAAGACTCCAAAAATAAAAGAATTAATGCATATATAAACAACAAACAGTGGTGGGGTATATGTTTTTTAGGGTAGGCATGTGTCCACCCTAGAATTTAAAATTAGTTATTAAATATTCAAATTATATATGTGTCACTCTAAAATTAATTTGTGCCTATGTTAATTTTTTTTGTACCCATCTTGAATTTATTCATGCTCAAAAGATAACTAAAAATACCTATTATAAACATTATTTTTGTTTGGATTTAAAAATTCATTCATAAGCCCGAATCAAAATAAACCAAAAATATATCTAGTTAAAACCCAAATCCAATATGCAACCTAAATTTAATATACAATCCAGATCCAATACTCTTAACCCCAATAGTAACCTTTAACCGATCAACTCAACCCCTCCAAATTCACTTTTCACCCAATACCGGAAAACGCAAAAATCATTACCTATTCCCAAATTTCAACGATTAATCTAGAAAAACTCCAATAATATGATAAGACTATAACATGTAAAAAAAATTGTAACACAATCTAAAAAGCTGCAAAAAATAGTCTACAAACCTTAAAAAATAGAGAAGAATTAACCGAATAAACTAAAATAAATAGAGAAAATCTAAAGGAAAGGTCAAAACTTTTATTGAGATTTTTCAGTGACAGCGAATATCTCCGACCGTGAATTCATACGATGAGCAACTTCACGACGACAAGTGGATAAGATTCTCTGAGATCACATGGATAAACGACAGTAATCAACTTTCCAAAAATCAAAATATTATATTTAAATTAATTAATATATACCAAACATAAATTTATAAATATCAAACATAATATCAATATATATATATATATATATATATATATATATATATTAAGTCAAAGAAATTTTTTTATGCATACTAAATCAAAGAATTACAAATTACAAATACAAAATCAACATATAATCAAATCACTAAATTAAATCTATATTTCATAACATTAATTAATAAATACATTTCAAAAATTAAAATAATATATTTGAATCAATTAAAGGATTAAAATCTATAAATACTTTTGAATAATTAATAAAAATATTAATATTACAAATTGCAACTTATTTCTTAGCGATCTATGGCATTCTTAGAGCAACCGTATTTCTTATATATATATTCATAATATTTCAGCTTTTAACTTATTTTCTTATCGTGAGAATGTCTAAGGTCCCATCAGCTTAAACTCTGGTAACCTTTTAGATAAAACATAAAATGTTAATAGTATATGTAACATTTACCTATTATAACTTATTTTCTTACATTGTATAACATTTTAGTGCAACATGTTATATTATTTCGATTGATAATTTTTTGGGTTTTGATTTATAATATTTTGTGCTCCGCTTTTAACATATTACTTTTTTACTGGTCACATCGTTCATCAACCTTATTTTAGGCGTCTCACAGCAGAACTTCTTGTTATAGGCAACTTGTTTTGTACGAGGCATATACAGTCAGTCCTAAATATATTACAGGGTCGACATTGTTGCCTCATCCAACTGGGGAAATAAGAGAAGAAAAATTCAATCTAAGATAAAGGGACTACATCATGATATATTGTCAAGTCATATCGAATATCTAACAAATACGAAAAATGAAAGCTTTATCGGCGTGCGGTTGTAGACAACGATAGAAAAGAATTAATAGTAATTTGTAAAAATTAACTAATTTTTTATTAAAATAAAAGAATCTCTCTTTTAACCATTAAAAAGACAAATGTTGAAAAACCACTATATAAATATATAATTATCATTTACGAGATATATCCTGAAAATATTCTAAAATAATATATATCTAAAAATATTCGTAAAATAATTTAGATATTTGTAATATTTTATATTACATCTAGAATTATCTATAAAATATTTTCAACGTTTATAAGATTAATAGTTAAAATATTGACATGTATCAATAATCCAATGAACACTAAAATTTATAAATATGAGATGAGATTTATCATTGTTACTAGAGTAGTGAAGATTATAAAAAGTATGTTAGAGTAAGAGAACTTATAGGTAGAGAATAAAAAAATAATGAGGTAAGTGTATTATATTGCAATTGTATTATGTATTAATAAAAATATTACGTTCTCTTGTAATTATAAGTTTCTCAATTAAACCTTATTTTGTTTTCAATTAAAAAAACATTAATTTATTTTAAGTTATTAGTTCACTTGTGTTAATTTTAATATATGATCAGTTCTACCAGTGATTGATCCATTAAGGATCTAGGGTGAGCACGTGTACACTTTTAAATTCAAATTTTCTTCGGATAATTACATATTTTAATAGTTTTGTCCATCCTGAAATTTTAGTTGTGTCTACATTTTATTAAAATTTTATATGATTAATATATATGTGTACTCACCCTAAAAAATATTTTTGAATCTGTCACAAAAAAAATACTATTAATTACAACAAACTCAACTATTAATTACAAATTACTAATGTGCCAACTTAGAAGGAACATTGAATTTCTAATTCTCCGTCTGGGATTTGACACTGATCCTAAAAGTCAACTTGGCAAACTTGAAATCCCTTGATTTTTTTTCAGTTTTGGGTACTAACCCACTTTTAATATCTCGCAAAAAAAAATCAGTTGAGTATGAGACTGGTAAACAGTAATACTTAAATCAACCCAAAAAAAACATGCTTAAACTTGAACTCTAAAAAAAAGAAAGAATGGCAAAAGAACTGAGATGAACAAAAAAACAAATAGTACCTAAAAATATTTGAAGATGGAGAACTTTTGAAGAAAGAAGTCAACCTTCTCGCCAACATATCTTTCGTCCTTACGTCACAAATGGATGTTCCCTAAACCCTTCTAACTTCAAAGTTCGTTTCTTTTCAATTTCTTTCAATGTGAAGCTATCTATGTGTGTGAAATTTGCAATAGCTTGGAGTCAGTTGTGATCCTTTATCTCGACTCGCTTGGAACCCCATGAAAAAAGCTTCGGGTTTCTCATTTTTTTCATGTATTCCCAATGGGTTGATTACAACGATCTGAGTCGATGGTCCAATGCTTACTTTCAAACGACTTAGGGACAAAATATTTTTGAACTAATTTCCAAGTGTTTAACCCAATTTTATGTCATTTAATATTTAAAAAAATAATATATGAAATAAAAATTAGTTGATTTATTAAGATAATGTACTAGATAAATAAGGTCAGGAATTTAATTCTCATCGTTGTAAATAGAATAAATTAGATTGAAAACTATTCTTATAATAAATTGTTTACAGGACACAATCTAAATTAATCAATCAATAGATTAAATATTGGTAGAATTATATAATACATAAAGTATGTAAAATTTAGTTGAACAATCTTAAAACTAGTAATAATATAACTTGGGTTTGATGCTTTCTTGACAAAATGCAGCACTTTAAACATGCATATCAACCGTGGTAATTACATCACAATATCATATGTTACATGGAACGCCACAAGCTTGGGTTTTGGTTTTATTTGGCTTAGGTTTGATATCAACCGGGCAAAACCACTGAATTTTCAAAGCAAGGTAATTAGCTGGGAATCTCAAGACCGGCATATGTCCCAGTAGCTCTATTTGTATTTGATCTAGATTCAAAGGATTTTGACTTGATCTGATTTAATTAGGTCGTTTCTTTTAAAATTAATATTTGAATTAGGTCGGGTTAGAACAAAATCGTCTCGAATATTTTCAGAGCTTTGAGCTAAAACTTAAATATAGGTCATATAGAATGAAAATAGATTCTATTATTTTAAATAATTAATTTAATATTATATTAATAAATCATAAAAAAATAATTGAACTATGAGCCCTCGCTATAAAAGGTAAAAAGTAGGGATAATTTTATAAAACTAAAAAAATTAGGAGCCCTTAGTTATAAACTTTGATCGAAAACTCAAAATAGGGCCTATAAAACAAAAATATATTCTACTATTTTGAAAAATTAATTTAATTTTAGATTAATAAATCATAGAAAAATGATTAAATTGTGTGATCTTAGTTATAAAAGCAAAAAACTATGGATTTTTTTATAAAATAAAAAAATTAGGAATTCTTAACTATAAACCTTGAGCAAAACTGAAAAATAAAACCTATAGAACGGAGATATATTACACTATTTTGAATAATTAATCTAATATTATATTAATAAAGCATAAAAATGACTAAATTATGATTTTTAATTATAAAAGTAAAAGATGAGGACTATTTTATAAAAATTAAAATTTTAGGGGCCCTGAGTAATTGCTCAGGTTGCACACCCTAAAGCCGGCTCTGGGTTAAAAAAAATTTAGAGTAGCGTTGGATGAAGTCATATCGAATTGAAAAAGTAATTCTACCTGACCATTCCTAAATAACACTATAATTATTCTTTATATATTTAAAAATAATTAAAATTATACTCTCTTTATATTATATTTTTTCAATTAAATAATATAAATGTATATATAGATCAAATCAAATCGTATGTAAATTTTAAATTTTAAAATTCAGATCGAGCTTTAGATCAAACGAAATCTTTCTAAACTTAAATCAGGGGAATGCGAATAAAAAGATTTAATTATTAAAATAAATTTAAATATATCAAAATCCTAACTTCATCTGACCCATGTCATAATTATGTGAGGAGGACAACTTGGTGTTTTTGTAACGCCCCGAATCCCGGTCTAGAAGTATTAGGCTAACCCGAGATGGGCCTTGGTTTAATTCCTTAGCTTGTAGGAAGTTTTGACCCAAATTATAGAGGATGTAGGCTTGAGATAAGCCCAATAGAGATTAAAACGGGTGTTTCTAATCTGCAGTCAGTGTTGGAGGGACTAAGGAAACAATTATACCTTTGTTAAAAAAAAGTTGAAATCATTTAATTGAAGTTGATTTCACGTCTGTTTCCCTTCCTTATTTTCTCAACTCTCATTTGTCATTTTCTTCTTCCAAAGCTTCATCTTCATTCTTAGAAAACTTGAGAAAAGGTGGAAGCTTTAGTTTATCTCTAGTTTATCCTTTTAAACCAAGGTAAGAACCACATTCTACTCTTCCCAAGCATCATTTCAAGCCGACTCTTGTAAGGTTTGGTGATGGATGCCAAAAATCGGTTTTAAAGGGATTTAAGGAATTCAAAGAATCCATCTCATTTTCAGTGTTTCCTAACTATAGAAAGTGTTTTTAAACCCTTCTTAGCCTTCACTTTCAACTAGTAATCTTTGTTTTGAATCTTGTTTAATGAGGGAGGTTGGAGAAAGCTCCAAAGCTAAAGGGAAAGAGAAACCCACCCTTGGTTGAGCATTGGGTATTTTCAGCAGTTTAGCATCAAATGTAACTCACTATTGACTCAACTATACCATATGTAAGTCATTTAGATGAAATGTAGTAGGTTGCATAAGCTTGAAGCATCCCCATGGTAAATTTCATGTTTTAGAGTTATAAACATGTTTAAAGCCCTATTTATGCTCCTTTGTATCTTAATAAAACATTAATAATGTTTGGGGACCTCACTAAGGTTTTTTGGATAGTATAATAGGAGTTTTTGCACCTATTTTATGATATCTACAGGATAGGTTTTGATATTAGAGGGATAGTATCGAAACTTCGTGAGTTTTTGGGCAATAGTATCGATACTTTGGGCCATAGTTTTAAAACTCCCAGAAAGTTTCGAAACTAGGCAGAACATAATGTTTAAAACTATCAGTACTTATATAAAGTATCGAAACTTTTTAGGAGTATGGATATTCTTGGGTTAGTATCGATATTTTCAGTTTTTTTGGACAAAAAGACCAGTTTTAAGGGAATTGGACTCGAAGTACTCCAACCCTTCAGTATATCCTCAAATAAGACTTCAAGCGAGAACAATAATTAATATAATAACAGTAGAAACAGAAATAGCTAGGTTTAGATAAAACTAGCATTGTTTGAATACTCCAAAAAACAATCAGGACACCCGAGTCTCTTTTAGCAGAAATACGACAGTCGGTAGATCCAAGTCAATGCCATGACACTATAGCAGTCGACTGGGATCAGATGCCCCAAGAATCGATGGACTAAGTCAGTGGGTGTACATTCTGATGCAGAATTTTGGATCTCACCAAGGAGTACCCGATGGTGCTTCGGTAGTGCTAGAGGGGTGCGTGAGCTCCTAGATACAAAATCCCTCAGTCGCACCATGATGCCAGCCACAGATTAGCAGTCCAATAGTTGTATACTCAGACATGTGCCACTTTTCATTTCATGTAGTGAATGCATATATTATAGTACAATTTTTTGTGAGGCACTGAGCTCGTAAGCTCGATGTTCGAAATGTGTTTTCATACGTAGGTTCTTAGGGGCAGATTGTGGGGAGCTATCGTCATCGGATATTCCAGTGTAACATAGCAGATTTCCAGAGACCTCTCAGAGTACGTCTTGAGTCATCTTTAGAGGGCATGTACTGCTATAGACCTTGTTATATATTTAGTCATAACTCCAATATTTTGTATTATTTTGCGGATATATTTTGGGAGCTCCCTATTATTTGTAAACCCATTTTATTTCTATGTTTTTATATTACATTATGGATGTCTAAATTTTAGATATTTACAAACAGTATTAAAAGAAATTTTTGGGTCACTTTTTGGTAGTCCCATGTAACATTATATCTAGGGATCTTCAAGTCTAATTGGACTAGGGTGTTATATTTGGTGGTATCAAAGCGTCCATGTTTAGTCATTTCTAGGATCTGTGGGTTAGAGTCTATAAGTGTCTATATACGTACATGCCTCTAGAGAGACCAAAGTACTTAAATGATTGTAGTGACGATAATAAATACCTTCATTTTCTAATTTCATATAGACCATATGGAAGACGACCCAAATTATAGTTAGGATGGAAGAGATGAGTATCATGCCTCACCACCACCCAATATTAGTGAGGGATTTATTTCTAATACCTATGAACGCCAGTATCCAACAGATGTATGGATTGAGGAGGCTATCTTCTTCAGGGACCTTACCTCCATACTTAGGTAGATAGCTAGGTCTCTCCCTAGTTCTTCAGCTGTACCACATCCCCCACTAATACCCCCAGCTCAGTGAGTGCCCATTCCCAAGAGTCCCCAGTAGAGCGACTCTGTCGATATAAGACCACCGAGTTCTTCAGTTCTGGTGATGATGATCCTATTGCGGCGGATTAGTGGCTCAGAGAGATGCTTTGTACCCTCAGACAATTGCATCTCTCCCTAGTGGGTAATTTAGAGTGTGTCATATTTCTGTTTAAATGTGATGCGATAGAGTGGTGAGAGACTGTAAAGTTGGCGATGGAGCCAGAGATGTCTACTTGGGACTAGTTCTTCACCCAATTCAAAGAGAATTACATTGGACAGATCCATACCAAGACCTAATGGAGCAGTTCCTACACTTGACTTAGGGGGACTGCTTAGTGGTGGAGTATGAGCGAGAGTTTCTCTGGCTTAGTAAATATGTCGCAGAACTGATCCCGACTGAGGAGTATCGCTAATATCAGTTCAGATAGGGCCTTCGGGGTGACATTTTGACCCATCTTGCAACAAATCCTCCTAAATTCTTTGCTCAACTATCCCACCATGCGAAAACAGTTGAGAGGGCACTAGATAGCAAGACTAGGTAGTCCAGTGAAGCTATAGGACAGGTCAGGAGAGTCGCTGAGTCAGCAAGGCCTTCTCAGACTTCAACCAAGAGAGTTAGAGACAGTCAGGGTTCTTTAAGGCCCCCAACAATGCAATCCTGAAAGATCAGGCAGAGTTCAGGTCGTGGAGTCAGGTCTGACTCGAGGTGGATGCCATTAAACTTAGTGTTTGAGAGTGTTGCTAATGATCCGACTGAATGGTTCACCTTTACCTCATGTTTTAGGTGCAGAAAAAGGTACACAGGGACATGTAGGATGGGGTATGGAGGTTGTTATAGTTGTTGCTGCATGGGCTATTTCACCAGAGACTGCCTAGGAGCTTAGGGCACAACATTAGTGGCGACTCAACAATTAGAACCATCAGTACAGAGATGACGAGGGCCAGCTAGAGGTGGCGATACGTCTGGGCAGCAGAGTCATGGGATGGCTAGATCTAAGACTGGGGTCGAGTCGAGAGTGGCCTTCGGGCAGTATGTAGTGCGATCCATAGAGGATTACGATGCGACAAATGTCATATCAGGTACCTTAACGATATTTTCTTTACCATTTACCACATTGATAAACCTCGATTTCACATATTTTTACATCTGCTCCAACTTAATTCAAGAAATATAAATCCCTGTAGAGAACCTAGATATAGGTGTTCAAGTCTCTACCCCACTAGGTTTAGAAGTCTTGGTGGAAAAATTTTTCAAACAATGCCAAGTGAGGATTCAGGATCAGACCTTTCCAACAGACTTTATGGAGTTACCCTTCATGGAGTTTGACTTGATCTTAGGGATGGATTGGTTAACCGAGCACGATTTCAGTTTAAGGTGCAAATCCAGACAACTTAAGCTCAGAGCCATTGATGAAACCAAGATGGTGATTATTAGTGAAAGATCCCGTAAGACGAGGATTATTTCAATTTTGAAAGCCTAAATGATGATCGACCATGGGTGTGAAGCCTTCTTAGCTCACGTGGTCGACACCTGAATTTCAGTACCTACACTCGGGGATATCCAAACAGTGCGAGACTTTCTCGATATGTTCCCAAAGGAATTGTTGGGTTTGCCACCCGAGCGTAAATTATTGTTCGACATTGAACTAATGCCAGTTCAGCACTGAAGTCCATTACTCCCTATCGTGTAGCACGGACTGAACTCAAGGAGTTAAAAGCTCATATTCAGGAGTTACTATAGAAGGGTTTCATCTGGCAATGTATCTCTTCTTAGGGAGTGCTTATCTTATTCGTTAAGAAGAAAGATGGGTCGAAGAGGTTGTGCATCGAATACAGGCAGTTAAATAAGTTGACCATCAAGAACTGTTACCCATTCCCCAGGATAGACGAGCTCTTCGACCAGCTCAGAGGGGCATGTGTCTTCTCAAATACTGATCTACGATCAGGATAGTATCAGTTGAAATTCAAGGACAAGGATGTGGCGAAGACGACTTTTAGAACAAGGTACAGTTATTATGAATTCTTAGTAATGTCGTTTGGGCTTACCAACGCCCCAACGACATTCATAGACCTAATGAATCACGTCTTCCACCCATTCTTGGACCATTTTGTGGTGGTGACTATAGTCTATATCCTAGTGTACTCCCAATTGGAGGGAGAACATGAATAGTATCGGCGTATTGTTCTCCGGACCCTTAAAGACAGACAGTTGTATACCAAATTTGGGAAGTGTTAGTTTTGGCTATTGAAGGTGGCATTCTTAGGTTATGTCGTTTTAGCTGACGACATCAGAGTCAACCTTAAAAAAATTTGGGCTATAGTTGAGTGGGATCCCCCTAAGAATGTTTTAGATGCACGTAGCTTCCTTGGGTTAGTCGGGTACTATCGTCGACTTGTTTAGGGTTTCTCGATTATAGCAACCTCATTAACCAAATTGCTTTAGAATGAAGTTCCCTTTGTGTGGGATGAAAGCCAACAGGAGAGCTTCGAGCAGTTAAAGGTCATTTTGACCCAAGCCCTAGTGTTGACCCAACCAGAGTCGGGTAGAGACTTTACAGTTTTCAGCAATGCTTCTTTGAATAGGCTTGGATGCATCTTGATGCAAGAAGGTAAAGTTTTAGCTTATATGTCCCATCAATTTAAGTCTCATGAGCATAATTACCCTAATCATGACCTTGATCTAGTAGTAATAGTGTTCGTTTTGAAGATTTGGCGACACCATCTTTTTATTGAGAAGTATTATATCTTCACCGATCACAAGAGTCTCGAGTATCTTCTCACTCAGAAGGAGTTTAAACTTAGACAGTGCATATGGTTTGAGTTGCTTAAGGACTACGTCTATGTGGTAGATTATCATATGGGAAAGGTGAATGTAGTAGCAAACGCATTGAGCAGAAAATCAATGACTGAGTTATGAGCCCTCCTAGCACGTTTGAGTTTATCCAGTGATGATGGTTTGCTAGTCGAATTACGATTCGAGCTAGAGTTGATAGGTGAATTCAAAAGGAGGCTACAACGTTTAGATGACCGGTTGAGAAGTTAGATCGATCAGGTTCGCCAGGGAAAGACCTCAGGTTTTGAGCTTCGAAATAGAGATGTGTTATACTTTAGGGGTCAGTTATGCGTACCCACAGCTGCTTGGTTACGTATTAAGGTTCTCCATGAAGCACATTGCAGACCACTCTCCGTACATCTAGGCAGTAACAAGATGTACCAGGAGCTTCGTAGATTGTTCTATTAGTCAGGCATGAAAAAGGAAGTATCAGAGTTTGTCTCTAGATGTCTAGTGTGTCAGTAGGTTAAAGTGGAACACCAGGTTCCCTCAGGCTTACTTAATCCCATTCAGATACTTCAGTGGAAATGAGACAGGGTGACCATGGACTTTGTGACTGGGTTACCAATGACTAGACAGAGACATGACATAGTTTGGGTCATAGTAGATCGCCTAACCAAATCATCTCACTTCCTCCCAATTAGGATGAACTATATCTTAGATAGGCTAGCTCAGTTGTATATCCGTAAGATAATGAGGTTGTACGGTGTACTGACTTCCATTATTTCATATAGGGATCCTCGTTTCACTTATCACTTATGGAAAACTCTTAATGGGTATTTAGGCACCTGATTACACTTCAGTACAACTTTCCATGCTCAGACATATGGCCAGTTTGAATGAGTTATCCAGATTCTCGAGGACATGCTCAGGTGTACTATCATCGATTTAGAGGGTAGTTAGGAGGACCACTTGTCGTTAATGGAGTTTTCCTACAACAATAATTTCTACTCGAGCATTCAGATGGCTCCATATGAGGCCTTGTATGGGCAGAAGTGTAGGACTCTACTCTGTTGGAATGAACTCAGTGAGGGTAAGATTGTAGGTCGAGACTTAATTAGAGAGACCAAGGATAAGGTTTGATTGATTCAGAATTGACTTAAGGAAGCTTCATATAGACATAGGTCTTACGTAGATTTAAAGCGTAAGAATATCAAGTTCGTAGTTGGGGATAAGGTATTTCCCAAGGTTTCCCCTTGGAAGAAGGTGCTCCACTTCGGGCACAAGGGAAAGTTGACTCATTGTTTCATAGGACCTTACGAGGTGCTTGAGAGAATTAGATCAGTGACTAATAAACTAGTTTTACCATCAGAGTTGGAGCGCATTCAAAATGTGTTCCATATATCTATGCTCAGAAGATACCGTTCCAATCCTTTATAAGTCATACCTTTAGAACATATCGAGGTCAACTCATATATGACCTATTCAGAGGAACCAGTCAGAGGAACCAGTCAGAATCTTAGCTAGATGTCAAACTCCTATATGTTTGATAGAGTTGCATGATAGGACAACTTTGGGTCCATACTTGGTTCGAGAGTCTAAAGTTACTGTCAGACTGATCCGTGATCGCTTAAGAGAGGCATTTGATAGGCATAAATCATACGCAGATAAGCGACGGAAGGATATCGAGTTTGAGGTTAGGGATCAGGTTTTTCTCAAGTTATCTCCATGGAAGAAAGTATTGAAATTTGGATGTAAGGGTAAACTGAGTCCGAGATTTATTGGGCCATATCGTATTCTAAAAAAAGTCGGACCTGTTGCTTATCAGCTTGAGTTGCCTCCCCATCTCAGTCGTATTCATAATATTTTTCATGTGTTTATGTTAAGGTGATACCGTCCAGATCCAGATCACATCATTCAGGTTCATGAGGTAGAGCTGAGACTTGATTTGTCATACGAGGAGGAGCATGTTCAGATTTTAGAAAGGGATGAGCGTGCTCTTCGGAATAGGTATATTCCAATGGTTAAAGTTCAGTGGAGTAACTGTGGCCCCTCAAAAGCTACTTAGGAGATATTGGAGTCAATGGAGGCTTAATTTCCTCATCTATTTTCATAAGGTAAATTTTGAGGATGAAATTTCTTGTAGATGGGGAGAATTGTAACAACCTGGAAAAGTAGAATTTTTTTATAATTGTGTAAATTGGCAAAATTTGAGGATTAAATTAAAAGTTTTCAAAACTTGTAGGCCATTTTAGAATTGAATGAAATTCAGGGACCAAACCCTGAATATACCATTAGAGTGTCGGTAGAATTTTGGTTATATATGTGTGCAATTGGTTTCTGCAAAATAGAAACTAATTGATCAAATTACCTCCTCCAACGCCCAACTTCCAAACCCGATCCTGATGTCGTCCGGCCACCGATCGACTATTTGAAACCACCATTGCGTTCGTCATCAATCGATGAACAATCCCTGTAAAACAATTAAATTGAAACGCTGTCAAACGCCATGAATTTCGATTCAAAGTCTCGACGTTTTTTTAGCCCCACCGTCGAAGAAAATGTTCAATTAATCTTCGATCGTTGCTCCGTTTTTGACACCTCCCGCACCATCGAGTTCCTTGTGTCATTCTGAGTTCACCCGTATACGTGGCGTCTCCATGGTAGCTGGCGCATGAGGGAGGTGAAGCGGTTAAAGTTTCAGGCTTGTTGAAATCAAGCTCTCTGCCGTTCAAAATTGTTAATCGAGCTTTGTAAGTGCCTCAAAATCGCATAAAATAATTTTAGGAAATTTTTTTGTAATTTTTCCAGCACCAGAGGAGGTCTCATGCTTCGCCCTTACGCGTGGGGGAGCTTTGAAATAGGTTATAAGTAGTTTGACCAGTCCGAATCGGTTCGACACGTTTACCCGACCCGACCCGTTGACCGATGACATTGACCAAAAAGTCATTTTTTTCGAAAAGTCATAATTTAGGTTTTTCGACATCCTGAGTACGAATCCGAAGTCCGTTTTTAGAAATTCGAATCTGAAAGCCTCGAAATCGTCAATCAAAACCGTTGACTTTGACTTTAACCAAAAAGTCAATTTTTGAAAAGTCATATTTTATGTTTTTCGACGTCCTGAATCTGATTCCGAAGTACGTTTTGCCAAATTCTAACCCGAAATCCCAAAATCCCAAAATCGAGCTCGTTAACCCAAAAATGCTTAGTATTTTTAGCATTTTTGATTATTTATTTGAGATATGGTTATGGAATTAATCCAATAAGATATTTTATGAAGGTACTTGTGTTTCACCTAAGTGAGAATCAGTTAGGCCCGATATTGTTCGTTCGTCAAATCCGCCCAAACCGCGTACTACGAGAATTACCTGTAGGTTTTCATAAATTATTTAAATAAAGGTTAAGATTATTCATATTAAGATTTTAATATGAATTTTTCCGATTCGTAGGATCTAGAGCTGTAGCAGAGCGTGATCGACAGACTCAATAGTAGGCTTCCCTATCCGATTACTCAGTCTGTTACAGGTGTGTTTCCTGACGGTGTTATCTAATTATTTTTAAATTATCTATATGAATTGTTTTATATTTCTGAGGATACTAAATATTTTTATTAGAAAATATTCGATGTTGTGAATAATGTTTATTTAATGTCTGATTTACCATATATTTCTGATATGGTTTATAGTTACGGTATTTTTGTACCTGATTTCTAAATATGGAACATTTTCATATTTTAATGGATTAATTACCGTTTTTACTCCAATACATACATGTTATTATTGTCACTGGGGGTATGATTGAAGGAAGTATTTCAGGTTCCTTTGCTGTGTGCAAGGGTAAGCCTTACAGTTTCCCAGGTTCCTTTGTTGTGTGCAAGGGTAAGCCTTATAGTTTCCAAGGTTCCTTTGCTATGTGCAATGGTAAGCCTTATAGTTTCCCATGTTCTTTTACTGTGTGCAAGGGTAAGCCTTACAGTTTTCCTAGGCTCCTCTGCTTTGTGCACAGGTTAACACTTACCGGTGTACAGGTGGGTGTACGGTTCGGGTGAACCTACACATTCTGGTGATTGGATGGGGTAGTGTTCATGTTTTTAAAACATGTTTGATAAATTGATTGTTTTCTTATGAATTACTTTGATCTATATGTTTTTATACACCACAAGAGCACACTGAGCTTTTTAGTTTATTCTGTAAATTTTACCATTTTCAGATAACAGCATACCGTAATCTAGCAGATTTGGCATCAGGGGAGATCAACTACCTTTACTTTTGTATGACCGTATATATCTATATGTTTTTCAGTTGTATTTGGTGACATGTATTTTGCTATCATTTTTGGATATATCTGTATTACCGATATTTTGTTCTGTAAATGTTTTATACGGTTTTTCTGTGGTATTTTGATATGTATGTGTTTTATATGGTTTTCTAAAATATGTATTCATATATGTTTATTGTATAAATATTTATTATGGATAAATTTCATATGTTAATGAAACATGGATTTCAATATTGTTTTAAAATAAAAAGAACTTCTGAATGTGATACGTAATCACCTAGAAATAAGCATAACCTCCAGGCCGGGTCTAGGTGGTTACATATTTTATGCTCTATGCAGGATGAGTTTTGATACTAAAGGGATTGTATCAAAACTTGTTCTTCTTCTCGGGAAAACTCGTGAGTTTTTGGACAAGAGTATCGATACTCTCAAAAGAGTATTGATACTTTGGGTCATTGTTTCGAAACTCCCATAAAAATTTAAAACCAGGCAGAACATAATGTTTAAAAGTATCTACACTTAAATAAATTTCAAAACTTTTCAAGAGTATCGATACTCTTGGGTTAGTATCGATACTTTTCAGTCTATTTTGGACAAAAATCCAGTTTTTAAGGGAATTAGACTCAAGGTATCCCAACCCTTTAGTATATCCTCCAATAAGACTTCAAGCGAGAACAATAATTAATATAAGGATAGAAGAAACAAAAATAGCTAGGTTTAAATAAAACTATCCTTGTTTGAAAGCTCGAGAAAATAATCAGGACACTCGAGCCCCTTTTAGAAGAAATACGATAGTCAGTGGATCCAAGTCAGTGCCACGACACTATAGTAGTCGACTGGGCGCAGATGCCCCAAGACTCGATGAAGTAAGTCGGTGGGTGTATATTCCGATAAAAAATTCTGGATCTCACCCATGAGTACCCGATGGTGCTTCGGTAGTGCTAGAGGGGTGCGTGAGCTCCGAGATACAAAATCCCTTAGTCGTATCATGATGTCAGCCACAGATTAGCAGTCCAGTAGTTGTACACTCATACCTATGATATTTTCATTTCATGTAGTGAATGCATATAGTATAGTACAGTTTTTAGTGAGACATTGAGCTCGAAAGCTCAATGTTTGGAATGTGTTTCCGTACGCAAGTTCTTAGGGGAAAATTGTTGGGAGTTATCGTCATCAGATATTCTAGTGCAACAGAGCAGATTTTCAGAGACCTCTCAGAGTATGTCTTGAGTCATCTTTAGAGGGCATGTACTGTTATAGACCTTGTTATGTATTCAGTCATAACTCTTTTGAAACTCATTATTTTGTATTTTTTGCGGGTTTATTTTGGGAGCTCCCCATTAATTATAAACTCAATTTATTTCTATGTTTTTATATTACATTATGGATGTCTAAATTTTAGAGATTTACAAGCAGTGTTAAAATAAAAACAAATTGTCACTATTTCGGTAGTCCCATGTAACATTGTAATCTAGGGATCTTCAGGTCTAATTGGAGTAGGGTGTTAAAGTTTTCCTCCCCATGAAGATCAAATCAAAGCTATGCCTACCACACAAATTATTATAAATTTTATTGGGAAATATAATTCTAAACATCCTAGAAAATTATATTTCTTTTGAACCAAACATAGAAAATTATAATTAACCAAATAGGAATATGCATGTTCATTTCTTATTTGTTTTCTTTCCTATAAAAAGTTCCAATAATAACACTAACTTTGATTCTCAACATTTTGCATTTCTTCAATCAACTGTTTATTAAAACATTGTTTTCTTTCTCAAAACTAGAATAGGGGTATGCTGCTAAGAAGTTCTTCAACTCCGGTTCTTGGATCACTCATATCTTACATAGCTGCTGATAGTCCTAACAACAACAATCACCACCATGAAACCATAACCCCCTTAAGGTGCTACCCATCAAGCTTATTTCATGGCAACAGACTCTCATTTCATCCATCTCCAGGCTCAGTCCACCTTTCTACACTAGTTTCTTGTGGTTCCTCTCCTATATCCCCTTCTATCATCGACCAAAGTTCGGATTTCGAAATCAAAGGTTTTCGTCGGGCGTAATCTGATGGGAACTTGGAAGGACTGGCCTATTCTGCTTGTAATGGTAATGATGAATTTTACAATCAGAACCAACACAAGAAGTTGTCTGCAAGAAACAAGTGCTTGGTGTTGCAAACCATACCATCCTTTTCATTTTATAATTCAGGCTCGAGGCGTGAGGAAGAAGACGAGAATGATTCCGAAGGAGAAGAAGAAGAGGTAATGGCTGGAGTAAATGGTAGTAGTTATGGATTCAACTCAATCAGCTTGGAGAAACCGTCATTGAATGAGCAGGTTACAGTCAGTGATGAAAAAGGGTTAGTGGGTGTAGAAATGTTTCTTTCTATAGGACTTGAGGCATCCATGGATGATGGTGACAGGAGGGGTGGCGATTGGGGAGGCAGTGGAGGTGATTTTAACTCAGCATACTCTAATGGAGATGGTGAAATCGAGGAGTATTACAAGAGAATGGTGAAGGAAAATCCAAGGAACCCTATATTTTTGGGGAATTATGCTCAGTTTTTATATCAGGTGTGTTTTCGATTACTAGTTTACACTTAATTCACCTTTCCATTTTCTTTCTTCTGATATGGTAATCACTGAGAGCATTTTTTAACAGTCAAAAAGAGTATTACAGTCGAGCCATTCTAGCGGATCTGAAAGATGGTGAAACCCTATCGCAATATGCCAAGTTAGTATGGGAGCTACACCGTGATGAAGAAAGAGCTTCAAGCTACTTCGAATGAGCAGTTCAAGCCTCTCCTCAAGATTGGTAACCGTAATTTTCTTTCACTCTTCACCATTGTTTCCCTAATATGTATATTGTAATCTACATTATTGGAGTATGTAGAATGCTAGTATGTGCATTGAGTGAGCTTTACTCTGTGTGTGTGAGTTGTTATGGTTATTAAGAATAGTGACGTATGAAGTTTGTTATGGATGTTATTACAGGTAGTTGTGAGATTGAGTAAGCTTGAAGTCATGACTACTATATAAGCTAGTTGTGTTGTAGTTACAGAGATGGAATAATAATAAAACCAGCTGATATTCATTTCTTCTTATTCAACTTCTCAACATGGTACCTTTCGCCAAGGTTCTGGGCATTTTGTTTTCACGCTTCTAGATTTTCTTTCTTTCTGTTTCTTCACTCATGGAGTCGAGCATTGTAGTTGAACGAGTTGAATCGAAGAGACCTAAAGCCAACGAAGAAGCCAAGATCGAGGAGACTATCATCTCCGGCGATGACTTCAACTTAGAGAATGACAAGAAACAGATTATCGTTGATGTAGTTGTCACCGCCAATCACCATGCCGAGGTTGCTCTCACCATTTCTCCAACAGTAACTGTCGAGTCAGTCCAAGAGACCAAGAGCATGAAGAACGATAAGAAAAAGAAACAGAAGAAAGAGGTGCAAGTCTCCATCACCAAGAAGTCATTCATCTTCTATTTGAATGCCAAGAGGTACATCAATACGTTCAACGAGGTTGAACTTTGAGGCTTAGGAATGGCTATTCCTACTATTGTTACCATAGTTGAGATCCTGAAGCGAAATAGATTTGCAATCCAGAAATGAATAATGACATCGATTGTGCTCAACACCCATTAGGATCGAAAGGGTCGTCAGTTCGAGAAAGCTAAGATTGAGATAGTGTTGGGAAAAACTGAGAAATTTGAGGTCATCTGGAGTGCGTGTGTTGTAATTCTTTGCAAACCGGTCGACAACGATAGTAATGAGCCTCCATTATAAACTTCAATCGCTCAAGAAAGGTAGTGATACAATATGGGTTTACCTTACTCGAATTAAAGAGGTGTGCAATGTTCTTGCCTCCTGTGGAAATCTGATTTCGTCGATGGAGCATGTGGTCAGTATTTTAAAGGGGTTGTCGTGTGAATATCAACCATTTTTTTTGTTATAATTGCCATGAGGGAATCACTTTCCCTGAAAAGCTTATGTACTGTTGTCTAAACTTAACTTGTTGGGTTTGATACTCAAGTTGAAACACTTTCGATGAGTTTCAATCTTGCTCAAGGAAAAGCGGTTGATCCTAATCACAATTCGTATGTTCATGCTTCCAATCTATTCGACCAAATGTTTCAATGATGTTGCTGGTGTCTGGTTTGTTTCACATTTTTATAGAATATAATTTTTTAGAATTTTTTTTTAATGTTCATTCACATCAAAAGTTTGCATCGGTTCAAGTCGAACGAAAAGAAGCATCGCACTTCCGATTCAAGTCGAACGGAAGGAGGCATCGTACTTTCGATTCAAGTCGAACGGAAGGAAGCATCGCACTTCAAATTCAAGTCGAACGGAATGAGTTATCGTACTTTCAATTCAACTAGAATGGATGGTTTACTAAATCGTTGTCCAAATCTTCGTTTGAGCAATTTCGACCTAAAGTGCATGTTTTCTCATTTGCTCAAGGAGAATGAAAAGAGTAGTGAGAATATTGGAGTATGTAGAATGCTAATGTGTGCATTGACTGAGCTTTACTGTGTGTGTGTGAGTTGTTATGGTTGTTAAGAATAGTGACGTATGAAGTTTGTTATGGATGTTGTTACAGGTAGTTGTGAGATTGAGAAAGCTTGAAGTCATGACTACTATATAAGCTAGTTGTGTTGTAGTTACAGAGATGGAATAATAATAAAACCAGATGTTATTCATTTCTTCTTATTCAACTTCTCAACTTACATTCTAAAAAAAACATTGATTTTTCTGTTGTTACAGCCATGTTCAAGCAGCTTATGCTAGTTTTCTCTAGGAAATAGATGAAGATGGAGATGAATGTATGGTGCCTAGCGATATCGATAGCATTCCCGAAGCCTTGGCAAGCACTTAAATAGCCAGCGAATGAAAATTTCCTGTAAAAGTGTACACATTCGACTTATGCATTCAGTAGATATTTGATAATAATTATGAAGTTACAATTCTTCAAGTATATGAATCTTAGAAAAACTCTTGATATATGTTATTATATATATACATATACATAGAAAATGTATATACATATGAAAGACCAGCCTATAAGCTACAAAAAATAACATGCGCTGCAAGTTAAAATGGTTAGTATTCATCTGTGGCGAAGATTGACATTTTCCCATGAAAATTTCTACATTTTAGACCGCAAAGCTCATTTTCTCAATACCCTGCACATAATCATGTCAGAAAATGTATAATTTCCCAGTATCGACAAAATTAATGATCTGACACTTGTGAGAGATGAGTAAATGTGTTAGAAATTGTAGCATAACCTGAAAGCTTGCTTCTTCGTTTCTTAAACATTGATTTTAGAAACATGAGGCAAACGATAACGAACCCCAAAGCAGCCACTCCTCCGAAAACGATTGCCACCGTCCTCTGAGTACTTTGCCTCATCGTACCTGTCCTTGTCCCTACACCAGTTGAAAAACCACCACACCATATTTTATTTTGCAAGTATGTTGGCTTATTAGGTGAAGATTCTAAGACAAAGAATGAAGCTAGGATACTAACATAAATTAAAGGACCATTAATAAACAAGGGACCTCTACAAGATTATTATTATTATACTAATATTTGAATCCGATGGATTTTTATTTGATCCGATTTTATAAAGTGGAAATACAAAAACCATAGGAAACAAAATAGAAATCCACATGTATTCTTCACAAAAAGACCAATCTCTTTTTAATTAGCCACGATCTACATCATTGTTTAAAGTCATTTGCTTTATCTTTAGAGCATAAAACGAAAACTTAGAGGTCCAGGTGGAGCCTTGGCCCGAGAATTCAAGCTTGCAAATTATCTTCTTCAGTTTTTCAAGAGGTGATCATAGAAGAAAGTATAAAAAAATAAAAACAAAGGGATAGATTGGTGCAAGAAACCAAGTTTGACATACATGTTAATGTAGAACTGGAAGATAATTTATTGTTCTTTACCAGAAGATGGGGATATGGTCGGAGCTGTTGAAAATTGGTTTTCGGTGGTGCAAGTTGTTGCATCGAAAGTACCGAAAAAAATTGTCAAAATTCGGTGCAATAATTGTTGAAAAACTTAAATGGTAAAATTGCTAAATTAACCCATATACTTTAAGGTATTTACAAGATTAGTCCTTAAGCTTCAACTATAAATATCCTAACTCATTTAGCTTCAAAATCATCCCAAATCATTTTAGTTTTCTCCCAATACTAGAGAATTTAGAGAGTTTTTTAGAGTTGTTTTCTCCTTTTTATCAAGAGAGAACTATTATTGTTTTCTCCTTGTTAGATTAAGAGAAGTTGTAATTCTTATTTTCTTATAGTGAAATTCTTCTATCTTTACCTGTGGTTTTTACCCTATATTATTTAGCGGTTTTCCACGTAAAATTTGTGTCTTCTTTATCTTCATTTTTATTTTCTCAAATTATCAGTTACGATTTTGCTCTATCCGTATTCCGCAATAATTGGTATCAGAGCCAGATTTGAGTGTGTAATATCTACTTATTGTATTTGTGGTTGCCACCAAAAGGTAGATCTTATAACATAAGAAAGTAATAAGGTATTACCCATTCTTTGAAGGTTTTAGAGAACTATTCACGATAGTGAAATAGTGAGAGCTATCCGTAATAGAAGTTATGGCAACGAAATTTGATATTGAAAAGTTCAATGGGAGAAATTTCTCATTTTGGAAATTGAAGATGAAGGCACTCCTGAGGAAAGACGGTTGTCTAGCAGCTATCAGTGAAATGCTGGTAAATTTCACAGATGACAACAAATGGATCGAAAACGGGAATGTTATGGTAAATTTTCATCTACCATTAGCAAATGAAGTATTGTCAAGCATCGAGAAGAATAAGACATCTAAGGAGATATGGGATCATCTCACCAAACTGTACGAGGCCACATCGTTGCACAATAAAATTTTCCTTAAGAGGAAATTATACACTCTCCGGATGCCAGAATCTACTTCAGTGACGGAGCACTTAAACACATTGAACACTTTATTTTTTCAGCTTACATCCTTAAGATGTACAATAGGAGAACAAGAACGTGCTGAACTTCTACTTCAAAGTCTACCTGATTCGTATGATCAACTCATCATCAACTTGACAAACAATAATGTCACCATTCTAGTCTTCGATGATGTTGCAGCTGCTGTTCTACAAGAAGAAAATCAGTGCAAGAACAAGGAAGACAGACAAGTAAATCTATAACAAGCAGAAGCGTTGACAACGATGAGAGGGAGATCAACAGAAAGTGGCCAAAGAAGCAGTCACAAACATAGTATATCAAAGTCGAGAAGCAAGAAGGATTTAAAGTGCTACAACTATGAAAATAAGGGTCACTTGAAGAAGGATTGTTGGAGTCTAAATAAAACTCCAATCCACAAGGCAATACAACAAACACTTCATATTATGGAAAGAGATTTGTAGATATATGGCTCATTGATTCAGGAGCAACATATCACATGACCTCAAGAAGAGAATGGTTTCATCATTATGAACCTGTCTTAGGAGGATCTGTGTATAGTTGCAATGATCATGCCTTAGAGATCGTTGGCATGGGAACCATCAAATTGAAGATGTATGGTGGAACAATTAAAGTTGTTCGAGATGTGCGGCACGTGAAAGGCCTGAAGAAAAATTTATTATCCTACGGATTGTTGGATAATAATGCAAGAAAGATTAAAACATGGAAAGGAATCATGAAGGTGTTTCGTGGAGCGCTTGTGGTGATGAAAGGTGAAAATATAGCAGCAAACTTATACATGCTGAAGGGAGAGACTTTGCTAGAAATAGAAGCCTCTGTTGCCTCATGTAGTTCAGATTCTGCAATGCTATGTCATCAGAAACTTGGACACATGTCAGAACAAGGAATGAAAGTCCTTGTGGAGAAAAAACTACTTCCAGGCATAACAAAGGTATCACTTACTTTGTGTGAACATTGCATAACAAGTAAGAAACACCAGTTGAAATTTAACACGTCAAATTCTAGAGTCAAAAGTGTTCTAGAATTAGATAATTCTAACGTATGGTAAGCATCAGTTACATCCCTAGGTGGAGCAAAATACTTTGTCTCATTTATTGATGACTACTCCATGAGATGTTGGGTGTATCCTATTAAGAATAAGTCAGATGTGTTTTTAACTTTAAAAAACTTCAAAGCACGGGTAGAACTTGATTCTGGAAATAAGATCAAGTGTTTCAGAACAAATAATGGAGAAGAATACACAAGTGAAGAATTTGATGACTTTTGCAAGAAAGAAGACATCAAAGACAGTTCACAGTGGTGAACACTCCTCAACAAAATGGAATGGCAAAGCATATGAACATAACCTTGTTAGAAAGAACAAGAGTAATGTTGAGGGCTGCAGGCCTAGAAAAATCATTTTGGGCAGAAGCAGTCAATACCACCTGTTATTTGGTGAATCGAGCTCCATCAACTGTAATAGAGCTGAAGACACCAATGGAGATGTAGACTAGTAAACCAGCTGATTATTCAAACCTCCATGTATTTGGAAGTATTGCGTATGTGATATAAAACTCCCAATAAATTTCAAAGTTGGATCCAAAATCCAGGAAATACAAATTCTTGAGGTATGCTGATGGAGTAAAGGTGTATCACTTGTGAGATCCCACTGCCCGCAAAGTGATCATCAGTAGGGATGTTATCTTTGTAGAAGATAAACTACAAAGAAAAGAAGAAGATGATAGCACTGAAAAGTCAGAGACTACACAGATAAATGTGGAAAATGAGTTTGAACAAGTATATTCTTCTTAAGCAGAACCAGCACATGATGAACAAAAACCAGAGAGTTCTGAAGCTCCAACAACTCGTCAATTAGATCGTGTGAGAAGACATCCAAATTGATGCTCAGATTATGTTATAGAAGGAAATATTGCATACTGCCTTTTAACAAAGGATGGTGAGCCATCAACATACCAGGAGGCAATAAAAAGATCAGATGCTTTACTGTGGATGATGGTGATGCAAGAAGAAATTAAAGCCCTTCATAAAAATAATACATGGGACCTTGTGCCACTACCACAAGGAAGGAAGCCAATTGGTAACAAATAGGTCTTCAAAATCAAGTGAAATGGTGACGATCAAGTGGAGAGTATCGTGCAAGACTGGTGGTCAAAGGATATCTCAAAAAGAATGTATTGATTTCAATGAAATTTTTTCTCCTGTGGTTCGACTAACAACAGTTCGAGTAGTCTTGACAATATGTGCTACATTGAATTTACATCTAAAGCAGCTAGATGTTAAAACAACTTTTCTTCATGGAAATCTTGAAGACTAGATTTATATGCTCCAGCCTGAAGGTTTTGAAGAAGAAGAAAAGAAGAACTTGGTTTGTAGGTTGAACAAATCTTTGTACGGTCTAAAGCAGGCGCCGAGGTGTTGGTATAAGAGATTTTATTCCTTCATTATGTGTCTTGGATACAACAGACTTAATGCAGACCCTTGTGTTTATTTCAAGAGGTTTGGTGATAATGATTTTGTTATATTACTGTTGTATGTGGATGACATGTTGGTTGCAGGACCCAACAATGATCATATTGAAGAATTGAAGGCACAACTGGATAGGGAATTTGAAATGAAGGACTTGGGATCAACAAACAAGATTCTAGGGATACAAATTCACCGAGACATAAATAATAGTAAGATTTGGCTTTCACAAAAGAATTACTTGAAGAAGATCTTGTCACGATTCAACATGTAAGATTGTAAGCCAATTTCTACCCCTCTTCCAATTAACTTCAAATTATCCTCCAGTATGAGTCTTAGCAGTAAAGAGGAGAGGATGGAGATGTCTCGAGTGTCGTATGCATCGGTATTAGGAAGTTTAATGTTCGCTATGATATGCACAAGACCATACATTGAACAATCACTGGAAGTGGTTAGTTTGTACATGGCGAATCCAGGTAAAGAGGATTGGAATACAATAAAGAGAATCCTAAGATACATCAAAGGGACCTCAAATGTTGCATTATATTACGGAGGATCAAACTTATTTATCAATGGGTATGTCGATTCTGACTATGTAGGGGATTTGGATAAAAGCAAATCTACAACAGGATATGTGTTCAAAATTGCTGGTGGAACTGTAAGCTGGGTTTCAAAATTGCAGTCAGTTGTGGCTACATCTACAACAGAAGCAGAATATGTAGCAGCTACATAAGCCAGTAAAGAAGCAATTTGGTTGAAGATGTTATTGGAGGAGCTTGGGCACAACCAAGAGTATGTCTCTTTGTTTTGTGACAGTCAAAGCTCCTTGCATCTAGAAAGGAATCCATCATTTCATTCAAGGGCAAAACATATACAAGTTCAATACCATTTCATTCGTGAAAAGGTGGAAGAAGTGACGATAGATATGCAGAAAATCTATACCAAAGACAACATAGCAGATTTCATGACGAAGGCAATCAATGTTGATAAATTTACCTAGTGTCGATCCACTTATGGCCTGTCAGAGACGTAAGCAACATGATGGTACAAGGTAGAAAGAATGGTGTGAAGATATGATTGTTCCAATCAAATCTTCAAATGGGATATTGTTGAAAATTGGTTTTCGGTGGTGCAAGTTGTTACACCAAAAATAATTTGTCAAAATTCAGTGCAGCAATTGTTGAAAAACATAAATGGTAAAATTGCTAAATTAGTCCATGTACTTTAGGGTATTTACAAGATTAATCCTAAACTTCAACTATAAATTCCCTAACCCATTTGGCTTCAAAATCATCCCAAATCATTCTAGTTTTCTCTCAATACTAGAGAATTTATAGAGTTTTTTTTTATATTTGTTTTCTCATTTTTATAAAGAGATCATTATTATTGTTTTTTCTTTGTTAGATCGAGAAAAGTTGTAATTTCTATTTTCTCATTGTAAAATTCTTCTATCTTTGCCTATGGTTTTTACCCTATATTGTTTAGCGATTTTCCACGTAAAATTTGTGTCTTCTTTATCTTCATTTTTATTTTCTTAAATTATCAGTAACGATTTTGTTCTATCCGATAACCGTATTCCGCAACATGAGCTTCATCAAAATAGTAGCTATAGCTAATGTAGCACTGGTGCAGATAAACCTGCCCCGAAACCGAGTCACCACAGTCCTCTTTTGCAGCCTCAAAAGCACTTTTCCCACAATCCCCACAATCACTCGTTCCCAAATCACCCTCACACTGCCCCAAAACGTAAAACGATACATATTGTCCGGTGTAAAACAAGTTGCCCCCGCCACCACTTTTTACACCATTCTCTGCCGTGTTGAAAGCGGCGTCTCTCCTGCTCTCGAGCTCGGCTTCACTCGCCTGCGATGACCCACAAACCCTGTACAGAAACTCAGTCGCCGGCACCTGTTTGAACCCAACGATCTCGTACCTCAGATAACAACTGCTCAGCTGAATCCAAGCATCAACAGCTTTTCCACAAAGCTTATCAATCATTTCTGGGATCTTACTGACGCAGGTATAACACGGGGTCGTTGTAAGGTCTCCCCTGTATTGGTAAAGCCCCATTATCGCATTCGTGTCCTCGCCGGAGCTTGCCTTGGAGAATGGTTTCAGTGATGACTGTGAAACCAGTGTTGACATGAGGTTCTGTAAGTAAACTCCTGATGCGTCTTGAAATTTCTGGTCTGCACTGCCCTTGAAGACTAAGTTGGTGAAATCTGCAGCTATTGTAAAGGAAGTAAGAGACCCACCAAAGAGAGTGACTGAAAACAGAGAAACACGGAGCAAACAGAGGGATTTTCTGGGTGAACCT
The DNA here is from genome assembly GCF_006381635.1 of Hibiscus syriacus. Lineage (NCBI taxonomy): Eukaryota > Viridiplantae > Streptophyta > Magnoliopsida > Malvales > Malvaceae > Hibiscus > Hibiscus syriacus. The sequence continues at coordinate 316,812 of NW_024062982.1, read as the reverse complement.
ATTTTAGAACTGGGAAAAAAAGTATGGTTTGATTTGAGGATCTCTATTTTTTTTACATGCAATTTCAGGGTCTCTATAGGCGTATCTACAGTGTCATTATTGCTTTAATTAAAGTTTGAAGATAATCCAAAGAAAGTATATTTTAAGCTTAAATATATTAAGTGATTTTAATAATAAAATAAAATAATATTCTTTTAAAAAATTTAAATTGGAGCAGTCATTTATAAATTATCAAATGTTTAAACTGAATGAAAATAAAATTTTAAATTAAATTAAATCATACAATCTAATTTAAATCGATTTCTATTTCTTTCTTTGGCCCACATTTATAGACATATTCATAATTTAGTTAAAATCGAATTAGTCAATCAAATCGAAATTTTAGTCGATTAATTGGTTAATAATTAGTGATTTTTTTCAAATTTAAGTTATTGAGTAATTAAGTTCGAAATGAGTTAATTAATAAAATTAACTGAAATTATTAAATATTTTATACTTATATATTATCTATATATTATTTAGTTTATGGGTGTTTAAACTTTGATTTTAAATGAATTAACCGACCAAAATAATCAAATAAAATAAAAATATTTAATATTTAATATATAAAATATATTTTTTATAAATTTTGATTAATTTAGTTAGCAGGCCAATTAACATAATTTAGTTCGGTTTGGTTAATTTGTTTAAAAAAAATAGTTCAATTATAACTGCTAAAAAATAAACAATTCGTTTAATGAATTTTGGATAATCAATTAATAAGTTAACCGAGTTAACCGATTGAACACTTCATAATTTATACTCAATCTATCTTGCTTCTAGAAGACCAACGGAAACACGCGTCAACTTATATAACTACCTTAAACCCTTGGAGACTTTTCAAGTTCTGGCGGGAGTATAACTGGAAACAGAAACAATCCTTAATCTCACTATAAAAAACCCTCTTTAAAGCCCTTTTCTCTCTCTCTCTCTCTCTCTCTCTCTCTCTCAACTTCTTCTCCATCTGAAGAAATATTTGAGTTTGTTCTTGTTTTCCGAGGTATTTTTTCTGCTCTTTGTTTTACTTATCTTTTATCCTTTTCCGTTCCTATTTTTCTTCATTGAATTGAAAGATAGATTGCATTTGATTTTGAATCATCAGTATCGAAGAACAAACAAATTTTCTTGATAAACTTATGAATGTATCACATTAATTTTCCAAGAAATTCGTTTTCTTCTCTTTGGCCTTTTTCTTTCTTGTAGTTTCAATCACTTTATTTTGATTCTTGGACAGCTAATTAATCTTCTTCAGGTATTTTCTTTTCTTTTCTTGGAGAGCGCATGAGAAACCTTGAGAACATTATTTTTTTTTCTTGTTTTTTGTAAACTTGACTTTCAATTTTTTTTATGTCTTTCAGGCTTGGAAACCAAGGTGTCGAAGATCTGGTGATGGACTCTAGACCGGTGTAGTATAAAAATTCACCAATTTTCTTTTTGGTTGAAACAATAAAGATGAAGCATTTTAGTATTTAAGTGCAATAATTAAGAGAAAAACTAAAATGATACTTAAATCTTTGATTTTGACAAAAGTCGCTTGCTGCAGTTTCCTGGACCTTCTAGGTGTAGGAGGATAAGGATATATGTAGATGATCACGAAAACTCTACGGGTGGAGCTTTTGCAGATGAAGAAAGAACTAGAACTTCTACAAAGGAAGGCAAATGCAATGGACCCTCTTCTATTGAGTTGAATAGGCATAAAAAGGAAGACAAGCCTTCTGCAAATAGAATATACGCCTGTATAGACTCTTCAATATTGTTCAGACCACTTACTCGTAAACGACTAGTTACTGACTACCAAATATTGCAATTTGCAAACGATCACTGAAAGGCAGCTTACCTGGAGGTCATGACACTGGCAAAGGAAGCAGGCACTTGGGTTCGAGCAAAGCCCTGGTTAGGTAATCTGGATGATCTTGTAAATGTGTTCCGAACTCCACCTCTTCCTGGAAAAAAGATAGAATTCTCTGCTGCAACTGCAGTCATTCCAGATATCCCAGCATCTGAGATGGTCGCTATCATGATGCATGTGGTGAGTATTTCATATTTTTCTTAGATTCCCTTTTGTTAAGACTTGAGAATTGTAGTGGATCTGATATTGCAAGTTTTGTGTATCAATGGTTCATACTTCATAATCATTAGAAGTTGTCCCTTCTTATGCTCTTGCTGTATATGTTTCCAGAACAATAAGTGGTCTAAAAGTCACTGTTTCCCTTAGTCAAACATGGAGAGGAGTATAAAGTAATTGGGGGTCTTCGGGATTTAAGCATAACTGATGTAACCATATGGGGTGCAATAGAGGTAAACTGGTCTTCTTTTCATGGAGTTCACTTCCATTTGGTTAGTGTCATTTGCTCATCTGTCAACCAATGCATGTTTGTTTAGCTGAGATTGAGATTTGCAGGCACGATTGTCTTTGATTTTGTCCCCTATACTAAACTTGTATGTTCCATGTATATATGATTGGCACAGGTGCATGCAGAGATTCAACTACCATCAACATTGGTGCCGACTAGATATTTCGAATTTTTGCTCTATGTTAAAGAGATAATGGATGGTGTTTACATAATTGTTGATTTCACAAGCCATTATGTTGGTCATCCTCATGCAAAGTGTAATAGTGAAAAGAGACCATCAGCGGTAATAATCAGGGAACATGGACCTAAAGATTCTGAGGTTTGTAGTCTTTTATAACTTGTTTTTCCCTTACAGTTGCTTCAGTGTAATGGAAAAATATTTTTCAGTTAGTATTCCAAATTTCTTCTCGAACAGATTATATGGATTGAGAATGTGGAAGTGGAGGAAATCAGAGAAAACTTGTACTCAATAATCATTTCCCACTTGGCATACTGTGCACATCGTTGGATAAGCACACTATTATGGAAGCTGAAGCGTGACAAGAGCTCTTTTGCTGATATCAAAATTGATGTGCATCCCAGAGGTACTAACAAGTCTTGTTTTCTTTTCAGTTTTATTCTCGGACATTAAACTTTTTGATTCTAGCATTTGTCAGTGTTGTGGTGTGCAGCTGTTTCTTTTCTCTTGGCTTTAACCCAACCCATGAAGCGTTTCTTTATGGAGTGTGTTTCTCAGCATCCCGATAAAGCTGTACTTACTGTAACAACTAGTGATTAAGATCCAGTAAGGATTCTGCATAACCGAACGCTAACAGATGTCGGCCTAAACAGCTTCAGGGTTCAAGATAAACCGCTCTCAGTTTTTTCAATTTTTAATGAAAAGGGATCTACAGTTGGCGGTATGAAAGAAATAAATCTTTTAAACCAATTGTTGTCCATTTCTGATGAAATAGAATGTGCATTTCAGTTCTGTGCGTTTTCAAACTCTGAGATTGATGAGGTCCATGAGGAGCCTGAGCAATTGTTCACATTTGCCACTGATGATAAAAGTAATATCAACTTCCTGCACAGAAGGAATACAGAACAGGTAAAAGTATGCTCACAAATAAAACCCAAAATTTTCCTTTTTTTTTTTACTAGTGTTCGCTCAGTCATTCGTTTCCACTTTCTCGTTGTATCAGGGAACCTTATACATCTTACAGGAAGTTTCAGTGGACGAATATTGCTCCTTTATCCTATCCAAAACTATTCCTGAAGAGTTTGTGAACGTTCACATTGTTTGCGGAAAGCAAAGCTTTTATGAGGACTGTGATCATAGAATGGCTAACATAACCCTTCCGGTTTTGCTATAATGCCTGATGGCCCTGGAGGCCTAGAATGCGATGCTTCTCTCGTGACCTTCCTCGTGCAGATATATTATGATCCTTTAGAAGGTGCTGTTCATATCGAGACCGTTAGAAAAGATTTTATCAGTTATTTGAATTATATCATCCAAGAGGTGAATGAAAGGGGTAAGTTGAATTGATGAGATTGTCACAGAAATACTTACCAGGGGCCTGTTCTCACTGCTTTTTCTAACTTTGTTTTTGCAGTTGTTGGGAATGACTGAACTTGAGGCAAGGCAAGGCTTCATCGGTGCACGTAAATCATTGATGGTAAAACAAGATACCTTAGATATGATTAAAATAGCCGATAAAATCTTTTCTAACAGTCTCAACATCGAGCAATCATATGTAGCTTTGATCAATACTTTCCGGGTAATTCACACCAAAGGTCACTAATACTTTTTGGATTTAGTGAATATCTCATATTCTTTGATTGATAGAAGAGGTTCTCATGAAGTTAGGTGTGGTTAGGGGTGCACAAAAAATCCGAATATCCGAATATCCGAAAAAAATATCCAAAACCGGTTTTGGGAAAAACCGGTTTTTTTTAACCGGTTCGGATTTTTTTAAACCGGTTATTTTAACCGGTTTGGAGAAAAAAACCTAGACCGGTTTTTTTACCGGATAAAAAACCGGTTAAAAAACCGGTTTTTATCCGGAAAAAAAAATCGGTCTGGGTTTAAAAAACTAGCCGTTAATATAGCCGTTGGGGGGGTTTTGTGACCGTTTTTGACCGTTTTTTTCTTTAAAAAATTACCATTTTACCACCCTAAACATGTATAAATAGGTTGGGGATGTATTTGGTTGATTACAAATTCCTCAAATCTTATTACACAACACTTAAACATCTCTCAAATCTTACTTTTGTAATTTTTTGTTCATCATGAGTAACACGGCTGAATCTTCCGTCAGGGGAAACCTTGAAGTCGTGAGAGTGATCGAACACACTCGAAACAAAGACATTTGGGATCACTACGATTTATGTGAGATGTCAAATGGCTCGAGGAGGGCGCGTTGTAAACTTTGTCTAAAGTTTCTTGCATCGGAAGGAAACACAACGTTGAAGAACCATTTGACAAAATCATGCAAGGCACTTCGCTCAAGATCGGATCCTAGTCAATCGAATCTTACACCGCAAGGTGGGTTTTTGTTTACGACAACGAAAAATTACGAGAAGCGTTTACAAAGTTCGTGATTACAAAAGCATTGCCGTTCGACCACTTGATGATGAAGATTTCACGACAACAATTCAACAACTAATGCAACCACGTTATACTCAAGTAAGTCGTACTACCCTTAGAAGAGATGCTATAAAAATGTGGCGTACGGCGAGGGAAAAAAATGATTTTAGGATTCCAAGAACACCGTTATGGTGTGTCGCTTACATGTGACGTTTGGAGTTCCCCTCATAATACCGGAAATTCTTTTTAGCCGTTACGTCACATTGGTTAGATCAAGATAATTGGCAAATGATGAAAAGAACAATCGCGTTTGAATTATTCGGTGAGCCGCATATCGGTGTTAATTTATTTACACTTTTAAAAAGGGTAATTTGTCTTTATAAATTAGAAAATAAAGTTTTTTCTATATCCTTTGATAATGCATCGAATAATACAAACGCGGTTCCAAGATTGAAATATTACTTTCACCGATTTTAGACGGTGCGTTTTTTCATACCCTTGCGTTGCACACATAATTAATTTATCCGTGCAAGCCGTTTGGAGGTTATTGAGCCGATTAGATTAGAATTCAAAACAATGATAAAATCGGTTCTTTGTAACAACAACAAAAGACTAAATGATTATAAACGATTTTGTAAGTCCGTTAATAAAAAGCTTTGGGTCCTAATTTGGATTGTCCAACTCGTTGGAACCAACTTGGATGATGATGCATACTGCCTTAAGGCAAAGGGAAACATTGCAAACATTTCACGATCGGCTTTTCGAGAGGGGTCATGTCCCAAACATTTATCCGGATTCGAGTTGGGAAACTATAGCCAAAATAACCGATTTGCTTGAGGTTTTTAAAAATGCAACAACTTTTTTATCCGGTGTTTATTACCCTACTAGCCTGTTGGTTCTTAATCAAATATTTTTGTTGGCTACCCGACTAAATGACTTTGAATTTGAAACCGAAGTTTTTCAAGAAATTGGTTTTGCAATGAAGGAAAAACTTTTAAAATATTTTAAGGAGATTCCCCCCATTTTTACTTGTGCCGCCGCTTTAAACCCAACGTTAAATGTTGGTGGGGTTGAAACACTAATTGAACAAATTGCGTTTGCTTTTAATCTAACCGATGATGAACCCAACTTTGTCCAAAACCAAATAAATTATTTTAACAAATGTTTTCGAGACATGTTTGCAATTTATTTAAATAAATACGGATCAAGTAGTGTAATACACGATCAAATGAGAATGAATGCGGAATCATCTAGTAGACGTCCAAGTAACATAAATTTGAATCTTTTTAACACTCTTGTAAATTCCCAATCCAAACGATCACGTACTACCACCCCAAGTAGCGAGTTGGGAAATTATATGTCATGCGATTTTCTATCAAAAATGACATTTGAAGAGTTTGAAAGTTTGGATATTTTGGCTTGGTGGAAAGAAAAGGAAGCACAATTTCCGATTCTAGCCGCCATGGCCCGTGATTTACTAACCGTCCAAGCTTCTACGGTAGCTTCGGAATCCGCTTTTTCTGTTAGTGGCAGGGTTATATCGCAACGGAGATCAAGACTAAGTCCCGAGTCGGTGGAAGTATGCATTTGTTTAAAGGATTATTTGGATGGAGCGGCTCGTAAGCAACATATCACCACCCTAGAAGATGCAATTGATGCCGATTTGGAAGCAAACATACACATTGAAGAAGTCGAACTTGGAATATCCCCTCCAAACGAAGAAGCCGAAGATGATGAAGAGATGGCAATGTAGTTTATTTTATAACTTTATTTCAATTATCGTAAACTTTGTTTCAATTATCGAACTTGAAGTTTTTAAGTATTTGAATTTATCGAACTTGGAAGTTTTTAAGTATTTGAATTTATCAAACTTGGAAGTATTTAAGTATTTCAATTATGTTGAGTTAATTAAGTATTTCAATTAAGTATTTAAATTTATCGAACTTGAGGTTTGATGATTTCTCTTTGATTATCTCTTGATTCTAGTTGCTTGATGTTTCTTGTCTTTGATCAATGGCTTCTAAGCTTGCTTAAATACACTTTGAATCACTTCTGAACTTTAGTGATAATTAATGAAGATAATATAGCCGTTTAAGTGTGAAAACATTTAATAAAAATGCTTGGAGCGTGGGGGAATCGGTACCCTCATAGGGAATCGGTTCCCTAAGTGTAAAATTCAAATATTTCGACCGTTGAATAGGGGGGAATCGGTACCCCCTATGGGGGAATCGGTTCCCTCCGAGCATTCTGGAAATCTCGGAGCCAAACCATTCAGTGAGGAATCAGTACCCCCTTGGGGGGGAATCGGTTCCCTATGAGTAATCTGGAATATTAAAATCGGTTTTTTTATAACCAGTTTTTTAAAAAAACCGGTTTTTTTAAAACCGAAACCGGTTACACCGGTTAGGATATCCGGCCCTCCAAACCGGTTAAAAACCGAACTGGTTATTTTATAAACCGGTTTTTTTTCTATGAGAAAAAACCGGATCGAATAAAAACCGATCCGGATCGGTTTGAAATCCGATAAATGTTCATCTCTAGGTGTGGTGAGAAAAGTAATGAAGGGGCTTGTTGCACATGTATCCTCTTAAGTAGGTCATAATGTGAATTGAAAGACTGCATATAAACAAAGCGTAAGCATATAATATAATTAATACTTAATGGATGAAAAAGAATAATAAATTAGGAGATTTCAAGTAATCATTATATTTGAAAAAAAAATCCCAGCATATAATACAATTTAATACCAACAATAGCAGAATAATAGGTTCAAATCTATTTGTTCATACCTAATTAAAACATTGAATATTTATTGGAACAAGTTCATTTTTGTATTACATGATAAAATAAGTATTACTTCAATAAATAACTTTTTATGACACCTACATCTACATTATTTCAATAATGCAAAATGTAAATATCAATACATACAACAGAAAAAAAAAGGTTTAAAATCAAGTTCTAACACTTCTAAGACAAGCAAAAGTTAATGAATTTATCATTTTCCAGCTAAAAATGATAAACTATGAATCTTTGTTGACAAAAGGCTGTAATTTACATGCTGCAATTGATTCTAAAAGCCATGTGTGACCAATGACTTGTCCACCTATTCTTGTGGCTAAATCTTCTGCTTCACTAACCCTCTGCCAAATAATAGTAACTTCTTCTCCCAACTCTGAACCTTGAGGTGCATCCAAATTATACACAAGAACCGTCTTTGTTTGAGCTATTTGATCACTGCCACTATTATTATGTTCAATTAGATCCTCCATTCTTCCCAAAATATTACCGCCTGCAGTGGCAACCAGATTTTGAAGATCCTCCTTATAACCAGACACAAAGTCACCCACAAAATAAAAGTTAAAGCCATTAAAGAGCTTCGGTGCCTGCAAGAAAAACAAGTTAATAGCTTGCAGATATGACAACGTTACCAGCTTCAAAAAACTAGAGGGCTTGAACCCCATTATAGAAAATACTTGCATTATTCAACACCCTGAATCTGCCAGTTTTCGGGCCATCACAACACCCATGGTTGTCGAGGCTTACTTCGTAAGGTTCTTCGTTCAAAGGATGAATAGCTTTCATGCATTCCTTTATCCCTGTGATGGTGAATAATAACCAGCACACATTCAACGAGGAAAAAGATAAGAAGGCCAAGGATATAGAGTGAGGTAAAATTCAATTGAACTTACAATTTATGTTAAGAACCCATTTCCCATTTGAAATGGCCATGAGAACTTTAAGTGTCCTGGTGCATGCACCATTCTCATCCGTAAAAGCAATCACATGAGTGACATCCGACCTCCAAAACTTTGTTACAATTACGCCAATCATTTTTGCAAACTTGATCAAAAGGAACTGCAACAATTTAAAACAATAAGCAAAAACCATAAGAGGGTCAATTGTTGTGAAAAGAAGGCCATTAAGGATATCCTATCTTGAAAGAATCTTCAAATTAGATAGAAAGCATCTATTTGATCACTCATTAAAGTTCAAACTTTTAACACCAAACAAGATCAGCTAAAAGAAATCAATGCTTGAAAAATATCATCAGATGGTCAAAACAAAATATGAGCTTCATCTAATCTGACCTTCTCCTCTGAAGACAAAGCAGATCCACAGAAAACCCAATCTTTTTTATTTTCTGGCTGGCCCCAAAAGGTGTTAAATTTCAGCTGACCACTGCATGCAGAACTACAATCATTTCACCCTCCAGGCAATTCAATAATCAGTTTAAGACTTCTTCCATAACTAGAAAAATCAAGAAAAAATTGGAATAGCAATCTTGGTTTTTAAAGGCGCAAGGTGCACCGAGGGAAAAAGGTCCCTAGAGCCTAGGCACAAGCAGACGCCTTTCGTATGTGAGACACTTTTTGTGCTAAATTTTTTTATAAATTAATTTAGAACATATCCACACCTATTAACTCCTGGTTCACTCCCAAAATATTTAATTTCCTTCATACACTGTTTCTTTACTATAGTTTATTCCCTCAAGAGTCAAGCCCTATTTCTACCATTTACAAAATCTTACCTTCCAAAACAATACCTTACCTTCCAAAGCATTTCACAACAATTAGGGTTGTACACTTACACTATAACAAACTAATAGTTGCATGTTTCAACTATGTGAAATAATAATGTCCACACAAATTAACAAAAGAACAAAGAACAATAACACCTATCCTAAGGCAACATTGCTATTATAATTATATTATATTTCAAATTATATAAAAATTATTATAATTATAAAAATAATATATTAATTATTTATCTATATATTAGATAATTTTATATAAAGAAGGGTGATGGGCATAGGCAATAGCATAATATTTATTACATTAATTTATTATAATAGATCTTATTTTTATTAGTATAAAGAAAGAATATAAAAGGTGAGAAGGCATAGACGGCAGTAGAGTATTTTTTATTCAAAGCAAGTAAAAGATTAAAAAGTTATTATGGGCTTGAGCTGATTGATTAATAGGTTAAGTAACTTTATGTATTAGAGTTAAGATAGTAAAAAAATGAGTCTGTCCTAGCCGTTTTTCACCATTGTTCTTCACCAATGTTCTTCTGCTGCTATTATCCTATCTTCTTCTTTGATCTAATCTACATTTTCTTTCAAAAGCGCACAGGTGCGCCCCGACTCAGAGGCACGCGTCTCATGGCACCTCTCTTATGCCACTTCGCCCAGACCTAGGCGGGCGATTTTTTCGGCACGAGGCTGCACCTCGCTCCTTTTAAAACCAAGATAGCAACTCGTTCAATAAGAATGCAAAGGCATATACATCTGAAAGACATCCAAGATATTTCCATTGATTAATAACCTTTCATTTGGCATGACATCATTAGCAGGCGCACAATTTCCAGACTTATCATTCAAGAACTTGGATGAAGAGTGGGCATTTCTAGAGTTCTCACTTGGAAACTTGGATGAAGAGTGGGTTTTTCTAGACTTCTCACTTGGAAACTTGACAGAAGAGTGGGCAGGACAAAGCACAAGAAAGTCACCTATGAGAGAAAAAATTATGAGCAAAAATTGACACATGATCATAGAGAGGGGGAAGTCAGAATGTCACAGAATAAAAACATATCTAATAAGGCAATTACATGGTCCCATCGACATTTTGGAATCTCTTTTGCACAAGGGAAATGATAACTTCTGCGGCAAGACTTCACATAACAGCCAAGTGCTGCCCCCTTTAGCCCACATCTGCTGCACTTCAACTTCGCACCCCTTGCAAGTTCCGCCTTAAGATTCTTAACAGAATCGCCAACATAATACACTTGAGGTGCCCTGCATTTGAATACATTGACAGGGCATTTCACTGAAACTCCCATCCTCAAAAAAATCCATTTTACTTAAATATTATACTATTTAAAATACTTAGTAAAATACCATTCAATACATGAGCTGTGAACATGTATAACATTTGAATTGAATGATGCATCTCCTGTTACTGGTCTTCCATTGAGATAATGTAGCATTACTCCAGTGGCCTGATAAATTTGAGAACACACGCTAACTTATAAACACCAATAAAAGGAATAATCAAATAAGGCTCAGTGGGAATTTACCTCGGACATTCTAGAGGACTGGCAAAATGCGCAAATGGTTGTACTTCCACACAGGTTATCTGATGTCACAGGAAGATTTGAAACAGCAAGGGATGGCTCATTTCGAGATCCTAATTGACAATCGGAAGTCACCACATTTTGAGCATTCTGAATTGTTTGACAATGATCCATAGGCTTGACAACCATATCTAACTCCCCATAGTTCAACCGCTTTTGACCAATGGAGTCCAAAGAATGGCCGTCAATCCCTAAAAAATAATTGTCCTGCTTTTGACTTATCATATCATCAAAATTTCTCTTACCAGCACCCTTGGATGAATAGTTTCCAAGACTCTGAAAAATCATTAGGATCCATGTCATCAAGTGATACTGTAAACTGAAATTTTATTCAGGGAGGAAATAAATACCACAAAATACACTCTAACAACCAACAGTATCATATACATGATAACATGCTCCCAAAATTAGTATAAACATCAGCAGCCTAACACCATGTGGGGAAACACATAACAGACAATTGACAGTTTAATAGGAACAGAAGTAACTAGAGGGAACCGGCATTGATCTGCAACCATACGACCATTTAAGATACCATACATTGAACTACAACATAATATGATTGGAAAAATAAGACTTACATGTTCACTATCATTGCCGGATGTCTTTGTATCGCCACTGGAAGGAGGGCTGAGCGATGCTTGATCCACTTGATTAACATGCAAGCCAACTTTCTCGGAACTATCAAATGTAACCACATCTTTGTTAGGAGTATCATAACCTTTAACCGAAATACACCTTCGAATGCTGCACTTATCAAATTTATCAGTTTTGCCAACACCGTCTTCAATAGAATGAGAAAGATTTGCAGTAAATGCTGCATCCAAACTTCTATAGATTCCCACTATATTCTCCATGAAGATCAAAGGCCTTAGATCTGCAACCAGCACAGTCCTTTTCAGCCATAAGACGAAACTCATATAAAGTAATACACAATTTTCAAATAGTCATGGAAAAGTAGAGAGCTGCGGATCCTAACACCAATAAAATTACATTAATTTGGTTTTAGAATTAATAGATTAAATGAGAAATTCAAATTAACAAAACTCAAAATAATCTAAACGAGAATCTCCAAGTGCACGCAACCAAAATCAACACAAAATTATAGGCCATAAGAGAACCCCGAAAATTAACCTTATTTAGCTCCCAATAACTTTATAGGAGTGGAAACAAAGAAGCAGTTAAATGAAATGCACCTCGATCTGCACATCGGGATTTGCAAATAGGGCACTCTGATCCAAACTCAGTTAGGGCTATGCATGAACTGTAACAATTTAAAAAAAATGAAAACTAAGAGATAAAAACCAAAACTTTCATAAATATATATATACAGAGAGAGAGAGAGAGAGAGAGAGAGACTAACTCGCAAAACAGATGGTCGCATGGCATCAACAATGGCCGTTTAAACAAATTCAAACTGCAAAAGATAACATTTCAGATAACTTCAAATTCAAAAAAGCACAAACCAAATAACAGCAAAATGAACAGTGTGTGAGAAGACAACCAGAGAGGACATTTAAGCTCCAGACCCAGTTTTTGAAGATGAAGAACCCAAGGATTCATAGCTCTATTAACACTATGCTCATTCGAAAGACTCATTATTTGCTGAAACTCGGGAAAAAACAATAAATTAAAAGGGGAAAAGGCTAGATATTGAGAGATAGAGATCTCAAGGAGCGAGACTGGTTCAGGGTTTATAGGGAGATCTCTAAAAGACAGGGAAATCCTAGAACTGAGTCTACGTGTGTATGTATAGATGCACGAGGACGGTTGTGATTTGTTAGATTAAAATAGGCGGCCTTTCAGATTTTTAATTGGCGGAACTTAGTGGTTTTTTGTTTTTGAATTTCGCGCGCTTGTTGGTTTGGTTTTCAATGCTCTCCCGCCTTTCTTGCTTGATTCCTCGAATGCAACAAAATTTCCAACGTATTTATTTATTGTGTGAAGTGCACATTTAATACATAAATTATTATTTTTGATTTATTTTACTATTTAAATTTTTAGTTTTTTTAAAATTATATTTAATATTTAGTTTTTATTTTATTTTAATACTATACCGTTAAAAACTTCAAGCATTCGGTACCTAAACTATCATTTTTGACCAATTTTAATTTCTAAACTTCAAATTTTTTTAAAAATTTAATGTTACATTTTGAATTGGTACTAAAATGAAACAAAACTAAATTTTAGGCATAATTTTAAAAATATTAAAAGTTTAGATATTAAAACGAATTAAAATTGATAGTTTAGATACTAAATCTATAATTTACCCTTATTTATTAATCTTTTTGTTCCCTGTTCTTTCTTTATGAAACTTACATTTTATTTTTATAAGATGAACACTTAAATTATTACTATTTTTTGTAAGTATATGATTTTAAAAAAATTCAAAGTTTAAGTATTAAAATGTATCAAAATTGATAGTTTAGATATTAAATCTATAATTACCCTTATTTGTTTAATCATTTTGTTCCCTCTTTTTTCTTTTATGAAACTTGCATTTTATTTTTATAAAATGAACAGTTAAATTGTTATTTTATATTTTTTCAAACATATTAATTGTTTAAATTAAAATAGGTAACGTTTAATATTTCATTTCATAATAATTTTAAATTTGGTATATTACATTTGTTAAAAAAGTATTTATGTATCGATAAATTCTTTAATCTTACAATTTTTAAATTAAAATAAATAAAAACAATATAGATTTCCTAGAGTTGAGATTTAATTTCATTTTTAAATAAATAAATTTTGAAATTGAAATATTAAAAATTATTTTTTATGGACTTGAAATTTTCAATTCCATATAAAAAGGGAAATGAAAAAAATGTCAAAATGGAATGTTTGAAATCTAAAGTTTACATTAGCCTCTCTAGATGTATGTTGTTTAATGTCTAAAAGTGTTTTTTTAACCCCTTCAGACTTATACAGATGATCTGATTCGATCTGATTCGATCTGATGTATCACATTAAGGCCACCAAAGTAATTCATAGTCAAAATTTAAGAAAAATTAAAAATTTTGTTAAATCATTTTAAACCGTAAAACAATTTGTAAATAAAAACACAAATTCAAAAAAATCATTCATATATTAAACATAATCCATTAATATTTAGTACCAAAACCAGTTTCAAACTCTAATATACAGGTAAAAAGTGACATACATGTCCCCTGATTACATATGTATCGTATCCTATAAGACGCCGAAATAACTTCCATTATTGATGTCAACAGTTCGGTAATACAGAACTACTAAATGATATTAAAAGATAAGTAGATATACAAAAAAAAAAGCATAAAATTATCTTATTGATTCATGCATCTACAGGTTTTCGTGACGAGATGGAATTTATTTAATTAATTCTTCAAGCAATAGATAGGAAACCTACAGTCTAGAGGAAACATTTAGAGATATAAATTTAGGAGATCTAAAATGGGTGTATAATATGTTCCCACAAAACCATAAATAAATGTAAACATAGTTTAAAAACAATAGTAGTAGTTTATTTCAATAAAAACATATTTTTAAAATCATTGTAATACCCTCAACTCGAACACCGATATGCAGTTCCCCATAACTACATCCACAAAGACTTACCCTAGGCCTATGCTGGCATAGGAGCCAACATAAGGAAGTACCTTGGGGCCTGTGTTGTAACACCCCTTTCTCGTATTCGATACCGAACACGAGTTAGAGATGTCACATAAAACATTTAAAATAATTCCCTATTTGAAAATCGGTAAAAATTTTGTTTATGTAAAATTATACAATTTAACATAATTTACTAAATACACTTAATCGCGTAAAACCGTAAGTAATATTTAAAAATATTTTTCACTTCCGATTTTAGACAGCAACATAACATTTCAATAATGTTTTATATAAATAGTGAAACTACCTAAAAACTACCTAATTACAAAATTATCTTTACATTACTAAAATATAACTTTACCATAACATATATTAAAATCCATATTCATAGCTATATATTACTTACTAAAAATCCACACATGTAATTTACTACAAATCACAATATTAAGAACATTTACTATACGTATACATGCCAATTAGAAATCAAAACTATAACACCCTAAACCCGAATAGGCCTAAAGTGCCATATTGGATTGCCGAAACAACCCCTGATTTTTAAAACATGTTCATTCATCTTTTAATATATATTCAATGATATCATACAAACTTAAATAACAATTATAAAAACATTTTATAAACTAGAGCTTCATGACACATAATCTAAAACCAAAAATAATACATCTCAGTGTTTGATAAAACAAATACATAAGGTTCTCTGAATACACATGCCCACTAAAGTTATAGTACAATACTCTGAAGGAGATGCCGAAAGTTCTACTGCGATGATGCTCCACGAACAACCCAAGCTAGAAACAGAAAACATCTAAAGGTTGAACTCATAAAGCCCAACAGTATAATTGCTAATCTAGAGCAACATTATGAGTTTCATAAACACAAGCATGCTAAAGACATGGTACTAAGAAATAGGTATATGCATAATCTATATCAAATGCTACCTACTCGAGATTCAACTGATCTATCACTAAAGTAGGAGTCTCACGCTTCCCTCAATCGTCTGTTAAGGGCCTTGCCATGAGTACACCTCTAAAGGGTCTCTAACACTAATGACTGTAACTAATACACATTATCTACATACGACACTAATATTCTTGTGCATTATCTGAATGAAAATTTGACTATATCGTGCATTATCTGAATGCAAACATAACGATATTGTGCATTATCTTAATGCACCTTAACTAGTATCTGGTTTCACATAGCTATCTGATATTAGTTAATTGTGGGAACTTGGTGTCACATAGCATCGATGCAATTCCCACTAAGAAGTTGAATGATCTCTTGGTCCTCACATAACCATCAGGTTGATCATGGAGGGAGAACCCTGTGTCATATACCATCGGTACAATTTTTGCTCAACTGAAGCATTAGCTTGGTCTCTCATACCCTTCAAGCCAAGCTTTAAGATATCTACTATACTAGACTGATGCAAGTATACATATATGTCTAAGGCCTACAGGTAGGTCTGTAAACGAACCGAACGAACATGAACAAGGGTATGTTCATGTTCGTTCGTTTAACTTTAGTCGAACAAATGAACGAACACGGACATAAACGAATAAAAAAAATTATTGTTCATGTTCGTTTGTTAAGGAATATATCTTGTTCATGTTCGTTCATATTCATTCATTTAAATGATAAATGAACACAAATGAATAAACATAAACGTCAATCTCTACGATGTCGACTACTAAAATTATGGTGATACATTTTGTTAGAGTATGCCCAAAGACCAATCATATGATGATTGTAATAATACTTTTATTTACCGATTTTATTGAATAAAGGCATTGTCGCTATTCTTTTTAGTTTATATATATGTGTTTAACATAAACTGGAAGATAATAAAGTCCATATAATGACATAATTGTTATTATTAAAAGATCCCTAGTCAAGTATTATTATGGGCATGGACAATAATAATACACTTAAGACTAACATGTTATTGATTGATGACAACGAGTTGTCATTGACATAGAGATGTCAGAATTGATACATGATTATATTGTTAGAGAACAATGTATTGGATTGACCGACCATGAGCATATGTCTTTGATTATTATGTGATAGTCATAACGTTGCTCATGGTGATGACTATATGTATGATCCTCAGACTTGAGATCAGTATTATCCCAACATATATTGTTGTATGTTTTGATGCAGCTAAACAAGCTCCGTAACTGGTTTCTCTATAAAGACTGTTATTGAATATATCTCAATATATGTAGTGGGTGTGTATAATTAAGATAGGATTTGTCCTTCCTACATAATAGGAAATATATCACATACCACTTGATTGAGTAAGACTAGAAACACATGGCCATGCTTGAATAAGTTGATATGAGATATCATAAACTATTTGTTAATTAAAGTCCACTCTAGATATCAAGAAACAATAGATGGGATATACAAGTGTGACTATTCCAAGACTTGTACCTATTCTAGATATAAAGGACATAAGGATGTAATACATAAAAGAGTTAATCACCAAGATAATATGTTGAATCATATTTTCTTGTAACTTAGGTGACAATGATATATTGTTAGATGACACTTATTGTATGTAATATTAGAATTGTTCTAATAATTACTGTTAACGTTACAAGAACCTACAAGGTCACACCCTAGGATTAAAACGAGCAAATATGTACAATTTGTTGTACGTTACTAAAATATATATCTAGAGTTAATTAAATATATGTTTGAAAAATCCTTAATATTTAATTTCAATTAATTAAATATAGATTTAATTAATTTGAAATAATAAAAACCCTAATATGATTTGTAATGCCCCAAAAATTTATCTAAGGATTAAATTGAAATGAATTAAAAATATGAGGATTTATTAAATTAAGTAATGAAAGACGAGGATGAATAGGATTCATAGCTTAGACTAAATTGTAAGAAATGATGATTAAAAGGATATTTTGGTCATTTGGATTAAATTGAATTTAATATTCAATAATGGAGAATTAAGTTAAGAGATAAGATGAAGAGGGTAATAGGAAGTCAACCCTTTCATCTTCTTCTCTTCTTGCCGTGGAAAACTCTCCCCTTCAGCTCAAAGGTAAGTTTCCAATTTAATGGTTATTTTCTTCGATTTTTTACAGGGATTGAAGATTTGTATATTATGGAAGCTAAAGGAAGGTTTAAATGAGATTAAAACTAAGTTATTGATGAGATATTAGAGATTAAAGAAAATGAGTTTTTGAGTGACATGATGAAATATGAAGGTTTATGAATGTTTTATGGTAGATTTGACTTGTCATCAACTTAATTAAGAGATATGAAGTGTTAGAATTGGATTTAGAACATGTTGAAAATTGGTATGATTCTTGAATCTCATGCAGAAGAAAATATCTCGAGGTTAAGGATGTAGTAAATGTGTATAAATGAGTTTAGATGAAGGTATTAGAGTTAAGGGTATAAAAGGGGTTGGAATATGGAGTATTTGAGCTGAAATTAAGTGATTTTCGTGCTCAAAATGTAAATTATGGACAATGTGCATCAATGCACAAGGAGTGTACCGATGCACACTTAAATAAATAAACATCGAATGCAGATAGTGCATCGATGCACCAGTGAGAGGATGCATCGATACACTATAAAATGTACCGATGCATACATTATAAATAAATAAATGAAAATAGCTTTTCTTTTAGTTTAAGAAATGAAAGATTTTAATATACTAATAAGTGATATTGAATGTGAATGTGATGCTAAAGGATGCAAAATCAAGATCAAATCAAGCTAGCAAAACGAGCAAAACGAAAGGCAAAGACAAACTGAGTAATCAGAATTGCGTATTAGAAATAATAGCAAGGCGAACCAGGTGAGTGCATTTAATTAGGTACATACATGTGGTAATAGTTAAAATAATATAATTTATTGATGTATGTATAGTAATTACCGAATGACACTTTGTGTGCTAAAATGGTAAGGAAAACATACTGAGTGTATAGATTTCCATATGGAGCACTAAGTGTGCTAAATGATAAGGAAATCATATTAAAAATATGGATTTTCATATAGGGCATTTTATGTGCTAAAAATGGTAAGGAAATCATACTGAGTGTATAGATTTCCATATGGAGCACTGAGTGTGCTAAATGATAAGGAAATCATATTGAAAATATGGATTTCCAGATAGGGAATTTTATGTGCTAAAATGGTAAGGGAATCATATTGAGTGTATGGATTTCCAGATAAAGCACTAAGGGTGCTACAAAGATAAGGATATCATACTAATGGTATGGATTTTCGAATAGGGCACTTCGTGTGCAAAAATGAAAATGGAAGCATACTAAGTGTATGATCTTCCAGATAGAGCACTGAGAGTGCTAATATTAAAAGGAAATTACATGAATTGTATGAATTTCCTACGGAATATATGGATTCCAATAATGATTGATAAATAAGTTAATGGCATCAATAATGCAGATTGTAGTATATTCATTGGGATAAAAGATTCCTTGGAGATTAAATATCAGAATAAAACTTGTACGTAGAAATGTTCTTGTGATTACTTATGCTTCACTAAGTAATACTTAACGTGTGTTTATTTCACGCGTAGGTTGAATACAACTTGTAAGGAGATATTTGGATACTCAATCAATGTCGCCTCATCATTAACCGTATGACATAATGAACTGTTCTAGTTATATTTTAGTCGGTATGTAATAGATTTAAAAAAATGTTTTAAAGAAATTTAAACGTATTTATGTAAATGGTAACAGTATAACGATGAACGGTTAAAATTTTATGAGTTTTATGCATGTTTCCTAACGTTACTGTAGCAGTGCATCGATACACATTTTTATTCAAAATTTTGGTGCATCGATGCACTGTTCACATTACTGTAGCCTATTCTTGGCCAAAATCTATTGTATTTGATGTAAAAAGAGTTTACATGCCACTAAAATGTCAAGGTTACTGATAGGTTATAGGAAAAATATAATATATGTCTCTCCTTACTAACTTAAGTAATATTTGCATTTATGTTATAATAGATGTGTCAGATTCTACAAATTCGAGAGGAGTGGTTGGACAAGAGATTAGAGATGGATCAGGTAGCGAAAGTTATGAAGAGAATAGTGAACATCCAATTCCATCGGAGAATGCAAGCGCACAGGTACCTCAGGGTATGCTTGTTCCGGAGTTTGGAGCTTTTATGCAAGCTCTAGATGCTATCGTACCATGACTCCAACCTTCTCCGACCCCTCCTGTTCCTTTAGTACCGAGGATACTAATCCCAAAGGAGTTAAAAAGTTTGGGAGCTCCTGAATTTAAGGGAGAAGAAAGTGAAAGTCATATGGACGCGGACTTATGGTTGAATGACGTTAAGGCGATGATGGAAAGTCTGCAGTGCTTCGATCATGAAAAGTTGGGTGGAACAATATCATTGCTCAGAGGATCAGCCCGAGTATGGTGGACAAACATGACGATGTATGCGTCGCTAGAACAAGTGAACTGGTAGTTCTTTCTGCACGAATTTAAAAACAAGTATATTGGGGAGCAGTTTATGAGATCGATGTTGTTGAAGTTTCTAAACTTGAAACAAGGCGGTCGAGCAGTGCATGAGTATGAAGCTGAATACAACAAACTTATACGATATGCTACAGAGGTAGTACCTAATGAAAAAATATCGTTGGGATTGGTTTATTGAGGGTTAGAGGACTAAGTTGAAATAAATAATGTTGGCCTTAAACTTGTCCAGTCTACAAGAGGTATAAATAGAGCAAATGTCATTGAAAGAGCTCAAGAGGAGACGTTAGCAACAGATCAGACGGGAAAAAGAATCGGAACGTCTTTATTTGCACAGTATGCAAAAAGGGGCAAGGGCTCAGGTTCTCAATTCAGAAATAGAACTGATTATTCTGCAGCTTTGCGAAAAACTAAGCAGTCTCATTCCTATGATGTTAGCTCAGGAGGAGCTCATAGAGAGAAACTTTTATGTTAGATGTATGGCAAGTCACACGGGGGAACATGTAGGTTGTTTTCTGGTACTTGTTTCAATTGTGGTGAATATGGTCACTTTGCTCGAAATATCCCGAAGAAGTATGGTGATAAATTCGTACAGTCTGAGAGATATATGGCAACACCTAATAGAAGAAGAGGGAGAGGAAAATCAGGCGGTCAATCTGAGGCTAGCCAGAGACAAAGAACTCGGGGAGTGGCCCGAGTATATAATATAAAGACTAAAGATAATTGGGATGATCCGGAGATTATAACAGGTACATTTCATCTTTTCAGTGATCCTATTTTTATTCTAGTTGACCCTAGTTCGACACACTCATATATTAGTACCAGGTTGATTAAAGCTAGAGAAATTCCTTTAGAACCAATATATAGTGAAATGATAGCAATAAACCCTCTGGGGCATAGTGCAAGGGTAACTCGAGTATGTAGAAAATGTCCAATTAAGATTCAAGGGGTTGTGTTATTAGCAAACTTAATGGAGTTGCCTTTTGATGAATTTGAAATCATTATGGGCATGGATTGGTTGTTTTCGTATCTTGGATGGGTGGATTGTCGTAAGAAGCAATTATTTTTTAAGGATGCGAAAGGTTCCGAAATAGTAGTGATTGTTGAAAAAGCGAAATCACCCTCCAGTGTGATATCAGCCATGACAGCTAAGAAAATGATGGAAAAAGGTTGAGTAGCTTTCCTAGCTAATGTGGTAGATACTCGAATACCAAAAGTGGTGTTAAAGGATATTCCTACAGTTAAGGAATTTTCAGAGGTATTTCCAGAAAAGTTACCGGGTTTACCTCCAGATCGCGAAGTGGAATTTAGAATAGAGGTTTATCCGGGTACTAAACCTGTTTCTATGGCTCCGTATAGAATGGCTCCAACAGAGTTAAAGGAATTAAAAGAACAATTGCAAGAGTTGATGGATAAGGGATTTATCAGACCCAATGTTTCTCCTTGGGGAGCACCTGTGTTATTCATGAAAAAGAAAGATAGTTCTATGAGGTTATGTATTGACTATCGTTATTTAAACAGGGTGACGATAAAGAATAAGTATCTTCTTCCGAGGATTGATGACTTGTTTTATCAATTAAAAGGCGCATCAGTATTCTCAAAGATAGATCTGAGATCGGGGTATCATTAGTTAAAGATAGAAAGAGATGATATCTCCAAGACGGCTTTTCAGACTCGGTATGGACATTATGAATTTGTGGTAATCTCGTTTGGATTGACGAATGCTCCTGCAACATTTATGGACTTAATGAACATATTATTTCCACCATTTTTGGATCAATTTGTAGTAGTGTTTATAGATGACATCTTGGTTTGTTCCAAATCAAAGGAAGATCATGATACTCATCTTCGAGTAGTTTTTCAGATACTTCGTGATAAGAAGTTATATGCCAAATTGTCCAAATGCGATTTTTGGTTAACTGGGATTTCTTTTCTAGGTCATATAGTGTCGGTAATTGACATTAAAGTGGATCAAAAGAAGATTCAAGCCATAGTAGATTGGTAATCCCCAAAGAATATTACAGAAGTCTGGAGTTTCTCAGGACTTGCGGGTTATTATAGAAGATTTGTGAAGAATTTTTCGATGTTATCTCTGCCACTAACCAAACTGTTTCGAAAAGATGTGCCATTTGTTTGGACAGAAAAATACCAAGAAAGCTTTGAGATGTTAAAGAAAATTTTAATCGAGGCTCCAGTGCTTGTGCAACATAAGTTGGGTAAAGAATATGTATTTTATAGTGATGCATCCCATAATGGGTTGTGTTGTGTGTTGATACAAGAAGGAAAGTATGTGGCTTATGTCTCCAGACAATTACAGAATCATGAGCGAAATTACCCAACACATGATTTAGAATTGGATGCAGTAGTTTTCGCTCTAAAAATTTGGCGACATTATTTATATGGTGAGCGTTGCCATGTTTACACGGACCATAAAAGTCTAAAATATTTGTTGACTCAAAAAGAGCTGAATTTAAGACAACAAAGATGGATTGAGCTCTTAAAGGATTATGATTTGGTTATTGACTATCATTCGGGAAAGGCTAATGTGGTAGCAGTCACGCTTAGTCGAAAGACTTTTGCAGCTCTAAGGGCTTTAGATACACATATGTCATTTAATGATGATGGTGTTTTAATTGCTGAATTAAAATTAAAACCGATATTTCTAGATCGAATTAAAGAGCTACAAGGTCGAGATAAGAAATGCTTAATGAGGTTGAAGCAAGTTGAAAATGAGGAAATTAAAGACTTTGAAATAAGGGATAGTAGATGTTTATATTATTGATAAAGACTTTGTATTCCCGAGGATGAGGAATTGAGGAAAGAAATTCTTTACGAGGCGCATTACAGTCCATTGATGATGCATTCTGGTGGAAATAAGATGTATCAAGACTTAAAGAGTCATTATTGGTGGCCAGGTATAAAAAGAGCTGTAACTGAGTTTGTAGTAAAATGTTTGACATGTCAGCAAGTGAAAGCTGAACATCAAGTACCTTCCGGATTACTACAACTAATGACGATTCCTGAATGGAAGTGGAAGCGGGTTACAATGGATTTTGTTTCGGGGCTACCTTTATCACCAGGTAAAAATGACTTGATATGGGTAATTGTAGATCGATTGACCAAAACATCTCATTTTATTCCAATTCGAGTAGATTGCTCGATGGATAAGTATGCTGAGATATATATAAAAGAAATAGTTAAATTGCATGGAGTGCCGATATCGATAGTGTCTGATCGAGACCCAAGGTTCACCTCAAGATTCTGGAAATCTTTACATGGGGCATTGGGTACTCGATTGAATTTTAGTACAGCTTTTCATCCGCAGACAAATGGGCAATCAGAGAGAGCTATTCAAATACTAGAGGATATGTTGAGGGCATGTGTAATTGAGTTTATGGGATCATGGGAAAATATTTGCCTTTAGCGGAATTTGCGTATAATAATAGTTATCAATCAAGTATTAAGATGGCTCCATATAAAGCTCTGTATGGGAGAAAATGCAGAACACCATTAAATTGGTTTGAATTAAAAGATCGAGATCTGGTTGGGCCGGATTTGATGAAAGATATGGAGGATAAAGTGAAAATTATCTAGAGCAATCTAAAGATAGCTTCGGATCGACATAAGTCCTATGTAGATCTGAGAAGGAAAGAAATAGAACATCAAGTGAGAGACAAAGTGTTTTTGAAAGTATCACATTGGAAAAAAGTATTACGTTTTGGGCGAAAAGGAAAACTGAGTCCGAGATTTATTGACCGTACGAGATATTGAAAAAGGTCGGACCCATGGCTTATCAATTGGCCTTACCTCCGGACATGGACAAGATCCACAATGTTTTTCATGTATCAATGCTTAGAAGGTACATATCAGATCCCTTGCATGTTATCAACCCTGAGGAGATAAAGATTCGACTAGAATTGATTTATGAGGAAGAACCGGTAAAAAATTTGGCTAAGGAAATCAAGGAATTACGTAACAAAAGGATTCCACTAGTCAAAGTGCTTTGGCAAAATCACAAGGTGGAAGAGGCTGCCCGGAAAGGGAGGAGAATATGGAAAAGCAGTTTCCACATGTTTTTAATTCAAGTACTCCTTTAAAATTCGAGGACGAATTTTATTAAGGGGAGAAATGTAATGCCCCAAAAATTTATTTAAGGATTAAATTGAAATGAATTAAAAATATAAGGATTTATTAAATTAAATAATGAAAGACGAGGATGAATAGGATTCATATCTTAGACTAAATTGTAAGGAAAGATGATTAAAAGGATATTTTGGTCATTTGGATTAAATTGAATTTAATATTCAATTAGTGGGGAATTAAGATAAGAGATAAGATGAAGAGGGGAATAGGAAGTCAACATTTTCATCTTCTTCTCTTCTTGCCGTGGAAAACTCTCCCCTTCAGCTCAAAGGTAAGTTTCCAATTGAATGGTTATTTCCTTCGATTTTTTTTAGGGATTGAAGCTTTGTATATTATGGAAGCTAAAGGAAGGTTTAAATGAGATTAAAACTAAGTTATTGATGAGATATTATAGATTAAAGAAAATGGGTTTTTGAGTAACATGATGAAATATGAAGGTTTATGAATGTTTTATGGTAGATTTGACTTGTCATCAACTTAATTAAGAGATATGAAGTGTTAGAATTGGATTTAGAACATGTTAAAAATTGGTATGATTCTTGAATCTCATGTAGAAGAAAATATCTCGAGGTTAAGGATGTAGTAAATGTGTATAAATGAGTTTAGATGAAGGTATTGGAGTTAAGGGTATGAAATGGGTTGGAATATGGAGCATTTGAGCTGGAATTAAGTGATTTTCGTGCTCAAAATGTAAATTCTGAACAAAGTGCATCGATGCACGAGGAGTGTATCAATGCACACTTAAATACATAAACATCGAATGCAGATAGTGCATCGATGCATAGGCTGTGTACCGATGCACCAGTGAGAGGATGCATCGATACACTATAAAATGTACCGATGCATATATTAAATAAATAAATGAAAATAGCTTTTCTTTTAGTTTAAGAAATGAAAGATTTCAATATACTAATAAGTGATATTGAATGTGTCTTTAAGGATGCTTGAGAAGATCGAAATCAAGCTCCCGAGTCTAGCAAAACGAAAGGCAAAGTCAAAGTAGCTGAGTAATCAGAATTGCGTATTGGAAATAATAGCAAGGCGAACCAGGTGAGTGCATTTAATTATGTACATACATGTGGTAATAGTTAAAATAATATAATTTATTGATGTATGTATAGTAATTACCGAATGGCACTTTGTGTGCTAAAATGGTAAGGAAATCATACTGAGTGTATAGATTTCCATATGGAGCACTAAGTGTGCTAAATGATAAGGAAATCATATTTAAAATATGGATTTTCATATAGGGCATTTTATGTGCTAAAAATGGTAAGGAAATCATACTGAGTGTATAGATTTCCATATGGAGCACTGAGTGTGCTAAATGATAAGGAAATCGTATTGAAAATATGGATTTCCAGATAGGGCATTTTATGTGCTAAAATGGTAAGTGAATTATATTGAGTGTATGGATTTCCAGATAAAGCACTAAGGGTGCTACAAAGATAAGGAAATCATACTAATGGTATGGATTTTCGAATAAGACCCTTCATGTGCTAAAATGAAATGGGAAGCATACTATGTGTATGATCTTCCAAATAGAGCACTGAGAGTGCTAATATTAAAAGGAAATTACATGAATTGTATGAATTTCTTATAGAATGTATGGATTCCAATAATTATTGATAAATGAGTTAATGGCATCAATAATGCAGATTGTAGTATATTCATTGGAATAAAAGATTCCTTGGAGATTAAATATCAGAATATAACTTGTACGTAGAAATGTTATTGTGATTATTTATGCCTCACTAAGTAATACTTAACGTGTGTTTATTTCACGCGTAGGTTGAATACATCTTGTAAGGAGATATTTGGATACTCAATCAAGGTCGCCTCATCAGTAACCGTATGACATAATGAACTGTTTTAGTTATATTTTAGTCGGCATGTAATATATTTAAAAAAATGTTTTAAAGAAATTTAAACGTATTTATGTAAATGGTAACTGTATAATGATGAACGGTTAAATTTTTATGTGTTTTATACATGTTTGTCGATGTTACTGCATGCATCGATGTTACTGTAGCGGTGCATCGATGCACTGTAGCAGTGCATCGCTACACATTTTTTATTCGAATTTTTGGTGCATCGATGCACTGTTCACGTTACTGTAGTAGTGCATCGGTACATTGTTCACGGTAGGATTCATCACTGTTCACGGGTACTGTTCATACGTATATTACTGTTCATGAAAAGGTATTTTTTTCAAATTTTTTATAATAAACATAATTCATCAATATATATACTCGTATTTTATTAATATAAGATCAAATGTGTTGTTATTTTGTAAGAACGTTGTTTTAAAAAGTCAATGTGATATCTCGGACTCGTATCCGGGTCAGGTACGGGTTTGGGTGTTACATTTAATGGTATTAGAGCTATAGGTTTAGCCGATTCTCAGCCAAAATCTATTGTATTTGATGTAAAAAAGAGTTTACATGCCGCTAAAATATCAAGGTTACTGATAGGTTATAGAAAAAAATATAATATATGTCTCTCCTTACTAACTTAAGGTAATATTTGCATTTATGTTATAATAGATGTCAGATTCTACGAATTCGAGAAGAGCGGGTTGACAAGAGATTAGAGATAGATCAGCTAGCGAAAATTATGAAGAGAATAGTGAACATCTGATTCCATCGGAGAATACAAGCGCCCAGGTACCTCAGGGTATGCCTGTTCCGGAGTTTGGAGCTTTTATACAAGCTCTAGATGCTATCGTAGCACGAATCCAACCTTCTCTGACCTCTCCTGCTCCTTTAGTACCGAGGATGCTAATCCCAAAGGAGTTAAAGAGTTTGGGAGCTCTTGAAATTAAGGGAGAAGAAAGTGAAGGTCCGATGGACGCAGACTTATGGTTGAATGATGTTAAGGCGATGATGGAAAGTCTGAAGTGCTCCGATCATGAAAAGTTGGGTGGATCAGTATCATTGCTCAGAGGATCAGCCCGAGTATGGTGGACAAACACGACGATGTATACGTCGCTAGAACAAGTGAACTGGTAGTTCTTTTTGCACGAATTTATAAACAAGTATATTGGGGAGCAGTTTATGAGATCGATGTTGTTTAAGTTTCTAAACTTGAAACAAGGCGGTCGAGCAGTGCATGAGTATGAAGCTGAATACAACAAACTTATACGATATGCTACAGAGGTAGTACCTAATGAAAAATATCGTTGGGATTGGTTTATTGAGGGTTAGAGGCCTAAGTTGAAATAAATAATGTTGGCCTTAAACTTGTCCAGTCTACAAGAGGTATAAATAGAGCAAATGTCATTGAAAGAGCTCAAGAGTAGACGTTAGCAACAGATCAGACGGGAAAAAGAATCGGAACGTCTTCATTTGCACAGTATGCAAAAAGGGGCAAGGGCTCAGGTTCTCAATTCACAAATATAACTGATTATTTTGTAGTTTTTGCGAAAAACTAAGCAGTCCCATTCCTATGTTGTTAGCTCAGAAGGAGCTCATAGAGAGAAACCTTTATGTCAGATGTGTGGCAAGTCACACAGGGAAGCATGTAGGTTGCTTTCTGGTACTTGTTTCAATTGTGGTGAATATGGTTACTTTGCTCGAAATTACTCGAAGAAGTATGGTGATAAATCCGTACAATCTGAGAGATATGTGGCGACACCTAATAGAAGCAAAGGGAGAGGAAAATCAGGAGGTCAATCTGAGGCTAGCCAGAGACAAGGAACTCAGGGAATGGCCCGAGTATATAATATAAAGACTAAAGATAATCGGGATGATTCGGAAATTATAACAGGTACATTTCATCTTTTCGATGATCCTGTTTTTGTTCTAGTTGACCCTGGTTCGACACACTCATATATTAGTACCAGTTTGATTAAAACTAGAGAAATTCCTTTAGAACCAATATATAGTGAAATGATAGCAATAAACTCTCTGGGGCATAGTGCAAGGGTAACTCGAGAATGTAGAAAATGTCCAATTAAGATTCAAGGGGGTTGTGTTCTTAGCAAACTTAATGGAGTTGCCTTTTGACGAATTTGAAATCATTATGGGCATGGATTGGTTGTTTTTGTATCATGGATGGGTGGATTGTCGTAAGAAGCGATTATTTTTTAAGGATGCGAAAGGTTCCGAAATAGTAGTGATTGCTGAAAAAGCGAAATCACCCTCCAGTGTGATATCAGCCATGACAGCTAAGAAAATAATGGCAAAAGGTTGTGTAGTTTTCCTAGCTAATTTGGTAGATACTCGAATACCAAAAGTGGTGTTAAAGGATATTCCTACAGTTAAGGAATTTTCAGAGGTATTTCCGGAAGAGTTATCGGGTTTACCTCCAGATCGCGAAGTGAAATTTAGAATAGAGGTTTATCCGGGTACTGAACCTGTTTCTATGGCTCCGTATAAAATGGTTCCAACAGAGTTAAAGGAATTAAAAACACAATTGCAAGAGTTGCTAGATAAGGGATTTATCAGACCCAGTGTTTCTCCTTGGGGATCACCTGTGTTATTCGTGAAAAAGAAAGATGATTCTATGAGGCTATGTATTGATTATCGTTAATTAAACAGGGTGACGATAAAGAATAAGTATCCTCTTCTGAGGATTGATGACTTGTTTGATCAATTAAAAGGCGCATCAGTATTCTCAAAGATAGATCTGAGATCGGGGTATCATTAGTTAAAGATAGAAAGAGAGGATATCTCCAAGACTGCTTTTCAGACTCGGTATGGACATTATGAATTTGTGGTAATGCCGTTTGGATTGACGAAATGCTCCTGCAACATTTATGGACTTAATGAACAAATTGTTTCAACCATTTTTAGATCAATTTGTAGTAGTGTTTATAAATGACATCTTCGTTTATTCCAAATCAAAGGAAGATCATGATACTCATCTTCGAGTAGTCCTTCAGATACTTCGTGATAAGAAGTTATATGCCAAATTGTCCAAATGTGAAATTTGGTTATCTGAGATTTCTTTTCTCGGTCATATAGTGTTGACTGAAGGCATTAAAGTGGATCAAAAGAAGATTCAAGCCATAGTAGATTGGCAATCCCCAAAGAATATTACAGAAGTCCAGAGTTTCTTAGGACTTGCGGGTTATTACAGAAGATTTGTGAAGAATTTTTCGATATTATCTCTGCCGCTAACCAAACTGTTGCAAAAAGATGTGTCATTTGTTTGGACAGAAAAATGCCAAGAAAGCTTTGAGATGTTAAAGAAAATTTTAATTAAGGCTCCAATGCTTGTGCAACCTGAGTTGGGTAAAGAATATGTAGTTTATAGTGATGCATTCCATAATGGGTTGGGTTATGTGTTGATGCAAGAAGGAAAGGTTGTGGCTTATGCCTCTAGACAATTGCAAAATCATGAGCGAAATTACCCAACGCATGATTTAGTATTGGCTGCAATAGTTTTCGCTCTAAAAATTTGGCGACATTATTTGTATGGTGAGCGTTGCCATGTTTACACGGACCATAAAAGTTTAAAATATTTGTTGACTCAAAAAGAGCTGAATTTAAGACAACGAAGATGGATTGAGCTCTTAAAGGATTATGATTTGGTTATTGACTATCATATGGGAAAGGCTAATGTGGTAGCAGACGCATTTAGTCGAAAGACTTTTGCAGCTCTGAGATTTCAGTTTTTCGTACTTGGATCGCTGGTGAGACCGTCGTGTTTTGTTTCCACTGTGCCATGGGGTGCGCCGACGGTCCCAACAATGATATCAGAGCCACTTGTACGATATGAATTTGGGTTAAATTTTTTGTTGATGCGATATGTATGAGATGCATGTTTAATTTTTATTGATTTCAGTAAATATGATGATATTATTGTTCGAATCGGTAAGCGCAAAGATTAATATGTTAATTTGTTAATATGTTTTTCAATCGATTTTTTGTTGGATGATCTATGGGAGTGCGATAGAAGATCGTGTTTGGAAGTGGAACAATAGTTGTTCCGATGCAGAAAACCTTCGGGATTGAAAATCCCAAAACCATGCCCCTTGACCCCTCATCAGCAGTACAAATTGAAGGCCAGTATCAATATTTTTAACAAAGGTGTAACAATATATATATATATATGATATGTTTTTTGTACAGTGTTTGATATGCATGATTATAGCCCTTGTTCAATTTACAATGGTTTATTTTGAAATACGATCTGCGAGCCGTGCCTTTCTATATATTTGTTGTATTTCTCTTCTCATCTTACTCCCTTGTATGTAAAACGAGTTTCTTTTAAAATTGTAAACCAATGAAGATTCACAAGGAGCAGAAGAATGGCGAGAAGATGCCTAGAGAACAATCTTAGGCTTTAGGATTATTGGTTCTCCCATTGGCTTGGGATGAGCCACCTTAGTCATTGTTTTGGGCTATAACCATTGCATCTTATTTATTGCTATATTTGTCATGTATGCAATGCATTAAATGATAAAATAAGAATAAATATTGATGAGATCAATAAGGGCCTAATATTAAAACGAACAATGATGAGATAATTATGCAAATCCCTCTTTATAATCTAAGTTAAGTTAACCGTCCAATATTTACCCTCGTTAAGGCTTTGATCGATATTGTGTGGGCTTTGCCAAAGCATTGGCACATAAATCTATCTTGGTTAAACGCGAAGAATAAGCAAGTGATATTCACCGGTTGAAATATTGGTAATAACTTAGCTAGGTTATTCTAATAGGATTAGAAACCTAGAGGTTAAATATTTGGATAAGTCATGAGATGACTTGAACAAAAGTTGTTCACCAAAATGAGGAGTTACATGAGATGTAACTAGTAAAGTGTTACTTACCTAAATAATCACTATCCTAAAAGAAAAGCCAAAGATGATTTAGGAAATTGATGTATTTTGAATCCTCACCCACTAGAAAATTTTTCGTTGAATTTTTCCAAAATTAAAACAAAGAGGGTTTTTAATTTTGAATAAAATAATGGGAGTAATTTGTAAATAAAGTCCTATTTAAAAATTTTAATTCGGTAAATTTACTTACTTTAATATTTCAATTATTGTAGATTTAATGGCAAACAACACTTTATCACTGCGATCACTCCTTGAGAAGGATAAACTTAATTTTAATAAACTTCCTTGACTGGTTTCGTAATTTGAGAATTGTTCTCAAATAGGAAAGGAATGAATATTTCATTGAGGAACTTGTTCCTGATAAACCGACAGCTAATGCTTCAAAAGCTGAGAAAGAAAAATTCAAGAAACATATGGATGATATGTTAGATGTTGGATGTCTAATGCTTGCCACCATGACTCCTGAGCTTTAGAAGCAACATGAGGACATGGTTGCATATGAGATGATTCAAAATCTCAAAGAAATATATGAAGGGCAAGCACGTCAAGAGAGATATGAGACCTCTAAAGCTCTATTTCAATGCAAAATGGCAGAGGGAACTCCTTTAGGAGCTCATGTCATCAAGATGATGGGCTACATATAAACGTTGGAAAAGCTGGGATTTCCTCTCAAAGATGAATTGACTGCCGATGTTATCCTGCAATCGTTTCCAGATAGCTTTAGCCAATTTGTCCTTAATTTCAACATGAATGAAATTAACAAGACTTTGCCATAGTTACTTTGCATGTTACGAACTACTGAAACTAACATGAAAAAGGTTAGACCTAAGCCCATTCTAATGGTCCACAAGGACAAAGGAAAGGGAAATAAAAAGGTAGTGGCAAAGTTTAAGGGCAATGGTAAGACCAAACCAAAAGGGAAAAATGCATTGAAACCCAAAGGGGGAGTTAACAAAGAAGAAAAATTTTTCCATTGCGATAAGACCGGACACTGGAAGAGAAACTGTCATGTTTACCTTGAAGAGGTCAAGAAGGCAAAAGCAAACGGAACGTTTGTTTCAGGTATTTATGTCATTGGTGTTATTTTGTCAACATCTACTTCTTGGGTATTAAATACCTGTTGTGGTTCTTATATTTGTGCTTCTGTATAGGGACTGCAAAAGAGAAGGAATCTGGCTAAAGGAAACGTGGACCTACGAGTGGGAAATGGAGCAAGAGTTGTTGCATTATCTATAGGGACATATGTTTTATCCTTGCCTAGTGGACTTGATTTAAATTTAGAGGATTGTTATTATGTGCCTAGTTTGACTAAGAACATTGTTTCTATTTTTGGATTTGAGATTATTATTAAGAATAATTGTTGTTCTTTTTATCTCGATAGTGTTTTTTATGGTTCAGTAAAATTGGTTAATGGTCTCTATATTTTGGATCAAGATAACACCATTTATAACATAAATACTAAGAGATCAAAAACAAATGACTCGAATCAAACTTATCTTTAGCATTGTCATTTAGGCCATATAAGTGAGAAACGCAAATAAAAACTCCATAAAGATGGATTCTTAGATTCATTTGTTTTCGAACAATATGATGTATGCGAATCTTGCTTGTTGGGAAAAATGACTAAAGCTCATTTTAATAGTAAAGGTGAGCTAGCAAGTGATTTATTGGGCTTAATACATAGTGATGTATGTGGACCAATGAATACACAAGCCAGAGGTGGATTCCATTACTTCATTACTTTTATCGATGACTTCAGTCGGTATGGGTATTTTTATCTTATGCACCATAAATATGAAGCCCTTGAAAAGTTTAAGGAATTTAAAAATGAAGTACAAAATCAACTACGAAAGAGTATTAAGGCACTTAGATCAGATCGAGGTGGAGAATACGTAAGCATAGAGTTTGATGAACTCCTAAAAGAATGTGGGATTGTCTCACAACTTACACCACCTGATACACCACAGTGGAATGGAGTTTCTGAAAGAAGGAATCGAACACTATTATATGGTTCGATCGATGATGAGTCATAGTGATCTTCCGACTTCTTTTTGGGGACATGCACTTGAAACAGTCGCTTTCACACTAAATCGTGTTCCATCTAAATCGGTTCAAAAGACATCATACGAGATATGGACTGGGAAATGTCCCAGTATGTCTTTTATGAAGATTTCGGGTTGTGAAGCTTAAGTAAAATATCAGATGTCTACAAAGCTCGAACCTAAATCTCGTAAGTGTATATTTGTTGGATATCCTAAAGAAACTAAGGGATATTATTTCTTCAACCCTAACGAGAACAAAGTATTTATTGCTAGAACAGGATTTTTTCTCGAAAGAGAATTTCTCTCAAAGAAAGGGAAGCGTAGAAATATTGAACTTGGGGAAGTTCAAGAGCAACAAATAAATGAACTTGAAGTTGAGCATGTTTCACAAGTTCTTAAGGAGCATTCAACAGATTTAGAAACACAATCACTGCGTAGATCCACAAGAGAACATCGTGCACCTGAGAGATTTGAATTTCTCATTACAACACATAGAGATGTTCTTCTTATGGATCAAGATGAGCCCATGACTTATCAAGAGGCAGTGTCTAGCCTAGACTCTGAGAAATGGCTTGAAGCCATGAGACCTAAGATGAATTCCATGTCAGTAAACCAAGTATGGACTTTGGTTGAACCACCTGAAGGGGTCAAACCTATAGGGTGTAAATGGGTTTTCAAAGAAGAAAATCGACATAAATGGTAATGTACAAACATACAAGGGGCGATTAGTCACTAAAGGTTTTCGACAAGTTCATGGTGTAGACTATGACGAAACATTCTCCCCTGTAGCTATGTTTAAGTCAATCTCGATCCTGCTCACAATAGTTGCATTCCATGATTATGAAATCTGGCAAATGGATGTCAAAACTGCCTTCCTTAATGGAAAACTTGAAGAGGATGTGTATATGATACAACCAGAAGGTTTTTCCTTTCCAGGAAATACTGGAAATGTGTGTAAGCTACAGAGGTCTATTTATGGACTAAAACAAGCTTCTTGAAGCTGGAATCTTCATTTCAATGATGCAATCAAAGAGTTTGGTTTTATCAGAAATCAAGATGAGCCTTGTGTTTATAAGAAGGCTAGTGAGAGCATTGTTTCTTTCCTAATCTTGTATGTAGACGACATACTCATCATAGGAAATGATATACCTACTTTACAGTCTGTTAAGACTTGGTTAAGTAGTTGTTTTTCTATGAAAGATTTGGGTGAGGCAGCGTATATCTTAGGAGTTAAGATATATAGAGATAGATCAAGACAACTCCTAGGTCTGAGTCAAAGTACATATATAGACAAAGTGCTGAAAAGGTTCAGTATGGATGAATCCAAGAAAGGATTTTTGCCTATGAGACATAGCATTTCTCTTTCTATGGAAATGTGTCCTTCAACTCCACTAGAAAGAGAATGGATGAATAAGATTACATATGCTTCAGCTATTGGTTATATAATGTATGACATGATATGTACTAAACCATATATATCAATGCTCTAAGCATGACGAGTCAGTATCAATGAAACCCTAGTGAAAATCACTGGGTTGCTGTTAAAAATATCCTTAAGTACTTAAGAAGAACTAAGGATAAATTTCTTGTCTATAGAGGGGAGGAAGAGCTTAGTATAAAAGGTTATACTGATGCTAGCTTCCAAACTGACAAGGATGACTCACGATCGCAATCGGGTTTTGTGTTTTGTCTTAATGGAGCTGCTGTGAGCTGGAAAAGTTTGAAGCAAGACACAGTAGCTGATTCTACAACAGAGGCTGAATACATTAAAGTTAGTGAAGCAACAAAAGAGGTTGTTTGGATCAAGAAGTTCATATCGATATTAGGGGTTGTTCCCAGCATATCTGATGTTGTAGAACTCCGTTGTGACAATAATGGAGCCATTGCACAAGCAAAGGAACCCATACCTCATCAACGATCCAAACATATTCTTAGGCACTTTCATCTCATTCGAAAGATCATTGATCGAGGAGATGTGTAAATATGTAGAGTACACACGGATGACAACATTGTTGATACCTTGACGAAGCCTCTTACACAGCAGAGGTATGATCGTCACACTGAGTCACTCGGTATTAGATATGTGAGTGATTGGTCTTAGTGCTAGTGGGAGATTGTTAGAGTATGCCCAAAGAATAATCATATGATGATTGTAATAATACTTTTATTTACCGATTTTATTGAATAAATGCATTGCCGCTATTATTTTCAGCTATATATATGTGTTTAACATAAACTGGAAGATAATAAAGTCCATGTAATGACATATTTGTTATTATTAAAAGAACCCTAGTCAAGTATTATTATGGGCATGGACAATAATAATACGCTTAAGACTAACATGTTATTGATTGATGACAATGAGTTGTCATTGACATAGAGATGTCAGAATTGATATATGATTATATTGTTAGAGAACAATGTATTGGATTGACCGACCATGAGCATATGTCTTGGATTATTATGTGACAATCATAACATTGCTCATGGTGATGACTATATGTATGATCCTCAGACTTGAGATCAATACTATCCCAACATATATTGTTGTATATTTTGATGCAGCTAAACAAGCTCCATAATGGTTGCTCTATAAAGACTGTTATTGAATATATCTCAATATATGTAGTGGGTGTGTGATTAAGATAGGATTTGTCCTTCCTACATAATAGGAAATATATCACAGGCCACTTGATTGAGTAAGACTAGAAACACATGGCATGCTCGAATAATTTGATATGAGATATCATAAACTATTCGTTAATTAAAGTCTACTCTAGATATCAAGAAACAATAGATGGGCTATACAAGTGTGGCTATTCCAAGACTTGTGCCTATTCTAGATATAAAGGACATAAGGATGTAATATATAAAAGAGTTAATCACCAAGATAATATGTCGAATCATATTTTCTTGTAACTTAGGTGACAATGATATATTGCTAGATGTCACTCATTGTATGTAGTATTAGAATTGTTCTAATAATTACTGCTAACGTTACAAGAACCTACAAGGTCACACCCTAGGATTGAAATGAGCAAAGATGTACAATTTGTTGTACGTTACTAAAATATATATCTAGAGTTAATTAAATATATGTTTTAATAATCCTTAATATTTAATTTCAATTAATTAAATATAGATTTAATTAATTTGAAATAATAAAATCCTTAATATGATTAGGGTAACTTGGATATAAAAGGATTATTAAATTCTAATTAATTAAATATAGATTTAATTAATTTGAAATAATAAAAACCCTAATATGATTAGGATAACTTGGCTATAAAATGGTGCGTTAGGTCTAGCAGTCGTTTTAGAACACACACAAAACCTTTAGCCGTTTTTCTCTCAAAACTATTTTGGGGAAGAAAAATATTGCTCTCAATCGGGTGAACTGAGTAGAGGCAGAGACATGATTTCGTGAAGGCTTACGATTCGAACCGATCTACACCACTAGTATTCACTGTTGTCCTTACTGTTTTTCAAGGAACCCGTTGTAAGTATTCGCATTCATTTCTCCCGATTTCAGTTTTTCGTACTTGGAACGCTGGTGAGACCGTTGAGTTTTGTTTCCGCTGCGCCATGGGGTGCGTCGACGATCCAAACACATTTCTACTTCCTACGTTCCTATTACGTAACTATAATTCAATACTCATCCACGCTCCCTTATTGTTTCTCATTTATCTTGCGATTTACATATGCGTTATTCACCTGATCGAGCCTCTAAGGTGCTTACAATGGGAAATCAACCACTTGCTAAGCGAAACTAACAATATTTGGCTCTCCTAGAGAGCACACTTCATAAAGTGAAGGTTCCTTGCAATCACACTTTGACTTAAGGATCTTGAGACTCTTCGTATTTTGCACTCACAATCACTTACCACCACTGAGTTATTAGGTGACGACTAATATTAGTCAAACAACACTTAACGTAGTTGATCTCCTTAGTCTGAAGCACTAAAATATGTGGTATTATACGACGTTGCATGCTGTTATGTGTTGTATATAGCTCGTGCTCCTATACCAAGACAAAGACACCATTGACGAGGCTTGGCTCACTTAGTTGATTCACTTACTATTTACGCAAAAAGGCATCCTGATGACGTTGGAGGATTCATTGTACCTCAAGACTCACATCTCACTAACATACTTATAGTACCCTTAATACCTAGGGTAAAATTCCAGAACTGTTGCATTTGAATATATCCTGGCTAACTTACTCCTCACGAGTACTTGATGCATCTACGCCCAGTTAGCAACCGAAGTGCCTTGGCACTAGCTGAGACATATTTTGACGTTTCTATCAACAAAGTGATCGCCATACTGACTAAGGTAACCTGGGTATTCTTAACACTCTCATGGAGATCCTCATCTTTAACGCTGAACTTGGGGTTACTAACTCCTTACGGGCCACTCGCACGAACTCCCGACTGACGATATAAATACGTCTTTGTAGTTCCATATCTAACTTGACAACTCGTAAGGACACTACCTTAGGGAACACACACATGTGGAAGGATTTTGAGACTCAATATTTTCTTAAAGTTGACTCTCAACTTAATAAGGGGCGACTACTTATTCACAAACCTATGAATTCATAACCCTCGAAGAATACCTAAAGTAAACTTTGCTTATTCTGTTAAGGTATACCAATTCACCACTAGGACCCTCACACTAAGATCCTTCACACGAATACTTTTTTACTTAGCTCACTTGATACCACAAAATAATACATGCATTCATGCCTACTGAAGCAACATAAAAAATCGAGACATCTAAAAACATACATGGCATCTTGTCTGCATCATCAATGTCCTAACCCTTCCTCTTTATGATCTGACTAACAAGATCATGCACATCAAATTGAGAATAGGTCAATTCGTTACTCTGCTCTTCTACCCAAGCATATAACATCTCTGTGGGTAGGCTCTCTGCCATGCTGAGCTACTGAGATCGTCTCCCTCAATCAAACTAAAACATCACCATCCGTACTAGGGCAATCCCTCACTATATGCGCCAAGTATCCGCATCTATAACACTTTCTAGAAACCTTGAAGCACATTCCTCGATGATTTTTACCACAATGCTCACACTCTAGATACCTTAAAACTCTATTAGAGCCTACAGAGCTCGCCACAGATGGGGAAACTAGTGGTCTCCTACAAGATGCTACACCTAAACTCTGACTCAACTGTAGTGACAAAGCTGACATCATTTTTCTCTACTCTCGCAGACCTCTGATATTCTTTGCCACTGACTGAGATAGATTTACTGGCATGCAAGTCCGCATACTTGGGCTACCTAATTCACCCATCAAACTCTTCCTCATAGTCTGCACCCTCTCCACGACCTTATTTTGTCATGTCAACTCTGAAAACACCCTAGGTAGGTCTGTCGCCAACTGCTCATGGATTTTAATATGAAGTCCCTCAAGGAACCTCTTTCACCTTAAGGGCTCAATCGCAACTAACTCTAGAGCGTAACGACTCAACCAGAGAAAAACTCTCTCGTACTAGTACACTGAGCGGTCTCCTTAAACTAGCTGAGAGAACTACATCCTCAAGCCATATATATGTGTCTCACCAATATGCTTGCCTCTAAACTCGCTCAGGAATTTATCCCACGTAGGCACATCTGGCTGTAAAGCCATATCCACAGTCTCCCACCAATCGATAGCATCACAATTGAGTAAAGCGGTGATGCACTCTAACTTACCCTCTAGGGTAAGGTGAAGCTGCTTTAAAGTCTTCATTATCTTTCTCAACTTCTAATATGCTAAAATTGGATCATATCGCTTGAACCATAGAAGCCAACTGTCTTGTATCTCCTCAATCTCTCTATATATGACTCTATTGGTACTAACATACTCTAAGTGACTGAATGAACAGTCTGCACTCTAGGAATAACATCTAATATCTTCCTGAGAGTGGAAGTCAAACAAATTTTTAGGGTGTGACATATTTTTCATAATAAATATTTTAATTTAAAATATGAGTAATTAATCATTTTCCATATTTATGAGTTTTTTAATATTCTGAAGTGATTGTAATGTATTTTTTATTCGTAATATTTATTATTTTTTAATAATATACATACATTGTATTAGTATATACAATAACTCAAACTTATGACCTTAAGAGAGATCCTTCTATGATTGAGATTTAAAACCATACAATGGGTTTTGTACTTATCAGTGGCAGATCGAGAAATATTCTTTAGTGTAGGAACACATATGTTAACATAATTTTTTTTAAATGAGATTGATGCAAATAAAATTTAAGTGTGGGTATTGTCCGTAAAATAACTAATCGAATAAAACTTAGATTTCAGGGTGAGTACGAAAAATTTTAAGGTGGACACCATTAGTAAATTAAGTAACTAATCGAAGAAAATCCGAATTACATGCTCACCCTCACCAAGCCGTGGCTTCGCGAATGGTACTTATGATTTTTAAACATTTGAAGAATCATATCTCACACGTAGTCGCATATAGGTCACATAAATTTCAGATATGAGTTTAAATTTAAAATGAATGCCCAATGCTTTGAAACTCTTGCTTCTTTGAATATCAAAGAACCAGTTCCAAGCTATTTCCGTTTTGTTATAATACAAGGTTTCCGGGATTTGGGAAACATAAATATAAGAAAATAAAAAAGAAAAGGGTAAATTACGTATTTAGTATCTAAACTATTAGTTTTAACCCATTTTAATATTTAAAATTTTAATTTTTTAAATCATTCCCAACATTTAGTTTTTGTTTCATTTTAGTACTCTTTTTCAAAATGTAACATTACGTTTTTAACAAGGGTACTAAAATGAAATAAAAACTAAATTTTAGGTATGATTTTAAAAATAATTAAAAGTTTAGATACCAAAACAGATCAAAATTGATAATTTAAGTGCTGAATGCGTAGTTTACCCAAAAAGAAAACAAAGAACATGTAACTCTTCTTGGTTTCTGCTAAAGCAAAAGGAGAGTCTAGCAAACTAGCTGGTTACGGTAGCTACCAATATGTTCATGTACCAACCAGAAGAGGAAGGAAAAAAAATAAGTTTCTCCGTCTATTATATCCGAAGCGTAACTAAATTGGGACCTAGCCTCAGAAACAATGTCCGAGTCAGTGGCTCGGGACCGCCTCGAGCTTCCTTCACCGCTTAAGAATTGAACGTTCAGTGAACCGTTCATGAATCGTACGGCTGGAAATTCGTTTATGTGCGTTTATTTATTAAATGAACAAACATGAACAAGATTTTGTGTTCGTTTAATTAAATAAACGAACATGAATATATATTTCGTTCGTTTATTTACGTTCGTGAACGTTCAGTTATGTTCATTCGGTTATGTTCGTTTATGTTCGTTCGGTTATGTTCGTTTATGCTCATTTATTTATGTTTAACCCAATCTTCTTAAATCAATTTTGGTGACCAATTTGTAAGTATCTTAAAAATATTAATTAATTTGATATTCTGATGACCAACTCCATAATTAACCCAATTTTATTTGGACATTAAATCCAATATATTTACCCGTGAGGCACCCCGCACTTATATTCATTTTCCCCCTTTTTTCCCAAATCCTAATGTTTACTGGAGAGTGGAGACGATCGCTGAAAGCTTCAAAACAAGTAATATTATAGTGCAATCTGAAGTTTACATGTCTGTTTTCATCTTTTTCTCTATTTTATTTGGCTTAATAATTAATATGTAAAGTTATTGTGGGTATCTTCGCATCTAAAACTCAAAAAAACATCATACTTCTTTCTAGAAATAGATGGGAATATAAAGGTAAAAGTCGGAAGTATATGAGCATCAGTAAAAAGAAAAATATAATAGAATTTGCCAGAAAACAAAACAAATGTTTCTATGTAATTTATGAAAAAGAGTATAATAGTGGAAGTAATGGGTTTTCCAGGAATAACCCATTAATAAGTAGAAAATACACTTTGACAATGAACTTTTGTTTTCATAGTTCTTGTGTGATTTTTAGTTGTGGGGTAGACTTTAGGTACTTTAAAATTTTGAATGGTGGTTTAACAATAATATCAGTTACGATATGTAACATCGAAGAGATTTCGGATCTATGTTATTGCCTTGTAGTCCAATTTAAAATCTTCATGCTGTTAAATTTTCTACTCTGCCAACGGAAAGAACCATTATTAACAAACCTCACTAAAGTATGATATTGATGTCACAAAACTTTTAGCTGACGAATTTATTAGAATAACGTAGATTTGGTTGATTTGCATTGTCGGCTATTTTTCATGAAAGAACAATGGAAGGTAGGGTCTCCAACGTTTATGTTCGTGTTCATTTATGTTCGTGTTCGTTTATATTCGTGTTCGTTATGTTCGTGTTCGTTTATGTTCGTTTATGTTCGTTTATTTATTAAATGAACAAACATAAACAAGTTATATTCCTTAATAAACGAACATGAACAAAAAAAAATTGTTCGTTTATGTTCGTGTTCGTTTATGTT
This sequence comes from Hibiscus syriacus, assembly GCF_006381635.1. NCBI lineage: Eukaryota > Viridiplantae > Streptophyta > Magnoliopsida > Malvales > Malvaceae > Hibiscus > Hibiscus syriacus. The sequence goes on along the minus strand of NW_024062982.1, from coordinate 275,172 downwards.
CATTTATTATTAAATGAACGAACATGAACATACCTCCGTTCGTGTGTGTTCGGTTTGTTTACAGGCCTACGCCCAACTCTTTGACGGCCTTATTTCTTTTACTTCTCTTGGGCTCTTTTGAGGTCGAGTCTGTAGCTTGGTTCGAGTCCTTGGGTTTTTTGGTCTTCTTTGATTGCTTTGGTTTCTCCGTTGTTGAAGGCACACCACTCCGGTCTGTGACGGAAGTAGCACGCTTGGATGATTTAGGCAGTTGTGGTGTCTTTTGGTGCAGAGCTTTTACCCCTTGAACTCTTTCGGCTCAAACTATTGTTGTCTGTAAAATTGTATGGAAGATAATGATTGCATAATATACGAATGAATGGAATTATGGCAACCAAAATGTTTCTTCATTGTACCAACTTCTCCTCCGAGAGCTAAAGGAGGTGTTTGAAACCCTCCTGCTGGTGTTTGAAACTCATTCATCTGCATGTAGTCAAGTGAGAAATATAACACCATTCATCATGCCACTCAATAGTAATAATGGGGATTAAATTTAAATGAATTTGTTTACACAGGTGGGTTTTGACTGTACTGTTGATGGACCATCCCATCCTATATGAGCCACATGCTTTACATCTGTTGGCAGACCCAATCTGCATTTCAGGCTCTTTTTCACTTTCTGCAAAAAATAAAAGTTCACCCATTTCTACCCATCATTACTAACATCTCAAAGGCCAGACAAACCCACCAGGTTGCTTTGCTTGCTTAAATTCTTCTCCTGTTTTCTTTATTTTTAAATGTCAACAAATTATATTCGGGATAATCTAATTATATAGTGAATTTTTTAACTAAATGAAGAAAAATATACAATTAAGATTAAAAAATAAGAAGAAATTTATTGAAAAGAAAAAATAAGTTACTTTCTATTTTCACTTATCTAACGATTTTAATTTTTTTTGTAAAAGTATAAAAATTTTACATTGTATAATTGGATTATATATATAAGACTTATATAACAAATAAGTACTTAAAATATATTATCTTTTTCATTTGAGTACCTAGGTCAAAATAGATACTGAAAGTTATCTTTTTTGTTAAAATAGATATCTAAAAATATTTTCGATCAAAATATGTACCTAAAGTATTTAAATTTTTATCTAATTACCTAAAGTATCTTTAATTAATGTCACATGACAACTTTTTTAGAACTTAAATGAAAAAAATTAAATAATTTAGGTACCTATCTTGACATAAAATACTTTTAAGTACTTATTTTGATAAAAAAATATTTTAGGTACTTAAATGAAAAAGTTGGTATACTTGGTACTTATTTGTGATATTAGCCCTATACTTAGGCACTTATATTGTGTAAAACTCTTTTAGTTTTACACATTTTTACCATTGGAGGAGAGAAATTAAATGTTAAAATTAATAGTGAAAATGAGAAGATGTTTATTAGGAAAAAAACAAGGAGTTAATCTCAATATTTAGTTTCCTCCAATACAACGGTCCTAAAAATGTGTTAAACTAAAAGAGTTTTACACAATATAAGTGGAGCCTAACTCAACTATTCAAGTAGTTTCGTTTTGGTCACTTGATTATTATTTTTTAAATTATATCTAACGGTACGTTTTGATTTTATTTTGATCTATAATCATTTACAAAATAGTAGAACTATTAACATGATATTTTTTTCAATGATGAAGTGGCACTACCTTATGGTGATATGTCAACATCGCCATTAATTTTTAATGACGTGTGATCAAAATGAAATTAAAATGTAATGTTAGACATGATTTTAATATATATATATATATATATATATATTAGATGACGAAAAAGGAACTGCACAAGTAGTCTGGTGACTAAATACGTCAGTATTTTATGAATCATAGGAGAGAGGTGGAAATACATACCAAATATATGAGTGAAGTATTTAAGACCTTTGGGCAACCCTTTCATCTTTACAATTCAATTATACAGGCTCGGATCCTTTTGCATTCTCCACGTTTTGAGTCAAGTCTGATGGACTAGTCACGCCGAACATCTTGAGAACCCCTGTTCCAATCTCAGACACACATATCTTGGGCCTAATATCTATGGGCGTGACAATATCTACAAATTAAATCAGCATATGGTGGCGGAACAAACCAATCTGAATCTGCAAACTAAATCAAACTGTTTTAAGTAAATAAATCCTTCAAATATATGAAAAAAAACGAATATATCCGAACCCAGATAACTTGGAGAACAATCCTCTCACATCATTCAAACAACTGTTATGCTAAGGCATCTCACCTTCACAGGAAGAACACAAGTTTGTGTGATGCAAACATGCATGCAGAGCATGTTTCTTAAAATACAGGGAAGAACACAAGTTTCTGAATCATTGAAACATGCTTAATCCAACGGAAGTGCAATCTAAAATAACGACGACTTAAAGAAAATTTAGGGTTTAGAATTAGAGCAGATGTATTTAGGAAGGTTTTAACTAATTCTTATTTTGTAAGAGCTTACAGGTTCTTGTCTTTTCCCCCCTTTCCTGTTTTAAATCATTACTAGATAAAGTATGTTATATATACTAAATAAATCCCGAACAAAAATACGTATCTACGTCCTCTAAAAATGAACTAATTCTATTAATTTCAAAAGTAAACGGTAAAAATGAAGTAACTAATTCTATTAATTTCAAAAGTAAACGGTTAACGACAACTAATCACGTTCTTTTTATATTTTCTATAAGTTTTACATAATCATGATAGACAAATTTAACCACCAAAACTTATTCATTATGTTAATTTGATACTAATTCTAAACATGCAATTTATTATTATATCAATTAAAATTGTACAAAATTAACAAAAAAACAATAACATCATAATTAATTAATTGTTATTTTATTTCTTCCGAAATTGAAAGAAACTAAACATTAAATTTATAAAGAGATCAATTTGTCTATTTTTTTTTTGAAATAGGGTACTTTGTATTAAAGAAAGTAACAAAGTACACTACCTCAAAGCTCTCATTAAAAAACCTCACTAATCTTATATGGAGAAAAAAGAGTGTACCTTGTGGTAGAGAACAAATACACAGAATAGTAACATCATTCAGAACATACCCACACATTACCACAATCACCAAACCAACACATAAAAAAGCTAACACAGACAACCAACAATAAGAAAATAGGTCACACTACGAAATACACATACAACAAAACCAAAGGAATGAACCAAGCACTGGAACAGACCACAACAACACCCTGAACTTGACCGAAGGCACATCACTAGGAAAGAGACACATACTTGCTGAAAATCCTTCCACACTTCCTCGAAGAACAGTATGGGCACTACAAAATACCCGCAAAATGTCAGAGAACCAAGCATCACACCTCAACTCAGTGCTTCTCTGAAACAAACTTCATAAAAGCTACCTCGAAGCCAGCAAAAGCAAGAGAATCCTCCTGCAGCAAAGAAAGCAACCATCACCGTCCCAGCCCAAGAGCCATCCTAAATGATAACCGAGCAAATGACAGGGACCACCGAAGCCCGCTGCACTACCAGAGGCAATCTGGCGACAGCAAAATGGAATCAAACTTGTAACTTCAAGGCTTTAAAGAGAAGAACCCCACAAGAACCTTAAAACGATGAAGAATCGAGCGCACCACACTAACAATGAAATATCAATGAAAAACCAGACATCAATCTCTCCACCGAAGTTCAACCTAACAAACCACTCTAAAAAACCTTGAAACAAGACTCATCCGACTAGAGACGGTGAGCTTACATTCGAAGAAGTGAGCCAGCAAAGCACCCGGATCAAACTAACCTACAATGTTGATTCGCTGAAACAACACCAAAGCACAAGGCTGAACCATCCACTCAAGTACAGGCCACTAGACACCACCACCAACCAACCAGAACACGGTGAGATGAAGAACTCCACCAGAAAATTGCTTGGCAACCGATAACACTTCAGCCACAGAAACCAGACTAACACAAAAATAAACCTACTAAACCTACAGAAAAACACTTGGAACTAAACTGCTCCAGCTCCACTAAACACCACAAAATATCCACAAAATAAACCTACTACCCCTGATAAACACGCACCAACCTCAAATAAATCTAGATAAACAAACTAGAGAATATGCGAATCCAACCCTAGATGCTACTCGCCTACTCTTCTATAGAAAGAACACACAAAACTCACCATAGTGACCCTCAAACTGCCAAGAACCTTACCCAAGAAAGGAGAAAGCCACTAACACCGAAGCAGGAACCGAAAAAGGCCTAAGCACTCTCACTCATACACTATGGCATTAACACAAACAGCTTGCATACAGATATATCCATCACGACCAGACTCCCAAAAACAGATTTGTAGCCCACTCAGAAATTCAAAAACTATGAAAACTAATGTCAGAAGCAAGCCAGACCTCAAGCACGAAACATCAAACAATAAGATATATGAGAAGACTTAGTTGGAAGAGAAAGGAACAGCCTCACCAAACTAGAAGAGAACTCCCAGCTAAACAAGTAGAAAATTTGGCGACAAAAGCCAAAACGAAACCTAATCCCAAAAACACCAGAGCAGGGCCGATTAAAACTTGAAAAGAACAAAGGAGGAATCGACAGCATTGAGTTGGCTTAAGAAATCAGATGAGGAGCGGTCAAAAGGAGAGCGTGAAAACAGCAAAGAAGAAGATGGTGGAGGCGGCCACCGCCTCGCATGGAAACCCTGTGTTACGAAGTTCTTAATTAGGTAAAGATTATGCACGCATGGACTTAAAATAGGTTTTTTACCCAAAATACTTTATGAAAATCTTGCTTAAAAGAATTGTAGTTCATTTAATTATGATTCATATTAATCGTGTGTTGCATCAAAGCGAAAATAATTTGACGTTGTTTAAGTAAGATCTTAGATTTAATGTTAAGAGAATTTTTTTTTGATTTATGGTTAAATGTGACTCACTCAAATATATATATATATATAGAATAGTAATGATTGATTAGTACAATGAAACGAAATTGTAGATCCATTCTATAATTAGAATTATCATTACCAAAACAAATTAGATTAAGAATAGCACTTTCGTAATGAGTTTTTAATTAGAAAATTTGTGAATGAAATATATTAAATTGAAAGGATGCCCTTCGTAATGAACATTTACAGTTATCAATTTCAATTAGTTGATTAAAAAGTCGAATATTAATAGTTATATCGATAAAAAATACAATAAATATAATAAACTAAATCAAATTTATTACACCAAGAATTACAGAATTGAGCACTACAAGAAACAAAATCCAAAAACCAAGGAAAGGTTAAGAAAAATGATATTCAAGTATACAAAAATTTGATGAGATTTGCACTCTTATTGAAGTTGTACTGCACCTAAAGTTGTCCCTCTGTGGACAAAAACAAAACCAGTCTGACTTCGTGCTTCACGGAATACAAGACCGTAAACAATTTAATGGAAACGAACATGAAAGCCGAATCACTAACCAGTCTGCGCATTGCACGCTCGAAACACCAAAAAGCGTCAGCTTCGTCTTCGAGAAGAACTACCATTGGAGAGCAGATGTCATTCATTCCTGCTCATGAAAGAACAAAGCCAAAAATGTCGGAGGACGAGAGAACATCGGTTTGGTAATAAATAATGCAATTAACAGCTACCACTCACCTTGAACATAACCGATATCATCATCTACCCAAGAATATATAGCAAAAACATCCTAAAGTTTTGCTTGATTAGCTTCATCCTCATAAAAGACGAGTTCTCGATCAGTTCGAACTACGTCCAAACCTATAGACCAAACACATCAAGTACATATAAGATCCAATCAGTTGTGCATGAAACTATACACCGTACATACCGACTTGATGCAAGGAATGCATCCACTGAGCAACTTTCTTGTCCGAAAGAGCAGGTGGCACATCACACAGCCTTCGACTCCTATCGGTCGGCCATCATCGGTAATAATTGGTTGTGTAATGAACTTTCCACTACCGATGACCGACACAGTATTCTGGCATTCAGTCTTCCACAAGCCATAACGCTCCCTGGGATGGTTAGTCTGAAAAGTTCAGTCACGACGATCAACCAACTTACGAGATGTATAACTATCGAATCGTAAAGTTGTTACCTCCTTTGCTCTCTAAGCTGATTCCGATCATCAAAGGTACTGTTAGGATCAAAGCAACCTAAAAGGAACTCCCAGACTAACCCTTTAACTGAAGGGTGAATACCCTACCATAACATATCAAATAAAGCTAATAACAATTAATTCTTGAGATTTGACACAAGTTGTTGAACTTTCAACATGTGATAAACATTAATCAATTATCTGCAAACCACACCAGTGCAAAATGACAGAGCAGGCACCCAGTTGAATATCAATCATGAAAAAAGAGACAAACATGTGCATAAACACAAATATGCTGGCATCGGAGAAAATACGATATTTTGATTATTCGGGTGCTAATATCGTAGAACTCGCAAAGGCAATCACACATTGAACAAAATTCAAGAATTTCATTGAAGACTTTAAATCCATGATCTTAGAACTGTCATCTAATCAACTGATAACACTATTCAAAAGTCTTACATGCTGCAACATATTCAATGTCCAACAGCGTCGTCTGTTCTTTAGTCCAAAATGTGTGTGTGTTGTCAAAGCAACATAATTATATATAGAACCTGAAGAAATGTGCATACTCCGCGTTGGATCCGTCTAAGAACTTTTTATATATTGAGGTGACCGTCTTCGGAGAATGCAGCCTGCCATCTTCTTGCACTTAGTGTTTTCCCTACCTGGGAAAATAAGTAAAGTGAAAAAACAGCAAGGCATACAAACATAAACAGAAGTGAACATAAAATTAAGGGAAGTGGTGAGTGAAAGATGCAAACTCGAGGCCGAAAGCTAGTCTTTGGAACATCGGCTAAGCTTTCGGGTCTTATGGGATAAAAGGACTCCAACTCCTCTGTTCCTTCTGCATTTTTACCCAATATCTCTGCTACTACCGCCCAGCCAACCATCTAAATTCTAAACAAGCGACCCTAATCGTTCACTGCCCATTAAAACACCCATCAAATTGAAGACATTAACACATAATACATAGAAAACTGTGACTACAAACATTAAATCGTTTGTCAATGGCAAATGGAAAGAAGGAAATTGTGAAAATCATCACCAGCATGGAAGAAACCAAACAAACAAATAACATCTTGGGCAGCATTGATTGAAATCCAGAAACAAAGATCATGGAAGACCCAAATTCATATACAAGGAAAAAGATCAAATTATATTTTCTCACATCAAGGTATGTTGAAAAATTGCATCTTTAAATGTTATTTTTGTTGTCTTTTAAAGCTTACTTTGCAGGGTGGTGAAATCAGATGGGAAAAGCTAATTCCTTCGCAGGCAAGTAGCAACGGATTGGAAATGCTACAAAAAAATTCCTTCATCGAAGCATTTCTTTTGTATTTTATATTTTCTTTATTTTTCCTATTTTCTAGGAGACAATACAGTCATGGAACAATGCAATGAAGATTGAAGAATGATGTGGATGAAATGAGATACACGATAAAGCAACAGTCAGTCCCTAAATTTGATAACTTCGTTTAACCAAACCTCTAAACTTGTTTTAAAATTTGACAACTTTTTTTTCAAATTAATCCTTATTTCATATTTTTAATTATACGATAGTTTGATGTCATTAAATGGACTAAAAATTTAAATCCGGGGACCAAATTAAAAGAGATGTCAATTCCAAATTTTATATAGACCAAAACAGATTAAGTTAAAAAAGATATTAAGTTCAGGAATTAAATATTGATTTATCCCAATGATTTGGTACTCTGGGAATATAGTTTTCTTACTTTAAGCCGGAAGCCAGCGTCCTAGAATTGATCCTCCCAAAATTTTTGTTTAATTAAAGTTAAAATTTTTATTATTTACATGTTATTCAAATTATTTATTCCAAGTATGAGCCAAACGACTCAATAGTAAGAAATTATTATTATTCCTTGAAATATAAATTCGAACACTAAAAATGCTAAGATGTGAATAATCAATGTCAAATGATTGATAGTTATCTTTGAAAAAAATACTACCTGTACTAAACATTAAATATGATTTTTGAAAAATTTGAAAGTATTAAAATGATTTAAAACTGATAGTTTAGATATTAAACATTCATCGATTATAAATATGCAAAACACATCACTCAAAAGTGAAAAAAAGGTCAAAGTGTAAAAATATTAAATATTTAAATACTGAGCGTGTTCTAAAATTTATGTTCCATAAATTACAATTTTCCTTCTCCCACAAAATCCCAAAAGAACATCTACATTGTACAGAATTACAAAAACCAAAAGAAAAAAGGATGAGCCCATCGGCAATCATAACAGCAAATGGTTGTTTAATCAATTAATGAAACGAAACCACGACCTATAACACACTAGCGAATAATATACTGTTGATACCTGGGCAGGGAAGGGGTAAGGGAGTGAAGTAACCGGCTCTTTCCTGCACACGACACAGCAAAGCATATATCATGCTGGTCAGAATATATGCATGTAAAAGCTATACGAACCGACTTCGTATTTTTGGCAGATGGATTTGCTGATCTGATTGGCAGCAGTATCCCCGTGTCGCTTCATTCATTCCGAATATGTTTGATCAAGGGTCCTATGAAACTTGCTTTGGGGAACTTATTAAAATGGAGCTTCAAGGGACTCGTCCCATACATCAGCACTTCCGTTTGAGGCATCTTCGACATCTTCTTCCATTGAAAGCCTGATATATTCCCTATGTGAAAACCGATCCCACTCTGTCAAAGTTGGATCCTCTCGTTCCTGCTCACACACACACACCCCAAAAAAGGTAGGGAAAAGCAGGTTATTGACATCACAGAGAACTAAACTATCATCGATTTAACGCTCAATATCTAACAGTGCAATCACTGACCTGCCGAATAAGGAACAGATCGCGAGTTTCTAATGCCATAAACTTATGAAGGTTAAAGAGGATGTTAAAAACATTTCCCGAAAGTTTGCTCCTTTCAAGTCCCATAATGTGATACAATCTTCTCTCTGCAAAATATCAGCAAGTTGAATCATCTTCACATGCAACAAGTAAAACGACATCATGGTTATTAGAAAGGAAGTAGCTTCAACCTCAGGTGCAATCATGTCAATTATTTGACATAATATGTCCTCAAAGGGCACAGGTTCTAGGGCCAAGCATTCCATTCGATGCAGCTGCTCCTCGTAGAAAAATTGCATTTCATTTGGAGTGAGCACACCATTTCCATCCAAATCTATGCACTTGAACCTATAAAGATAACTAGTCAGATAAGGAAAGCTAATCTAGCAGATCAGGGAAAAAGTCTTTGACGATACAAGGACAGGGGCGGAACTTCATGGGGCCAAGGGGGAGCCTTGGCCCACGCCAATTATTTTTTTAAGTATTAATTAATATTAAAAATATATATATTTTTTGAAAAATAAATAAAGAAAAATTTACCAGACCACCTCAATTAAAAATTGTATTTATGGAAAATAAAAAAATATTTTAATCCCCGCTATAATAAATTCCTAATTCTGCCCGTGTACAAGGCACAAAAGAACAGTCATATATATTGTTCCTGCAAACAAATGTTAATTTGATATGATGAACCACAGAATTTTGCAGGAGAACTGGAAAACATGAATTAAAACTCTCAGAATGTCAACCTAAGACTAGGACCGGATAAACAAGGAATGTTTTGGACTTGTAAATGCATAGACAACAAGAATTCAATTCACTTCAGATAAGCAACAAAATTCTGCAAGGCTTTTCTTGGTAGAGTGGAAAGAAAATTGGAAGGATTGAGAATTAAAGGGTTAGTAAAAGGGAAAGATTTTTTTTTGATAGAATTAGGAGGCCTCATTAAAAACCTACCTCTTAGAAGTCCTTTACCCTAAGGCAAGAACCAACTAGCGGAAGGAGGAAAAGAGTGCCTCAATATATTGATTTCAAACAAAGTACATAAGACTTAAAAACACTCCTGCCAGTCACATAAAATTTAAAACACGCCTATAAATCCTTACTGCTAAACACCCAAACCCACTGAAACAAAGATAACCATAACCCAATCCCCTCCTTTGCTAGATTATTAGCCTCGCAGTTACAACTCCTAGGAATCCACCTCACAATAATCTCATTCACAGAAACAATAGACACTATATCCTTAACAAAATTTGTAAGAAAAGTAGGAACTGTGGTTTGATCTTTCATCCAATCCACTGCTAACTTAACTATCACTTTCCACAATGAGCCTTCCCATTGATACCCAATCTGAAGAGAGAAAGATGTATGCCATTTTTGATAGCTTTCAACTCTACTAGAATGATACGAGAAGGACCAATATTTTCTGAAAAAGAAAGAAGCTTATTCCGATTCCAATCTCTCAGAATACCCCCAATTCTCAGCAATCATCCCAACACTACTAACAGCTCCATCCACATTCATCTTATAAAAATCAATTGGAGGAGGACTCCAACAGACCACAGGCCTATTCAAATCTTTGAATGCAGAAAAATTATCTGCCAATGAAGGATCACCAATTAAAGAATCCACCTGATTAGAGAGAGTAGGATACTTTGCTAAAAACCATTTCACTAATCTGAATCGAACAATGAAAAACAATGATAATCTATCCAGTTTTCCTCTTTCAAAGATAATTTCATTTCTAATCTTCCATAATGACCATAAGACTGCCCCTGGAATAAATTTCCACATAGCAGAATAGGGCCTCAAATCAGACCAAGAGCTGATAAGGGAGGGAGGATCAGCGGGTATAACTAACATAATACCCCAAAATCCTATAATTCTGTTCCACAATTCCCACGAAACCTGACAAGCAATAAAAAGATGCTGAACAGATTCTTCACATTGATGACAAAAAGGGCATAGAATATCATCCCCTATATGAAACCCCCTTTTCATCAATTCCACTCTCACCGCTACTTTTTTATGGGATACTTGCCAAAAGAATGCCTTGACTGTAGGAGGAACTAAACCCATCCACACACATTTGTTCCACATAAATGATTCCTTATTAGAAGAGGAAAAAGACCTCCTGCAAGCTTCTACTGAAAACATCCCCTCACCTACGCCATCTCATAGTAAACAATCCTCCATAGAATCAATTAATTTAATGTCCTTAAGTCTATCCAATAACTCTACCCACTAAACCACTTCTCAATCACAAAGATTCCTCCTCGTCTTAATATTCCACTCCCATCCATTCGAATCAAAACTTCCAAAAATCAGCAACGTTGCCCAATGATTTAAAGAAAGGGCAAAAATCCTAGGAAAAAGAACTTTCAAAGGAAATTCCCCTAACCAAGTATCATTCCAAAAGGAGATTGAATTTCCATTCCCTATTTGTAGCTTTGCGTCATCTTTGGTGAAGTTATTCACAATTCCTCTCCAAATCCAAGAGTCTTTTGAGAGAGGACCTTGGTAATATTCATGGAGTGACAACTAACATTGTGTTTGCTACATAAGAATCTCTTCCACATCGAATTTTTCTCATTTGCAAACTTCCAAACCCACTTTCCCAACAAAGCTCGATTAGTAAGTTTCAAATCAACAACTCCCAAACCTTCACCACTCATCGGTTTGCAAATCTTATTCCAACTAACCCAATGCATTTTCTTCTTCTCATTCCCTCCACCCCATAAAAAAACTGTCATCAAAGAATTTAACTTCTGACAAATGATAGATGGCATCTTGAACATAGATAGATAGAAGACCGATAAGGATGACAATACTGACTTGATAAGCACCAATCTACCAACCATTGACAAAGAGGAAGCTTTCCACCCTGCCAATTTCTTATTGAAGTTCTCGATGACCGGCTCCCACAATTTCTCGCAATTCCTTTTTGCCCCTAACGGAAGGCCTAAATAGACCGACAGAAAGGATCCAATAGAACAACCAATTGCCGAAGCCCAATCTCCCAGGATGTCATCCTCCACATTAATACCATAAAGTTTACTTTTAGCTAAATTAAGATGAAGCCCCGTCATTAAGCTAAAAATCCTCAAAACTCTTCTAACATTTTTAATCTGGGTAATGGAAGCTTGACAAAAAAAGTCATGCAAACTGTAGATGCGACAAAGTAAAATTGTTTTGAATCCTTCCAAAAGAAAACCCTTGAAATAGGCCAGATTCCACAACTTTTGTTAACATCATATGAAGTAATTCACCAACCACATTAAACAGAAGAGGAGAAATACTACAGCCTTGTCTCAGGCCTTTAGCAATAGGAAACTCTTCTGTAGGTGACCCGTTCACTAAAACCGAAATTGAAGCAGTGGAAATACACTGTGAAATCCATGAACACCATCTGTCACTGAAGCCCATATCTTTCATTAGCCTTAAAAGAATCTGCCAGTCCACAGTATCATATGCTCTACTGAAATCCACTTTAAAAACAACCCTTTTAAACCCTTGTTTCCTCCAAAAGTCGATTCCTTCATTAGCTAAACATGCACAATCCAACAATTGCCTCCCCGGAATAAAAGCAAAATGAGTGGGGCTTACAATATCATTAACACAGGATATAAGTCTCTTTGAAAGAACTTTTGAGAGAATTTTATATAAGCTGCCCACAAGACTAATAGGTTTATAGTCCTCAATACTCACTAGATTACCTTTCTTTGGAATCAAGGTAATAAATGCATGATTTACCCCATGAACCCACTTTTTCCCTTTATAGAAATCTGAGAAAAACTCCATGATCTGCTCCTTCAAATTATTCGAATATTTCTTATAAAACCCCATGGTAAAACCATTCGGACCAGGAGCTTTTGTACTTTCAGAGGTTGAAATTGCTTGCCAAACTTCTTGCTCATGAAACTCTTCTTCAAGATAATCCCTTTGAGCTACTGTCAATTGCTTAAAATCAAAATTAAATCCGTCAACTTCCAAAGTTGTTCTCGCATTATAGGCAGTCTTGAAGAAATTGAACACACATGCTTTAATCTGTTCTGGATCCTTAATAACCCCACCTTCTGATTTCAATGAATGAATCGTATTTAATTTGTTCCTCTTCATAGCACTCAGGTGAAAAAACCTTGTATTTCTATCACCATCTCTAATCCATATATTTCTGGACTTCTGAAACCAAATACTCTCTTCGATTCTCAGCAGCCTCCATAACTCCTTTTTAAAATCAATCAACTGATCCCACTCGCCTGAAGACAAATTACCAGCTTGTGACTTTCTGTCAAAATCATTGATTTTGAATTCCAGCTGCGAAATGGAATCTGCCAGCCCTCTGTGACTGCTTCCAGACCAGTTCTTGATTTTATTTTTAGCAGCCTGTAGAATCTTGAAAATTCCACCTTTATTCTTCTTCTTATTCTCTACTGCCATTGATTCTTTAACCAACTCATCAAAACCTTGTTCTTCCAAAAGAAAATTAAAGAACCTAAAAGGTTTAGGTTCCCAATTGATAGAAACATCCTCCAACAAGACCGAATTATGGTCTGAAATTGATTTCGATAAAAGACATTGTGCAACATTAGGAAAACTGTTAAGAAATCTGGCACAAATTAGAAACCAGTCTAATCTAACCCATGTTGAAGTTTCTCTATTGCTACACCAAGTGAAAGTTCCTCCTGACATAGGCAAATCAATAAGGTTAGCTTGTTGCAAAAATGATCTAAGTATATCGATGGCATGCTAATTTTGTGATTTCCCTTGCTTTTCTTCCGGATCAAGATACGCATTGAAATCTCCCCCAATACGTACTGGTATATTCAAAGAAATTACATAATTCAACAACTCCCCATAAAACTCTTCCTTTTCAATTTCAATTGGAGGCCTATAAACATTTATAAATGCAAACTCCATTTGTCCATTCATAAATTTCCCCACTAAAGCCAGAAACTTGCTGTGAACATGCTGACCTGTGATTTGAACCACACTTTAATTCCACATACTAATCAACCCCCTGATGATCCTTGTGTTGGGGACACCAACGCTCCCTTTAGCAAATTACCCCCTATCCTCCTTGTAATCGACACATGGCATTGTTCCAGCTTAGATTCTTGAATGAAGAAAAACTGGTTTTATCTTCTTTACTTGCCTTGCGATTGCTACAGACTTCTCACCTCTCCCTAGACCCCTTATGTTCCATGAAAGAATACTTAATTTATGCATAAATAATAATCACCCCCAAACACCAAAAGACAAATCCTGCAAACAGCATATACTATACACCAATTAACCTTCCCTTACAACCTCTGAACCTTTCTCCAGACTTAAATTTTTTTCAATAAAAGCCTCTTTCCCTTCCTTGAACGAAATACCTAACATTTGACAAACTTCCCATGTAGCCATTGCTTCCTCCAACAACTTCAAAAAAAGGAATGAAGAAGCAATATTAATATTTACCAAGTCCAAGGCTTCAGTGATTAAAACTCTTTTCTTCCTTCGATGATCTTTTGCAGTCCCTGAAGTAGTAAAAGAAGTTGTCTCTGAAAATTTACTGCTAATTAGGGGAACCATAGAAGTACACTGAAAATTGACAGGACAAATATTATCCTTAGTCTGTTCACATCCACTAATTTTTGAAGGATGTTGCAGACTATTTCTAAGTTCAGTAATATTTTGTTTATGCTCCAAAATACCATCTGAACCAGTATTATCTTCTTCAGTACCCGAACACAACCAGATTCTTCTATCTCTTGTCCTTCTATACACTCTAGCAAATCGTGCTCTTCCCCTCCTTCCATCAGGTGCACTTCTTATTGACATACTTGAAGAAACAGGATATCCCAGATTCCACTGCTTAGACCTTCCCACATTAACTTCACTGTTTTCCTCCTGTATCAATTTTCCTTCTGCTTGATTACCGAAAACATTACCCTCAGCTTCCTGTACTCCCTCATTTTTCTCCTCTATTCTGTAGCATCTTTCATCTTCATTTGATTCCAAAAGAGACTGAACCTTGGATTGATTTTCTAGCCCGTCCCATTTAAATCTCACAACAGGCCCAGCAGGAATTATTTTTGTAACTGGGAAAAATGACTCCCAGTTAGAATCAGAAAGATGAAAAACTATTTTTTTCTTTGTATTGGTGTGCTTGGTAGGAAGCACGGAAAATTGAAAGAAAATATAATTTCCTTTCCATTCACAGTTTGGTAGAGCTGAAAATGAAAAGAAAATAAAGTTTTGAAAAATACATATTTTGAATCAACTCACATCCCTCCTTTTCTTTCCCCCCACTTTTCTTTGCCCCCACTTTTCTTTCCTACCAAGCAACTCAAAATATTTTTTCTTTCCACTTTTCTACTCCATCCTTCCATTTTTCTATCCAACCAAGAGAAGTCTAAAACTCTGTAATGTAATTTATTTGGGAAATGTGAGACGTAAAAACACTATAAAGATACCAATATTCAAGACTAGGGTCGGATGACTTGTCCTCCTCTGAAAGCATGAAGTAAACAAATTCTTCATAACCCATCTTCCCTTCTACCTCACTTGTAAACTTCCGAGGAGCCTGAGATGGAATTCATGCATTTACGGTTACAGCCAAAGCAACATCATATTCATATATAGGAAAAGTTTTATTGTACTTGAGAATAGAGTCTAATTGATTAAGAAATTTAATAAGATAATTGAGAATCAGGGTCAACCAACCTGTGAAAAAATCCTATCAACAATCCTATAGGTAAGGGCATGATTGCCATATCTGATGAGGTTTTCCCTGTCGATGAAGAAATCATGGTCTGTGTCCAACTCCCAGAACTTACAGTATATAACATAAAAGTGTTCATAGGAGAAGTACCTAAAAGAAGAAGAAAAAAAGAGGTATAATTTACAGCATTAGTAATTAACATGAAAACAATTTGATAAACACAGCTCTTCACGATGTTCAATTGTTAACAGACCATTCAAGAGAGTAAGGAGAAATAATTTCCTTGCTTTTACCATCCAACTAAAAACAGTAGACAGATATTGTAGTCTCGGTTTTACATAATTACTCTTTGGTGTGCAAGGATTTGTATGTTGCTGTGCTTTAAATAAAATAAAGCACATATACTGTAAAGAAGTTCCCCAGATACCAACCTAAGGACTTTGTTAATGTCCTCTTCCTCGTCTGCATGTTCCATGGCAGAAATCATTTCTCCACTTTTGAGCTCCCTGAGGGTAAGACAACCATTTCCCGATCTATTCATGGTATAAAAGATTCTGTATATGACAGTTTCAGCTGAAACATTAACAAAGAAAATGATATTGTCCAGTATCAGTTGTGCGGAATTGAATGTCCAATCATTGGTGAAACAAAAATAAAACATAAATGAATGAAATGGTCCTCGGTACCCTTCAAATGTTAGACCAAAACCAACTCTTCTAGAGGCATTTTTCAGCTTGACAATACAGAGAGAATGATCCCCTCCTCAACCCCTTTTCTCCCTTAATTTCAAATTATGTGGTAACAATCCTGAAGCAAATATGTTGTCTCAAGAATCAAGCAAACGATTCCCATCTTTAGAACCCTTCATTTACTAGCCCTTAATTACACAATTATCGTACAAAAACTGCATAGAATCTCTCGGTTATTATTCTTTATGTGTTCTTCATTAATTACTCAACATAATGGATTATTGCGTTCGATAAATTGAGAGTTTTATGAACTTTCACCAACTAAATATCTCATAAAATAACTTCTCTATATTTAATTTTATTCATGAGGTTGAAGAATCAATTTTTGATGAGACTTCCACAGGAAATTATAAAATTGGCATGTACAAATTCAGCTTTCCAAGTCGGGATTGCTGTTGTAAAAAAACCATGTTTATAAGTGCTTGTCAACCCACTAGGGTAGGGCTTAGGATTGACTTCAATTATATTATTTCAGTTTGAGTTATTCACAAAACCCATTGACCAGGGTTTTAAAAAACGGTCCGCGACCGCGATTTCAGCTGCGATATAGCGGTTTCGCCGCCGTCCGAGTTACCTGCGACGGCCGCAATCACGGTAAATCCGAAATAACCGAAAACGCGACCGCGATTTGAAATCCTGCCATTGACATAAAAACCTGCCAGAGTTCAATCATAATTTATTCTCTCTTTTTTTATATATAAAAAAGGTAAGATGGATCGAGGAGACAATAAGAACATTATACTTATGCCGTATACTATGCAGACAACACCTTGATAAATTATGCCTATGATGTTCTCCCGTCAACATCACCACCCTTGAGATTGAATCAATCAATGGGACTGCATTCATATTTTCTAGTAGATTACATGTTCAAATACTAATCTGGCTTTGCACAGATAATTTCAAAAAAGAAAAGACATGGAAAAAGGAGATAAATCCACAACTTGATAGACATTATTAAAATAACTCACAATTAAGAAAATGCATACCGTATCTATCTTGAAATTCAGGTGTGTTTTGCAAAAATTTTAATCCTGGATGGGTTGCCAAAAGCTCTCGAACAACATGTTTGAAGTCAACCTGCATCCCAAATCCAAAATGATCTTATGAAGAAAATATACATGAAACTTTAGGCCTTTGAGAGGATAATTTTAACAGAGAAACAAGTGTTAATCAAAACAATTTTTTCAAAGCGAAAACAAAAGGAAAACTTAAGAGAGATGGAGGGCAAATTAAACCTGGGTGAGGTGACTGCAGCCTGGCCGCTTAAGAATTTCAAATACTTGAGTTGCTATATCCATTGTCAGCATATTACCATCCATCCAATACTTAATGAAAGCATCTCTGAAACAAAGTGTTAAACTTAATAATGTATGATAGAAGAACTATCAAATAATGCAGTCAACACCATCTTTCACCAGACTGTACTTAAGCAGTCAGGGTTATTCACATAAAACAACTATTTATCTATAAAATGAATAGAGCGCATACCTGGTCACGAATCCCACACAGTCTACATCTATCTTTCTAAAAAGCGCGGAAGAGAGGAAAGATGGTAGCTTGCAAACTTCCTTTGTCACTGTTTTAAACTCTGCATAGCCAGAGTAAAACATTATTTTGTTCAGTTTTCAAGGGATTTTTTAAACATTAAGGACTGGAAGATAATGTGTCGCGCGGGGGGTTGGAGGGGAGGGGGGCGCAACTTAAAATATAAATGAACATATAAAGATCAATTATATATCTCACCATCAATTTTCAATCCATTTAGAGGATTATCGAAAAGGTGGTTAATTTTAGAAAGTTGTTGTTCTTTCAATTCCTTTGTAGGAGGACGACCATTTTGGAAATAAAACTGCAAGCAATTATCAGACAAACTTTATAATTACATTAGCAATTTTAGGTGGTAAAGCCCAAAACCAAAAATCTAAGAAAGCTATCAATAAAACAATATCCGGAAGAGGACTTCCAATATCAGACCAACCTGTGGAATAACTTCTTGCATTGGTTCACTAACTAATTTCAATGGAGAGCCAAGAGCTGAAGAGCTGGATTTCTGCTTGGATGAGCGAGGAGAACCAGATGAGCTTCTTGGGGAGAGTGGAGGTGCACTGGCACTGGAAAACATGGAAGGCAAAGAATTGCTCCCAACAGCATTTGCATTAGAAAAATTCGCACAGGCATTTACTGCAATCCCTGCCTTCGTATCATCAATAAAGATTTCACCTGTGCTCAAGAAATGAAAGTTTGTTGCATGAAAAAAAAACATTCATTGATTGATAGAGACAAATTGCTAGCAAAGGAAAATCTAGCAAACAGAAAAGAAAATGACCTAACTGCATGAAAGATTCTAACTTGCAATGGTTCCCTACTGTATCAAATTCAGTCATCAGGGAAAGCAAAATTATCCTATCATAGGCATTTAAAAAGTAATAATGGAAAAAAATCTAAAAATCTACAAAATTCTACCATAAATTCATAGGTAACACATGCAGTATTACAATTCCCCCTCCCCCCCCCAAAAAAAAAACACTTTTTCCTCAAAAATAAAGGGAGGATTGAAGAAGTACAAGTTAAATTCACACATCAAACTCTAAACATAACTTACATTGAATATAAGGATAGAATCACGTAACACATCCAACTTATGCAAATAATGCAGACATACTTGTGTCTGTAGAATACCATGTTAATAGAAATGAAATTCATAGTCTATTAACATGAACTAATGGCATTAACATGACTCAAATCGAGTATTTTCACATACTACCATAAAAGCTTCAAAATAAGTTACTATGACTATGAGTCAAAATGTCAGAGTGTTCTAGGCTGCAATAAATATAAGGTAGTACCCATATACACACTGTTATTTCCCACTTTCGAAATACCAAAGTGACATTATTAACAATGATAACTCATGATCCATCACACAGAATGCTGAAATATCAACAACATTCAACTCCTTTTCTTTTTTACAATATTGAGGCGATGTCTGTGATTATGTCCTTGACTCCCTCCCTTGAAATAACTAGTTTTTATACTTCTATCTAATCCTCATAACTTTTCTTCCTATGGGTTTTATTTGGAACTGGTGGCAATGACCATCCATTCATGGAAAGTTACATCGGTCATTACTCTTGAGGTTCACCAGTCAGATTCAAAGACATCAACATATAACTAATTCTTGCTTTAATTAAAATAATTTGACTTTCAAATTACAACAGTTAACAATATTAGACATTATATTCAACACTAGGAAGCCAACTAAAGTTGAAAACAAAATCTACTATCTATACATTAATGAAAAAAAACATGTATACAGACAAATCAATAGTAACAATACTTTTAGTTTTTCAAAACAACGAAGTACCAGATGGCCGGTCTCTGGAAGCGAAAGCCATTGAGCGAACAAGTCCTCGACAAGTTGAGGACTGGTTTTTAGTGCAAATGGAGACACTTCAGGAAGCTGCAAAAGCTCGGGGTCCAAACAAATAACGTCTTCCATTGTATCAATCTCCATTTTTAAAGATAACGTCATCTCGTCTACCTTATCAACCACTCTAAAACCCTAACTCTTTTAATTCTTCAAACGCAACAGTCAAAAGAAACCAACGCCACTTCGCCTTTCAATAAATTTCTAGCTAAAAAAAGCGCTTCCAAAATCTAGGTGACTTGACGGTAAAATAGAAATAAATAATTACAAAACGTCACTCCGATTGTTAGGAAAAAGACTACACGATCTTTTATTTCTCACCGGAAGAGGAAATTCACCGCTTAAATCACGCCGTTCACCGGAATCCTAAATCATCAAGCTATGAATAAAGTGAAACATCAAATTCTTCGAAATCCAACCCGTTCTGCCTCGAAAACAAAACTTAGAAATCACTTTCCTCGAACAGTTTCTGTTCTATAAGAAATGATAATACTTAATAATAACGAATGAAGAGAAAAAAGGATTATCACTATCGGAGTTCTCTTATAGAGAGGAAACCGCTGGGTGCGGAGGAGAAGGAAGAGGAAATATAGAAAACAGCGAAGCGCATGGAGCGTTTCAGTGTTTTTGAAGGTGAAAATTATAAAATCTGTAAAGGAAAATAAGATACTTATTTATACGGTCTACTTGCGTTGACCCAATGGTCATCTCATCCGTAATCCTTATCCGTTTTCCCATTGGAAATTATTTGATAGTAATAGTATTAATTTTGAATGACGCTTCACCGTTGGATTTACTTCTCTATCCATCTACACCGTTCGTGCATTGGGCCTCTAGTGTTTGTCCATTTTTATAACGTGAAAAAAATCTGAGTAATTACAAGTTGGGTAAAGTACACGAATGGACCCCAACTATAGAGTATTACTTAATTAAGTCCATCAACTATTAAAAGTTATAAAATAATCATTGACTATAGAGTTATTTTGTTGAATCCCTCGACTATTAAAAGTTATAAAATATTCACCGACTATTCATTATGTTCTAAACTTGTCATTTTCCGTTAAAAAATTGATCGTTGTCTAAGTTGGACGTTAACATGATAACTGAGATATGATAGTCGTTTAAGATTATGGGATCGGTTTTATCATATCATAGTTTTTGTAGGTTAACGTTCAGATCAAAATATGATCATTTTTAATAGAAAAGGACAAGTTTGAAGCATAATGAATAGTTGGGTACCATTTTATAACTTTTAATAGTCGAGGGACTCCACAAATCAACACTCTATAGTTGGAGGATCATTTTGTATCTTTCAATAGTTGATGGACTTAATAAAGTAATACACTATAGTTGAGGGACCATTTGTTACTTTACCCTTAAAATTTTAGGTTTATGAGAGGGACCTCATTGGCAAGTTTGAAGTTTATGAGGGATATTTCATGTATTTACGAGGAATTTAAATATTTAAACCCCAAATTTGTAAAAAACAACAAATTAAATTTAATGTAAATTATGTAGTTAGTTACTCAATTAGTAATATATTTTTATTTTGTCATATAACTATAAAAAAATCAATTCATCACAAGAGATGAAATTAGAATTGAACATTCGGAGGGTCTATTTTATATCTCCAAAATGATTCGGTTGAATATTTATACCTCAAATTTGAAAACAATATTTAATTTAAATTCATCGACAAATTATTAAAATATTATTATTCAAATGTAAATTCGAATTAAATATTATTATTTACCAAGTATTTCTTGGTTTTATGTGACAAAAATAGTAAGCTATGAGAAGGATCTGCATTGCTGAGATTGAATATATATGTAATACAAAGGGCGAAGATAATTAAGAATCACTGCAAAAGAAGGCTACCGAGAGGAATGGGATGTCCAAGCCGAAGCAGTAAACAAGCTAGTATCTTTCCAGCCGAGCCTAAGGGTGCCATCTCCTTGTACCAACCTATAGCCATGAGCCGGAGGGAACATGTTCAGTATCAGCTGTGCCTGCGCCATCGAGTTGCCGCTCATCGGCACTTGCACTAAGAAATTCCTTGCTTCGAGCTCAGTTCTCCATTGCTTGAACTTCTCTTCCCCGCTTCTCGCTGGCCCCCCGATTGCCAATATGTTGTTGATTTCCCTATAAAAAAGGCAATGCTCGATGTGATGCCGGTTGGGGTCATCAGCTGGTAAGTACTCCCCGAGTGAATCGAATATGGTGGAATAATAATGCAGGGATCCGACAAACCGGTCTAGAAATGATCCACCATGGGACAGGTCCTGCTCGACCAATGTGACAACTGTAGGAGCCATTTGCTCGATTAGTCTCATTGTCTTCCAATCCGGTCCCGTGGCGTCATACAATGAATGTTGTAGCCAGTGAACCGCTAGCGTCTCCCCTCTTCGGAGTTGTACAGTAGTGACGTCGATTTCCCCGAATTTCTTCGCGACTGGGTGGAATTCGAATGACATCCCGAGTCGTTTAGCGAAATTTGAGAGCTGTTTACCGGTCTCCACTAGAAGCTTCATCGAAGTACCAAAGCCGGTCATGGTGACATGTGGATGGCCTTCCATACGTGTCGCGAGAATATGAAACAAGGCCGGCCACTGCAACCCCTGCATTATATCGAGGTCGATAACATGAACCCGATCGCGCCGATGAAACGCTTCGAGGATGGCTTGGTTGGAGGTGAAGTGAGCGAACTTGATGAAGGGGGAGACATTGTTGAACCCTTGGAAAGCACAATGAACGCTTTTGAAGTTAATCAAGGGAGAACAAATCCCCAACCACGAATTAATAACCCTACTAGACATGGCGTTAGCGAAATACGCGACAACCCTTTCGGCACAAGAAAGAGCATAGGGAGAAGCCATTTGGGTCAGTTCAAGCAACATTCTACGAGCTTCACCGAGGTTGTCAATGGAGATGGCAACCGCACACTCTAGAAGAAGCGTTATCAAGCTTAAACATCGCTCATCGAACCGAACCTCTTCGTCGCAACCTCTGACACTTTTCATCATCCTAAAATCACCGAGAACCGATGATGTATCAGCCGCCTGCAAGGCGGCACGGTGATCATCCGTTTCGGTATTCTCGGCCGGCAAGTCATCAATGAGTTGCTTGGTGACTTGTTCGACCCACTCGGAGAGTTCGTTTCTCTCCGAGTGTGCGCAGCGAGTCTCGAGTGCTTGCTGCCTCGGGACAGCGGTGGTAGTGAAATCCCATATAGGTTCACGATGAGGCTGGATCATATCTAGAGTACTCGCATGAACCACTTGGAACCCTCCTTTCATCATTTCAAAGGTGAAGCAGAAAAATGGTGGAGGGGATAAAGGAAAGGTGGAGACCATTTTTAAAGGGGAGGATGACCGGAGACTTGAATATTTCATGGGATTTGTTTAATGAAACAGCGCGGCCGGCATAGCTGGGACACGGAGATGAAGCTAAGAAGCTAAAAGACAAGCACACGTCATTTTGGTAGTTATTTTTTCATGATAAGAAGAAAATTATGCAAACATAAATATAAAGGAGATGTCTAAATTATGATTTCTTCTTAAATTAGTTTCTAAATTTTATATCAGTCTTTACATTATGATTTATTTTAAATTAGTCTTTGATCGTTAAAATATCTTCTTTAAGTTATGATCTATATTCTAAATTAGATCCTAAACTTTAAAATATTTTCTATCATTTACTATTAATATCATTATATTTTGATCATTTGTTAACATGTTATTAACTCTACTAATTAAAAGAATTAATATATTTTTAAAGGTCGTGAAATGAAAGGTGTAACCTAATGTTTTTTAGAATCTTCAAAACATATTAGTTTTTTATTAACCAAAATGATCGAAATAAAACAATAATAAGTTTGAGGATTAAGATGTAATGTTTTAAAATTTAAAGACTAATTTAGAATAAAATCATAGCCTAAGGACCAATTTAAAATCAAACCAATTCTTTTAACCCTTAACGTATTCTCATTATTAGTTTGATCACATATAAAATTAAGTCATTATAATATTAGCAAATAAGCCTATGTCATGAAAATACTATAATCAAGATCTCAACTCATACTGTTCTTGGTCAAGGCTGCTTTATTAAGCCCATATAGTATTATAATTTATTTGTTCTATAATTAGTAATATTTGGTTTATAAATCAATTAAAAAATCTTTTTAATATATTTATATATGTAATCCACAAGTTTGATTTTTTAAAATGACATCTCAATAAATTTAGATTTCTAATACAATAAATGAGGGTGGACTTCTTATGGAACTGATTTTATCGATTTAGTTTAATTTATTTATAATATTAAATTTTAAACTTTAATTTTTTTCAAAAGATTGAAATCTCAAACTCGTTAAATTATTATTTTTTTGAAAATTCAAACTCGTTAAATTAATTTGTCAAAATATTTGACAGTTTAAAAGGTACAATTATTTTTTGGGTCTACACAGATAATTAATTAGTTTGAGAAGTAATAATAATGCATGGTTTGGTTAATGATAATGACACATTTATGCCGACGGGTGAAAGCAACATCAATAATGACACATCAAAACTCAAGTTGTAGAATAATTATAGAGCCCCATAACATATTTAGAATCGTATTTAATATTAATATAATATATATGTTCCATAGAAAAGGGTGAAGATACTTTCTTTTTTTTAAAACAAAACTAAGTTTAAATTATCAAAACATAACTCCATCACTTTTAGTTTAAATTACATATTTCTTTTATTAGGATTAAACTAAAACTTATCATTATGAGGGTCAAAAGAGCATTTCACAAATTTTTAATTTTAAAACATAAAATTCTAAAGGGACTAAAAATGAAATTATACCATTTAGGGCTTGCACCCAGAAAAACAAACAACATTGCCTCCGTTAATATACAAAGTAAAACATAGAAGATATATGTAAATCGAACTCAAAGCATTTGCATTAATTAAATGAGATTACAACATTATTGGCCGAAGGCATATTGTTGGATCAGAGCTTCTAACCAACAAGATCCAGAAGCACCTATTCAGCATTGACTTCTTTCAACAAATATCATATAGATATTTCACTACCAAAGTAGATTACAAATTACAATACTATTTGCCAAATGAAGACCATCAGTTTCACCCTTTACGCTTTTAAACAGAGCTGCCGAAAGGAGAGAAACATATATATAGTTTACCAATGGAGTAACCATGAGCTGAAGAAGCATATAAAGCAATTGCGGCCGACTATATGTCAGTAGACGACTATGAAAGAACTCTGCTAATCATATAAAAACTATTGAAAAGTAACCGGATTTAGGGAGATCAGCGGTAGTATGCCATGTGCCTCGACGACATGAAAGGAGAAGTACAGTAAGGTGAGGACTTCTGGACTTGGGAAGGGGTGTTGGACGGTTTCTTTTTCTCAGACTTGGTTTCGGAGCGAAGCCAGGCTTCAACAACTGAGAGCAAATTTTCTGAGCTTTTCAACTCTTTTGTTTCGGTTAACTTCTCAGATCTCTCAATTGACCATCTTGGATGTAAGCCAGATGTGTTGCCCATGTCTCCAGCCCATCAAAAATGTGGGTAGCATATACGATTGTGGCTCTCTCTAATACAATAGTAAATATTAGCTAGAGAATGAACATGAGATTGATCGTAGAATAAAGCAATCAAACAATGGGAGTGACTGAACAGTAACAAGAACATTTATGCTATGGCCCATGTAAAAATGAAGAAATAGTCTATAATCAAAATGAAACTCTCAGTTTTACTGATTGTTGCAGAAAGAATATACCAGATGATGAAAAGCTATAACAGTTACATGCTTTTCCTATGAATTATTCAACACAGCAACGTTCCAGCACCCTATTCATATGCAATCTCTCATTTTATAACTCTCCAATATCAGTCCACGCAGCATTTAAATGTAAGACAAAGAACTGAAGTAAGTACCTGTTGACATTCTTCCTTAAAGAAATCAAGTAAATCCATCCTTGCAACAACGTCGAGGTCCACCGTAACCTCATCTAGCAAAAGAACCTGAAAAATGAAGTTTGCAGCAAACAAAGTTAGAAAAACTAGTAATCATGCAAAATAGCAAAGTCACAAAATTACCAAGAACGAGTAATCAGTCCTAGATTATAGCAATAGGAGATTCCTAAAGCTTTACTGTTATTGATCACACAAAAATAGCACATTCATAACTTCAAATATACCTGAAAAGGATGAAGAAGACCCATACAAATTTGGACTCGACGACGTTGCCCATCAGATACCTTATGCATTCGCCATTGCAAATCAATATCAAGTAACTCAATCAAATGATCTCTCCTCACTGGATCAATCCCTTCAACTGCCAACAATAAAATTGGATCCAAAAAGAAACTTGTTTACTTTCAAAAGTGAACCAAGGAGCAAATAAGGAAAGCAGAAATCAAACAAGAGGCTAATTTGCACTCACCTCCGAATATCATGTGTTCCGCTGAGAAATCCCCCTGCAATGGAACCTCCCCCTGCATAGGTTGGTCCCAGTAAAATTACAGTTAAAAAATGGTGGATATTGATCACTAGGCCTAATTACAAAATTCATCCTCTACTTTAAGAAACCTGAAAAGTTAATTTGTCAAAGTTTATCCTCATCTTTCACCGAAACAGAGAAGTCAGTCTATAGTATCAGTTAACATATCAAATTTCTGAATGGAAAGACTAGTTTCTCAAATTTCATAATTAAACCTAATCTAAAAAAAAGTTAGGAAAATTTACTGACAGCGGAGCCAATAGTTTTACTCCAAGATCCTCCCAAATAAGCTAAGTCACCGTTACAAACAAGTTCAGTGTCGTGAAAAGCCGAACGGTTAAGTACTCTCACAACATCTCTTCCACCAACCATATGCTTTCCTGCTAAAATTTTCAACAATGTCGTCTTCCCTGCTCGCGAATGAAAAAAAAAACAGAATCAACTATATTTTTCAAGAAATCATCGCTGTTCGAAAAAAATGAAATCGAAAGTGATTGAAATTACCAGATCCGTTGGCACCGACGAGAAGGCAACGAGATCCACGAGCGATATCGAGATTGAAATCGAAGAAGAGCGGACGCTGCAATTCGTATGCGAATTGCATGCCGCTTACGGCGATGCCTTTCGATTCTCCATTTTCTTTCTCTTTTCCTGATCTGCAACAAGCTTGCTCCTCCATTTTTGGTAGATATTCGCGGTTCTTTACTTCTTTTCGCGGCCATTTTAATACGCTCGTTGAGAGATTTAGCCGGTGGAAAATGAACGCGTAGACGGTTGGTGGAAACAAAAATTCCAAGCACAGAATTTCTACACGTGGATGTTATTTGTTGTGACAAGTTGTTCGATTAGTTCGGTTCGGTTTTCTAAATGGGGAAGAAACGGAGGTGTGCGGCTGCTTTTTGATGTGAACTGTGATAGCTAAAAGGCTTAATATATTTTAGGTGTCTAACCTATAGCTTAAATTGATTTTTTTTTGTGTCTATAACATTTTTTTTATAAAATATATATTTAATATTATTTTATTACATTTTAGATGTTTACGATTAAAAAATCAATAAGTGATATGTGTTGTGTTTAAATTTTTTTTAAATAATATTTATTTTTTTAAAAATAAAAATATAAACATGACACATGTCACTTAACAATTTTTTTTAAATAAATACTTAAAAATATAATGAGAAAATAGTAGATATTTATTTTTAATAAAAAAAAATTTAGACACTAAAAATTAATTTGAGATATAATTTAGATGCTTATATTTATACTAAGCCAAGCTAAAATGAGGCTTTTAGGGGGTTATGGCTTGCTTTGAAGGGGAGAATAATAAAGCGGTGAACGAGGATTGTGACTAAAATGGATACGATATGTTTGTTTCACTAAAATTATTATTAATTTTTTTTAGAATTATATTTTTACATTTGATTAACGAAAAAATTATTATCAAATAATAATTTATTATAATAGTAAATATGTTTTTGGTTAAAATAGTGAAAATGCTATTATCTCTAAATTTTTAAGTATTATAATAATATCCCTAAAATATTAAATTCTTTTATATATTATTCTCAATTCTTATTCTTAATGCTTTATCTAGAATTATAAACATAATAATACAAAGAGTTTGATTTAGTGAATATTAATAAATTTAATGGTCTGTTTGTTTCACGAAAATATTTTCAGAAAATATTTTTCTTATTTTCCAGTGTTTGGTTGGAGGAAAACTGGTTGGTCAACGTAAAACATTTTTCTTGTCAACAAAATTTCTTTTTTGTTTTCTGGTAAATGACTTAATGTCTAATTTTCGTAGTTCATTTTTGACTTTTCACTTAAAAGAATAAATATCAAAATAATTTTATTTTATGAATTTAACATTAAAAAATATTTTAATAATAATATTTTAATCAAAATATTAATCATTAAAATATTTAAATATATTAATTAATATTTAATATAATATAATATTTTTAATATTATTAGAAAATAGTATAATAATATAAGATATTATATTTTTATTTTAATAATATATAATAAAATATTAATAAAATTTATATTATTTATTAATTTCATAGAAATAATATTATTAAATTATTAATAATGAATAATATTATTTATGTATTTAATATTGATATAATTATCTAATGATATTTTAATAAATATATTAAAATATATTAATTAATACTTTTTAAAATATAATATAATACTATTAGTGTAATAAATAATTAAAATAATTTACAATATTTTTATTTTAATAAATACTTATAATAAATAAATAAAATTTTAATATCTTTTAAATAAATAATTAATTTTATGATAAATAAAATTATTATTTGTTTAATATTTGTAATAAATAATTTTTAAGAAATTCATCAACTAGTGGAAAATGGTTTACGCAACCTCTTTCAAACACCATAAAATGTTTTCCAAAAAATGTTTTCAGAAAATGTAATTCATTTTAACTAAATTATTAAATATATTTAATATTTATGGTAAATTATGTTTGATACCTAAATTATCAGTTTTAATTCATTTTAGTACTTAAACTTTCAATTTTTTTCAAACTTTTACCTAAAGTGTAGTTTTTGTTTTATTTTAGTACTCCCATGGTTAAAAAATTTACACATTTAATACCTAAACTATCAATTTTTGTGCATTTTAATAACAAAATGAAACAAAAACTAAACATTAGGTATGATTTTTAAAAAAATTAAAAGTTTAGATACTAAAACAAATAAAAAACGATAGTTGAAGTACTAAATGTGTAGTTTACCCTAATATTTAATATATTAATTATTTATAATTTTATAATGCTAAAATATTGAAATGAAAGCAAGAGGAAGTTTGAATGGTTATTAAACCATGAGCATATTTAGTGGAATTTGGTGGACAAGTGTTATTTTGCTAGGTTTTACATTCATATAGCATTTGAAGTGCGTCATATTCCTCTCGAGCCTGCAAAATAAAAAATGTGATAACATTGCAGGGGAAACAGATCTCAAGAGAAAACAAATCCAAAGTGTGTTTGTGGGTTAGGATACCTAACGGTCGCCGCTGCCGTAGGATTGGAGCGTGGCGCAAGGTTTAGGTAAGCATTTTCGGTTTTTCCGGCATATCTATCTATATACTTAGTTGGTCTCATAGTGGCGGGGTGTTGAGTACTCTCCATAAGGGTATCGATACTGAGATTATTTTCTAAACATCGAATCTAAATCTAATATTGATACCCGGTTTAGTATCTGTAACACCCTAATCCAGTTAAACCCGAAGATCCATAGATTACAATGTTATACGGGATACTGAAATAGTGACACAAAATTTTCTTTTAAAACTGATTGTAAATCTCTGAAATTTAGACATCCATAACGTAATATATAAACATAATAATAAATTAGGTTTACAATTAATGGGGAGCTCCCAAAATACATCCAAAAAATAATACAAAATTTGAGTTCCAAAAAAAAGTTACGACTGAAAACATAATACGAGCCCATAACAGTACATGTCCTCTAAATTTGACTCAAGACTACCCTGAAAGGTCTACGGAAATCTGCTCTGCTGCACTGGAATATCTGATGACGATAGCTCTTGAAAATCTGCCCCTAATAACTTGCGCACAAAAACGCATTCCGAACGCCGAGCTTACGAGCTTAGTGCCTCACTAAATACTATATGCATTCACTAGATGAAATGATAAGTGGCACATGTCTAAACATGTTGAATATTGTACTACTAATATGTGGCTGCTATCATGGTGCGACTGAGGGATTCTACATCTCGGAGCTCACGCACCCCTCTAGCACTGCCAAAGCACCATCAGGCACTCATGGGTGAGATCCGAAATTCTGCATCGGAACGTACACCCACCGACTTACTCCGTCGAGTCTTGGGGTATCTGGCGCCCAGTCGGCTGTTGTAGTGCCATGGCACTGACTTGGATCCACTGACTATCGTATTTCATCTAAAAGGAATTCGGGTGTCCTGATTGTTTCCCGAGCGTCAAACAAGGCTAGTTTTATGTAAACCTAGCTATTTTTGTTTCTACTGTTATGATATTAATTATTGTTATCGCTTGAAGTCTTATTTGAGGATATACTGAAGTGTTGGAGTACATCGAGTCTAATTCCCTTAAAAATTGACCTTTTTGTCCAAAACAGACTCAAAGTATAGATACTAGCCCAAGAGTAATGATACTCCTGCAAAAGTTTCAATACTTTTTACAAGTATCGATACTTTTAAACATTCTGAACCACATATTTTTAATACTTTCTGGGAGTCTCAAAACTATGACCCAAAGTATTGAGTATCGATACTCTTGCCCAGAAACTCACGAGTTTGCCCGAGAAGAAGAACAAGTTTTGATACTATCCCTCTATTATCGAAACTCAACCTGTACAGAGCCTAAAATAGGTGCAAAAACTCCTATTCTACTATCCTAAAGACCTTAGTGAGGTCCCCAAACATTATTAATATTTTATGAAGATACAAAGGAGCATAAATAGGGCTTTAAACATGTTTATAACTCTAAAACATGAAATCTACCATGAAAATGCTTCAAGCTCACGAAACCTACTATATTTCGTCTAAATGTCTTACATATGGTATATTTGAGTCAAGAGTGAGTTACCTTTAATGTTATACTGCTGGAAACATCAAAGGCTCAACCTAAAGTAAACTTTTCCTTCCCCTTATCTTAGGAGCCTTCTCCAACCTCTTGCACTAAACAAAACCAAATGCAAGGGTTATTAACTGTTGCTAGGGATTAAGAGGGTTTTAAAATACTTTCTAAGGCTAAAAATATCTGAAAAATGGGTTGGAACCATTTAGTTCCTAAAACCCTTCTAAACTTGTTTCTTGCAACTATGGTGAAATGAGTGTCGTGAGAGCTTGATAAAAATCTTGGGATATAAGGATCATGATTCTTACCTTTATGTTGCTAAACTAGGGTTGTAAGACTACCAAGTTTCTACCTTTACTTGGTTTTGGAGAGAAGAAAGAACATAAAGATAAAGAGTAAGAAGAGACAAAGGAGAGTTGAGAAAAAGAGGGTGTATCAGACGTGATATCACCAAACAATTAAGGATTTCAACTTATTTTTGAACAAGGGTATAATTGCTTCCTTGGTCCCTTCAATTTTGACTGCATATAAAAACACCATTTTTATTCACTATTGGGCTTACCTAAAGTCCAAATCCTCTTTAATTTGGGTCAAGTATTCCTACAAGCTAGATATTTAAACCAATTACCATCTTGGGTTAGCCCAATACTTCTAACCCAAGATTCGGGGTGTTACAACTCTCTCTTCATAAATAAATTTTCGTCCTCAAATTTACCTGGGTAGAAGAGGTGAGGATACTGAAGCTTCATGTCCTCTCTTTCCCACGTCACTTCCTCAACTCCATGGTTCCTCCATAGATCTTTAACCAAAGGAATCTTTTTATTCCTTAACTCTTTTACTTCGCTCACCAAGATTCTGAATGGTTCTTCTGAATAGGTCATATCCGAGATGACCTCAATCTGCTCTAAGGGTATGACGTGTGAATGGTAGAAACTGTATCTTCTGAGTATATATACACAGAACACATTGTGAATGCGCTCTAACTCTGGTGGTAAAACTAGTCTGTAAGCCACTGGTCTAATTCTCTTAAGCACCTCGTAAGTCTATTAAACTAGGAGTCAACTTGCCTTGCGCCAGAAGCGAAGAACCTTCTTTCAAGGGGAAACCTTAAGGAATACCTTGTCACCAAATGCAAACTCTATGTCCTTACGCTTCAAATATGCGTATGACCTCTATCTATTTGAAGCTTCCTTGAGTCAGTTCTGAATCAATCAAACCTTCTCCTTGATCTCTCTGATTAATTTTGGGCCTACAATCTTACCCTCACTTAGCTTAGTCCAATAAAGCGGAGTTCTACACTTACGCCCATGTAGAGCCTCGTACGAAGCCATTTGAATACTCTACTGAAAACTATTGTTGTAGGTAAACTCCACTAATGGCAAGTGATCATCCCAACTACCCTTTAGATCGATGATATTACACCTGAGCATGTCCCGAGAATTTGAATAACTCGTTCTAACTAGCCATTTATATGAGGATGAAAAGTTGTATTAAAGTTTAGTCGGGTTCCTAAGGACTTATGAAGAGCTTCCCAGAAGAGAGAAGTGAAATGAGGATCCCTATCTGAAATGATAAAAGTAGGTATGCTATGCAACCTCACTATCTCACGGATATACAACTTAGCTAACATCTTTAAGGTATAGTCCATCCTAATTGAGAGAAAGTGACCTGATTTGGTTAGGCAGTTTATAATGATACAAACTGTGTCATGTCTCTATCTGATCATTGATAACTAGTCACAAAGTCCATGGTCACCCTATCTCATTTCTACTGAGAAATATGAATGGTCTGAAGCAGACCTGAGGGAACCTAGTGTTCCGCCTTAACCTGTTACACACTAGACATCTAGTGACAAACTCCGATACTTCCCTTTTTATTCACGACTAATAGAATAATCTACAAAGCTCATGGTACATTTTGTTACTTCCTAGGTGTATGAAGAATGGATTGCACTGTTCTTCATGGAGAATCTTACTGCGCACTGTCTAGGTACGCATAACTGACCCCTGAAGTATAGCACATCTATCTCGAAGCTCAAAACTTGAGGCCTCACCCTAGCAAGCCTGCTTGATCCGACTGCTCAACCGGTCATCTAAACTGTAGCCTCTTGACTTCACCTACCAACTCTGGCTTGACTCGTAAATCGGCTAGTAAGCCATCATCACTGGATAAACTCAAACGTGCTAGGAGGGCTCGCAACTCAGTCATTTATTTTTTGTTCAAGGCATCTGCCACCACATTCTCCTTTCCTAGATGATAATCTATCACGCAGTTGTAGTCCTTAAGAAATTTAACCCATCTGCACTGTATGAGGTTTAAATTCTTCTGAGTGAGAATACTTGAGGCTCTTGTGATCAATGAAGATATGACACTTCTAACCAAAAAGATAGTGTCGTAAAATCTTCAAAGCGAACACTACTTGCTGCTTGTTCAAGGTCGTATGTAGGGTAATTATGCTCATGAGGCTTAAACTGACTGGACGCGTAAGCTATAACTTTACCCTCTTGCATCAAGACATATCCAAGTCATTCAAAGAAGCATCGTTGAAAACTGTGAATCTGGACTCGTCCTTACCTGAATCTGGTTGGGTCAATACTGGGCTTAGGTCAATATGACCTTTAACTGCTCGAAGCTCTCTGTCGCCTTTCATCCCAAATAAAGGGAACTCCCTTATGAAGTAATTTAGTAACGGGACTGCTATCATCGAGAAACCCTGAAAAAACTAACATTAATACCCGACTAACCTGAGAAAACTGCTCACCTCCAACATATTCTTAGGGGGCTCCCACTCAAATATAGCTCGATTTTCTGAGGGACAACTCTGATACCGTCAGCTGAAACGACATGCCCAAAAAATGCTACCTTTGATCGCCAAAATTCACACTTCCCAAACTTGGCATAAATTATTTGCCTCTGAGGGTTTGAAGTACGATACGAAGATGCTAGTTATGCCCGTCCTCTGATCGAGAGTACACTAGATGTCATCTATAAAGAAACACCACAAACTTGTCCAAGAATGGGTGGAAGA
Source organism: Hibiscus syriacus (assembly GCF_006381635.1). Lineage (NCBI taxonomy): Eukaryota > Viridiplantae > Streptophyta > Magnoliopsida > Malvales > Malvaceae > Hibiscus > Hibiscus syriacus. Next base: position 241,153 of record NW_024062982.1, on the reverse strand, counting down.
TGCTATTCATTAAGTCCATAAATGTCTTCGGGGCGTCGATAAGTCCAAACGACATTACTAAGAACTCATAATGATCGTACTTTGTTTTAAAAGCGTCTTCGTCACATCCTTGTCCTTGACTTTCAACTGATAGTAACCTGATCGTAGATCAATCTTTGAAAAGACACATTACCCTCTGAGCTAATCAAAGAAGTCATTTATACTGGGGAGTGGGTAACGTTTCTTGATGGTCAACTTATTTAACTGCCTGTAGTCGATGCACAACCTCTCGACCCATCTTTCTCCTTAACGAATAGGATCGACCCTCAAGGAGAGATGCTCGGTCAGATGACCTGGGGAGTGGGTAACGTTTCTTGATGGTCAACTTATTTAACTGCCTGTAGTCGATGCACAACCTCTTCGACCCATCTTTCTCCTTAACGAATAGGATCGACACTCCTCAAGGAGAGATGCTCGGTCAGATGAAAATCTTCTCTAGTACTCCTGAATCTGAGCTTTTAACTTTTTGAGTTCAGTCAATGCCATGCGATAGCTGAAATGAACACCTGGGCTAAACATGACATTACTTCAATGCTGAACTCTAATTCATGCTCGAATGACAAACTCAATAACTCCTCTGGGAACACATCAGGGAAATCTCACACTACTCGAATATCCTGGAGTGCGGGTACTAAGATTCAGCTGTCAACTACGTGAGCCAAGAAGTCCTCACAGCCATTCTCAATCATCATTTGGGCGTACACAGCTGATACAATCCTTGTCTGATGGGATATCTCACTAGTTATCACCAACTTGGTTCCATCGATGACTCTGAGCTTAAGTCGCCTAGTTTTCACCTCAAACTGACATCGTGCTCAGTTAACCAATACATTCGTAAGATCAAGTCGAACTCTCTGGAGGGTAACTCCATCAAGTCCGCTGTAAAGGTCTGATACTGAATCCTTACTGGGCATCGTGTGAAAATTTAGTCCACTAGGACGTATAAACCTAGTGGGATAGAGACTCGAACACCTATCTCTAAGTTATCTGCAGTGATTTCTATTTCTTGAACTAAGTCAGAGTAGATGTAAGAATGAGTGGAATCGGGGTCTATCAATGTGGTAACTGATAAAGAAACTGTAAAGGTACCTGATATGACATTTTTCGTATTGCAATCTTTCCTGGATCACACTTTATATTGTCGGGAGGCCACTATCGGCTTCATTCCAGCCTCTGATTTAGCCACCCTACGACTCTGTTTCCCAGACGTAATACTACCTCTTCTAGCTAGCCCTTGGCCTCTCTGTATTGATAGTACCGATAGTTGAATCGCCACCGATGCTACGCCCTGAGCTCCTGGACAGTCTCTGCTAAATGGCCCATAGAGCCGCAACTATAACAACCTCTATACCTCAGCTGACATGTCCCTGGGTGCATTTTTCCACACCTCAAACATTGGGTAAATGTGAACCCTCCAGTTGACTCACTAGCAACACCTCTAGACACTAAGTTCAATGGACTCCTCCTGGGATTGAACTTGCCTCCATGACTTGAACTTTGCCTAATCTTCCGGGACTGTGCTGCAGGGGGTCTCGATGAACCCTATTATCTCTGGCCCTCTTGGCCGGGGCCTACGATGGACTCACTAACTCAATGTCTCTCTTGACCTGTCCTGCAACATCACTAGACTGCCTAGTCTACCCATCTAGGGCTTTCTCAGCTATCTTCTTCTGGTGGGATAGCTGAGTAAAGACCCTAGGAGGATTTACTACAAGGTAGATCAAAATATCACCCGAAGGCCCTATCTGAATCGATAACAACAAAGCTCCTCATCGGGAAGAGCTTCATGACATACTAAGTCGAAGAAACTCTCGCTCGTACTCCACCACTGAGTGGTCACCTTGAGTCAGGTGTATGAACTGCTCCATCAGGTCATCGGTATGAATCTGCTCGATGTACTTCTCTCTGAGCTGGGTGAGAAACTGCTCTCAAGTAGGCCTCTCTGGCTCCATCGCCAACTCTACAGTCTTCCACCACTTTATCGTGTCACCCTTAATTAGGGAGGTGATGCACTCTCTAAGTTACTCGCTAGGGGTGAGATGTAACTGTTTGAGGGTATGGTGTGTCTCTCTGAGTCATTAATCTGTTACGATAGGGTTATCATCCTCAAAACCGACGAACTCAGTGGTTTTATAATGATAGAGTTACTCTACTGGGGATTCATGGGAAATGGGAGCTGAGGGTATTGGTAGGGGAGTCTGCCTAAGTACAGAGGCGAGGTCCTTGAAGAAGGTAGCCTCATCGACCCCTGCATCTGCTGGGTCCTGACGGTCATTGGTGTCTAGGATGAATCCCTCACTGATATTGGGTGGTCGTGAAACATGACTCTCGTCTCTACCACCCTGGCTATAATATGGGTCATCTTTCATAGGGTCTATATGAAATTAGAAAAATAAGGGGTTGTTATCGTTATTCTTGTCATTTAAGTACTTTGAACTCTCTCTAGAGGCATGTACAAATACAAACACTGGCTGATTCTAACCCGCAGATCCTAGACACTACTAAACATGGACGCTTGATACCATTAAATGAAACACCCTAATCTAGTTAGACTCGAAGATCCATAGATTACAATGTTACACGAGATTACCGAAATAATGACCCAAAATTTTCTTTTAAAATTTAGTCATTCATAATGTAATATAAAACATAGTAATAATTTTGGTTTACAATTAATGGAGAACTCCCAAAATACATTTACAAAATTAATACAGAATGCTGTGTTCCGAAAAGAGTTACGAATGAAAACATAATACGGGTCCATTATAGTACATACCCTCTAAAGATGACTCAAGACGTATACTGAAAGGTCTCTGAAATCTATGCTACACTGGAATATCTTATGACGATAGCTCCCTAAAATCTGCCCCTAGGAACCAACATACAAAAACATATTCCAAGCGCTGAGCTTACATGCTCAGTGCCTCACTGAAAACTGTATTATACTATATGCATTCACGAGATAAAATGACAAGTGGTACATGTCTAAACATGCTAAATACTGTACTACTAATATGTGGATGGCATCATGGTGCAACTGAGAGATTCTGCATCTCGGAGCTCACACACCCCTTTAGCACTGCTAAGCACCATCGGGTACTCCTGGGTGAGATCTAGAATTCTGCATCTGAACATACACCATCGAATTACTCCATCGAGTCTTAGGGTATCTAGAATCCGATCAGCTGCTGTAGTGCCGTGGCACCGACTTGGATTCCTTAACTGTCATATTTCTACTAAAAGGAACTCTGGTGTCCTGATTATTTCTCGAGCATCAAACAAGGCTAGTTTTATATAAACCTAACTATTTTTGTTTTAATTGTTTTGATATTAATTATTTTTCTTGTTTGAAGTCTTATTTGAGGATATACTAAATTTTGGGGTACCTCGAGTCTAATTCTCTTAAAGACTGGCCTTTTGTCCAAATAGATTGAAAGTATCGATACTAGCCCAAGAATATCGATACTCCTACAAAAGTTTTGATACTTTCTACAAGTATCGATTCTTTTAAACATTTTGAACCGCTTAGTTTTGATACTTTATGGGAGTTTCAAAACTATGACCCAAAATATCAATACTCTTGCCCAAAAACTCATGAGTTTGCCCGAGAAGAAGAACAACTTTATATATTATCCCTAGTATCGAAACTCAACCTGCATAGAGCATAAAATAGGTGCAAAAGCTTATTCTACTATCCCAAAGGCCTTAGTTAGGTCTCTAAACATTATTAATGTTTTATGAAGATACAAGGGAGCATAAATAGGGCTTTAAACATGTTTATAACTCTAAAACATGAAAACCATCTAGTTCCTAAAACCTTTCTAAACTCGTTTCTTCCAACTATGGTGAAATGGGTGTCTGGAGAGCTTGATACAAAGATTAAGATACAAGGATCATGATTCTTACCTTTAGGTTACTGAACTAAGGTTGCAAGAATACTGAGTTTCTACCTTTACTTGTTTCTTATAGAGGAAGAAAGAGCTATGAAGATGAAGATTTGAAGAGAAAGAAGAGACAAAGAAGAGTTGAGAAAAAAGGTGTATCAGATATGATATCACCAAGCAATTAAGGATTTTAACCTTATTTTTGAACAATGGTATAATTGCTTCCTTGTCTTCCAATTTTAACTGCAGATTAAAAATACCCTTTTTATTCACTAGTGGGCTTACCTCAAGCACAAATCATCTTTAATTTGGGTCAAGGATTCCTACAAGCTAGATATTTAAACCAAGGCCCATCTTGGGTTAGCCCAATACTTCTAACTCAAGATTCAGGGTGTTACAGTATTAGTACCCTAGCTTGGAAGTATCGATACTAGACAATAAAGTATCAATACTATCATCTTCAAAGCATGTAATAATAGGGTAGAGTATCGATACCTAAGGCAAAATATCGATACTTAGATATCAGTACCGATACTAAAAGGCTAGTATCGATACTAGCGTACATATTAAGTTGAGGAGTTTTAGGGATTGTAATGAGGAAATAAGGTTCCCAAGAACTCTATAATTACTCTCAAATAATGTTACAAGTGAAAACAATAATAATGCCAAATCAAATGTAGAAATGAGAAAATAGGGATAAATAAGACTTGTTTGATGCTCAGGAAATGAATCGGACACCCGAGTTCCTTTAGTTTAGGGTGTCGAAGTATATAATCATTCTATATATTTAAAGAGTACTTAAGGCACTTTAAACTAACTAGCTCAGGAGCAAGGTCCGACACTTGCAACGGGTGGGCTAGTCGGGGGTGTGGTGTTCGATGTAGAAATTTCAAGGGGGCACATCCTCGGTAGACTAGAAGGGTGTGTGAGCTCCAAGATGTAGAGATCCCTCAACCGCACCATGATGTCTACCATAGAGTAGAGAGTGAGTATCACAAGGATACTCGCTAATGATTGAGATTAAATAGATTCATTATACATTTTTATCAGATGTATGAGCATGTTATAAATGAACCCCTGTTAGTATGATTTAGTTGTTAAGGTGTCACTAGGCTAGTTAGCTTAGTGTTTGGAATTTGTTTCCTTACATATATTCTTAGGTGGAGCACTTGAAGAACTTTTGTATTAGTAGATCCATACCCAATTTTGGAGCAGAATATGTCTCGATTTCTTTTTAGAGGGCATATATATTTGTAACCCTTATTTTATATAATCGAGTCATAACTTGTTTTAAATTCAAGGTTTGTACATTTGATTTTGTATCCATGGGAGCTCCTGACTGTAAACTGTTTTGTATAAAAGTTATTGTCTATTTTATCATAAATAATTATTAATGAATGTTTTTCCATTGAATATGATAAAGAAAATTTTGGTTAGCCACTCCAGTGGTTCCGTGTGGTACTCTCATTGGACGATTGTGTATTGTACTGGTGTAGGGTGATACAAGTAGGTTATTGACCAACGATGAAAGATACAGAAGAGGCATCTCAGACTCGACCTGCTGCTAGTTTTGCTCGACTACGATTGAATCGACTCTTCATGCCTTTAGGGACTGCCCAAACACCTATTCTCTTTGGAATCAAATTGTTCCTCCTAATATGCTTAGCTCTTTCTTCTCTTTGAATTTTTATTCTTGGATTCATACGAATATTATTGCTAATTCTATTCACCCTATATGGGGTATTCCTTAGAAGTTTATTTTTGTAGCTCTCTCTTGGTCCTTTTGGAAAAGAAGAAACACTTTCATTTTCAATCCTAAGGCTCCATCGAATTCAAAAATCATGCGTTTTAGCATTATTTGGGCAAAGTATTTTAATGGTAACTTAACTAATTGTCCTTCTAATTCTGGTTTGCAACAGGGTCGCAAGAATTGGAAAGCTCTAAACTTGGGCTACTGCTTTCTCTCAACCTAGAAGCGAAGGCTTAATCGGTTGTCTCATTCGCGAAAATGATGGAAACTGGATTGTTGCCTTTCATAAGGCCGTGGGCATCCTTGAAGCTCTCCATTTGAGCTATGGGCTATCCACGACGGGTTATATTTCGCCTAACAGTAAGGCTTTGAAATCATCTAAGTTCAATATGACTACCAACAAGCAGTCCACCTGATCAACGATCCCAATGCTTCTTCTTCTCCGCTGTCCTTGATGTGGACTATTGATAAACTTCAAAGCAAAGCATGGAACGCAAAAATTAGGTGGATTCCTATAGAAGGGAACTACCCCGCAAACTTTATCGCCAAACTTCCTAATGCTCAGGTATATGTTTTAACTACCTTTGAAGACCCCCAGCTGTTATTCAGCTCTTGCTAGATCGTGACCGCATAGGTCCTTAGTCTTGCAAGCTTTTATTCCCTAGGCTTCTACTCTCTCTATTAAAAAAAAGAATGTTGAGTTGTCTTTGCTCAGAGTGTTGAGATACCTCATCCATTCACCGGAGGAGACTGGATGCTTTCAAATACAAGAAGTCTTCACCCGTTAATTACAGAAATGTTGAGATGCATCCGTATCCAAACAACGGTGAGTTACCCTCAAAGGGTATTGAATTGACTTTATACAGATTTATGACCACTGATCTGCTTGAGGGATTGAGATATCTCTGTTTTGGTGTCAAAATACATTTTTTTACCCTAGTAAGGATGTCTCAATTTCACCTGCAGTTTATAGTACACGTAGAGATGTCTCTATACCCATCGTAGTTTATTAGCACATACTGGAAAGTCTTCTTTACCTTACTGAATATCACTTTCTTAGCACATATTAAATCTGATTAGTAGAAATAGATACCATTTGGAAATATATGTATTTGTACTAAGTGAATATGTGTAATTTGATGTTGTTGGATGAATGGTATACATAAAGATGTTTCGGTACCATCGTAGTTTATTACCACAGAATGAAAAGTCCTTTTTACCTAATTGAATAGTACTAAATATGTGTATTATGTGCTAATATTTCTTAGCATATATAAAATCTTCTTGGTAAAAATAGATATCGTTTGAAAATATATGTATATGTGCTAAATGAGCATGTGAAATTTGATGTTGTTGGATCGTAATTTATGATATATATATATAAATATGTCGCTATACCTATCGTAGTTTGTTACCACATATTAAAGAGTCTTATTTATGTGACCGAATAGCATTAAATATATGTATTATGTGCTAAGATTTCTTAGTACATATAAAATTTGCTTAGTAAAAATAGATACCTCTTGAAAATATATGTATATGTGCGAAGTGAGTATGCGTAATTTGATGTTGTTGGATCATAGTTTATGGTGAAGACATGCTTGATGGCTAACTAAAAATATCTTTTAAAAATTTTATTGAGTGACTTCAGCGGTAACAAAAAATGTTAATCTTCCTAAAAGTTCTAAATTTGAGTAACGACATTTGCATGGTGTTTAACAGAGCTACAATATTTGCATGGTGTTTAAAAGAATTAGAGCAGTTTACTAAACATATCTCTTCACCATCAATCTTTCTTTATTCGTAAGAAATAAAAAAAGTATTTTTTTTAAAAAAAAATTGCTTGATAAAAATATGTGACTTCCTAAAAAAATATACTTGATAGACACATGTTAAAGAATCACAAACAAAACAATAAATGGATTCACATCCTAAAGCTCCATCCAGTATATTCGATATAAATGAAAGTAAATTGTTGAATATATAACATTTATAAAATAAGTATCTGATCAATATGGGGTACAAGTTACTTCTATGTATAACAATATTAGACAAGCATAGCCCTTATAAAAAAAATTGGGGCCTTTAATTTGATTCGACGTCCAAAAGAGTGTTACATGAGAAACTCACAGTAGATACCTCCTAGACCCCGATGATTGCATACAACACAACACACCAACACTGTCTTGTTATGTTGAATGCAAGATGCTTCATATACTGCACACACAACAACTCTTCTTTAGGTGCTTCAACAAAAATATGAGCGTATAAATACATTATATAAACTTACCACAATAGTAGAATCGCTAGTTAAGCTAGTAATGACAATGACAATTGGAGACTCATAATATTAGTTAAAGACTCATAATATTAAAATTGTATTATTCATTATGAGGGTCACGAAGAAAAAAAATATCCAGCATAGCCCCAACATTTATCTATAAATATAAATTGCTTAAAGAAGATTAAAATCACAGTTATTCAATAAACCATGGCTCTTATATTCAGTTTTACTCCTCAAAATTTCCTTTCTCGTTATGCTTCCGTTGTAAAACTCAACCAAAACAAGCAAGCGTATGCAACGCTCTGTACTCAATAATCAAGGCCAAAAGTGTTCACGTGGCTGCACCTAATTTAGGTTGCAAAGTTGAAAAAAGAAGAAAAATTCATATTCAACAACTTCGAAGTGAGGAGAGCTATTCCCGATGAAGAGTTTTGGATAAGTACTACATTTTATCTTACTTTCCATCTGTTTTTCTTTTCTTGATTACTTGTTAACCTTATTTGGTATTGTAGACCGCTGTATATATCAAACAAGAATCTTTCTTAGAGCAAGAACCAAGAAGAAAACACGTTCATATCTTAAAAAGAATTAAAAGATTTGTTGATGAGATGAGCACCTTCATCCAACAATGATTCTTCATATTAAATACATATATTAACATGGATTCTATCTTAATAAGTGAGAAAAATCATGATGACATAGCATTAGGATGGAGAAAGCATATGCCTGGTCGCAGTTAGGAAGAAAGCTAGCAACAGAGCTTACCACGTAGGCAAAAAAATTGTGGGGACATTGAGCTATCAAGACTGTCTGATGGGTGAAAACTCCAAGAAGAATATCTACAACAGCAACATTGTTGTCATTAAATCCATGCGTTAACAGAAGGTTGGGTCATATCTAGTGAAGTTCATAACAAGAGTTAAAAAATTATTGTATCTTCGTTTGGATTAAAAAAACATTCTCGGAGTGAAAATGTTTTAAAAATTAGGTTTCAAGGAAGGAGATGATGAAGAACATGAAATCAGTAGCGAATCTAGAAATATTTTTCAGGCTGGGCACACGCATATATTAATCACATGAAATTTTGATAAAAGGTGAACACAACTAAAATTTTAGGGTAGACAAAACTATTAAAATATATAATTATCCGAAGAGAATTCGAATTTCTAAGTATACACATGCTCACCCTATATCCTTAATGGATTCACCACCGGGTAGAATTGATCATATAATTAAATTAACACAATAGAAGTAATAACAAATTAAGGTTTAATCGGAAAACTTATAATTACAAGAGAATGTAACACTTTTATTAATACACAATACAATTGCAATATAACACACTTACCCCATTATTTTTTTTCTTCTCTAACCATAAGTTCTCTTACACTAACACACTTTTTACACTCTTTACTACTCTAGTAACAATGGTAAATCTCATATTATAGTTATAGATTTTAGTTTTCATTGGATTGTTAATACATGTCAACATTTTAGCTATTGACCTTATAAATATTGAGAATCTTTTATAGATAATTCTAGATATAATATCAAATATCTAGATTATATTATGAATATTATATATATATATATATATTATTTTTATATTATTTTAGAATATTCTCAAGATATATCTCGTAAATGATAATTATATATTTATATAGTGACTTTCCAACATTGACATTTTTAATGATTAAAAGAGAAATTCTTTTATTTTAAAATAAATAAATAAAAAATTAGTTAATTTATACAAATTACTTTTAATTTGATACTATTAATTCTTTTCCACCGTTGCCTGCAACTGCACGTCGATAAATCTTTTGTTTTCTTATTCATTAGATATCTGATATGACTTGACATTATATCTTGGTGCAGTCCCTCTATCTTAGCTTGAGTTTCTTGTCTTGCTTTCCCAATCGGATGAGGCAACAATGTCGACCTTGTAATGTATTCATAACTGGTTGGAGATACCTTATATAAAACAAGTTGTCTATAACGAGAAGTTCTGCTGTGAGACGCCTAAAATAAGGTCAATAATAAGGTGTAATTGGTGAAAAATGTAATAGGTTAAAAGCGGAGCATAAAATGTTATAGACCAGAATAAAAAAAGTTATTATTCGGAGTAACATAACAAGTTGCACTAAAATGTTATACAGGTTAAGAAAATGAGTTATAATCGATAAATGTTATGGATACTATTAACATTTTAGGTTTTGCCCAAAAAATTACCATAATTTAAGCTGATAGAGCCTTAGACATTCTCACAATAATAAAATAAGTTAAAAGCTAAAAATGTTAGGAATATATGGGTTCATTTGTTTCACTTAAATATTTTCCGAAAAATGTTTTCTGTAAAATGAAATATATTTTTGAATAAAATTTTCTGGAAAATATTTTACGGTGTTTGGAAGAATTTGTGTAAACCATTTTCCACTAGTTGTTGAATATTTTAGAAATTATTTATTACAAATATTAAATATAATAAATAATATTATTTATCATAAAATCTTAATATTATTATTTTTGAAATATTAGAATGATTTTTTATTATTAAAATATTTCTATAATTTTATTAATAAAAATATTAAGATTTAAACATTCTATTGAAATAAAAATATTTATTAATTATTTATCAAATTAAAAGCATTATATTATATTTTAAAAATATTAATTGATATATTTTTAATATTTTTAATAAAATATTATTAAATTATTATATTAATATTAAATACATAAATAATATTATTCATTAATAATAATTTAATAATACTATTTCTATGAAATTAATAAATAATATAATTTTTATTAATAATTTATTACATATTATTAAAATAAAATTATATTATTATAATATAATTGAGTATATTAATAGGTTGTGCCAAGCATGTCATGGTTCACTAACAAATACGTTGCAATATGTAATATTAACATTTTCATTAATTATTTAAAAATATTTATAGATTTTAATCCTTTGATTGATTCACACATATTATTTTAATTTTTGAAAATGTATTTATTAATTAAAGTTATGAAATATAGATTTAATTTAGTAATTTGATTATATGTTGATTTAGTTTTTGTAAATTTTAATTCTTTGATTTAGTATGCATAAAAAAATTTCTTCGATTTCATATATATGTGTATTACATATATTATTTTGATATTATGTTTGATATTTATAAATTTATGTTTGGTATATATTAGTTAATTTAAAAAATATTTTTTGATTTTTGGAAAGTTGCTCTGTTGTTTGATCTATGTGGTCTCAGAGAATCTTTGGCCACTCGTCCTCGTGAAGTTGCTCACCGTACGAATTCACGATCGGAGATATTTGCCGTCACTGGAAAATCTCAATAAAAGTTTGACATTTTCTTTAAACTTGCTCTATTTATTTTAGTTTCTTCTGTTAGTTTTTCTCTATTTCCCCCACTAAGTTTGTAAACTATTTTTTTTGTAGATTTTTAGGTTATGTTACAATTGTTTATTGTTTTTACAGGTTATAGTCTTATCATGTTATTGGAGTTTTCTAGATTAACCCGATGAAATATGGGAATTGGTAATGATTTTGTTGTTTTTTGGTATTGGGTGCAAAGTGAATTTGGAGAGGTTGGGGGTTGGGTTGATTGGTTATTAATTGCTATCGAGGTTAAGGGTATTGGATCTGAATTGTATATTAAATTTGAGTTGTCTATTGGGTTTGAGTTTTTACAAGATATATTTTTGGTTTTATTTTGATTCGGGCTTGATAAATGGATTTTTAAACCCAAACAAAAATAATGTTTATAATAGACATTTTTATTTATCTTTTGGGCATAAATAAATCCAGGATGGGCAGAAAAAATTTAGGGTGGTCATAAATTAATTTTAGGATTGGCACATATATAAATTGAATACTTAATACATTAATTTTAAATTCCACGATGGGCACGTGCCCACCCTGAAAAGCATATAGCTCCGTAACTGCATGGAATGCTATACAATTTGTAATTAAAAAAATCAGTGTATGCTTCGTTAAAGAAATCTTTTAATGTTTGATTGTTTTCTCAAATCAATTGGTACCATTTTTTTCTGTTTGCGCTAAAGAAAGTTTGTTTCCAAGTTGGTTTGTCCGGTTATAGTTTTCATGTGAAGATGTATTTTTTCTTCTTCTATGGCGTTGTCTTGTTGTCTCGTGCCTTCCTCAAGGTATATGAAAGATGTTTATTTGCGTCGTTTTAAACATGTTGACCAGTTTAGGTTTTGTATAGGTATTGGTTGTGGTGCTATAAATATGTATTCATCAGGTTGTTGTCTCCAAAGAAGGGTTGTCTTTATTTTAAGGTGAACAGGGCAATCTTGTTAGGAATGGGGGTGTGCTCATTTCCTGTCTATCTTGTTTGGCAAATTTAGAGTCTATTTGTTTGGTTTTTCGTACCTGCCAAAGCTTTAATTTAGGGTTTTCAAGGTCCAATTGGAATATGAATATAATCAAGATTGTAGTAGAATGATTGGTAGTTGGGGTTGTAATGTTGAGGGGAGCGGAGGCTTCTAGTTTTGACAAATTGTTTGCAAGATAAGGTTGTGCCACTAGAATTGATGTGCTGGCAAAGTTAGCACTGAGAGCAATGTGGATGTTGATGAAGGTGTCATGCAGATCAGCTATCACTTTTGCTTGTTCTTTGCCCTTGTGAGATCGGGTGTTGGTTTTGTTCTCAGCTTATGTTTTGGTTTTGGGTTAGGAGTAATTCTGTTGTCTTCATCTTTCCATAACCTATGGAACAGAGTGTTTTTTATGTTCTTTTTGTTTTCAAGGTTCGAGGGGTTCGTTAGAGTTTTTAGGAGCTTTGGTTTGTTATTTGAATGTGTTCGATGTGCTTTTTCGTTCGTTTTGAGGTTTTATTATTAATCTTTTGGTGTGTGAAAAAAGAAGAAAATATGGCAAAACATCAATGGGTTCCAAATCTACAGTCGGCAGGTCATTCTCAAGAAAACATACTATAAGTCTATAGCTTGAATAATGGTCGATGATTCAAAGAACACCCATTGCTTCCATTGGCATTGAGAACAACAATATTTCCATTGGAGTTTACATCCATGAGAACTAAATCATCCTCCTTGGTTTCCCTAGTAGCAAGCATCTTCTCAATGATGTAGTCTTTGACAACTGTCGTAATGGCTCCTTTCAATGGCCTTGCTCCATAGCTCGGGTCATATCCTTCATCCGCCACTCTATCCCGAAACCTTTGAGTGACATAAACTTGATTTTTTTTTGCTTTGAACTTGTCAAGCACCTCCTTAAGAATTATATCAGCACTCTCCTTCACCTCTAACTTGGTGAGCTGCCTAAAAACAATCACCTCATCCACTATATTCAACAACTCATGCCTAAATTTTTGTTTTAGTTCTTCCATTACTAGGCTCTTTATTATATTGTAATTGTAGTCCTTATCAAGATCAAATCGTCCACCCTTACTAATTACATTGCTTCCAGCATTAGATGTCATTATTAAAAGGACATTATACAATCCACAGCTCTTCCATCACCGACTGTCAATCGTCCATATTCAAGTATATGAAGCATCATGTTTAAGACATCAGGATGGGCCTTCTCAATCCCATTGAAAAGCACTACAGTGTATGGTCGTCTCTGAACAGCCTCAGTTAGCTGGCCCTGTATGTACCAAGGTGAACCAAAGAGCTTGGATATTGTGCGACTTTCCAGGAACTCACTCATATCAAGTTGGATTACAGCTTCTTCAGGACCAAAAATATTAGTAGCTAGTGCCTTAGCTAATTTCAACTTTTCTACACCACTTGGACCGAAAAAGATAAAGCCATATGGCTGACGGCAGCCCTCAATACCCAAAAGGTTACGACCAATGGCTATCACAGGGACACGACTGATGGCTTTCATAACTTTATCCTAACCTATGACTCGCTCATAAAGAGTCTCTTCTACCTTGAGGGAGATACTTTCATTTATTATTAAACTCTCAACAGGAATACCAGTCCATGAAGAGATTATATCTTCAATGTCCATAGTTTTCATAGTCTTCTCGTGCTTGCTTATCTCATAGAACATAAAGATCTGAAACCTGAGCTCCAATTCTCGATTATATACTTCCTTGTCCTTTAATAAAAGTATTATGATATGAACAAGAATAACATCCTAAACGTGAATGTGCCTAAAGTGCCACATTGGGCTACCGAGACAACCCCTGATTTTCAAAACATGTTCGTTTTCTTTTCAAACACACTGAATGATATCATAAATAAAACATTAATAATTGATATGAAAACATTTTATAAAATGGGAGCTCCGTGACACATAATTTAAAATCAAATAATACATCTCAATGTTTGATAAAACAAATACATAAGTAAGGTTCTTTGAATACACATGCCCACTAAAGCTACAATACAATACTCTAAAGGAGATGCTAGAAGTCCTACTGCGATGGTGCTTCATGAACGACCCAAGCTAGAAACCTGCCAATGAAAAACATCTGAAGGTTGAGCTTACAAAGCCCAACAGTATAATCACTAATATAGAGCAACATTAAGAGTTTCATAAACACAAGCATGCTAAAGACATGGTACTAAGCAGTAGGTACATGCATGACCTAGATCAAGTGCTACCTACTTGAGATTTAATGTTCTATCACTTAAGTAGGGGTCTTGTGTATCCCTTAATCCTCTACTGAGGGCTTCGACATGAGTACACCTCTAAAGGGTCTCTAACCATAATGATTGTAACTGCTACACATTCTATAAATGTGACACTGATACTCCGTGCATTATCTAAATGCAAACCTGACTGTACTGTGCATTATCTGAATGCAAATCTGATTGTTCTGTGCATTATTTGAATGCACCCTAACTAGTATATGGTCTTACAAAGCCATCAAACACTAGTTAATTGAGAGAACTCTGTGTCACATAGCATCGGTGTAATTCCCACTAAATTGTTGGATAATCTCCTTGTCCTCACATAGTTATCAAGTAGATCATGGAAGGGGAACCTGATATCACATAACATTGGTACAATTCCCCGCTCAACTGAAGCATTGGCTCGATCTCACATAGCCTTAAAGCCAAGCTTTAAGATATTTGTTGTACTAGACTGATGCAACTATATATACATGTCTAAGGCTCGAAGGCCACACAAAACTGACATCACTAACTCATTCCTCACGAGTGTTCGGGCCTCATGCCCTAGTTAGCCCCTGAAGTGCCTCGCGCACTGACAATGACCCATTAGGGAAACCAAGGTAACCTGGCTATACCCTAGCATAGCTGGACTCACTAAAGTGAGATCATCCTCTCACTAGCTGTTATCTCACTCATTCTCTCATTTAGAACATTATACGGAGGCTTATTAGTCTGTTACTGCTGTTATTTATTAAGTTGCTCTATCTTGGTCGTTCGTTACTTAATGGCATTTTAGTCATTCTCTACCTCTAGAGTAGTCTCTATGCGTTTCGAGATTCTGTGACGATTACTATGTTTGTTATCACTGACTGTATTAATTACTAACCTGATACCTGACTCGGGTTCATTACTGGTTAGTGATACTCTATTCGCTCTTACCACGTTTTCCCTCAATTCACCCTCGAATTTGAGGGACAACTGTACGTCCACTATTCTTTATCATTCTTACATTACATGATGCATCTATTTCATAATTTGATTATTTCGTCATACCGCTTGTCGGTACACTCGTTGCAACGATCCTTCATTTTTAGATATTCAATACAAGGCTTATAAGGGTAGTTTGGTAATTTTGGCTCCCAAGGGCATTTTAGTAACCTCTCGCACCCATGCTAGATGCTCGATCTCAATCGATATTAAAATTCTCACTTTTGAGTCTATTTGACATCTTGAAGTCACTCAAACACTTTAGGTATTAATATCAAGCCTTCGGTATGGAGACAATCCTTCGGTATAGAGACTAGCAGTCTCAAGATCGAGCATCTAGTCTCTATACCGAGCATCCGATATCAATACTATAACCCTCAGTATCGATACTCCCTGCCTAAAATCCCTAATTTTTGCCCCAATTCATCCAGTATCGATACTCGAACCCAAAAATATTTTATTTAAGCTCGGGAAACACCCAAAAATCATCCTAAATGACTTGGTTTGGTTCCTAATCTTGTACTTAAGCTTTAGAGAGTTAATTAGGGTCTTAAGGTGTCATAAAAACACTTTCGACACCTAAATTTGATTTGGTCATGAATTTAAGTTCGGGAAACACCCAAAAATATTAGTAATTTCTTTAAATTTATAAAAGCTTAACACTCCAATGGATTAGAAATATACTATCTTGATGTTTGAATCCCGAAATAAACCTTCTTTAGTTAGCAAACACTCTCTTTTTTAACTTGGTTTTCCACCCTTTTTCCTCTAACCAACAAAGATGCATGGATTCATCAACAAAAAAATGTTGTAGGGAGTATTAAAGACGGATTTTGAAGCTTAAGGAAGTAAGGAAGAAACCTCAACACATACCTTGGGCTAGGCAGTTGCTATGAAGAAGGAATATAAAAAAGGAAGGAAAGAAAGAAGAAGAGAAAACCAAGTGGGAGAACCCCAAGCCCAAACTTGGTATAAAAAACCAAAAATCAGCTTGTTTTCCTTCAACAATCTAATTGCACTTTTAGTCATTTGCATTTTGTCTAATATTTAAAAATCCCTTATTTATGAATAATTGAGCCCCAAATCCAACCCAAATTAAGCTCAACAACTTTAAATATGAAATTCATGGGTCCAGTTACCTCTCGGGTAAACCCAAAAATACTAACTCATAATTTGAGATGTTACAACAAGCTTAAATCAAATGTTGTCAAACAATGGTTGACATTTAATAGCCGACCATCAAACAATCTAACACCAAAAAGCTAGGACCTAGTGAAGGAGCATTATAAATATTCCAATCCATCTTCGATGGAAATCATCATAAAAATGGTCCATGAACCTCGTAAACCTTGGTACCTTATCAGAGTCCAGTCTGAGACCTGCATCCAGTGACTTTTTGATTTGCCTCAATTATGTTCAAAGCTCTTTAGCTACCTCAAGGAGCTGCAACAACAATGCCATGAAATCAACTCGTGAAAGAAAGACAAACAAGAGTAAGCTTAGATTAGATTGCAATAATAGCACACATGTGCATGACAGGAGGAAACACGAACTCCAGCTTCTTCCATCAAATCAATCACTCTATCAGGCAAAAAATGGTTGTCCCTTTTTTCCATATATATGGGATAAGGGGGAGGTAAGATAGTAGGCTACCCCCAACACCAGGTTGAGAGCAGCTTCCGTAAGAGACCTCCGAATTATGAAATACCCTCCGTGGGACTCTATCAGGCAAAAAACGATCACTAAAACATGCCGAAATCAAGGTGAGGAACAAAAGGGCAGAGAGTTCCATTTTGAGTGACTAACCAAATTATAACGATGCTTGAATAAAAATTGGGTAAATTACGCCAATAGTCACTAATATTTGGGTAAGTGTTCGTTTTTACCAATGATGTTTGAAAAGTCACAAATCGATCACTAACGTCCACGTTAACATGTGTTACTGTGTGTGATGAAAAGCTAATGTGGCATGTTAACTACTGTTTTTTTGTTATTATTTGATCATATTAGACCATTTTGATCGGCCCTTCTTCTTCTTCTTCAATCAAACCATCTTTGGCTGATTTTGCTCTTCTGCAATTGATGAGATGAAAGATGTTGTGAGTCGTGACTTTGAAGAGTGCGAACAAAATATAAGTTGGCAAAGAAATAAGTGAAACCTTCTTCCTAGCAGGTTCTAATGAATCATTTGAAACTCCGGTAGTAGAGCTCTCATTTTCCAAACTGGATCTTATTTGAAATGCAACTGACCTTGAGCTTGCTGTCATTTAAAAC
Organism: Hibiscus syriacus; assembly: GCF_006381635.1. Lineage (NCBI taxonomy): Eukaryota > Viridiplantae > Streptophyta > Magnoliopsida > Malvales > Malvaceae > Hibiscus > Hibiscus syriacus. The sequence goes on along the minus strand of NW_024062982.1, from coordinate 223,305 downwards.
ATTTGTATTGTTAAAGAAAGTAAGAAACTCCATAAATACAAAAACACATACATGCTTTGATAGCAAAAGGGGCAACAACACTTCAAACTCAAAGCTAACTGGAAAATCAACATGAATATAGATAAGCTTAATATTATGAAATTAAGTGAACTTCTAATCCAACTTTCTGTTACAAAAATAGAGCCATCTTTTATATCCACACTCAAAGCACTGAAAAAAGACCATCTGTACAACGAACTTTCCATAAATCCTTTTGAGAAAACTAACATAAAGGGACAAGAAATCTTCATGGAACAGACCTAGAATAACTACCAAAAAAATTCAGAATTAGTGTAAAATGGTTTTGTATGAATGTAGAAAACAAAACTACCCATGAATTTAAAATTATATGTGAAACTACCATCATACGTGAGATAAAGAAGGATTACAAAGGCCTAAAAGTTGAAATCCCATTTGAAAGATAAGCAATGCAGAGGTCTAAAAGTAATCCATAACTCCAATTCTTTACACATATACACAACTAAATATATAAAGACAATGAAAGAAAGGACTTACAGTGTGATAATGGAGAAAGAATTTTAAAGTGAAGGATGGAAGATGTGGAATTGAAGAGTAAGCCATAACTTAAACTCTTTCTTTTACCTGTGAACATTTAACCACCGAAAAGAATATTATCCATATCCAAAAATGCCCATTTCTCTCCAACCGAGAGCCCTTTTAAAAAAAAGAATAACGATTTTTTTAAGGTAATAAAAGAGGTTTACGATTTCACTTTCTGTAACACTATTAACCTGTATACGTACCCGAACACGTCAAAGATGTCACATAGCTTTACATACATTCTAAGGTTGAAAATTCAGTAAAATTTTAAACTTTTAAAAATATATCCAATTTAATCCTTTCAATAAATAATATAATTACGTAAAATTATATTATAGTATTCAAGCCTCCAAATCAGTATCAGTTTTAGGCAACAACGAGATAGCTTTATACTGTTCCATATCATAAGATAAACTGTCTAATTTAAAATATTTCTTTATTCTATCAAAATATAATTTTTATCTAAAACACAAAACTTAAATTCATATTGTATCTATAATAACATATCTTAAACCTTTCTTATTCGTATACATGTCATCTAGAAAATTTAAAATAGTAGGATGTCATTACTGATACCTGTAACTTTTTCTTTAATGATTGATGCCCACTAAGCTCCTTACGTCACTTGTTCTTCTTTACTTATGCGTGAAAATCATCACACGTTAAGTATACATTTATTAATGTATTATAAACAAACTAAAGTGATATAGTATCAAACAACTTAATAACATCTAAACAACATATTCACTTATATAAAACTTAATGATATCATAACAAATTTTAAAAATTAACTTAATTCCAATAAAATCAATAATATCCAAACCAATTTATTCAAGTTATTTTTCCTTATCAAGGACCTGAAAATCATCATCTCATATTTTATCAAAACCATGATAAACAATATCATACATAATAGTCATATCATATTCTTTTTCATTCATATACAATACAAAACTTTCATATCTCATCTTTCATCTTTCAATTTCATATTCATTTTCATATTTCATTTTCATAATCCGTATTTTCACATTTCAGAACTCATTCTCAAATTTATAACTTATTTATGGACTCATAACTTATTCAAGATTGATAAATTAATTTCAGATTCATAACTTATTTTCAAGTTCATAGCCCAATGCATATTTATGAGAATGTAAGATACGTGAGTCATACATAATGTGCGCACTAGGCACTTCATGGTGCCAATCATCATCATAAGATGCACTCCAAGTGCAAAACATATCATAAGCACCAGCGGTGCCTTACATAATGTACACGAATGTACCATAACTTGACTTATCTTGAACTTTACTCAACTTCCCGGCATGCCAATTGTACCTACGACTCTCAATGCAACATACAATGGGCTTTTCCATTAATTATTATACGTTATTGAATATCAAAGATATCAACATAAATGTAACACCCACAGACCAATGCAGGTGACTCGACCCGATCCGGGATGTCACATAAGGGCTACCAGAGCGACCCACCGTAAAAATCTATGAAAAATTAAAATTTTTGTTAAAATATGTAAAATCATAAAACAATTTATAATTAAAATACAAGTTCGAAAAACCATTCATATATTACAGACAGAATTAAAATCATACATGTTCATACTCAGTATAAAAAACCAAATGTGACCTATATGCCCCCTAGTTACACTTGTACCATACTCTGAAAGAAAAGTCGAATGAAACTCTCAATACCGAATATTTTAGTTTCACTAGATTAATTCTTTTAACTTGAAAAGAAAAGTAAATGAGTGAGCTTTAGGAAGCTTAGTAAACAAAACTACCAAATGATGCTGAAGGACATGCAGATAAAAGGAACATCATAAAGTTTCCTTACTGACTCACCCTTCTACAGGTTTTCATAATGAGCTAAAGTTCTACTGATATTTCATTGAGTAAAAGCCATGAAGATTACAGTTCATAGGAAACATTCAGAGTACCAAGTTTTCAGGAGATCTGAATAGAATGTCTAGTGTGTTCCAATAAAAACCAGTGAAAAGTTACAGATCTTTTAAAACAATAACAGTTTAAAACTTATTTTTAAAACCATAGTAGAACCCTTCAACCGATCACCTTTATGTAGTTCCCCCAGAACTGCATTCATAAAGACTTACCCTAAGCACACAACAAAGAAGCCACCCTAAGGGAATGCCTTGGGGCCTATGGGCCTACCTAAGGGTCTCATTAGGCCTGTAAGGATTTATCAGCTTGATCAGAGATGAATCTCCATACTCCAGAATACTGCCCATACAATATCAAGTAGAAATCAAATTTAACAGTAAACAATAATATATGGATTTTAATATAGTACAATCTCATAAGTGTGCCAATAAAATAAACCATATAACTTTCTTTCACCCGTACACCATATACAATCCCATGATTTACCCAAGGGAATGCCTTGGGGCCTGAGAGCCTACCCAAGAAAGTTTCTCGGGGCCTCGGAGCCTACCCAAGGGCCACCTTAGGTCTGTAAGGATTTACCATCTTGATTAGAGCTGAATCCCATACTTCAGCTACCCAGATAATGTCCCAATAAGACAGTTCAAGTAGTAACCAGTAAATTCCGTGATTCATAAATAAGGAATGATCATATTTTTCAATGAAAACAGGTAACCAGATAACACATTTCAGGTAACCATAGTTCATAAACTAGTAGATTTCATGATCCTTAAATCATGAATTATTATATTTTCCAGTGAAAACAGGTAATCAGAGAACATATACCATGTAGCCATAATTCATAAACCAATAAATTAGTGTTTTCGAAAAATCACATTTAAAACAAGTAAATCATTTACATGTCACATAAGGAACACACTAGAGGATCCATATATTTTTTGGAGGTACTTGGTATTTATCATGTAGGAGACTATGAAACTTTTGTAATTTAATAGGATTTCAAATTTAAGGTCCCTATAAAAAGGGTTTGATAGCTAACATAGTCATTAGTTATTCATGGAATGATTTATCAAGATCATATAGTATTGGGTATTTTTCAGAGACACTAAGTAATCGGGAAGGTACTAAAAATCTTTTGCATCAAGAGTTATTTGATATTTCAGGTATGACATGAGTAATTCCATTATTAAGGAAATCATGAGCATTTTGGGCACTTTGTTCTTGGAGAATTCTTAGCAATTTAATCTAAAATGAGTGAGACGATGATTCATGATAACTAAGATTCATATCGATTTATCAGGATACCGAGTTAACTCGAACTGAACAAATCCCAACACTAATAGATTTCAACTGGTCAAATTGATGCACCACAATGGTATTCACACTTTAATACTAACAACTCTTGTCAAACTGATCATCTTTAGAATCATCGTTGAATGGATCTTAGAGAGACGAACATGTATTCCAATGGTATTTATTTCATTTATGTAATGCAATGATAACAAGAAATGTCAACGTGCTTGATTCTTGGTTCAATACCCTTATAGACAGGACAATATATAGGTTCATAAGTGTTTCCAGACTTATCTAAGTCATTCCCTTAATTTTAGGTCTTTGAGGGTACTTAGGTCATTTATTAGTTAAGTCTATCCCAGTCACTTTGGAGTTTCCAGAGTAATTCGGTCATTTCCGTAAATTCGAATACATATAGTACTTCCATTCAGTTCAACTTGGTCGATTTATTCATTTCAGTGCTGAGGGTATTTAGTTATTCCAGAGCTTGGATGTACTTCAAATCATTTCACACTTCAGGGGCATTCCAAATAGATCAGGAATTTAATCGGTGATTCCAATATTCAAGTGGATCAAAATATAAGTTCTCATATTGTCTCCATTATCATAGTCATCCATAGTCCTTTTTACACTTTAAGGGTATTATTGTCATTTCATTCAATTCTGTAAGTGGCATTACTTTGATAACTTTGGCTTCAAGTGTTTATTCAAGAATCAAAGTTTAGAGGCCTTGTGCTTTCTCTGAGGTTTAAAACTGATTAAAATATATTTTCCAAATAAATTAGGAGTTAACAGGTGCGTCATAAATTTTATCGGGTCAAAATACAGATTCTCGGGGTAATTCCACTATCAGGATCAATATATACCATTTTTACAACTTAAGGGTATTTTGGCCATTTGAATATTTGAGGTTATTTCGTAGCTCGAGGACATTACGGTAATTCTTTTCAATCCAAACAATATGCATTTTTTCTGATAATTGATCAAGTATGTCATTTCTAGGTTATTCTTCACCATCAGGGAAAGTCTTGATCATTTACAATGAAATGACATTTTCGTAATTTTACCCCATAGGGATATTTTTGGTAATTTCTTATCCAAATATTCTCGGTATTTAACCTTTAAAGAAATTAATCAAAATTTACGAATTTTGAAGTCAATTCATTTATTAATGAGTTAATGAACTTATAATTATTTCTAATCGATCTTCCAATTTCTTATGCGAGCCATCTGAGTCTTATACAATTTTCTATCTTTTTACCGAAATTCTGTTCGAGTCCAAAAATAATTAATTTTACCCAATGGACTAATCATTTCATCAATGCATTTACCAATTATCAACAAGTTCCGAAAAAACATACAAAATGTAGTAAAGCATTACTTTAATTTTTGTGTTCCACCGATCGAACATTAAAACTCCATTCGATCACCCTCGAACTTTAATTCCACGTCCCATAATATCTCGGATATATAGCAAACGAATTTACATCAGAAACTGAACTTAATCGAAAAAACCAAATTGAATCCGAAGATAAAACACTGAAAAATGACTTACCGAGTGCGAATTTGGAAAAACGGACTTCGGATTCGGACTCAAGACATCGAAAAATATAAAATATGACTTTTCAGAAAATTTGACCTTTTCGGTTAAAGTCAACGGGTTGACTTGGACAAGTTGACTCAGTTTGGGTTAACTCAGTTTAGTCAAACCGATTCCAGCTGGTTCGGTCTGAATGGACCGATTCCAAAAACTTCCTGGACCGGTGGGGGAGCCTCATGCACACTGCTGGTGCGTGCGACGACGATGGGGCCTTTTTGAACGGTCGATTCTTCCCTGATCATCCACATACTCGAATTAATCAATATCAACCTAAAAATCACAATAAAATTATCCAAAATCACCGAAAACTTAAATACGAGCTTACCCACGCTGAAGAAAGAGGATTCGATGGCAACAAGAGACTGGAGGGGTCAAGTTCTGGTCGAAACTGAGTGGGAGAACTCAGTGACGATGGTGGTGAAGCACGACGGTGGCGAAATCGGCATAAAATTGTGATAAAGTTTACTGCGGCGATGGTTTTATTGAAGCATTTGAAGGTCTATTTATGATAACCAGGGGCTTTTACGATAGACGGTTTGAGGGGTTTTGGTTGCGGGTGGACGTCGGTCACAATGGTATCGGCGGTGCACGATACGATGGTCGGAGGATGATGGTTTGAGGCAGAGGCGACAACAACATGGGAGATATAATTTTGGGGATTTTGGTTCGATCCGAGGGGAATTTATTTTTTACTAACCAAGAAATGGTATAATTCCAAGTTTAGCCCCTGAACTCACTAAAAGTTTAAATCTATACTGCAAGGTTTCGAACCTTTCAATTTAGTCCCTAATTTCATTAAATGTGGGGTATTACAATAAATGACTTTTCATATCATAACATAATGGGGAGTTCATACCCAAAACATTTCATTTTCACATAACATTTATATATCATAATCATCATCAATTACTTTTCTTAAACATAAACACATCATATTCGTCATGAAATAAATAATCTTAACTATCATGCCAAATATTGACTCATTTCAAACATTTATAATAGCATATACCATAGGAGTAACATTAAAACATAATTTATGACAAATTTCATATGTTGGTAGTTTGCACTACCTTTAAAGAAATATTATTCTATATTAATCTACACACTTAAAAATCATTATGTTTATACCACTGGAAACTAGACTTAAATAAAAATCTCACCATATAAGGCACTTCTTCTAGTTCATCTTGTACAATTTATAGTGAATTTTCAAAGTTGATTTACAGAAGTTGTTTTGAGCTTAATTTGCTGCCATGTTTTCTGACCTATCATCGATTAAAAATTCATATCTTTATTTTTATAATTCTTTAAATCAATATCCATTTGATTTAAAAAAACTACAATGATATAAGAATCCAACGACATAAAAATAATTCCCTAATCATTTTTATAGAATTTATGATGATTTTCTAAACTTATTGTTCAGAACACAAATCTGTGTAGATTTCACTAACTTATATTTTCATATCAAAGATATCAATATATCAACATAAATGACTTTTCATATCATAACATAATGGGCAGTTCATACCCTTAACATTTCATTTATACATAACATTTAGATATCATAATCATTATCAATTACCTTTCTTGAACATAAACACATCATGAAATAAATAATATTAACTATCATGCCAAATGTAATAAAGTTGACTCATTTCTAACATTTATAATAGCATATAATATAGGAGTAACATGAAATATTTTATGACAAGTTTCATATGTTGGTTTTTCACTACCTTTAAAGAAATATTATTTTGTATTAATATACACACTTAAAAATTATTCCATTTATACCACTGGAAACAAGACTCGAATATAAATCTAACCATATAAAGTACTCCTTCTAGTTCATCTTGTACAATTTATAGTGAATTTTCAAAGTTGACTTACAGAAGTTGTTTTGAGCATAATCTACTGTCATGTTTTCTGACCTATCATCGATTAAAAATTCATATATTTTTGTATACTTCTTGAAATCATTAGCCGTCTATTCTCAACAAAACTATATTGATATAAGAATCCAATAACATAAAAATCATTACCTAATCATTTTATAGAATTTATGGTGATTTTCTAAACTTATTGTTCAGAATAAAAATCTTGGCAGATTTCACTAACTTATATTTTCAGCTTATTCATTAATTCTAGTAGCATACCAAATGAACATATATGCATGAATAACAAAATTTCATAACATTTAGGAGTCACTTCTTACCATAGCAACTCCGTCATTGGCTCATCGCAAGCCAATGTTTACACGATATCATAAATACAAATTAAATATGTCACTCGCTTGCAACTTTCCTTAGAAATTCACATTTCATCCTTAAGCACTCCTTAGCTTTAACATTTCTTGATCTTTCACACAATCTAAATGAACATCATTTACAAAACATGTGCATTTCAAACCACATGTTAAAATCTCACTAACATAAGCACACAATAGAAAATAAATTCCTAAAAATCTTTCGATGCTCATTCGATACTAATTCCATGTCACAACATAAATATTGACTTTAACAATTCAAGTTGATCATTCTGGTCCCTTTTTATCCAAATTAACCCAAACTTCACATGACCTTTTTCAACTTTCCATTTTAACTACTAATTATGAATTCTTTTAGAATTCATCTCAACTTTTCCATTTTATTCTAAATAGTCCTTTGCGATTCTGAATTTGTGTTTTCAAAGTTTGAAATGAAGGTTTAGGGGTTCATGTGGGTTTAGGGGTTGAAATGAAGGTTTTCAAAATTTTGGGTTTATTTCAAAATTTATGTTTTTTAATATATATATATATATAATTTTAATTTTTTAAAAATTTTAAATATTTTTTTAAATTACTAGGTTGTGACATGTGTCACTTAACGGAGGAATTAATATCGTTGACGGCCCGGGCACCTAAATGGTTAACGTTTGTAATGTTAAGCACTGGGATGAGTCAAAAAATAGTTTAGCCACCTATTTGGGAAAAGAGGTGTAGTTTGAGCAGTTATTTTGGTATTAAACCTTCATACTATAAAAAAATATTGCAATTAACACTTACTTACACTGGTGTAAGCATGTACATCTCCTAATATTTTGGTACTAGGGGTGTATAAATCTGGGTACCCACATTTTCGGGTTTTAGGTCAAAAAATCCGACCCGTAAGAGACAGGTACCTATAAGTTAGGTACGCGTAAAACTAGGGTACCCATATTTTCGAGTAACAAGTACCCGATTAATATTTATTTTATTTTATTTTTTCAATTTATATTATTTAAAAAAATATAATAATTTATAATATATACCATAAACATAAAATTTATAAATTCAAATCATATAATATAGAAATAAATAAAATAAAATAATAAAATTACAACTAAATTTAAAATAAGTTAAGATTAAAAGAAATAATTTAAATGTTAAAGTAAAATAATTTGAAGAAATAGATATTTAGAATGTTAGGGTAAAATAATTTTAAAATTAGAAAAGAAAAAATATAATTTAAAATACAAATAATAAAAAAATAAAAAAGAAGAATCAGGTCGACGAGTACGGATTAAGGGTAATTTTGTGATCCAGGTCCGATCCAAAAACCCGTCAAAAATAACGGGTCGAATACCCGAACCATAAAATTGGATATTTACCTCTAAAATACCCACTGATATTATATCGGGTTGAGTAGTTCAGGTCAGGTATTTTTGAACACCCCTACTTGATACCTACCAATAAACACATAACATAGTGTAAATATGTTTATGTATTTTCTAAGAAATAAAAAATTAAAATTCATGACCGTAACCTTAATTGTTACCATAGTGTATAACGGTTCGATTAATTAAAACCATTTAACATTAATAGTTCGATTAATTAACCTGTTAAATGTAACAATTATAACGGTTAACGTAATTTTTTTAACACCCCTAGCTTTTGGTATCCTTCAGATAGTTCTACTTCCTGGGAATTGGGTGCTAGTAGGGCCGAATGCATACCCAAAACGCACAATTGTTGTGAAACTTCACCAGATACTGCTGACAGACGGTCGTTGAAGGCATATGCAGATGTAAGAACACACTTCTTACATCCTTTGTCCTCAATAGAACAATTACTTAAGTGCATGCCGCATGTCAATTAACATGAAATTCAACAGAAAATTAATAGTTCTCTATTATATTCAAATTATATAATAAAAACACATAAGTTCATGTCAGACAAAGGAGGAAAACATGATCTTAGAAGAATTATTTTTTCGAAACATAAAAGTATATGATACCTTGTCCCTTTTTCTTTTTCTTCTTTCTCGTTTCATTTTTCAAATATCAAAAACATCACACAGTAGAGCTTTTACATATTCGAGAACAAATGGTCTCGCAATTCAGAAAGCTGCCCATCCTGATGCAGTGGTCTTCGAAGATCCTGATCCGGTAGCAGGAACATTCCTCTGTAAATGAAATGTCACCAATGTCGTCATTAAACGAAGAACCAAAAGCATCACCACTTGGGAACAAAAGGAATTGATTTAGCACAAAGCAATCACCAAAGTAAAATACGAAAGGAAGTTATAGCGGAAAAATATATACAATGTATAAAAACAATTAACACGTAGAATCATAAAGATGTAAGCACGATATTGCCTGCCGGGAGTATAACTTCTATCCGACGAGAAATTAGGCATGTGGAGTATATATAATGGTAGCCAATTCCCTAGCAATGCTATATTCAAAACTTTAAGCTATATAGAGCACATGAAACGTATATCCAATTGAGGGATCATAAAGCCATACCCCTAGTTGAGGAAAACATGTTGAAGGGTTGGTTTGTTTCATGTTTTCTATGGGTCCTTGACTAGAAGAGGTACGCCGAGCAGCAACAGGGTCATTGGGAGGAGGTGGAAGAGGAGACCTTATTTTTCCAGAGCCACTGGGAGGTGGAGCAAGGCTCAAAGGCTTAGGCTTTCCCCCGGACAATCCAGCGGCCGAAAGCATACCAGTTCCACTAGATGGCTTGTGCTTCACGTTAATCCGAATAGTCTCACCTTCCTGCAACCCAAAACACCATAAGATCAAAATCCACCTCAAACATAAACAAATGCCATATTTAAAACTCATCAATAATAAAATATGACTGCATTGTATTCTTTAGAGCAAAAAACTTAAACAACCAAGTGCAGATCACAACTGATGAATCCAATTGAAACCCTTAACTTATTCATCATAACAACAAAATCTGCAAAAAAAAAAAAACTTACATATAATTTATTCAGACACATTGACAAAAGGAACTTGCACAATCTCTCCACAACATGTAGATTCTTTTTATCGCATCACAAAAAACCAAAACCACGACAGATTCGTTACTTATCAAACCCAAAAACATACAGACTAAATTATACGTAGAACAATTGGATCAACAGGATTTCTTCCTTTGCTCACGGTCATAGAAAAAAAGGCGTCTTTCAAAATATTAAATCGATAAATTCACTAATCTTAAAGCCCAACATTCTCAAATCAATCAAAGTGTAGCACTGTAGCTTAAGAAAGCTAACTCAAAAATATGAAAATCAAGCAACATTGTAAAATCAGTAAAAATTTGAAGTATGGAACTACAAAAAAAGTATAAGACTTCAAAAGCTTCTACCTTCAATCTATGATTGACGGCGGGATGAATATCGATGTGAGAATCATTCTCACTCGTCTCACCAGTCTCTTTCTCGTTCTCCCATCTAACATGCTTCTCGTGATCGGACAACGCCACGTTGAAATCAAACGCCTCGTTCCGTTCATTGAACCCGAGCCCGATAAACGCGTGTTTACCATTCCCGTCCTCGATCTTGAGCACGAAGTATCGAGAGGAATCGAGAGCCGGCTCGACGGAACTCTCGCGCTGACCTGGGTGGATGAAGCAAGCGGCGAAGAGGTCACCCGAGTTGGGATCCTCTAACCGGATCTCGCAACGGTCCTTGCAGGAAACGACCCGGAGACGACCCGACCAGATCTTGTCAGATTGGAGCCACTCGCCGCATTTGTAACCGCCGGAGGTGGAGCGGGGCGGGATCTTGTAGACGGAGACTTCGCGAACTACGAGTAAGGTGTGTTCGATAGTGTCTTCTTCGTCGAACGACATTTCGGGAGAATGCGGCGGAGGCGATTGGGATTAGGGTTTCTGTTTGAAACAAAAAACCAAAAATTTTGAGGGGAAATTTGGGGGAGAAAGAGAGTACAAAGGTGGGAGGGAGTGATCGGATGTTGAGAGGGGTGGGTGCCAGAGACTTGGATTCTAAGAGACTGAATGAAATGTCAACTGCCTCCTGGGAAAGAGGTCAATATCCTAACTACTCTTTTACCCTTTCTATTTTCCAAAATATCAATTTGACTCTATTTTATCTATTGGATTTGATTTTCACATTTTTGGGTTTTTTCTCGGACCCAAATCTCCCTTTCTTTCTTCTTCCTCTTCTTTCATATCCATATTGGATTCGGATTATATGGAGTTGGATCAAATCTTAATTAAAATTTGATTTAAATTATATTACACTTTTAAATATAAATAAATTGTTTTAAAAATAATGGATAAATTATGCATGTAGTACCTAAACTATCGGTTTTGGTCCATTTTAGTACCTAAACTTTTAATTTTTTTAAAACCATACCTAAACTTTAGTTTTTATTTTATTTTAGTACCCTTCCGTTAAAATCTTTAGTTTTTGCTTCATTTTAGTACCTCATTCAAAATTTAATGCTAAGTTTTGAAAAGATTGAAATTTTAGGTACTAAAACATACCAAAACTAATAGTTTAGGTACTAAATGAATTGAGTTTTTAACGGTGGGGTACTAAAATAAAATGAAAGATAAATATTAGGTATGATTTTAAAAAAATTAAAAGTTTAAGTATTAAAACGAATCAAAATTGATAATTTAAGTATTAAATGTGTAGTTTATCTAAATATTTTTTATCTTTGAAATTTTATTTTAAACTTTTGACTTCATAGTCAACCTAATCATAAATGTTAGTGCCTTGTTTTCATTATATAAAATATTTGATATGATTTTATTAAAAAATAATAATAAATATTAATATAATTTTTTAATTGAAGGGACCATGGACGGATACACTAAGCCGGGCCAAGTGCATCCTATTATTTAAGAAAAAATGTAAAATTTAGTTTAATATGTTAAGAAAAATTGGGAAAAATTAAAAATTTTGCATACTCATTAGTTTAAAGAAAATATATTAAAATTTTAGCTTTTATTCTTAAATTTTTGGATCCACCGCCGAATGAGATTGAATTTATTGAACAAAGAATTATACATTGATTTCATTTCCGGAGATTGCTTTTGCTTATCCTTATATTGTTGAAGTTTCAGCCATTACCACGAGTCTTCTACTAATTGTTGATCTATTATCTTCACGAGTCATTCTTAAAAGTGATTCGATTAATCTTGTAAGTTAACTGTTGTTGCGTTATCTGAATTATTTATATTTATTTTTTATCTCGTTGAAATTACGTGACTCCTTCATGCGCATCCATATATCACGGTACATAATCCAGTAAATTGGGTTTTGTTGAAGATCAATCATTTTTTATTTTATTTGGATGAATCCGATTGCATTAAGGATGTCGTAATCTCTGATGTCATTAGTTTTTAGTGAATCAAATATTTTATCTTAAAAAAATACATCTATGTGCGTTTTGTTTGCGGTAGGATTTTTGTAAATCTATCAATCAACCAAAAATGTGTTAAGAAGGGGTGAATTGACCAATTGAAAATTTTAGATTTGTAGATAAAGGATAGCAAAATTTGCGCAAATATGTAAAATGGTTCAACTTCTTCAAATGAAGTCTACATCTGCTAGCTTAGTTTCACACTAAGAATTTTTTACAAATTCACTAATTTGTTCTTTCTTTTTCTAGGCTCAAGAGTAACATTTTACAAATCCCTAGTTTTAATGGCTAAATTAGAATCACTCCCCTTTTTACAAAAGGATAAAGATGTAAACAAGAAAACCTCACAAGGTAGGTGTTTACAAAGATTTAAGCTCACAAGAATAAATCCTAACGATATACAATTAAGCTCAAACACACTATGTACAAGAAAAAAAATACGAGAGTGAAAAGCTCTTCTCTTGATGATGAATGCTTGGATAGGTGTTGTGTAACCTTCTTCAAGTGTCCTTCACTTGTTTTTATATGTTGAAATGTGTTTGTGACTGTTTCTAGCCGTTGGAGTCAATTATAGTCTTTACCTACAATCAAAAACAATATTTAAGACACAAGGGATCTATCATTTTGTGAAAGAGATCGCTCATTTTTCAAATAATTCGACCGTTACAAGATAATGATTGATCCTCTAAAGGAAGGGATCGATCCTACTTATGAAGGGATCGTTCTTTTCCTCGAGTGATCGATCCTGTAATATCCCAAACTTTTGGGTAGTGACTAAAATGTAAGTTTTAAAAGTTCAGTGACCAAAGTATAAAATTTGAAAAGTTTAGGGATTAAAAATACAATTTTTAAAATACATATATATATATTGGCCTGTAAATTAATAGTTTGTCCTAAAACAAGAATTTTTGTGGGAATCAGAATTTCGGTACGTGATTTGTATTAAAAGCTATAAAACAATAAAGTTCAATATAGAATCGGATAATCAGATCAAGACGAAATTTCACGAAAACTTGAAGGATGATATAAAAAGATTGAAAATATTATGTCCATATTTTAGAATGGTGAATTTTTGACACAGATTAATGTAATTAAGGTCGATTTTGCTTGTTAAGCCGGAATTGTAAAAAATGGTGACTATTTAGTGATTTTTGAAAATTTCAAGGTTAAAGTTGAAAAGTGAATTATATGAGTTCATGGATGATGTAAAGAAGATGGGGTAATCAAGATGAGATCATGGATGATGTCATTTTAATGGCAAAGTTGAAATTATCATGTTTTAGTAATGGTAACATGGTAATTTCTCATTAAATGAATTTTTAATTCATTTAATTAATTAAAGGCGAAGTGTTTTATGATAAGATGATAATAAAAATATTCATCATCTTCAAGCTCTCCAAGCCGTGACCTCCATAGTAGGTAAGGAATAATTTTCTTTTTTTCTTTTTTAAGCTTACATAAATGATTTTTGGACTAAGTTGTGAAATAGAGAATTGATCTACATCAAATTCTCTATCATTTGGTATAAGTAGTTCTTGTTAAACATTCTTGGATGAGTGATTTCATGATTAGGGTTTATGAAGGGGAAGTTGAAAGAAGATGAATTAAAGGTTGATTTTTATGTTACTAATGTTGTAGATTAATTCTAAAGCATGTGTGATGATTAAAATTAAGTATACAACTATGTTTGAGGTTTGGCCATGACCTAGAATTTTGAGAAGTTTGTGATTTGATTAAATTATGTTAGAGGTTTAATTGTAGAAGCTTTGAAATATTGATTAGAAGTGAAATTCATGATTGAATCAAGTGAAAATCAACATACCTTAACTCTATAGGATTCGACCCTAAGTAAAAAATTGGAGGGGAAATTATGAAAATTTTACCTAGATTTGAAAAGATTGTTTGGAATATCCTACAAGCTTTAGAAAGATATTTGGAAAAATTTGTAATTTTGTGAAAGTTAGGAGACCTATTTGGTAATTATGAAAATTATGGAGTTGAGGTGTACTTGTTCAATGGTTGTTGTACTATACTAGAATTTAATGTTAGAGTGTTGAACTTGATGTTAGAATGTGAAACTAGATCATTTTGGAAAGTTGGCAAAGTTTGAGGACCAAATTTTAATTATGGGAAAAGTTAGCGACTTAAGTTGAAATTGTGTAATTTGAGTCCAATGTTGAATTTTAGCTAAGGAATAATGGATTTTAAGTTAGATTAATGATTTAGGACCAAAGTGCAAATTTAGAGAAATTTGGTAATGGAATTTCAATAGTCTCAATAGTTGGGACTTAATTGTGAGTTTTCAAATGTGATGGTATTATTTTAGTATGACACTACAATATTGTAAATTATATTAGTATGTTGATTTTTAAGTTTTATTATAGTTTTGGGATCGAATTGCAAGCTTGCTAAAGTTGATGGTTGAATTAGAAAAAACTAGGAAATTTTGGGATGAAATTGCAAGTTTTCAATTATTTGAGTATTGGATTGGGTGTATTATTTGTTTTATGTTTTAGTAATTAATTTAAAGTGATTAAAATGGTGAAGGACCATTATGAGTTAAATGGAAAATTTATATGAATTCTAAAAAGAATTCATAGTTAGTGATTTGAATGCAAAATTTGAAAAGTTGAAGAGTTGATGATGGAAGTGAATATTTATGGAATTGAATGGTTCTTTTGGAAAATTTTGAAGTTATGATGGAAGTATAATTTAGTTTTATATCGATTATGTTTTATAGAATTTATTTTATCGGAATTAGATTATGTTAGTGTGATACTAACAAATGTATTGGATATTGTATTATTTTATGATGATGTTCAGACCACGAAAAACCTAGCGATCTGAGTGATCCAAAAGGGAAGGAAAAAGTACGATATTGAAAATAGTATCGTAGAAAAGGTTAAGTAGTGAGACAAATGTGAGTGTAATTTACTTTTTAATTGTTTTGATCGATGAAACTTGCGATAAGTCAATCTCATATTATTTTTAAGTATGATTTTATTTTTAATTAAAGAATATTTCAATAATTTCATATAAAGTATTTATGACTATTTTGGGCATGAAATTACCCAATACATTGAAATGATATTTTCTGATAGTATATTTGAATAAATTTTCTAAAGTGATTTTAAAGTATGGTTTGAATTCTTAATGATGAAATATTTCTTTAATGATTTCAGAAATGTTAATTGAATTATTTTAGGGTATGAACTGCCCAAGTTTTTATTTTGTGACAATGATTAGAAAATGATTTTGAGTTATACTATTGATTTATAAATGAATATGGTATGATCTGAAACCCTTTGTATGTTGCATTGAGAGTCGTAGCTACACTTGACATGCCATTGTGTTGAGTAATTCTGATTTTGATCTGGTACATTCGTGTACATTATGACTGGCATTGGTGCAAATGATATGATTGCACTGGTGCATATTCTGATTTAAAATATTTCTTTACCTTGTCAAAATATAATTTTTAACTAAAACACAAAACTTAAATTCATATTTATATCCAAAATATCACATCTTAGACTTTTCTTATTCCTATTTATGTCATCTAGAAAATTTAAAATAGTAGGATTTCATTATTGATACCTGTAACTTTTTCTTTATTGATTGATGCCCACTCAACTCCTTACTTCACTTGCTCTTCTTTACCTACGCTTGAAAATCATCACACGCTAAGTATACACTTAGTGAGACATTATAAACAATATCACACATAATAGTCATATCATCTATAATAGTATACACTAATATCCATAATTTATTCAAGTCATTTTTCCTCATCAAGGACCAGAAAATTATCATCTCATGATTTTATCAAGACCATTAAGGGTGTTCATTCGGTTAAAACCGAACTGAAATACCCTTAACCGAATTAATCAAATTTTTTTATTTAACCGTTAATCGAACCAAACTTTTTTATGAAAGTATTAACTTAACCGAATAAATTTCGGTTAATTTTCGAATTAATCAAAATTTTTAATAATTTTTGAATTTAATATTTTTTAAATAAAAAAATAGTTTATAATATTAAACATGCAAAATACTTCATCTGCCATCTTCAAACCCCATTATTCTATGCAGAAAAGCATGTTAAAAACTCAAGGTTGAATATTGTCTCACCAGTAGCTTTATATACATATAAAATTTTACTTTAAAAAGTAATTTCAACATTTTGATCGACAAAGCGTGCATGACATGCACCATAAACTAAAAAGTTGCAGCAAAAAGACATAGAAGAACCCACCTGCCAGGCTGCCAACGAAGTTGATAAAAGCAAAGCTGAAACCAAGAACAAGAGAAATGATAATAATTTACACTAGCAGTGTTGCCTCACCCATGCTATGCCTATGTGTGAAACAATATTTAAGGGAAAGAAAATATTAAAGTGGGGGACAGTATATTATGGGGGTGAAAAAAATATTAAAAAATATTTAAGGGTTAATTCGGTTAATTAACCGATTTCAAACCGAATTAACTGTTAACCGAATATCTAAAAAAACATTAACCGTTAACCCGACCGAATTAATTAGGTAGTCGACCGAATTAACCGAACTAATTTGATTCGGTCGGTTAACCGAATTAATCGAACTAATTCGATTCGGTCGGTTAACCGAATTAGTTCGAAAATTTGAACACCCCTAAAACCCATGAAAAATCATATCATCTATAATAGTCATATCAAAGCCATGATAAACAATATCCTACATAATAGTCATATCATATTCTTTTTCATTCATATACAATACAAAACTTTCATATCTCATTTTCATCTTTCACTTTTATATTCACTTTCACATTTCATTTTCATAATACATACTTTCACATTTCAGAACTCATTCTCAGATTCAGAACTTGTTTTCGGACTCAAAACTTATTTCAGATTCATAACATATTTTCAAGTTCATAACCCAATGTATTTTTATGAGAATTCAAGGTATGCGAGTCATACATAATGTTCACACTAGGCACTTCACGGTGCCAATCATCATCATAAGATGCACTCCAAGTGCAAAACATATCATATGCACTAGAGGTGCCATACGTAATGTACATGAATGTACCATAACTTGACTTGAATGCTACTCAACTTTCTGGCATGCCAAGTGTACATACGACTCTCAATGCAACATACCACAAAAATTCTATATATATTGGCCTGTAAATTAATTGTTTGTCCTAAAACAAGAATTTTTGTGGGAATCAGAATTTTGGTACTGGATTTGTATTAAAAGCTATAAAACAATAAAGTTCAATATAGAATCGGGTAATCGGATCAAGCCAGAATTTCACGAAAATTTGAAAGATGATATAAAAAGATTGGAAATATAATGTCCAAATTTTAGAATGGTGAATTTTTTAAACAAATTAGTATAATTAAGGTCGATTTTGCTTGTTAAGCCGAAATTGTGAAAATGGTGACTATTTAGTGATTTTTGAAAATTTCAAGGTTAAAGTTAAAAAGTGAATTATATGAGTTCATGGATGATGTAAAGAAGATGATTTAATCAAGATGAGATCATGGATGATGTCACATTAATGGCAAAGTTGAAATTATCATGTTTTAGTAATGGTAACATGGTAATTTCTCATTAAATAAATTTTTAATTCATTTAATTAATTAAAGGCGAAGTGTTTTATGATAAGATGATAATAAAAACATTCATCATCTTCAAGCTCTCCAAGCCGTGACCTCCGTAGTAGGTAAGGAAGAATTTTATTTTATTTTTCATTTTTAAGCTTACATAATTAATTTTTGGACTAAGTTATGAAATAGATAATTGATCTACATTAAATTCTCTATCATTTGGTATAAGTAGTTCTTGTTAAACATTCTTGGATGAGTGATTTCATGATTAGGGTTTATGAAGGAAAGTTGAAAGAAGATGAATTAAAGGTTGATTTTTATGTTACTAATGTTGTAGATTAATTCTAAAGCATGTGTGATGATTAAAATTAAGTATACAACTATGTATAAGGTTTGAACATGACCTAGGATTTTGAGAAGTTTGTGATTTGATTAAATTATGTTAGGGGTTTAATTATAGAAGCTTTGAAAAGTTTATTAGAAGTGAAATTCAAGCTTGAATCAAGTGAAAATCAACATACCCTAACTCTATAGCATTCGACCCTAAGTAAATAATTGGGGGGGAATTATGAAAAATTTCTCTAGATTTGAAAAGGATGTTTGGAATATCCTACAAGCTCTAGAAAGATATTTGGACCAATTTGTAATTTTGTGAAATTTTGTGAAAGTTAGGGGACCTATTTGGTAATTATGAAAAATTTTGGAGTTGAGGTGTACTTGTTCAATAGTTATTATACTATGCTGGAATTTAATGTTAGAGTGTTGAACTTGATGTTAGAATGTGAAACTGGATCATTTTGGAAAGTCGGTAAAGTTTGAGGACCAAATTTCAATTATGGGAAAAGTTAGCGACTTAAGTTGAAATTTTGTAATTTGAGTGTCCAATGTTGAATTTTAGTTAAGGAATAATGGATTTTAAGTTAGATTAATGATTTAGGACCAAAGTGTAAATTTAGAGAAATTTGGTAATGTAATTTGAATAGTCTCAATAGTTGGGACTTAATTGTGAGTTTTCAAATGTTATGGTATTATTTTAGTATGATACTACAATACTGGAAATTATATTAGTATGCTGATATTTAAGTTTTATTATAGTTTTGGGATCGAATTGCAAGCTTGCTAAAGTTGATGGTTGAATTCAAAAAAACTAGGAAATTTTGGGATGAAATTGCAAGTTTTCAAATATTTGAGTATTGGATTGGGTGTATTATTTGTTTTCTGGATGTTTTAGTAATTAATTTAAAGTGATCAAAATGGTGAAGGACCATTATGAGTTAAATGGAAAAATTTATATGAATTATAAAAAGAATTCATAATTAGTGATTTGAATGCAAAATTTGAAAAGTTGATGATGGAAGTGAATATTTATGGAATTGAATGGTTCTTTTGGAAAATTTTGAAGTTATGATGGAAGTATAATTTAGTTTTATATCAATTATGTTTTATAGAATTTATTTTATCGGTATTAGATTATGTTACTGTGATACTAACAACTGTATTGGATATTGCATTATTTTATGATGATGTTCAGACCACGAAAACCTAGCGATCTGAGTGATCCAGAAGGGAAGGAAAAAGTACGGGATTAAAATAGTATCGTAGAAAAGGTTTAGTAGTGAGGCAAAGGTGAGTGTAATTTACTTTTTTAATTGTTTTAATTGATGAAGACTTGCTATAAGTCAATCTCATATTATTTTTAAAGTATGATTTTAATTTTAAATAAAGAATATTTCAATAATTTCATATAAAGGATTTATGACTATTTTGGGTATGAAATTACCCATTACGTTGAAATGATATTTTCTGATAGTATATTTGAATAAATTTTCTAAAGTGATTTTAAAGTATGGTCTGGATTCTTAATGATGAAATATTTCTTTAATGATTTCAGAAATGTTAATTGAATTATTTTAGGGTATGAACTGCCCAAGTTTTTATTTTGTGATAATTATTGGAAAATGATTCTGAGTTATACTATTGATTTATAAATGAATATGGTATGATCTGAACCCTTTGTATGTTGCATTAAGAGTCGTAGCTACACTTGACATGCCATTGTGTTGAGTAATTATGATTTTGATCTGGTATATTTGTGTATATTATGACTGGAATTGGTGCAAATGATATGATTGCACTAGTGCATATTCTAATTTAAAATATTTCTTTACCTTGTCAAAATATAATTTTTAACTAAAACACAAAACTTAAATTCATATTTATATCCATAATATCATATCTTAGACTTTTCTTATTCCTATACATGTCATCTAGAAAATTTAAAATAATAGGATTTCATTATTGATACCTGTAACTTTTTCTTTATTGATTGAGTCCCACTCAACTCCTTACTTCACTTGAAAATCATCACATGCTAAGTATACACTTAGTGAGACATTATAGACAATATCATACATAATAGTCATATCATATATAATAGTATACACTAATATCCAAAATTTATTCAAGTCATTTTTCCTCATCAAGGACCAGAAAATTAACATCTCATGATTTTATCAAAACCATGAAAAATCATATCATATACAATAGTCATATCAAAGCCATGATAAACAATATCATACATAATAGTCATATCATATTCTTTTTCATTCATATACAATACAAAACTTTCATATCTTATTTTCATCTTTCACTTTTATATTTATTTTCACATTTCATTTTTATAATACTTTCACATTTCAGAACTCATTCTCAGATTCAGAACTTGTTTTCGGACTCAAAACTTATTTCAGATTCATAACTTATTTTCAAGTTCATAACCCAATGTATTTTTATGAGAATGCAAGGTACGCTAGTCATACATAATGTTCACACTAGGCACTTCACGGTTCCAATCATCATCATAAGATGCGCTCCAAGTGCAAAACATATCATATGCGCTAGAGGTGCCATACATAATGTACAAGAATGTACCATAACTTGACTTGAATGTTACTCAAATTACTGGCATGCAAAGTGTACCTACGACTCTCAATGCAATATACAATGAGCTTTTCCACTAATTATTATACGTTATTGAATATCAAAGATATCAATATATCGACATAAATGACTTTTTATATCTTAACATAATGGGCAGTTCATACCCTAAACATTTCTTTTCTGCATAACATTTACATATCATAATCATTATCAATTACCTTTCTTGAACATAAAAACATCATATTTGTCATGAAATAAATAATCTGAACATGCCAAATTTAATAAAGTTGACTCATTTCTAATATTTATAATAGCATATAACATAGGAGTAACATGAAATAATTTATGACAAGTTTCATATGTTGGTAGTTTGCACTACCTTTAAAGAAATATTATTTTGTATTAATATACAAACGTAAAAATTAGTCTATTTATACTAATAGAAACTAGACTTAAATACAAATAACCAAGTATCTAGTTCATACCACTGAGCATTTTCTAGTTCATTTTGTATACTTCTTGAAATCAATATCCGTTTGTTATAAAAAAAACTAGATTGATATAAGAATCTAACGACATAAAAATCATTCCTTAATCATTTCTATAGAATTTATGGTGATTTTCTAAACTTATTGTTCATAACACAAATCTGGGCATATTTCATTAACTTATATTTTTAACTTGTTCATTAATTCTAGTAGCATACCAAATGAACATATATGCATGAATCACAAAATTTCATAATATTTAGGAGTCACTTCTTACCATAGAAACTTCATCACTGACTCATCGCAAGTCAATGTTTGCACGATATCATAAATACAAATTAAATATGCACTCACCTGGACTCCTTAGCCTGCAATTTTCTTTAGAAATTCACATTTCATCCTTAAGCTCTCCTTAGCTTTAATATTGTTTGATCTTGCACACAATTTAAATGAACATCATTTACAAAAAAAAATATGCATTTCAAACCACATGTTAAAATGTCACTAACATAGGCACACAATAAGAAAATAAATTCCTTAAAATCTTTCGATGCTCATTTGATACTAATTCCGTGTCACAACATAAATATTGACTTTAACACTTCAAGTTGATCATTCAAGTCCATTTTTATCCAAATTCACCCAAACTTCACATAACCCTTTTCAACTTTCCATTTTAACTACTAATTATGAATTCTTTTAGAATTCATCTCAACTTTTCCATTTTATTCTAAATAGTCCTTTGCCTTTTTACTTCATTTCAAGTCTCAAACAACTTAAGTCACTAACTTTGACAGCTTCCTAAAATAGTAAAATTTCACATTATAACACCAAATTCATCACTCTAACATTAATTTCCAGTATAATACTTCATGTATTGAATAATTACACATCAGACCCATAAATTATCAAAGTTTTCAAATAGGTTCCTAAACTTTCTCAAAATAAAAAATTGGTCCAAATAACTTTCTAAAGCTTGTAGGATCCTTATTAAATCATTTCTAAACTTTGTATATTTTTCCATAATTTTTCTCACTTCCAAAAGCTTAGGCCGAATGTTAAGGTGGAGGGTTTAATGATTTCACTCGATTTCAATTTGGTTCGAGCTTGAAATCAATCTCTATTCAAAATTTTAAACCCCTACAATCAAACCCCCTAACTCATTTTCATCAAACCATAAACTTCCCCTAATATAGGGTATAGGCCGAAAATCAATATAGCATTTCTAGGTGGGTTTGATCATCAAACAAGCTTAGAAATGATTCTATAGCCTCAACAACCTCAAAATCCATCATCAATTCATAAAACCCTAACATGAACATAAACCATAAAATTTGGTAACTTAAAATTCAAGCAAGATTAGCACGCAATAATGGTACCAAATGATAGAGCTCTTCGAGTAGAACAATTTTTTGTTTCACGGTTCGATCCAAAATCCAAAGAAAATTGTTCAAAAATGAAAAATAAAATTTCTCTTACCTAGGTCATGAGGAGCACGAAATAAAGGTTGAATAAGACCTTATTTTCATGAAATTTTTAGTTAATTTCATATTAATTTGTTATTTATTAAGCTTAAATGAATTTAAAATTCATTTAATTAGGAAATGACAATTTTACCATTAATGAAACTTGATAATTACACTCATACCAAGTCGCATGTTGGTTATCAACTTCCAAAGTCAAAGATGAACAAAATATTATACCCTTGACAAATTTATACATGCAACTTTTCGAGAATTTCAATCTTGTCATTTTAATCTAACGATCCAAATTGAACATGAAAATAAATTCTCAAATCCAATGGTCCATATTATTTTCCATCATTTTAAATTGTGGAAATAATATTTATAAGCTTAATTTAATATCCTTCAAATTTTCTCAAAATTTTTGTTCGATGCGATTATCGAATTTTACCGAACTTTAACACTTTACAACTTTTAACATAAATTTCGAATCAAAAATCTGATTCTCACCAAAAAGTCATTCTTGAGGGTGAAATATTCATTTATGGGGCCAAGAACCTAAATTTTAAAAATTACACTTTTTGGTCCTTAAACTTTTGAAAATTACCTTTTTTGTCCTTAAACGTTTTCAAATTTTATACTTTAGCTAGTAAACTTCAAAATTTTACATTTTGGTGTCTAACCAAAATTTTGGGGGTTACAATTCTCCCCCCTTAAGAAAATTCATCCTTGAATTTTCAATGCGCACATGATGTAAATAGATGAGGATATTGCTCTTTCATATCTTGTTCTTTGTTCCAAATTGTTTTTCCAACTTTTGATTTCTCTAACGAACTTTAATAAGTACTAATTTCATAAATCAAATTCTAACTAAATTTAATATCCTCCTGTGTGATAACATGAGAAAGATCTGATCAATACTTTAAGAACACTTATCACCAGATTAATAGAATATCTCTTTTATTTTCAAATCTGAATATGTCTTTTATAGATCGGCAGCTATCTTGAGATTATCTTAAATAATATTTACCCATTACAAAGTTTATTATAACTCATTCATATTCCCATTAAAGGTTGGAAAAAGGTTACATTAATTCAGAAGGTACTTAATGCTTTACTTTAACTTATTGACATATCAGGCATTTAGAAACAAAGTGAGTGATGATTCTTTCCATGTCTGCCACGATTATTGACTATTTCCTCGATAATACAAACATCCATCAAACTCAACTTCAAGGTCTTTGGTTTTATCTTTTTCTACTTGTTCAATATTTGACAAGCACTATTCATCATTTCTTTAAAGATCCTTTACTCGATCGAGCAACATAGGCTTTAACTTTAATTCTACAATCAAAATATTATCTTTCTTTAAAGACAATTATGTATTTGAAACTCCCATAACATAATTGTTTTTCGATATTATTTTATCAACCACCACATTAGCCTTTCTTAAGTGTAATCTATAAGCACATCATCATTCTTTAAGGAATTTAATCAATTTCCTTTATTTTTCATTTTTTCAAGTTAACACATGCTTTTGGTCTTTGCAATCGATGTAAATATAGCATTGCTCACCATATAGATAGTGGTGTAATGTTTATGATGTGAACAAATCTCTTACTAACTCATGATCATGAGTTAGATAATTTCCTTCACGAGTCTTAATTGATATAAAGCATAAGTTATAACTTTTCCTCTTACATGAGTACGCATTCCCAAACCATTATAAGACACATCACTATAAATTACACAATCCTTTCCAGATTGGATTGCATTGACACTAGACGTCTGTCAGTATTCTCTTTAATGTCTCGAAATTCCTTTTCACTTATCAGTTTAAATAAATGAAACATCTTTTCTCAATAGCTTAATCAGAGGGGAGACAATTATTGAAAAGTTCTTTATGAACCTTCAATTCAATAGTAACCAACAAGTCTCAAGAAACTTCGAATCTCGAAAACACTCTTTAAAATTTATCATTCAACTATAGCTTGTACTTTCTTGAGGCCTATTCTTATCCCCTCTTCTAAAACCACTTGGTCAATGAATGCAATTTCACACAATCAAAATTTACACTTTGTCAACTTAGCATAAAACTTTTTCTCTCGAGAAGTTAAGAGAATTAATGCAAAAAAATGCATTGTATTATTTATTAGTCTTAAAATAGACCAACTTATCATAAATACTACCTCCAAGTAATCCAAGTATAACTGAAATACTTAGTTTATCAAATCCTTAAATTTCACAGGAAAATTCGTTAAACCAACCGACATTACCTTAAACTCGTAGTGTCTATACTGAATTATGAAAACTATCTTAGGAAGATCTTCTTCTTGAATCTTTAACTGATAATATCCAAATCAGAAATGAATCTTACAAAACATCAATACACCTTTTAACTGATCAAAAGATCACCAATCCTCAAAAAAAAGATATTTATTCCTTACTTTTCTTTATTTTGACTGATAATAATCCATATGTAATTACATAGACTCATCTTTCTTTTTCACAAATAAACACTAGTGCGTCCCATATGACACACTTGGTCATATAAATACTGGATCTTAACAATCCTAATAACTATGCCTTTAATTCTCTAGGTTCAATTAGACCCACTCAATACAAGGCTATAGAAATAAATACAATACATGGTAAGATATCTTTTTTTATATCTTACTTCTCAATCTAGAGGTAATCGAGATAATTCTTCTAGAAACATATCTAATACTCTCAATTAGTTAGAATATCTTCCAACCTAATGTTGAAATTCTACATATCATTCAAATTGATTAAGAATACTTAACAATGTTGTAACAATAACTTCTCGGCAATTACTGCTAAAATCACATCAATTAACGGATTTATTTACCGCTATAATCTCATAATCTTTCAAGTTCTTTAAATCAATCTCTTTAAGTGATAAATTGATTATGGCATGATGGGAAGCAACCAATCCATACAAAAAATTACATTCAAAAGGTAATTATATCAAGTCCGACAAGACTCAACACTTTGAACCTTTAACAGACAGTTATTGTCTATAAATAAGACTTACCATCGCACTCAAGACTAAAGGGTTAGCCGTACACATATCACTTAGGGTATATTCTATTAGATTATCCCTTTCTTTAATTAATGTGATACTTGTAGATGAACAAGAGTTTCTTAATCTTACACGGGCATTTCCTATTGTGTCGGTGTGCATTATCTTAATTAGATTAATCAAGAGGATTATGATTAATTATATTATTATCATCATTTTCTAATTCTCAAACCTTTTATTCAATCATTTACCTTAAACCTTCTATTTCAAACATTTTTTACATGTACTATACTTATCCACTTTCGTTAGTAATGAGTGGTATTAATCAAATCACAAAAATCATATCAGTAATAATGATATCCTAGTGGCATGCATACACTTTTCGAATTAAAACAGGCTCAGTTTAGGCCTAAAATCAGCTAAATCTGCATCTCTGATACCAATAAATGTAATACCCTTAGCCCGTATACGTACTTGAATACGAGTCAAAGATGTCACATAACTTTACATAATTTCTAAGGTTGAAAATCCAGTAAAATTTTGAACTTTTAAAATTTATCCAATTTAATCCTTTCATAAATAATGTAATCACGTGAAATCAAATTATAGTATTTAAGTCTCCAAATCAATATCAGTTTCAGGAAAAAACTAGACAATTCTTCATTGTTCTATATCATAAGATAAATTGTCTAATTACTATCTAATTTAAAATATTTCTTTACTTTGTCAAAATATAATTTATCTACATTATTCAATATCATAAGATAAATTGTCTAATTATGTCTAATTTAAAATATTTCTTTACTTTGTCAAAATACAATTTTTATCTAAAACACAAAACCTAAATTCGTATTTATATCCATAATACCATATCTTAGACTTTTCTTATTCTTATACATGCCATCTAGAAAATTTAAAATAACAGGATGTCATTATTGATACTTGTAACTTTTCTTTATTGATTGATTCCCACTCAGCTCCTTACTTCACTTGCTTGTAACATCCCAAAAATCGGGTTAGTGACCAAATTGTAAGATTTTAATATTTCATGATCAAATTAGATAAATTGAAAAGTTCAGGGAGTTAATTTGAAATTATTGGTTTAGGTTAATTAGCAAAGATGGAAAGATGAAAGGGCAAAAAGGTCTTTTAGCAAGAAAATGAATTAAAAATTCATTAGTGTTTTATATTACACGTGGAGTTGGGAAGGAAATAAAGAAATATCATAGAAGTCTAGAATCCATTTCCATCATTTCTTCCTTCTCCTACTGTGAGTTCCATAGCTAAGGTAAGAATGTTTACAGTTGATTATTTCTTGTAAGTTATGAGTAGTTTTGATTCTTAGAGTGTTAGGAAAGCTTAAGAAAGCTTAAAGAGAAATAGAAACTAAGATAATTACAAGTTATGGGGATTGAACATAAAGGGTTTTAAAGTGAATTGTTGAGAAAGAGTTAGTAAATGAATTTTGAAGTGAAATTTGACTTTTCATAAGCTGGAATAAGAAATCTAATGTGTTAGAAATGGATTTAGAGCATGTTGAAAGTTTGGTAAGATTCTTAGTCCCAAGTGATATTATGGGAATTTGGATAATTAAGTGTATTAGAGTAATATAAGTTGGTTGTTATAAGTGTAGTTAAGTTTGAAGGCTTGAAAAAAGTTATAATGGAAGGTTTAAGGGAGTTTTGGTCAAATTTCGAGTTGAAATGAATAAGTTCTGGGCAGGGGGTATAGGTACTGGATGAACAGTACCGATACTTCAAATTAAAATAGGTGATAATTGGGTCTGGGTATCGATACTGGATTAACAATATCGATACCATAAGTCAAAGTTGAGGAATTTTTTAAAGTGTATCGATACCGAAGTAGTAGTATTGGTACCAAAGGTATCATTACCAGGATATAAGTATCGGTACCATTTTTAGAGATGAAATTCCAGAACCGAGAATGGGTATCGATATTGAAGTATAGTATCGATACTATAAGTAAAGAAGTATCGGTATTGTACCTTAGGCACCGATACTATTCATATGGAATTTGTGAAATTAAGTGTTTTGTTTAGCTTATGTTAGTAAGAATTGATTATAGTGATTTGAATTCCGATATTTATATCAATCATAATTTGTGTAGATATAGAACGCAAGCAAGTATTGGACGAGTCAACGAGATAAGATTGAGCAAGAGAGAGATAAGAAAGATATAAGCGTTGATTGAACTAAGTGAGGCTAAGGTGAGTGCATGCTGCTAGGAAGAATGATCATATGGAAATAAGACTTTCTTTGAGTCTATTTCCAATGTGTGATTTCATGATTTCTATGTGTACATGAATACATGCATAAGTTTATGTGTCCACGTTTTGTGAGTACTAAATATGGATGCGAAATTATGTGCAAGTATACACAATCGAACAAGTAATACATTGATGAGTGAGTATCGTATCCACAGGGATTGGAGAGATCTTGAGTAAAGTTTATGCACTATTCTAAAGTAACTAAGTATAGCTAATGGTATTCAAAAATGAGAATGCTATGGCAAAATGGAATGGATGTTAGTGAGAATGGGATGATGGTAATATGGGAGTAAATGGAGATGTCGTGGCAAATTATAGTGTCTCAGTGCAAAAAAATGAAAATGAGCCAAAATAAAATGTAAATAATGGATTTAATTACTAGGACTTTAAATTCTCACATGACAAGCTACTACGTGAATGAGTGATAGGAGTCACTAAGGAAAATCTAAGTCTACTTCTCAGAACGGTTTTACTTCTATGCCTTATCTGCCTGACAGAGTCTACTAGGGTTCCCTATGCTATCTCTAGTAAGGGACTCGATAGAGTGAAGATGCCCTGGCAAAACCAATTGGTGTGAACCCCTGTAGTGATCCTATTGGTCCAGATATAAGGATATGTCTCGGCAATACCTTTTTGCGGCAGTATTAACATCTAACCTATCGCTCATGCACAACTCCTTTTAGTCGAATGAAATCCTAGCCTTATCTCTAAGGTGGATTAGGCCTAGTTACTATCTATAACCCCTTGCTTATGTGGTTCCTCCCTAGTTTCTCTCGAACACTAAAGATGTGCTACCTAGACATTGTCTAGAACACTAAGTAATCTCCTAAGGAATGACTACTCTCATAGCTCCTACAACCTTAAGGCACTAATATCCATAAACAAAATAGATAATAACATAGAAAATAACCATTCATTAAATCAAAACTTAAATATCCAAAATAAACTCCCACCAAATAGGATTGGTTCATGGTAGAGTTCGAAATAAGCAAGCACAAAGCAAGTTAATCTGCTCCTTATAACCCAAAAGATAAAATATAAAAGAAAGAGCAAAAGGGAAGGAGGTAAATCCTTTGACGTGCACTGTCAGAGCTTTCCTCAACCACCACGTACTATCCCAGCGAACTAGCCCATCTCGGACGCCTAGAACGCCACTCCCTCTAGCTTGTCAACGGAAGAATGCCGCAGCAAAAATAATTGACGAAAAAAATAGAGATATTTTTCTCCAAATTTTTAGGCTATTGGCGGCTGTCTAAAAGTTTCCAAAGTCTCCTTTTTCATTGTGGCTTTATCTTCTATTTATAGGGAGAGAATGAACCTAGGGGTTTGTGTTAAAATTATCCTAGTACCATAAAGTTTATTCATTTTATGTGAAAGATGGTGTATAGGTGGTAATGGGCCCCTCCTATATGGCTGATTACAGAAATCACATATAGTCAATGACAGGTGGCTCTTACTAAAAATATCTTCTTTGACTTTTTTCTGCCCAGAAATGTCGTCCGAGTTGTCGCAGCAATCACATTTTGCTCACTAGTCTCATCATGTCATGACAATTCCCTTTTGCTTATCCTTGCTCCCAAATCCTGCACATCATCAAACAAAACACCTTCCCCAAAAAGCAGTACCGATTACAAAAATAAAATGCCTCGGCAAACAGAATTCCACCACATCTAACTATATGCTCCTAAATGCATCTATATGATCCTATATGAGCTCTTAGACAATCAATAACTTAAGTGAAAAGGTCCCAAATATGACCTTTTACGGAGTTATCACACCTCCAAGCTTAAGCTATTGCTTGTCCTCAAGCAATGGATAATATTAAGCAAAATAAAAATACCATGGTAAGTTTAGAAGTAGAATAGTTATATGGGATAGAATTTCAGCCCTCAGAACATTTGGCTTCAACATGCTAGACTAGTTTGGGAAATTAAGTACCTTCCCCTAGGGAAAGATTCTTTGTGTGGGTGTGTGCGTGTTTGTATACAGTCTATGCTTAACAAACCTAAAAATTTTCTAAGCAAGTTTTCTTTTTCCCGACATTTACAATTTTTACTCCCACATTGTTTTATTTTCTTTTTTTTCATTAACTCTGCTACGAGGGGAGTCAGCATATAACCTACCATCCTATACTCTAGGTGAAAGGAAAACACCTTCCACCCCCGAGCTAGTCAGGTAGAGTCATCACGTGACTACTTTCATTCACTCATATGCCATAGCTGCCATTTATTTAAATGCAGTTTCCAGGCAATGCCACGACATGGCGAAGTGTCCCTCTACAGATATGTCGAAGCATTTATTCATAATTTCATTCTTTTTTCTTTTTTTTCATTGTGGTGTTTTCATCATTCTTTGACAAAGTTTTATGCCACGACATTCAAGAATTCTCTTATAAAAAATTTCTAAGTTCCTCAAGCATGAAAAAATACAATCGCGTATTCAAAGGTTTCAAAAAAGCAAGTCCTAGAGTTGGTTCTATCATCCTCAACAGTCATTTACATTCAATCTTAGCCATCAAGAATTCATCATCATCGGGCATCCTTAATTTATTCCAGAAAACTAATTCTACACTTACTAATTTCATGGTATATTCATTATACTAATACTATCATGCAATGATTTGAGAACCCTACCCCCCCAAACTTGAGAGAAGCATTGTCCTTAATGCTAAATAAAAACTAAAAACTAGACTAATTTTTATATGGGTGGTGGTGTGGCGCTCGTGCGACGTGTGCGCTTACGCAGTTGTGTGGGACTGGAATGTTCAAAGCCTTATGTTGGCTCAGCAGGAGGAGTATTGGGGACTTCTAGGACTGTGAAAAGCTGAGGCTCCTTATGCCTATACACTTTTTCGGTGGTGTTGTCAGGGATGTTCAAACCTTTGACAGAAAAATAAATAATGAATAAAATACTTGCAAATAAAATGAAATATTAATAATATATATAAATACTATAAAAATAATATGTATATATAAAAGAATTATAAATTAAATATATGAAATTTTTTTATAATTAATAGAGACATTTATAATTGATTTTTAAAAGTCTGACGGTCCCCAGCGGAGTCGCCAAGCGTCGTAACGGTTTTCGTCCGGGCACGAATTTTTACTGACAGGAAAATTGATGTGAATAAATGGTTTTGAAAATAATTGGGAGTCGCCATCGGCCTTTTGGGTCAGGTAGGTCGATATACCTAAAAATTATCTTTTACAGAGTTTTAAGAAAACATCAGTTAAAAGATGAACTGATCTGCGTTTATAACCAAAAATTCTTCTTTTTAATAATAAAAAGGGATTCGTGGTCGGTTACGTTAGGGAAGGATTAGCACCCCTACAACGCCCAAAATTAGTACTTTTTATAAATTGTCTCTATTATTAGAAATTTAAAAATTCAAAATATATTTAATTATATCCTATTATTTCAAAATTATAATTATGAAAAAAAAAAAAATAATTTATATATATTTATAAATAAAATATTTATTTTTTATTTAGAAATATCAAAAAAGGACTTCTAGGTGCCTTAAGACAGCTCTTTTCTTCGATATTAAAAAATATTAATTTAATAATTAAATAAAATTATAATTTTTTATAATATTTAATTTAAAATACCAGAATAGGACATCCAGTTGTATAAGACTGCCTTTCTTCGATATTGAAAAATAAATATTAAAATAATTATGGAAAAATAAATTATTATTTATTTATATATTTATATGACTACATAATAATAATAAAAATATTATTTAAATATATAACAAGTAAAATTAAAACAATAAAAATACAATTAGAACTATATTTAAAAAGTAGTAAAATAAAGAAATATTTAAAATTAGTGACTAAATTATATTAAAATTAAATACCTCATAATTATTTAAATTATAGGGATTAAACATACCATTTTCCTTATTTATTAATTTAGTGACTAAAATAAAATTATAAAATCGAATATCATCAGATTAAAAATATAAACTCAGGATTAAAATATGATTTATTAAAACTAAAGGACTAAATACGTTTTTATCCTAAATATTATTTAATAGAAAGGACTAAAATAAAAGAAATTAAAGAACCAAATTAAAAGGATTATAAATTGATTAGTGAAATGTAAAGATTACAAGTTAGATGGCTACGGAAAGGGTTTAACCTTTAGTTAATTACAAACAGATCCCTCCCCCAAAATGGCGTCGTTTGGGGAGGGCTATTTAAGCCCTTCATAGCTGGCCGAAGGGCCAGCAGCTCATTCTTCTCATTTCTTCCTCTCTCTCACAAATGAGAGAAGAAGAAGCTCTCTCGGCTCTCTCTAGCTTCCCTCATCGAGGGAAGCCGGTCACCGGGCGGCAGCCGTCTGCCGCCGTGACCCCTGCCGCCGGCCACCCTCCGGTGGTCGGAAATTCCCAAATTTACCCAAATATAGATCTAAACGCTCTAAGACCGAATCTGGTTTTTGTTTCCCTAAAAACCCTTAGGTTCTTATAGATCTAAATGTTTTTACCTCCGAACTTTGATTCCACGGTGGTTCGGCTTCGATGGTGAGTTTCTTCTCCGTTTCTCTCCTTCTTTCTTTCGTGTTCTTTGGATATGTTTGCTCTCGTCGTTACTGTGTTGTGTCTTGCTGGGTATTTTTTTTGTTCTGTTTTGCTGTCGATCTCCGGTTCTTCCTCCCCTCCTCCTCCTCCTGTGCAGGTGTGGTCGATGGCTTTTATAGCCATCGATGGTGTAGCTCTCGGACGGTCAAAGGAATGGAGTTCGGTGAGTCACCGAGCTATGTGGTGACTCACCATAGAGCTCGACATGTGGGGGGCAGGGCAGTTGGCTTTCAGGGGCTGGCGACGACTTCGTCGTGGCGTGGCACTGGCAGCTGGAACGTCTGGAAGAAGCAGGCGGCTGAATGATAACCTAGGGTTATGAAACCCTAGGGCTTCACGCTGGTATCCTGGACCATTGGATCTTTCAGATCCAACGGTTGATAGAAGCGACGGCTGGGTGAATGGATTTTCAGAAAACCCTAAAAGGGTTATAGTTTCTCTCGGTCTGGGCCTGGGTTTTGTAATTGGGCCGGTCCAGTCTGATTGGGCCTGTATTATAATAATAAAATAATAATAATAATAATTATAATAATATAAATAATATTTAAATGAAAAAATGAGTATCTTCACATACATAAACTCTTCATCGTCTTGGTGAAACATGCTATAGCATTTCTAAGATGGTTGTTCATATTGGGTTGATTATGTCGTAGCAAAAAAATTTACACAAGTCAGCCCAAGACCTTATTGAGCCATGCCCTGGCCTGATCTTTCAAAGAATATGGAAATAACTTCAATTTCAGCATATCTTCATGCACACCTTATTGTCGAAAGGAGTCACATACCTCCAAAAAGCCTGAACTGTTGTCTTGTATCCTCATGAGAAGCACCACCAAATTATCCAATCAAGTCCAACATATCAAACATAACCTGTTCGAGCTCGAATTGGGTTGACTGAATCTTGGGATCTATAATAGCAGTTTTAGGTCATCCAAGGTGGGAGCTAAGTGATCTCTAATAGTTCATGGTCGAGCAGCTTCCTTGCATTTGGAATTATCGTGGCATTTAGAACTGTAGGATCCTTCACCTGATTTTGAACAACATGAGCCTCAGGTTCAATATGAAATAATGGTTCTTTGGGTTTTTTACGGATCATGCGACAACGTAACACCTGAGAAAGGTAAATACAAAAACAAGTAATTAGTACAAAGAAAATAAATAAAACGGTGCAACAACTAAACTCAACATCATCAATTACAAATACCCAGCAACGACGCCAAAAACTTGTCCGCGTTTTGTGAGTACTAAATATGGATGCAGAATTATGTGCAAGTATACACAATTGAACACGTAATACAGTGATGATGAGTCATATCCACAGGGATTGGAGAGATCTTGAGTAAAGTTTATGTACTATTCTAAAGTAACTAAGTATAGCTAATGCTGTTCACAAATGAGAATGCTATGGCAAATAAAATGGATGTTGGTGAGAGAATGGGATGATGGTAATATGGGAGCAAATGGAGTGTCGTGGCAATTATAGTGTCTCAGTGCAACAAATGAAAATATAAAGGCAAATAAAATGTAAATACTGGATTAAATTACTAGGACTTTAACTTCCTCACACGACAAGCTACTATGGAATGAGTGATAGGAGTCACTAAGGAAAATCTAAGTCCACTTCTTATAATGGTTTTACTTATATACCTTATCTTCCCGACAGAGTCTACTAGGGTGCCCTATGCTATCTTTAGTAAGGGACTCGACAGAGTGAAGATGCCTTGGCAAAACCGGTTGGCGTGAACCCCTGCAGTGATCCTATTGGTCCAGATAACAGGATATGTCTCGACAATACCTTTTGCGGCAGCATTAACATCTAACCTATCACTCATGCACAACTCTTTTAGTCTAAAATCCTATCCTATCTCTAAGGTGGATTAGGCCTAGTTACTATCTAGAACCCCTTGCTTATGTGGTTCCTCCCTAGTTTCTCTCGAACACTAAGGATATGCTACCTAGACATTCTCTCAAACACTAAGTAATCTACTAAGGAATGGTTATTCTCATAGCTCCTACAACCTTAAGGCATTAAGATCCTAAACAAAACAGATATAACATAGAAAAAAACCATTCACTAAAACAAACTTAAATATCTAACATAAACTCCCACCAAATAGGATTAGTTCATGGTGGGGTTCGAAATAAGCAAGCACAAAGAAAGTTAATACGTTCCTTACAACCCAAAAGATAAAATATGAAAGCAAGAGCAAAGGGAATAAGGTAAAGCCTTTAACGTGCACTGCCGGAGCTTCCCTCGCCACCACGTACTGTCCCATCGAACTAGCCCCTCTCAGATGCCTAGAACGCCATTCCGTCTAGCTTGTCAACGGAGGAATGCCGCTGCAAAAACGATTGACGGAAAAAAGAGAGATATTTTTCTCCAATATTTAGGCTCTGGCGGTTGTCTAAAAGTTTCTAAAGTCTCCTTTTTCATTGTGGCTTCATCTTCTATTTATAGGGAGAGAATGAACCTAGGGTTTTATGTTAAAATTACCCTAGTACCCTAAAGTTCATTCTTTTTATGTGAACGATGGTGCATAGGTGGTAATGGGCCTCTCCTATATGGCTGATTACAGAAATCACATATAGTCAATGACAGCTGGCTCTTACTAAAAATATCTTCTTTGACTTTTTTCTGCCCAGAAATGTTGTCCGAGTTGTCGCGGCAATCACATTTTGCTCAGTAGTCTCATCATGTCATGGAAATTCCCTTTTGCTTATCCTTGCTCCCAAATCCTGCACATCATTAAACAAAACACATTCCCCATAAAGCAGCACCGATTACAAATAAAATACCTCGGCAAACATAATTCCACCACATCCAACTATATGCTCCTAAATGCATCTATATGATCCTATATGAGCTCTTAGACAGTCAATAACTTAAGTGAAAATGTCCCAAATATGACCTTTTACGGAGTTATCAATATGTTATATGCACTGTCATACATGAGCTATGTGTTATATGATCTATGTGAATATATGAGAACAAGATATAAGCTATGAGATATGATCTACGTGTTTATATGAACATATCATATAATCCATGTGACATGACCTACGTGATTACTTGTCTATGTGAAATAAGATATAATAAATGATATAAATGGTAAGCCCATAGTATGTGATATGAGAGCTTATGGTATAATTGGCATGCCAAGAGTCGAGGGTTCTACATGGTCCTTTGGGTCAATGAACTCACATACCTTAAGTTCTCAGTAATGTACCATTGGCTGCTAAAAGAGATAACATGAATTAACATTGCATAATGAGATATGTTATTATTGGTTAAATACATGATGATGTATGTTCTTGTTGATTATATATGATTTATGTAGATTATGAAAGTATGTGATTACATGTTTCATTAATTCATTATTGTATTATATGCCTCACTAAGTCCGTGACTTAGCGTGTGAGTGTTTCACACGTAGGTTCAAAGAAACAAGAAGATCCAAGCTAGGACAAGTCAGTAAGACAATATATATCAACCGAAGACCATATCATAATTGATTTAAGTTGTATGTACTTTTGTATATGTTATTCTGTTGGTATGTAAATGAAAATTTTAAATCAAATATGTTCTGATCGGTTTTGTAAATATTATTTATTATATTTATGTAATTATTCAGTTTTATTTTAATGAAAGTTTGAATTTTCAACTATCTTGTAAAATTAAATGATTTGAAAAGTTAATGTGACACTCATATTGTATCTGGGTCAGATACATGTCAGGGGTGTTATATTTTATGGTATCAGAGCTAAGGTTTAGCCGATTCTAGGCTTAAACCGAAGTTAAATGTGTTTTAAAAAGTATACATGCCAACAAGAAGTAAAATTTTTTGATATGATAAGTAATGATTATGTTGTCTTACTAATAGAATTAATTGGTTATATTTTATTAGATGTCTGACCACGAGAGCTCCTAAAGTGACGCGGTTGCGATAGACATGAAGGGAGTAGCAATTCACTTGCCCTTGCTAGGCAGGGTGAAGAACAATCACCTCAGGAAGTGCCTGTACAACATCAGAGAACATTTTTCAGGATGTTGGACGTTATTCTGACATGTTTCCATCCTCTTGGTCCCTCAACTCCTAAAATGAATATCGCGAAAGAGTTGAAAGGAGTGGGAGCTCCTGAATTCAAAGGTGAAGCAGAGGAATATCCTGTTACTGTGGACTTTTGGTTAAATGATGTGAAGATAATGTCGGAAGGTCTCCACTGTTCTGAAGTGGTGAAGTTCGATGGAGTGGTTTCATTACTACGTTGACAAGCTAGAGTATGGTGGACGAATGTCACCATGAGACTGATCAGTGACCAAGTGACATGGTCATTGTTCTTAGAAGAGTTTAAACGCAAGTATATTAGAGATCAGTTTGTAAGGTAAATGAAGCAATAATTTATGAGCCTGAAATATGAGAGTCGTACCATAAATATGAGTGTGAGTTCAATAAGTTGAGTTGATTTGCTTCCGAGCTTGTTTCGATTAAGAATGATGCATGTGATTGGTTTGTTGAAGGGTTGCATCCAGATTAAAAGAAATGTTGATAGTTTTAAATTTGTCTTCATTCCAGGAAGTGGTTAATTGTGCTAAAGCTCTAGAGATAGCTCATAATGAGGTTTGGAAAACAAAAAGCTCAAATGCTCAAGAGATCGGGTGCTTTGTCAAGTTCTTCGCCATCAAAGAGGCACAGAGACTATGGTTTTAGATCTAAGGCAAGATCTGAGTCAGTTTCATCCTCTGCCAGAGGATCAAATCTGATGAGAGCCAGACAGACTCAATCTGTAAGGTCTGGAACTGGGAGATCTAATCAGGGTCAAGTAAAATAGTGTCAGCATTATGGAAAGAATCATACTAGAGTATGTCGTGTAGTATTCGGAGCTTTTTTCTGATGTGGGGACGCCGAACATTTTATCCAGGATTTTCCAATGATGGCTGGAGAGCCTGCACAGTCTGAACTATCTGCTTCAGCATCACAGAGAGGAAGAGGAAGAAATAAATCTGAGTCCTCCAACAGGAAGTACGCTCAACTTCTCGGGTTTATAACATAAAAACCAATGAATATCGCGATGATCAGAGATCATTACAGGTATTTTCCAGTTATTTGATAATTTTTTTAATATGATTGATCCGGGTTCCACTTATTCATATATTAGTAACAAGTTGGTGAAAGAGTTAAGAATACATCCAGAAGCAATAAGTAATGAAGTAGTAGTGACTAACCCATTAGGGCATAGTGCTTACATAAATTGGATGTGTCGAGGGTGTCCCATGAGGATTCAAGGAATTGAATTCCCTGTTAATCTGATGGAATACCCTTTGACGAATTTGAAATAATTTTGGGAATAGACTGGTTGTATCATTATCATGCAAATTTTGATTGTAGACTGAAGAGAGCAATTTTGATTAGTCCTGACGGATTTGAAGTGATTATGATTAGTGATAGATTTAATCTATTAGCAAATGTTATATCATTGATGTCGGTAAAAAAGTTATTACTACAAGGATGT
Source organism: Hibiscus syriacus (assembly GCF_006381635.1). Lineage (NCBI taxonomy): Eukaryota > Viridiplantae > Streptophyta > Magnoliopsida > Malvales > Malvaceae > Hibiscus > Hibiscus syriacus. Next base: position 184,330 of record NW_024062982.1, on the reverse strand, counting down.
CAAGGTTTCATTGCTAATGTGATTGATACTCGGGTTAAGGAAAGTGGAATAGAGGATATTCCAGCGGTTAGAGAGTTTCCAGATGTCTTTCCTGATGAGTTGTCAGGATTACCTCTAGACAGGGAGGTTGAGTTCCAAATTGAAATAATGCCGAGAACATCACCTATTGCTATGGCTCCTTACCGAATGACTCTGAAAGAGTTAAGTGAGTTAAATATTCAGTTGCAAGAATTCTTGGATAAGTGTTATTTGTAAAGAAGAATGACAGTTCAATGTGCATGCATTGATTATAGATAGCTCAACAAGGTGACTATAAAAAATAAGTATCCCCTCCCAAGAATCGATGATTTATTTGATCAGTTAAAGGGAGCTTTAATCTTCTCTAAGATCGATTTACGATATGGGTATCATCAATTGGAGATTCAAGAAAGAGACATTCCAAAGACGGCTTTCAAGATAAGATATGGTCATTACGAGTTCATTGTTATGTCCTTTGGGTTGACTAATTCATCTGCTGCGTTTATGGATCTAATGAATAGAGTATTTAACCATATCTTGATAAGTTCATGGTTGTCTTCATTGACGACATTATTGTATATTCAAAGTTCAATGAGGAGCATGATGCACATCTTAGAATAGTTATGCAAATTCTACAATATAAGAAGTTATATGCCAAGCTATTTAAATGTGAGTTTTGGTTAAATGAGGTGGCATTTATGGGGCATGTGATTTTTGCAGAGGGGATTCGAGTAGATCCTCAGAAGATAAAAGTCATATTAGAATGGGAAATTCCAAAGAATATGTTAGAAGTTTGGAGTTTCCTAGGACTTGCAGGTTATTATCGAAGGTTCGTTAAGAACTTTTCGATGATAGCTTTGCCTTTGACAAGGTTACTGAGGAAAAATGTATTCTTTACTTGGACCTCTGCATGTCAAGAAAGCTTTAAAGTGTTAAAGAGAATTTGACAGAAGCTCTAGTATTGGTCCAACATGAATTGGGAAATAACTTGTGGTTTATAGTAACACATCCCATAATGGCTTGGGACGTGTATGATGCAAAAAGGGAAAGTTGTTGAAAGTTGTGGTATATGAATCTAGACAATTGAAACCGTATAAGAAGAACTATCCGACACATGATTTGGAGTTGGCTGCAGTAGTGTTCGCTCTCAATATATGGCGTCACTACTTATATGGTGAACGTTGTTATCTCTATACGGATCATAAGAGCTTGAAGTATCCGATGACCCAGAAAGAATTAAATATGAGACAACAAAGGTGGATCGAGCTTCTCAAAGATTATGATGTAATAATTGACTTTTATCATAGGAAAGAAATGTAGTAGCTGATGCTTTGAGTCATAAAACGTTTGCAACTTTACGAGCTTTAGATGTGAGATTGTCAATGAGTATAGATGGTTCATTACTTGCAGAATTAAAGCTTAAGTCAACGTTGTTGGATGAATTAAAGACTTGCAAAACAAATATGAGATGTGTTTGAAAATGATGAAGCAAGTAGATACTGAAAGGAATAAGGATTTCAAAATTAAGTTAGATGGCCATATGTATTATAGAGGCTGGTTATTCCAGATGATGAGGAATTGAAGAAGGATCTATTGACAGAAGCACATTGTATTACGTTGACTATGCACCCAGGTGGAAACAAGATGTATATGGATCTTAAGAGTCGGTATTGGTGGCCAGAAATGAAAAGAAGTATCATGGAATTTATGTCTAAGTATTTGACATGTTAGCAAGTCAAAGCTGAGCATCAAGTTTCTTCAGGATTGTTGCAACCAATCTGAATGAGAGAACGTGATAATGGACTTTGTGACAGGGTTACCTATGACTCCAAATAAAAGAGATTCTATATAGGTGATAGTTGACTGATTAACCAAGTCAGCACATTTCATTCCTGTTCAAATTGATATCTCTATGGATAAGTATGTTGAGTTGTACATTAGAGAGATTGTTTGATTGCATGGTGTGCCTGTGTTTCAATAGTTTCTAACTGATATCCTCGATTCACATCTAGATTTTGGAAAGCTTTACATGAGCGTTAGGAACTCGATTGAACTTTAGTACATCCTTTCACCCTCAGAAAGATGGATAATCCGAGCGGACTATCCAAATCTTGGAAGACATGCTAAGAGCATGTGTTATTGAGTTTAAGGAATCATGGGAGAAATATTTTCCACTTGCTTAATTTGCTTATAACAATAGCTACCAGTCAAGCATTAAGATGGCTCCCTATGAGGATTTATATGAGAGAAAATGTCATACGCCATTGAACCGGTATGAACTCAAAGACCAGAGTGTTCTTGGTCCTGATTTGATTAAAGATGTAGAAGAGAAAGTTCGGGAGATTCAACACAATCTCAAAGTGGTATCTGATAGACAGAAGTTGCATGTTGATCTAAAGAGAAAAGAGATTGAATTCCAAGTTAGAGATAAAGTATTCCTGAAAGTTTCTCCTTAGAAGCAAGTGCTACATTTTGGTCGAAAAGAAAAACTTAGTCCTAAGTTTATTGGCCCATATGAGGTTGTTAAAAGATTGGGACCAGTGGCATATCAATTAGCTTTCCCACTGAAATTAGAAATGATTCTTAATGTTTTCCATATTTCCATGCTTCGAAGATATCGATCCTTCCTTCTATTATTGCAATAGAAGAGATAGAAGTTCAACTGAAACTGACCTATGAGGAAGAACCAGTGCAAATCTTGGCACATGAGGTGAAATAGTTAAGAAATAAAACAATTCTGTTGGTCAAGGTTTATGGAGAAATCATAAAATAGAGGAAGCAACATGGGAAAGTGAAGAGGATATGCATAGACAATTTCCCCATCTCTTTGTGCAGTGAAATTTGAGGATGAATTCTCTTAAGGGGGAGATTTGTAACATCCCAAAAATCGGGTTAGTGACCAAATTATAAGATTTTAATATTTCGTGATCAAATTAGATAAATTGAAAAGTTCAAGGAGTTAATTTAAATTATTGGTATAGGTTAATTATCAAAGATAGAAATATGGAAGGGAAAAAAGGTCTTTAAGCAATAAAATGAATTAAAAATTCATTAGGGGGTTTTATATTACACTTGGAGTTGTGAAGGAAAAAAATATCAGAGAAGTCTGGAATCCATTTTCATCATTTCTTCCTTTTCCCACTGTGAGTTCCATAGCTAAGGTAAGAATGTTTTCAGTTGGTTATTTCTTGTAAGTTATGAGTAGTTTTGATTCTTAGAGTATTAATAAAGCTTAATAAAGCTTAAAGAGATAAAAACTAAGAGAATTACAAGTAATGGGGGATTGAACATAAAGGGGTTTTAAGTGAATTATTGAGAAAGAGTTAGTAAATGAATTTTAAAGTGAAATTTGACTTGTCATAAGCAGAAATAAGAAATCTAAAGTGTTAGAAATGGATTTAGAGCATGTTCAAAGTTTGGAAAAATTCTTAGTTCCAAGTGATATTATGGGAATTTGTTTAATTAAGTGTGTTAGAGTAATATAAGTTGGTTGCTATAAGTGTAGTTAGTTTGAAGGCTTGAAATAAAGTTATAATGGAAGGTTTAAGGGAGTTTTGGTCAAATTTCGTGTTGAAACGAATACGTTATGGGCAGGGGGTATCAGTATTGGATGAACAATACCGATACTTCAAATTAAAAATAGGTGATAATTGGGTATGGGTATCGATACTGGATGAACAATATCGATACCATAAGTCAAAAGCTGAGGAATTATTCAAAAGTATCGATACCAAAGTAGTAGTATCGATACCAAAGGTATCGATACCAGGATATAAGTATCAGTACCAATTTTAGAGATGAAATTCCAAAACCAAGAATGGGTATCGATACTGAAGTATTGTATCGATACTATAAGTAAAGAAATATCGGTATTGTACCTTAGGTACTGATACTATTCATATGGAATTTGTGAAATTAAGTGTTTTGTTTAGTTTATGTTAGTAAGAATTGATTATAGTGATATGAATTCCGATATTTATGGCAATCGTATATTTGTGTGGATATAGAATACAAGCAAGTATTGGACGAGTCAACGAGATAGGATTGAGCAAGAGAGAGATAAAGAGTTATAAGCGTTAATTGGACTAAGTGAGGCTAAGGTGAGTGCATGCTACTAGGAAAAACGATCATATGGAAATAAGACTTGCGATGAGTCTATTTCCAATGTGTGATTGCATGATTTCTATGTGTACATGAATACATGCATAAGTTTATATGTTCTATGCACTGTTATACATGAGCTATGTGTTATATGTTATTCTATGTGTTATATGATCTATGTGAATATATGAGAACAAGATATAAACTATGTTATATGATCTATATGTTTACATGAACATATGATATAAGCCATGTGACATGACCTACGTGATTACTTGTCTATGTGAAATAAGATATAATAAATGATATAAATGGTAAAGCCCGTAGTATATGATATGAGAGCTGAGGGTATAATTGGCATGCCAAGAGTCAAGGGTTCTACGTGGTCCTTCGGGACATTTCTACGTGGTCCTTCGGGATAATACTATATGGTCCTTCGGGACATTTCCATGTGGCACTTCGGTGTAATTTTTACGCGGAACTTCAGTGCAATTCATATTCTTTTTCATTCATATACAATATAAAACTTTCATATCTCGTTTTCATCTTTCACTTTCATATTCACTTTTACATTTCATTTTCATAATCCATACTTTCATATTTCAAAACTCATTCTCGGATTCATAACTTGTTTCCGAACTCAAAACTTATTTGAGATTCATAACTTAATTTCATATCCATTGCTTATTTTCAAGTTCATAGCCCAATGCATTTTTATGAGAATGCAAGGTACGTAAGTCATAATTAATGTGTGCACTAGGCACTTCACGGTGCCAATCATCATCATAAGATGCACTCCAAGTGAAAAACATATCATATGAACTAGCGGTGTCATACATAATGTACACGAATGTACCATAACTTGACTTGACTTGAACTTTACTCAACTTCCTGACATGCCAAGTGTACATGTGACTCTCAATGCAACATACAATGGGATTTTCCATTAATTATTATACGTCACTGAATATCAAAGATATCAATATATCGACATAAATGACTTTTCATATCATAACATAATGGGCAGTTCATACCCTAAACATTTCATTTTCGCATAACATTACATATCATAATCATTATTAATTACCTTTCTTGAACATAAACACATATTCGTCATGAAATAAATAATCTTAACTACCATGCCAAATGTAATAAAGTTGACTCATTTCTAACATTTATAATAGCATATAACGTAGGAGTAACATGAAATAATTTATGACAAGTTTCATATGTTGGCAGTTTGCACTACCTTTAAAGAAATATTATTTTGTATTAGTATACACACTTAAAAATTATTCAGTTTATACCACTATGTGGGACCATCGGCGCACCCCATGGCGCATCGGAAACAAAACTCGACGGTCTCACCAGCGATCCAAGTACAAAAACTAAAATCGGGATGAAGAGATGTGAATACTTACAGCGGGTTCCTTGAAAAACAGCAAGGAAAGCAGTGAATTCTGATGGTGTAGATCGGTTCGAATCGTAAGCCTCCACGAAATCATGTCTCGGCCTCTACTCAGTTCACCCGATTGAGAGAAATTTTGTTTTCCCCCAAAATAGTTTTTGAGAGAAAGTGGCTGAAGGTTTTGTGTGTGTTCTCACAAAAACGGCTGCTAGAACTAACACACCCTTTTATAGCCAAGTTACCCTAATCATATTAGGGTTTTTATTATTTCCAATTAATTAAATCTATATTTAATTAATTGGAATTTAATAATCCTTTTATATCCAAGTTACCCTAATCATATCAGGGATTTTATTATTTCAAATTAATTAAATCTATATTTAATTAATTGAAATTAAATATCCGGGATTATTAAAATATACTTAATTAACTCTATATATATTTTAGTAACGTACAACAAATTGTACATCTTTGCTCGTTTCAATCTTAGGGTGTGACCCTGTAGGTTCTTGTAACATTATAAGTAATTATTAGAACAATTCTAATATCACATACAATGAGTGACATCTAGCAATATATCATTGTCACCTAAGTTACAAGAAAATATGATTCGACATATCATCTTGGTGATTAACTCTTTTATGTATTATATCCTTATGTCCTTTATATCTAGAATAGGCACAAGTCTTGGAATATTCACACTTGTATAGCCCATTTATTGTTTATTGATTTCTAGAGTAGACTTTAATTAACGAATAGTTTATGATATCTCATATCAACTTATTCGAGCATGGCCATGCGTTTCTAGTGTTACTCAATCAAGTGGCCTGTGATATATTTCCTATTATGTAGGAAGGACATATCCTATCTTAATCATATGCATCCACTACATATATTGAGATATATTCAATAACAGTCTTTATAGAGCAACCAGTTACGGAGCTTGTTTAGCTGCATCAAAATATACAACAATATATGTTGGGATAGTATTGATCTCAAGTCTGAGGATCATACATATAGTCATCACCATGAGCAATGTTATGAATGTCACATAATAATCCAAGACATGTGCTCATGGTGGGTCAATCCAATACATTATTCTCTAACAATATAATCATGTATCAATTTTGACATCTCTATGTCAATGACAACTCGTTGTCATCAATCAATAACATGTTAGTCTTAAGCGTATTATTATTGTCCATGCCCATAATAATACTTGACTAGGGATCTTTTAATAATAACAATTATGTCATTATATGGACTTTATTATCTTCCAGTTTATGTTAAACACATATATATAACTGAAAATAATAGCGGCAATGCCTTTATTCAATAAAATCGATAAATAAAAGTATTATTACAATCATCATATGATTGGTCTTTGGGCATACTCTAACACTATGAACTAGACTCAAATAAAAATCTAACCATATAAGGCACTCTTTCTAGTTCATCTTGTATAATTTATAGTGAATTTTCAAATTTGACTTATAGAAGTTATTTTGAGTGGAATCTACTGCCATGTTTTTTGACCTATCCTCGTTTAAAAAATTCATATCTTTTTGTATACTTCTTGAAATCAAAATCCATTTTTTCTATAAAAAATATACTGATATAAGAATCCAATGGCATAGAAATCATTCCCTAATCATTTCAATAGAATTTATGGTGATTTTCTAAACTTATTGTTCAGAACACATATTTGGGCAGATTTCACAAACTTATATTTTCAACTTATTCACTAATTCTAGTAGCATACCAAATGAGCATATATGCATGAATTAAAAAATTTATAACATTTAGGACTCACTTCTTACGATAGCAACTTCATCACTGGCTCATCGCAAGCCAATGTTTGCACAATATCATAATACAAATTGAATATGCACTCACCTGGAGTCCTTAGCTTGCAATTTTCCTTAGAAATTCATTTCATCCTTAAGCTCTCCTTAGATTTAACATTTCTTGATCTTGCACACAATCTAAATGAACATCATTTACAAAACATGTGCATTTCAAACCACATGTTAAAATCTCACTAACATATGCACACAATAGAAAATAAATTTTTAAAAATCTTTTGATGCTCATTCGATACTAATTCCATGTCACAACATAAATATTGACTTAAGTTGACCATTCAAGTCCCTTTTTACCCAAATTCACCCAAACTTCACATAATATTTTTCAACTTTCCATTTAACTACTAATTATGAATTATTTTAGAATTCATCTCAACTTTTTCATTTATTCTAAATAGTCCTTTACCTTTTTACTTCAATTCAAGTCTCAAAAAACTTAATTAAATTTCCAGCCCAATACCTCAAAGATTACTTTATTACCACTTAAATCACTAACTTTCTCAATATTTGCCATTTATTACTCAAACTTTGACAACTTCCCAAAATAGTCAAATTTCACATTATAACACCAAATTTATCACTCTAACATTAATTTCCAGTATAGTACTTCATGTATTGAATAATTACACATCAACCCCATAACTTTTCAATTTTTTGAATAGGTCCCCAACTTCTCAAAATTATAAATTGGTCCAAATAACTTTCTATAGCTTGTAGGATATTTCTTACATCATTTCTAACCCTTGTATATTTTTCCATAATTTTTCTCACTTCCAAAAGCTTAGGCCAAATGTTAAGGGGGTAGGGTTTCATGATTTCACTTGATTTCAATTTGATTCGAGCATAAAATCAACCTCTATTCAACATTTTAAAACCTTTACAATCAAACTCCTAACTCAATTTCATTAAATCACAAACTTCCCCTAATTTAGGGTTTAGGCCGAAAATTAATATAGCATTTCTAGGTGGTTTTGATCATCAAACGAGCTTGGAAATGATTCTTCAGCCTCAACAACCTCAAACTCCATCATTATTCATAAAACCCTAACATGAACCTAAACCTTAAAATTTAGGAACTTAATATTCAAGAAAGATGAGCACTCAATAATGGTACCAAAGATATAGATCTTCGAATAGAACAATTTTCTATTTCACGGTTCGATCCAAAATCCAAAGAAAATTGCTCAAAAATAAAAATAAAAAAATTATCTTACCTAGGATATGAGGAGCACGAAATGGAGGTTGAAGAAGGCATTATTTTCATGAAATTTCTAGTTAATTTCATGTTAATTTGTCATTTATTAAGCTTAAATGAATTTAATTTTAGGAAATGACATTTTTACCATTAATGAAACTTGATAATTACATTCATACCAAGTCACTTTTGGTTATCATCTTCCAAAGTCAAAGATAAACAAAATATTATACCACTGACAACTTTATCCATGCAACTTTTCAAGAATTTAAATCTTGCCATTTTCATCCAACGGTCCAAATTGAACATGGAAATAAATTCTCAAATCCAATGGTCCATTTTATTTTCCATCATTTTAAAATGTGGAAATAATATTTCTAAGCTTAATTTAATATCCTTCAAATTTTCTCAAATTTTATGTTTGATCTGATTTACTGAATTTTTCCAGACTTTAACACTTTACAACTTTTAACATAAATTTCGGATAAAAAATTTGATTCCCACCAAAACGTCATTCTTGAGGGTGAACTATTCATTTATGGGGTAAAAACCTAAATTTTTAAAAATTAAACTTTTGGTTCTTGAACTTTTGAAAATGACCTTTTGATCCCTAAACTTTATGGAAGATCATAGCTAAAGATATACTTAGGGATTTCAAACCATCAATTAATTCAGGTACGCTTCCGCATCTAGTATCTTATTCTTGATAACTTGACATGATTAGATACTGGTAAAATTTTATGTTTATTATGGTTTGGTTCTAACATATAAATGTCATGAATGTATTACCTCAATTGTATTGGATAATATCATCTTTGATTAATATGAATCATATTTTCATTGTAAAGAAATAATAAATACTTCAATTTTTTATGGGTAAATTACACCATTCATCACAAAACTTTACTCTCTCTCATATTTTACTTTTGGTAAATTTTTTAGGGTGAACTATTTTAAGGGTAAAATCAATACTTAAATTTTATGGGTAAATTACACCATTCTTGAGAGTGAATTATTCATTATGGGGTCAAAAAACCTAACTTTTAAAAACTATATTGTTGGTCCCTAAACATTTGAAAATTATCTTTTTGATCCCTAAACATTTCCAAACTTTATACTTCAGCCACTAAACTTTCAACATTTACATTTTGGTCACTAACTAAAATTTTGGTGTGTTACAAATTGATTCTTAAATCAACTATATAAAGGGGTTATGGTCCCCAGAAATAGACAATCTCGTATTTACTCTTATCCCGTCAGAGAGTTTATACAAGGAACTATATCTTCTTGGAAAATCATAGCTAAAGAAATACTTAAGGATTTCAACCCATCAATTAATTCAGGTATACTTCCACATCTAGTATATTATTCTTGATAACTTGACATGATTAGATATTGGTTAAATTTTATGTTTATTATGGTTTGGTTCTAACATATAAATATCATGAATATATTACCTCAATTGTATTGGATAATATCATCTTTGATTAATATGAATCACATTTTTATTGTCCAAAAAAAATAATATTTTTAAAATCAATACTTAAATTTTTATGGGTAAATTAGACCATTAACAAAATCCTAACATGAACATAAACCCTCAAATATAAGAACTTGACATTCAAGCAAGATTAGCATGCAATAATGGTACCAAATGATAGAGCTCTTCGAATAGAACAGTTTTCTATTTCACGGTTGGATCCAAAAATCCAAAGGAAATTGCTCAAAAAAATCTCTTACCTAGGTTATGAGGAGCACGAAATGGAGGTTGAAGAAGGCCTTATTTTCATGAAATTTCTAGTTAATTTCATGTTAATTTGTCATTAATTAAGTTTAAATGAATTTAGTTTTAGGAAATGACAATTTTACCATTAATGAAACTTGATAATTACATTCATACCAAGCCACATTTTGGTTATCATCTTCCAAATTCAAAGATGAACAAAATATTATACCATTTACAACTTTATACATACAACTTTCCAAGAATTTCAATCTTGCCATTTTCATCCGATGGTCCAAATTGATTCTCAAATCCAATGATCCATATTATTTTCCATCATTTTAAAATGTAAAAAAAATATTTCTAAACTTAATTTAATATCCTTCAAATTTTCTCAAAATTTATGTTCAATCCGATTTACAGAATTGTACCAGACTTTACAGATTTTAACATAAATTTCGAATAAAAATTTGATTTCCCCAAAACGTCATTCTTGAGTGTGAACTATTCATTTATGGGTCAAAAACCTAACTTTTAAAAATTATACTTTTGGTCCCTAAACTTTTGAAATTTGCCTTTTTGGTCCCTTAAACTTTTCCAAACTTTATACTTTAGTCACTAAACTTTTAAAATTTATATTTTGGTCACTAACTAAAATTTTGGGGTGTTACAAATTGATTCTTAAATCGGCTATATGGAGGGGTTAAGGCCCCCAAGAAATAGAAAATCTCCTATTTACTCTTATCCCGTCAGAGAGTTTATACAGGGAACTCTATCTTCTTGGAAGATCATAGCTAAAGATATACTCAAATATTTCAACTCATCAATTAATTCAAGTACGCTTCTACATATAATATCTTTTCTTGATAACTTGACATGATTATTAGGGGTGTGCATTATCGGATATCGGATACTATCCAATCCAAATTTTTGGATATCCGAAAATTTCAGATACCTAAAGTAATGATCCGTATCCAATCCAAAAAATCGGATATCCGAATATTCGGATCGAATCCGATTTTTTTTTTTTGTAAAAAAATCAAAAAAATCAACATAATAAAAGCATTAATCAAATAAGAAACACTTAATAGCTCTTATGATTTCCCAATTTAGCAAAGATATGGTGAAACTAGAGGATGATACCGCTATAGTATGGATTTTTCCACATCATATTCTCTTGGGTGCCATGTATTTCGCCATGTTGTTCATCAGCTGGAACTTAGAAAACTCTGCAAGCAAGTGAGTAGATATGATTTAATTGTGAATATCGTCCATTTACTTTACTAAAATTGACAAGTTAATCCTTAAATGTAATTTGATCCTCATACTTTACAATCATGGAACATTGATGTAGGTGGGCAAGCACTTGGGTGAAAATAAAAAACGAGTGGTTTGCAACCATCATCTACAGTATGACAAACCTTGTTTTATGCAAATTCTCTTGAAATTTGAGTAGGAGAAAAAGACATTTATTTTCTTTTGTTTAATGTAGTGTGGAAGTTGATTGCCCCAATTGTGAAGCAACCTAAGTCATGAACAATGAGACTCGGTGCAGCATACAAACTCCCCATGATTTGTTTTGCATTTGAAAATTTCACCACATTTTCATTGTTTATTTCTTCATTCTTTCCCCATTTTTTGTTGGATGATAGATCATCATGCTTGATTTGATATCTATGGAGATTTATCAAGGATTTTTAATGATAGCAGTGGAGCTATGGGCCACTTGGGTTGATCACTCGTAGTGATAGCGATAAACGTAGTGGTACTTGACACTTGAGGATGGCATAATCATTTTCCCCCTGTATTGCCCTGTGTTGTACAGGCGGAGAGATGCTCAAGAGTTCAAAGGTGGAGTCAAGTGTCCTCTCATGGATGGACCTGAGCTTTGTGGTGGGGGTTGTTCATTGTGGTGTTTGTTCAGCAGAGGACTTTGCTCATTTGAAAATTGAATTAACATGACATGAGAGAGGACCTTCCCCTCCCCGATGCTGCCCCAAATTTCAAATTCTTGGCTTTGAAGTCAAAAAGTTCCGTCATCCTTGTTCTGTGGGTTTTCGTTCAAGGTGGAATTGGATTAGAGAAGCGAACTTCTTGGGGCTTTGTTGACTCATAGCTTTAGCTGTCTGGCAGATCAAGTTTGCAATACTAATGTCTAATATAGCCCAAATAGATCTGGGCTAATAATTTAGCTTAAATTTTTTCGGGTTTTCGGATAATCCGAAATTAGATTTTGATCGATCCGTATCCGATCCGAAAATATGAAAAAAAATTCAGATATCCAATCCGAAAATTGAAAAACGGATCGAATCAACGAATTAGATCAAATTTTTTTGCACACCCCTAATGATTATACTTGGTTAAATTTTATGTTTATTATGGTTTGGTTCTAACATATAAATGTCATGAATGTATTACCTCAATTGTATTGGATAATATCATCTTTGATTAATATGAATCATATTTTTGTTGTCCAAAGAAATAATATTTTTAAAATCAATACTTAAAATTTTTTATGGGTAAATTATATTATTCATCATCAAACTTTACTCTCGCTCTTATTTTATTTACCGTACTTTTAACTTTTTTTCAATTTACTCATTAAACTTTATATATTAAAGTTTTTTTAGTCCTTTATGATGATGTGGTTTATTTTTTTTTCATATGATGTGTCATATTTTATTAGTATTTTAAAACAAAAAATAATTAAAATTAAAAATTAAATTTAAAAATTCTAAATTATCCCTTAAATTTTAGATCTAAATCATAAGTTTCCAAATCATATCATAACCCATGAACCCCAAATTACAATCCCACTCACCTTCAACCTTGATAGGTTCACCCACCCACCGGTGGACAGTATCTCACCGACGACCTCATTGGTGGCTCACCGGCGAATGTTTCAATAGTTCTAAGAGCAGAATCAAGAATCATGCAATTGAATTCAAAAGTTTCTGTGAATTTCTTAAGAATTTGAAGGCTAAATTCATCAGGATCCCCAAGGTAATCTCCGATCATGCTCTTGTCCGGTAGCAGATTGTAGCGAATGAAGTATGTAAGTGTTAAGCTTCGATTATAAACGACGGTTGCTTATAAAAATTTACAATTGCTTCCAATGCCACCTCTTGGAGTTGCAAAGATCCTCCTGGAGCTGCAATTCTCAACAACACGAACGAGAAGAAAGCCTCTAGTTGAAGGCGTGTGAAGTTGCAAAAAAAAAAAAAATGCAAAAGATAACCATTAAATTGAACCACTTTCGATGAGCCACCGGTAGGCCGTCGGTCAAGGTTGAAGTTGGGTGGGATTGTAATTTGAGGTTTAGGGTTTGAAATATAATTTGGGAATTTAAGGTTTAGATCTAAAATTTAAGAAATAATTTAGAATTTATTTTTTTATTTTAATTATTTTTTATTAAAATATTATAAAATATGACACATTATATAAATAATAATAATAAAATAATTCACATTATCATAGAGTGATTAAAAAATTTAATGTATAAAGTTCTGTAATTAAATTAAAAAAATTAAAAGTATGGTTAGTAAAATAGGAGAGAGAGTAAAGTTTAGTTATGAATGATGTAATTTATTCATTATATTTCAAATTGATATTTAATTTTTAAAAAATATTAATTGAATGTTAAAATAGTAATAATTAAATGTATTCCACAATTACGACAAATTTTCCTTTTCCAGATTATGCGGATGCTTGTCCCCAATGCTTTCCGAATTCGCAGAGAAAAATCTTAAGCTTTAGCGACACTTATGATGCGCTTCGTATAATGCGAGATTTCGTCAAATTGACACTGTTAACTTTCTGTATGAACTTTTTCTTTGAAGCTATGAAGTTTACAATCTGTTCATTTGATTTGGTTCTGTTTCAAGGTCGCAATTCCACCTTTCACAAGTGTAAAGAATAGAATTCAAGGGGATAGAGAGCTCGAGGTTTGATTCCTTAATCTTTTATTTAGATTAGATGTAAAATCGCTCCTGAACTATGTTTCAAATTTAATTCTGGCCTAAAAATGTGTTCTATTGATTGAATATCGAGAGTATCGTTTATAATATATATATATATATATATATATATATTATAATGCTGTTGTAATTTAAAGTAAATGTTCATACAACTGTTCAAGTTACTTTAGTTAGTTGAGTATTTTGCATGTTATTCTTGTATATTGTGCTGAATACTCTATTTTAATTGGTAGTTAGTTGAGAGTTATTGTTTTAAGTGTTGGTGCATATTTGGTTTTGTGTTTCACTAAACATGATAATGACGATTCTAACTATCTGAACAGTAAGTGCCTAGTTCGTTTGGAGTGAGCATTTCTTGATTGGAGTGTTTTTGCTACTTTTTCCCTCTTGCATTCTCATTTAATGACATTTTACTTGGCTACATGTGGTTTCCCCTGTATATATAAGAGAGAGAGAGAGAGAGAGAGAGAGAGAGAGAGAGAGAGAGAATCATTATAATGTTTTAGATGATTACCTAAAACAGATGGTTGATGATGTTTGTGAATTTGTTTGTTTAAGAATGATTCAATCTAAGCCCTTTTACATATAATCTAGTCTGGCTTTGATTGAGGTATTAAGCTTTATGGTGCTTGGAATTCTAGGTGAAGATAAAGAGAATCATTATAATGCTTTTAGATGATTATCTAAAACAGATTGGTTGATTGGTTGATTGGTTGATTGATGTTTGTAAATTTGTTTGTTTAAGAATGATTCAATCTAAGCCCTTTTACATATAATCTAGTCTGGCTTTGATTGAGGTATTAAGCTTTATGGTGCTTGGAATTCTAGGTGAAGGATGTTTGCTTCGTTGCAAGGCTAACTATGTAGGCTTCCTTTTGACAGATTTCTCTGCCCGCAATATTTACAGATAGAACATGACTGCAAAAGAGTTGAGGAAAGGAAACAAGGTGATCTTGAAGTTTTTTAGTGGTGTAAAGTGCAAGTTATGCATCTAAGCTGGAAACTAGCATTGAATATCTAGAACTTGTGAGTAATCCAAACATCAGTACTTCAAACATTTTACCCTGCTTGAGATAGATATGATTTTTTGTTTATTATAACCCCAGGCAGTAACTGTGTTCTGCAATTGCAATTTTGTCATTGTGTGAACCATTTTTCTTGGTATGTATTTGCTTGTCTTATAGATCCTACCCATTCCATGTCTTTTCAACGTTTAGTTCCCATCTCCAGTTTTTATTCCCATTTTTTGTTCCGTCAGATTGGTATCCAACTCTATTAAATGTTGGCAACACACAGAACAAGCAACCCACCATTACCTTTTCCTGGATTGGATATAAGCATTCACATCTGCTGAAGATGGTATAGGTTTTGGTGATTCTGATTTCCACCATAAGGTACTTGTGCGGTTCCATTTCCCTCCAGTTTTCCTTTTACCTTGCATTGAACATGTTGGATCACCCCTCAAGTGTCTTACTGTTCTAACAATGGCATTTTCCTTTTAAGACTCGCCAGTTGATTTATCCAATCATGTACTATTCTTAATCCCTGATATTGGTTCGATACTGGCCTCTCCCAGTTTTTTAGTATATTTTCCTGCACAAACTAGTGGGATGTTAATATTTTCTTGTCACTTTCCTTACGTTTCAAGTCCACTGAGTTTAAGTGTTTTGACTAACTAGGTATGTTGGATTCCTAAGATTGTGAGGCAATATGGCAGCCTTATTTTGCAAAGCAGAGGAGAATGTTTATCCTTGATATGTTGATTACTTCCGTAATGGTAGTTGTAATCACATTGTGAATTAGGTGCTCAGAAGTCAGACACATAAATATATACTACCAACTCATGAATGGAACTATATGGGATGTTAGATTTTGCTGGATACAAACAGGAGTTGAACAGAATTTGAAGACAGAATCTCATTAAATGCTTTTATGTTCTTTTGGGTTTTAGTCATTTCATTTCTCATATTTGGTTTCCATTAAATTTAAAGGTCAGAAGGAGCCTGAACGTGGGAAGTGGATTTAATTTTAAACCCTGGTTACTTACTAGAGTATGAATGACAAAGATACTTGTCCTCCATTTGCACTTATAAAGTACTTTGAATATTTAGATGATGTTTTGCTCTAGAAAAGTTAAGGCTGCCTTTTAGATTATATTATCTGAAGATTTAAGTCCTCAACACTGTCAGCTTTGTACTTGCTGTGTTCTTATTATGCTTGTTATTCAGGGAATGAACTCTCTTTCAAATTGTTGGTGACAAAAGAGATGATGTCGGCCCTTTGGAGAAGTGCCTTCAGTTGTTTCCTCTTGATGTGAGGTTTCACCTTCATGACTTGGTTGGATCTGGTCATCTCAAAACTGCTCATACACCAACATCTCTAGTTGTTCGGGTTTCAAAACAGTAGATCTGAAGAAGATAGATACCACTAGCAGTGACAGTTGGACATCACTGCTTCTCTTTTGGGGCTCAGTCTTGAATTTGAGGTTTATTAACTAATTCACTGGAGTGATTTGCTTTTAATGCTTTAGATCACCTGCTAATAGAATGATGAAATTTTTTTATCAGGTTGATGAAGGAACAACATACTACTATCATGCAAGCATGCACAATGGCATTGAATGCTGGATGAAGTGAGTGTCTTCTCTTCCAAATCTTGTGTTATTTATTTGGAACTTAAAGTGTTGTAAGATTTAACACTAGTAACACTTCAGTTGATTGCATGTCACGGTGCCCAATTGCAAATTTATGAGGTTCTTTTGCTTCTATCAACTTGCCCATCTAATGTTCCTGCAGTTTCCTTTTAATCTCCCTATGTTAAATCGAAATGAACCACATTCAACCATACTGACCTAGACCTTAACTGAGATAATTTGGATATTTACACCAAAGGCATTAACTAAATACTTTGAATACTGGAAAGGCTGGTGCTTGCCGAAAGTCTTAATTTTGTAATTGAGAATAAACCTGAAAGTCCTCAATAAAACATCATAATGCCTATTAATAAACAAAATGCTTTTAAGAGTAGAAACTTTTTCCACGTGACCAAATTTATTACCAGTCAGCTTTTATATATATTGTTGTATTTTGCGTACTTAAATGAAAAAAGAAACAAAACTTCCCTTAAAATATTGAACATTAATAGATCTTAATAAATATGATCAAATACTCTTAGCTGCTTGATAAATTATTGAAAATAGTAAAACAAGTTGAGAGTTTGAGACTTCTCTCTCATTAGAAATTCTTAAGAATGTAAACTGTTTGATACAAATTTAAAAGAGAAGATAGTTTATTTGTTGATTTTTTACCCTTGAGAATTGAGATGACCAATTCATTTATGGACATTTCTTTTTAAAAACAAAAAATGTGACTTTCTAGTTCATAAATACTTCAATTTGAGCAAGAATATACCTGTAATGTATATATGTATTTATGTAATAGGCTGCCTTTAATCAATGGGGTAAAATTTTTAATATTAAATTGTAAGGTTGCAATAGTGAAACTTGAGGTTTTTTTATGATTGTGCAGCTGTCACCTAGAGCAATCTTAAAAGATTAGAATGATTATGTTGAAGCTGCAGCGAAAATTGTTAGTTCTATATCATCTTTGATCTTGGTGTAGCAAAAATCTCTAGGAAATAATTTTCTTTGCTTGCAAACCTACGTTAAGAGGAAAGTCCTGCGTATTGTCTCATACTATCTTGGCCGACATGCCTTCTGGCTTAGAATTTTAGGCATTTGATGAAATGTAAGGGGATAAAAATCAGTTGAATTGAGTGACATGACCATTTGGTCAAAAGTAAGGATATCAATCTTTTATCTGAAATTAATGCATCCCTCAGAAAGTAACCTCTGCTCTTAGGGACATCTTATTCAACGTAACAGGATGTTTGCACTGGTAGCTATGATTTGTGGTGACAAGTCAGTGTCATCCAACTTTTGATTTAATTGAAGATGTTATGTAAGAAGTTAATGTTAGAGAACTTATGCTTCTAATCCGTCTTTACTTACCCTACAGTCTTTACTGTGAATTCTTCTCATTGATCGAATTTGCAAGTATAACCATCCGTGTCAGATGTTACATTCTAAATTTTGTGTATCTAATATTGTAACATCGATTGTATTGTCACACTAACCGGAGAGAGAGTGAATGTAGGACTGGCAAGATTTAGAGTCTTATGATCTCCGTGCAGATATGACCTGTGGTAGGGCTTGTATGTAGAACTGGATTCTGTTGCCCTCTTTTCATAATTAGGACAAATTCATTGCTGAATGATTACTTTTGGGGTCCATGTTGTTGTGACTTCGATGCAAATTGGCATTTGATTTCTCACAATTGTGATCAGATTTGTGAACAATGAATTCTATTCCACTATGTGGTACTTTTTTCATTCGTGCCATAAGATGGAAAACTTTCATCAGGTGTATGTTTTGGCAACTTGTTTCAATTACGTTCCCCAGTGTAATCCGTTCGATCCGGTTGCATATATTTGTTTTATCATCTTAGCTAAGTTACCTTACAGCCGGTTGTTTATAGAAATATTAGATGCATACCGTACCAGCATAATGCCAACCGAGCTGAACTCAATCGGCATAACCAATCATGTTTTTGATTAGTCATTTAGATGCTGATCACAAATCACAATTAGGGTGTAATAGAGCTGAGCTGAACTAAACACCTCAGGTCTGACTTGATTAGGGGTTTAATGGAGTTGAGCCGAACTCGAGTACGAGTTGTGCTTCAAGACTCAAAGTTCTGCTGGAGCGTAATTAACTTTTATTTTTAAAGCTTGTTCGATTTCAGATGACAAGTTAAACTGCTTAACTTGATTAGGCTCTTTTATCATGTAAAAACCTTGATTAGGATGCTGAGTTACTCGATTCTGACATTAAGATGCTTGTATTTGGCTCAAGTGGATTCAGTGATTCGAATTCAAGTCGATCGAAACGAATTCGATTTTTTAAAAATCAAATCTGGGCAGAGAAATCATAATTCATAACCAACCCATAGGGCTCATTTATGGTTTCTTTGGTCTGGTCTATGCAACTATGGTATCACTGTCGATCTTATCTAATTGACAGCCTAGGCTTCGTCCTTAGATGATGAAAGCGTTTCCTAGCTCTTTTATACAGTCCCATTTTTCTACAAAGATAGATTGTTTTCTATATAAAATATTTGAGATCAAGTCTTTAAACTATATTAATTTCTTTTTTAAAATGTTTTAGAGAATTTTAATCCAGTTTATTCTTTTTAGAAATCATATATTTGAATGTATTTAAATATAATTATAAATAATTTAAGTAAGAAAAATTGCTCTCATTGTGGATACCAAAACAAGTGTTTCTTTTTTTTAAAATGTATGAATGAGACGGGAAAATGATTTTGTAAAGATTTATGTCGTATTAATCAAATAATTAAACTTGACATGAAACAAGTTAATCAGGTTGATGTAAAGTTTTCAAAAATTTCCACGCCCTTTTTGGATTTATTAGGAGCTATTAAATTAGACAAATTTGTTAACATGACTCTTCAATCAACCTTAACCACCTTCGTAATCTTAAATTCTATACTCTAATAAATTAATTATCAACTTGCTAATTATATCCGGTTATGTTTTCTATTATTCTTTCTTTTTAAATATATATCTAATTCTAAAGACTTGAGCATATACCCAATATTATATATATGGATAACATTGACTAATCATAATTAATCAACATAAAACAAAGACCATAACAAGATTAAAGATTTGGGGAAGAAAAAACAACCAATGGAAAAGGTTGACATTACACATATATATGAAGTAAAAGAAGAAGATTAAAATTCAATTTGAGGGCATCACCGTCATAAGAATGTGGGGGATAAAATCACATTGCAAAAGCAATTTTGAAAGCTTCCTCAAATCCACGTGTATGTAGTGTGTGCATGTATACAAAAAAAGCCATGTAATCTGTCATATTTAAAATGCAATTTGCAGTAGCTTCCATTAATATCTGGGGAACAGCTTAGATTTTGTGGCATGGATTTGATTTTCGTTTCTTGTTTGATTATAATTCTTTGTTGTGTTAATTGCTTTTTAGTTTAGAAATTGAATGAAAAGAAGCTGATCTGAATAATTAGAACAGAGAGAGACCCTTTAGCAATTGTTTAATTAATCTTGTGAGTCCAGTTAGGCAGTTAGGTTATCTAAGAGGTTGTTATTTGTTAAAATGATTTGCTTTCGGATTCCATGTTTCTTTTTGTTGGCGTTATCAATAGTTCTTTTTATTATTATTATTATTATAATATTTGGTCCTGGTAACTTTTTCCGAATTTGTTTCCAAAACTTTTATTAGTCCTTCAGTTTGATATTTTTTCCGTTTTGGTCCTTCTAGCCCACATTGTGTTCGGGATTTGAAAACTTTTTTCAACTTGATCCTTGAACTTAGACTCTGTTACGCTTTTAGCTCTTAAAGTAACCCTAGTGTAGGGACTAAGGTGGGAAAGCTCATCAAGTTTTAGGACTAATGTGGGTAAAAAATGGACTAAGTTGGAAAATTTTACTAAGTTTAGGAACTAATATTGACCACTTAGAATTTAGAGATTAAATTAAAATTTTATCAAATTCATAATATTGAACATTAAAAAATTTGAAGATCAAGTTGAAAAGTTATCAAATTTAAAGACGAAATGTTTCTTTATTCCTTATTTTAAATTCTTAATTTAGATGTTGAGAGATCGTGCCCGATCCATAGGACATATAAGAATCTTGACCTCTTAATTGGTGCGATGAAATTAAATTTTAACCTCCAAAAAGTTATAATTTAATATAATATTTTAAGCATTTTTTATTCCCAATAAATTATAATTTTATTTCCATTCTTTTAACTCTAAATTTTTTCTGATATTCATCCCTGAGTGGTTGCTTCCATAAGGATTGGGAGCATGAAAATTTTGCGAGTACGGTTTTTCTTAAGCTGACATGGACAAACCCCAGAAGAAATAAATGATGAGATAAAGAAAAACAAATAGGTCCGTGTAATCTGAAATATTACTTTATGATTCATAATTCATAACTCATATGAGGAAATACAATGACTGAAAATGGGGCCATCTTCTTCACTCGAGCAATTTCGGCTAATAATTATGGATTAGGGTTTAGGTGAGTGGAGTCCAGCGTTAAACCCTAAATGTAATCAAAGGGATACAATTGTCATTAAGCTATAAGAGCTTCATCTATGTAGCCATGCAAACCCCCCCGTTCAAACTTTTTCCATATAGATGTTCTTTCTTTTCAATAAAATCTCTAGAGATGGCAACGGGGCGGTTTTGGGCCGGGGATTTGTCCTTCGTCCTCGTTCCCGTTTAAAAAACTCGTACTCGTCCCCGCTTAAAAAATTGCGGTGATTTAAACGGGGATCCCCATCGGGTAATCGGAGAAATCCGGGGGAAACGGGTATCCTCATTTAGCATAAACGGTTATATAAACGGGTATCGGGTCGAATATATATATTTAAATTAAATATATAAATATTATATATATATATTTTTTTAATTTAAATTAAATTTATTAATATTATATATATATATATATAAAATAATTATTTTTAATATTTATCGGGCCAGGTATTTGGGTAATCGGGGCGGGGATTACCAAACCCGTCCCCGTTTAAAACATTCAGTTTTTCCTGTCCCCGTCCCCGTTTATCATCCCCGAACCCAACCCGTTTAATTCGATTTTCGATTTTCTTCGACGAATTCGGTATTTTTTTCCATCCCTAAAAATCTCTTAATATATATATATATATATATATATATATATATACACACACGAATAGAATTCATTTTTACATATAATAAGTTTTACACTAATTTATAGTTATTAAATTTAAATAAATATATGACTTAGATTTAATTAAAGTTTATACCCCATAAATTAATATTTTTAACTCACAGTAAAATAATATTAATCTTGTTAGGGTTAAGATTTAGGATTTAGGCTTTAAGAATCATAGTTTAGGGTATAGTGTTTAAGGTTTAGGGGTTAAGTTTTAAGATTTAGGGTTTAGATATAGGTTTAGGGTATGAGATTGTCGTAAAAAGAAGTATTGTTTTATTGTGGGTTAAAATATATTTATTTATAGGTTATAAATTTTAATTAAATCTAAGTAATTTATTTATTTAAATCTAATGACTATAAATTGATGTAAAACTTATTAGTTTTACATAGTGTAAGCATATTCAACCCATATATATATTGTGAATATTTATTAATTATGATTAGAATTATATGTATTAAATAAGATTTTGATGTAGCTTACTTTTACAATTTTAAAATATATTAATATTATAGTTTTATATAATATCTGCGTATTATTATAACTATAAGTATAGAATTAAAAAAATATCATATCAAGATTCACTAATTGACTGAGTGGTCAAACTTTATCATTTTATCCCATCTCGTATGTTCAAATCCTGATATTTTCCTTAAAAATATAATATTTTTGCTTAGTTAAAAAATATCATATTATACCTACTCTATATTTATAAAAAAAATAATACATAATTCTCTTTATTTCTCATACATCTTATTTTTATTACATAACAATAAAATACAGGGTAAATTACATATTTAGTAACTAAACTATTAATTTTCATCTATTTTAATACTTAAACTTTTAATTTTTTCAAAAATATACTTAAAGTTTAATTTTTGTTTCATTTGAGTACCCCCGTTCAAAATTTAATGTTAATTTTTGAAAAAAATTGAAAGTTTAGGTACTAAAACAGACCAAATTGATAGTTTAGGTACTAAATGTGTTAATTTTTTAACGTCGGGTACTAAAATGAAACAAAAACTAAATGCTAGGTATAATTTTGAAAAAATTAGAGACTTTAATTACAAAGGTAAAAAAGGGGATTAAAAAATTAGATACTTCAATTATAAAGATAAAAAATTTGCTGATATAGAGGCATTCAAAGATTGTTTAACATCCTTGGTGCTAATAGACCATCCTTTTGTGGGGCCTCTGTTTACTTGGTCTAATAGGCAAGAAGGAAATTTTTTAGCTCGTAAATTGAATGGAGTGCTAATCAATTCTCGGTGGCTTGAGGATTTTCTAAATTCCTTTGTTGAGTTTAAGGCTCATGGGGTGTCTGGTCATTGTCCTGCTTTTTTCTCATTATTCAGGGAGAATCATGCTGACAATCCTAAGCCTTTTAAGTTCTTTAACTGTTAGGCTAGTCATGGGGATTTTAAGGATGTAGTCAAGGAGTCCTGGTAGCTTGAAGTGTTTGGTACCACTATGTAATGTATGTTTGCAAAATTGAAAAGACTTAAGTTGAGATTAAAGGAGTTCAATAGATGTCATTTTGAAGACAAATCTATGAGGGTTAAGGCCAAGAGAGAACAGCTTGAGCGAGTGCAGCTTGCAAATCTTTTACAAGCTGCTAGCTGCTTAGAAGATGAGAGGATTATTCAAGAAGAACTTCATGATCTTGAGGTGGCTGAAGCTTCCTTTTGTAAGTAGAAAGCCAAAGTTCATTGGCTAAAGGAGAGTGATAGGAATACAAAGTTCTTTCACTCTGTTGTTGTTGAGTTAATCGATTGACGGAATCGGCCAACAGGAGGTGAATTGGCAATTAAAAATTTGGTGGAAGCTTTTGCAGAAAATTGAAAGTAATTGCACAGCGATTTAGAGTGGTTCGACTTTCTCAACCAAAGTCTACGTCCACTACCTTAGCTATCCACACTAAGGATTTTCCACAAATTCACTAATTTGTCTTTCTTTTGAGGATAAAGAGTAACCTTACAAACCCTCAATAATTATACCCCAAATTCTTGAGAACACTCTCTCCCAAAAAGAACAATACAAATTTGCAAACTTACAAGGAAATCCTCACAAGGTAGATTGTTTGCACAATTCTAGAACAAAGAAAAGAACACTCAAGAATGAATACAATTGAGTACAAGTAGTGTTCTTGAAAGCAAAATGAATATTGAATGAAAAATAAGCTTGAAATGCTCAAACTTGAGGTTTGATATTTTCTCTTTGATTCTCTCTTGATTCTAGTTGCTTGTTGTTTTTTGTTGTTGATCAATGGCTTCTAAGCTTGTTTAAACACACCTTGAATTACTTCTGAACGTTGGGGATCATTAATGAAGTTATTGGAGCCGTTTAAGTGTGAAAACAATTAATATTTCTACTTGGAGCATGGGGGGAATCGATACCCCCTCATGGGGAATCGGTTCCCTAAGTGTAAAATTCAAATATTTCGACCGTTAAACAAGGGGAATCGGTACCCCCTTGGGGGGAATCGGTTCCCTCCGAGCATTCTATTTTTCTCGGAGCCAAACCATTCAGGGGGAATCGGTACCCTCTTGGGGAGGAATCGGTTCCCTCTGAGCAATCTAGAATTTTTGGCTTTGAAATGGTTCGAAATATTTTGTAAAATTGTTTTGAAATTATTTTAAGATTAAAACTTAATTTTACACTTAAGTAAGGATTAAAAATGACATTTGAAAGATTTGGAGTAATATTTTGATATTCGAATAATTATATCGAATATACTTAGAAAATCTTTTTGGAAAATCTTAAAATTTATTTAACTTAATTTGTTCTATCAAAATGTTTTAAACAATCTCCCCCTTTTTGATATAACAAAACATTTTAGTAATTTTAAGATTTTATTTTGAAATCAAGTTTGAAATTACTCCACCTTACTCTAACACTTCTCCCCTTTAAAACATTTTTAACATTTCTCCCCCTTTTTGTTAAATCAAAAAGACTATTAAAAGATTTTAAACAAGGTTTTGAAATCATTCAGCCAACAGATAAATAGCTTAAGCTGCTAAGATCACAATCAAGAGAAACGTTAGCCATTAGCTTCATAATCAATATTCATAAACAATGTGACATGGAAAAATTGGTCATATATCTAATTGATGTAAATGATGCAATAATGAATAAATTTAACCAAACCAAATATATAGAAATAAAGTTCAAACATCCATAATTTATCAAATTAGTTCAAATATCCAACAACCAAAGTAAAAACAATCCAAAAACATTCAAAATGTTGAAACAATAAGCTTTAAGTTCAAAGTACTAAAGCATAACACAGAATCAAGCATCCGTAGGAGGATCGGGAGGAGGAAAATGAGCTCGCATAGCGGCCATCTCATGTGAGAGTGCATCAATGCGTTCATTCATAGAAGCATTGTTTGTGCGCATCTCCCGGAGAATTTCCAATTGTTGAGCTCTCATTGTGGATAAATGAGATTCTATGGAAGTGAAGCGAGAATCCATGGAAGCATATCGAAAATCGAATGTCTCCATAAAGGATCGAAAGTATGGAGGCATTTGATCCTCTGGTTGTGCTTGTTCCTCTGCTCGTGCTTGTTTCTCGTGTTGTTCTGGTTCATCGTCGGAGTCGTCAACTTCATGCGGTTGCTCACCGGTACGAACCCAAATACCAATTTCTTCATTGATCTTCCATCCCAATTTAGTTAAAGAGAATAGATTGATTTGGTTTTTGAGGGGAAAGGAAGCATCAAGACCAACTCTAAGCCCAGCCTTCTTAAACAAATTACTAAGAACTCAACCGTAAACTAAAGAAGACCAAAATTTCTTATTGGGAACAAGATTTACGGTTTCGACAAATTCAGCAAAAATAATCTGTGGAAGGTTAATTTTGTGATTATTTTGGACACAATGAAGCCAAAATAGATCTAAGGCGCGAAGAGTAGAGTAACGGCCCCCGAATGGTCGAAACCACCAAGAGATCATTAGGTGAAGAAAACGGTCATGAAGGTCTAGAACACTTGCACTATCCCTTCATTTATACTGAGATCCTACCGTAAGTTTTTCATTGTCTAACCCTTCATTATCTAATCATAATGCTTTGGCAATGGATTCCTAGTCAAGATGAAAGAATCGTCCTAAAAGATAGGATCAGATCCCTATGGTTAAGGTTTCCTCTCGGTTTTTAATGCAAACGGCATTAGAGTAGAAGATACGAACAAGTTGATGGTAGACAATTGGTTCAAGCTCGAAGAGTTTGTCAAATTTTCACTCATGAAGAGTAGGAAGATAACGAAAATTGATGTTTAGCATGGCTTGAAGAGATGGGATACGTTCTTCCCGGATTTTGTAGGACTCAAAGTATTGACAAAACATATAGTAGAGATTTTGTTTACAATCGGGTTCATTGAAACAAGAATTGCGAATGGTCATGTTTGGATCATCGGGATTAGGAATAGGAATTTGTGGGATAGGTGGAGGATTTGAAGGTGAGTTTGGAGGTTGGCTAGAATGACTAGAGGAGGCTCTAGAACATTTATGAGACATAGTTTAAGATAATCAGAATGGAAAGATAACCTGCATTTTTAAAAAACATATGTATGCAAAATAATCAATCCCAAAACTCAATTGAGTCCTCAATAATTCAAGGTTCTCTAAATCAATCCTAATGGGCAAAGTTTTTTTTTAAAAAAAAACTTATTGAAAAATAAGGTTTTGAAAATCAATATATGTATAGTTTTCATAATAACAACGTAATTCAATCAAAACACAATAATTTGAAAAACAATTTTTTTATTTCGAAAATTTCAAAGAATTTCAAAAAATTCTTGTGTTTTTGATGAAATTAGTTGTAAAATCTAGTTTCTAATCACTAAACAATCAATGTCCGATCTAAAGTTCAACCTAGAACTAATTAAAACTAGTTCTAAAATAAAAAAAATTGATGAAATAGATGTTTTAGAAAAATACCTTGAAGAATTTCGGATTTGAGTGAGATTAGATGAAGTTTGCACGTTTTTGATGATTCCAACAGGTTTAGGAGATGATATTTGAAGAGAATTCCGATTAAAAACGATGTTTTGATGAAATATGGAGATAGGGTGAGTGTAGAGAGGAGAAATGGCGTGAAGAGAAGAAGAGAGGGTTTGAGTTTTTGGGTGTTCTGCCCGTGTTAAAAACCAGAACCCCAGGGGGTATCGATTCCCCTTTAAAGGGGGAATCGGTTCCCCTTCAAGGGGGTATCGATTCCATCTGCACTAAAATACTAAAATCTGATTTTTAAATACTCAAAATACTAAATTAATTTTCTCTAGTATTGGTAACTCATATATTGAAAATTAATCATGTTCATTCAATCAAATTTATCATTAAAAATTATTTGAACATAAAGTTAATTTTCACCAAAAATCATAAACTCCCCCTAACTAACAGCAATGAATGTAATAAAAAATTACTATTATATGCATTTTTCATTTATTCTTAAAAGTGATAAAATTATTTTAAACACTAAGTGAAGATAGGTTGGTCAAACCTAATTCTCTCCTAAATGTCCAAAATCTTTCCTTGTCTAAAGGCTTTGTAAATATATCCGCTAATTAATGAAAAGTATCAACAAATTCTAGAACTACATCTTCCTTAGTGATGTGGTCTCTAATGAAGTGATGTCTTATTTCAATGTGCTTAGTTCTAGAGTGTTGGATGGGATTTTTAGTGAGACAAATAACACTAGTATTGTCACACTTGATAGGAATAGTACCTACTTCAATTCCATAATCAAAAAGTTGTTATTTCATCCATAAAATTTGTGCACAACAACTACCGGCTGAAATGTATTCCGCTTCAGTGGTAGATAATGAAACACAATTTTATTTCTTTGAAAACCAAGAAATCAACATATTTTCAAGGAATTGGCAAGTATCGGAGGTGCTTTTTCTATCTAATTTGCATCCTCCATAATCCGCATCAGAAAAGGCATGCAAGCTAAAACTAGAGTCTCTAGGATACCAAAGTCCTAAACTAGGAGTGCCCTTAAGGTATCTAAAGATTCTCTTAACAACTAGTAAATGTGATTCCTTAGGGCATGATTGAAATCTAGCACATAAGCAAACACTAAAAATAATATCCGGTCTACTTACAGTTAGATAAAGTAAAGATCCAATCATTGACATATAT
This sequence comes from Hibiscus syriacus, assembly GCF_006381635.1. Classification (NCBI taxonomy): domain Eukaryota; kingdom Viridiplantae; phylum Streptophyta; class Magnoliopsida; order Malvales; family Malvaceae; genus Hibiscus; species Hibiscus syriacus. The sequence continues at coordinate 156,086 of NW_024062982.1, read as the reverse complement.
AATTTAACATCTACACATTTACCTCCTTCATCTAAGTCAAGCTTTATTGAAGAGCTCATTGGAGTGTCATGAGGCTTGCCATTTTTCAGTCCAAATTTCTTGAGCATATCTTTGACGTACTTAACTTGATTGATGAAGATGCTATCTTTTCTTTGCTTGATTTGGAGTCCTAAGAAAAATGAGAGATCCCCCATCATGCTCATTTCGAATTCGCTTTGCATTAGCTTAGAAAATTCTTGGCAAAGAACATCATTAGTAGAACCAAATATTATATCATCAACATAAATTTGAATTACTAATAAATCTTTACCTTTATGCTTTAAAAATAATGTAGTGTCAACCTTCCCTTTTGAAAAACCTTTTTCAACTAAAAAGTTTGACAATATTTCATATCAAGCTCTAGGAGCTTGTTTTAAACCATAAAGTGCTTTTGTCAATTTAAGAACATGATCCGGAAATTTTGAATTTTCAAAACCTAGAGGTTGTTCCACATACACTTCTTCTTTTATAAAACCATTTAAAAATGCACTTTTAACATCCATTTGATATAATTTAAATTCATGAAAACATGCAAATGCTAATAACATTCTAATTGCTTCCATCCTAGCTATGGGAGCGTATATTTCATCATAGTCTATGCCATCTTCTTGAGTATACCCTTGAGCAACAAGTCTAGCCTTGTTTCTCACTATATTACCACTCTCATCAAGCTTATTCCTAAATACCCATATAGTACCTATAGTAGATTTATTACTAGGCCTTTCAACTAATGTCCATACTTTACTTCTCTCAAATTGATTTAACTCTTCTTGCATAGCCATAATTCAATGTTCATCATTTAATGCTTCTTTAATATTCTTAGGCTCTATGCATGAGATAAATGCAATATAATTACAAATATTTCTAAGAGAAGATCGAGTTGTTACCCCTTTGGATGGATCACCTATAATCTCACCATCCTTGACATAGTTGTACTCTCTTGGATAAGATATTTCCCTTTCTTCAATGTTTGGATTCTCGAGAGGATCATGAGTTTCCTCATCTTTCGTTTCTTCCTTTGATGATGATTCTCCAACGTCATGTCTAACGTCATTTGTATTTATAATACCTACATCATCATTCAAACAAGAATCCTTCCTCGGAAGGAGATTATCATCGAAAACAAAATGTATAGATTCTTCTACAACCAAAGTTCTTTTATTAAATACTCGATAAGCTTTAGAATTTAAGGAATAACCCAGAAAAATTCCTTCATCACTTTTAGCATCAAATTTGCCAAGATTGTCTTTACCGTTGTTTAAAACAAAACACTTATATCCAAAAGGATGAAAATAACTAATGTTAGGCTTTTTATTTTTGAAAATTTCATATGGAGTTTTCTTTAAAATAGGCCTAATCATTACTCGATTAATAACATAATAAGCGGTATTTGTGGCTTCCGCCCAAAAATACTTTGGCAAATTGTTTTCACAAAGCATAGTTCTAGGTGCTGAAAATTTATGGCTAATACCATTAGAATTACAAAACTCAGTAAATCCAAGATTTTCAAACTCAGTTCCATGATCACTCCTAACACTAGTTATAGAGTAACCTTTTTCGCTTTGGATTACTTTTGAAAACGTGATTAATTTTTCTAATGCTTCATCTTTAGTACTTAAGAATAGAACCCAAGTATATCTAGAATAGTCATCTACCAAGACAAATTCATATTGTTTTCCACCCAAGCTAGTAGTTCTAGATGGCCCAAAAAGATATAAGTGGATCAATTGTAATACTCTACTAGTTGACACATCATTAATGGATTTAAAAGAAACTCGCTTTTGTTTTCCTTTAGCACAAGCATCACAAATTTTATCTTTATCAAATTTTAGTTTAGGAAGCCCTCGAACCAATTCTCCTTGAACTAACCGTTGCAAAACAATCATGCTAGCATGTCCTAGTCTCCTATGACATAACCAACTATCATGCTCATCTTTTGCAACTAGGCATAAATTAGTCACATAAATAGAATCTAAATGCACCATGTAAATGTTTCTTATTCTATGACCAATAAGCATAATCCAAGTAGATGCAATGTCATTAACTTTACAACCATTAGTTTCAAACATGACACTGAATCCTTTATCACAAAATTGACTAATACTCAAAAGATTATGCTTTAATCCATTCACATATAAAACATTTTTAATTTGTATGGAAGAGGTATTACCTATTGTACCTAAACCTTTAATGTGACCTTTTGAATTATCACCAAAAGTCACTTCTCCTCTATTTTTGGCGTTAAGCTCTATGAACCAATTTTTGTCCCCTGTCATGTGTCACGAGCATCCACTATCAAGGTACCATAAATTTTAATTTGTTTCCCGTGCCTTGTAGCAATGCTCCTTTCCCTACAAACATAGATTAATTTTTTATTTTTGGTACCCAAATTCTTTTGGGTCCATATTCATTAGTTTCGAAAATCCTAGTCCCCTTAGGTATCCATTTGTGTAGGATATCTTTATCTTTAGTAGTAATGAGTTCTTTAGGAACCCATATACTTCTAATGATTTTTCTATTAGAGGTTCTTTGGGGACCTCTATGATTGTAGTTTTTAAAATCTTTTCTAACAAGGTTGGATTTTGAATTTTCTCCTTTTGCAAAACGTTTTGTTCCAAATTTATCAAAAGAAGTTTTAAGATCAGCAATTTTCTTTTGATGATCATCATTGACCTTTGAAAGTAAATTTTGCAAATCCAAATTTTTCTTTTCAAACTCTTCTAGTTTGATTTGCAAATCTTTGATTTTACTTTCAAGGTCGTTGTTGGTTTTGGATATGAGTTTGTTTTCATTTTTTAATTTTGAAACATCATTTTTATATTTTAAAAACAATTTCTTATAATCCGAAGCCAACCCATTATATTCCTCTAATAGCTCATCATAGGATAAATCATCAAAATCAGATAAGTTAGAGGTTACCTTAGAATCTTCCCCGAATGCCATCAAGCACAAGTTTGCTACTTCTTGTTCATCTTCATCAGAACCTTCTTCATCGCTCCATGTAGCCACATGAGCCTTGTGCTTATTCTTTGATTGACCCTTTCTCTTTAATTGTGGGCAATCATATTTGACATGCCCCGGCTTTTTGCATTCATAGAAAATGATCGGGTCCTTCTTTTTTGGTTCATTTTTTAGGCCTTCATTTCGTTTGAATTTTCTTCCTCGGTAAAGTCTCATCATTTTTCTGAACCGTTTGGCAAACAATGCCATTTCCTCGTCATCTTTATTCGAATCACTCTTATCTTTTGTAGATTTGAGAGCAACTCCAATGTTTTTCTTCTTCTTCTTCTCTTTTGGTGTCTCGTCAATCTTATCGAGGTCCACCTTATCTTTAAGCATCATTTCATGAGTGAGGAGGGAATCGATTAGTTCTTCAAGAGTTAAGGACGTTAGGTCCTTAGACTCGATGATTGACGTCTTCTTTGATTGGCATGATTTTGGAAGGGAGTAAACTAACTTCCTCGCAAGCTTTTCATTTGAAATGATCTCTCCATATGATTTGAGACCATTGACAATCGTTGAGAATCTATCCGTCATAGCTTTGATATATTCGTTTGGTTTCATCCTGAAATTTTCATAGCTATGCGTTAGAATACTAATTTTAGATTTTTTTACCTAATCGGTACCTTCATGAGTGACTTCAAGCTTGTCCCATATTTCTTTGGCGGTTGTACAAGATGAAACTCTTCCGTATTCATCTGCTCCAACAGCACAAAATATGATATGAATGGCTTTAGAGTTGAGCTGGAACAATCTTGTCTCTCATTCACTCCACATTCTTGGATGAGTAAGAGGCTTCATATATCCGTCTTCTACAACATTCCATGCTCCCATATCACTTGCTTGAATGAATTACATCATCCTATTTTTCCAATAGGCATAGTTAGCCCCATTGAAGAAAAGAGGCTTGTTGACGGGCATCGAATCGAGACCGGAGTCGAAGTTTGAAGTGGAGGTCATTGATGACTTTGATTATCGATGTAACTCTTCCCGAATCGAATCAAGAGGCGATTAAAACTTCAAATGAGTTAGGCTCTGATACCAATTGTTAAGTTAATCGATTGACGGAATTGGCCAAGAGGGGGGTGAATTGGCAATTAAAAATTTGGTAGAAGTTTTTACATAAAATTGAAATTAATTGCACAACGATTTAGAGTGGTTCGACTTTCTCAATCAAAGTCTATGTCCACTACCTTAGCTATCCACACTAAGGATTTTCCACAAATTCACTAATTTGTCTTTCTTTTGAGGACAAAGAGTAACCTTATAAACCCTCAAGAATTTTACCCCAAATTCTTGAGATCACTCTCTCCCAAAAAGAACAATACAAATTTGAAAACTTACAAGGAAATCCTCACAAGGTAGATTGTTTGCACAATTCTAGAACAAAGAAAAGAACACTCAAGAATGAATACAATTGAGTACAAGTAGTGTTTTTGAAAGCAAAATGAATATTGAATGAAAAATAAGCTTGAAATGCTCAAACTTGAGGTTTGATGCTTTCTCTTTGATTCTCTCTTGATTCTAGTTGCTTGTTGTTTCTTGTTGTTAATCAATGGCTTCTAAGCTTGTTTAAATACACCTTGAATCACTTCTGAACGTTGGGGATCATTAATGAAGTTATTGGAGCAGTTTAAGTGTGAAAATAATTAATATTTCTACTTGGAGCGTGGGGGGAATCGGTACCCCCTCATGGGGAATCAGTTCCCTAAGTGTAAAATTCAAATATTTCGACCGTTAAACAAGGGGAATCGGTACCCCCTTGGGGGGAATCGGTTCCCTCCGAGCATTCTATTTTTCTCGGAGCCAAACCATTCAGGGGGGAATCGGTACCCCCTTGGGGGAATCGGTTCCCTCTGAGAAATCTGGAATTTTTGGCTTTGAAATGGTTCGAAATATTTTGTAAAATTGTTTTAAAATTATTTTAAGATTAAAACTTAATTTTACACTTGAGTAAGGATTAAAAATGACATTTGAAAGATTTGGAGTAATATTTTGATATTCGAATAATTATATCGAATATACAAAGAAAATCTTTTTGGAAAATCTTAAAATTCATTTAACTTAATTTGTTATATCGAAATATCAAAATATTTTCAACAGTTGTGTTGAGAAAAATAAAGAAAAACACTGTCAGATTACTTTATGATGAGGATGGCACTCGGTTTGATACTTTTGAGACTATGTCAGCTGAGATGGTGCGTTTTTATACTGAGTTACTTGGTGTTGAGGATGCTGAAGTTAAAAGTTGTGGTGTGAATCTCTTTAAGGACTTGTTGGGGTATGAGTTACCTTGGGATGCTGTTGATTCTCTATTAAGGGATGTTTCTAATAAAGAAATCAGGGCTTCATTGTTCAAGCAAGGGAATGATAAGAGCCCATGGCCTGATGGGTATACTGCATACTTCTTCAAGGTGGCTTGGGATATTGTGCAAGAGGATTTCTTAGCTGCTATTAGAGAGTTCTTCCATATTAGTTCACTACTTCCTGCTTTTAATGCTACAACCTTTGTTTTGGTGCCCAAGTCTCCCAATGCAAGTATGGCTAAGGATTTTCGCCCTATTTCTTGCTGCTCGGTTGTCTATAAAACAATCACTGGAATTCTTGTGAATCGTTTGGCTGGTTATTTTTCAGACATGATTTTTCCAAATCAGTCTGCTTTCATTAAGGGGCGTAGTATTGTAGATAGCACATTGTTAGCCCAGGAGATTGTTAGGGGATACTCTCGTAGTTCTCTTTCTTCTAGATGTGCTCTTAAAATTGATCTAGAGAAGGCTTTTGACTCTGTTTGTTGGGATTTCTTGATGAAAATACTTACTTCCTTGGGGCTTCCTGAGGTGTTTAAGGGTTGGATTAATGCTTGTGTCACTAGTGTAAGGTTTTCTGTGGCTTTTAATGGGAGTTTAGTGGGTTATTTTAAATGGAGAAGGGGGATAAGACAGGGTGACCTACTATCTCCTTATCTCTTTGTTCTTGTTATGAATGTATTGTCTCATTTGTTAAATGTTGCTGCTAGAGATGGTTTGTTTCGGTTTCACCCCAAGTGTAAGTGTGTTTCTCTTACTCATCTTAGCTTTGCTGATGACTTACTCATTTTTTGTCATGGTACTGAGGACTCAATCTTGGGGGTTGTTGGGGGTTTTTTATGAGCTGTCTGGGTTGCAGCTAAATGCTGGAAAATATGAACTTTATGCTTGCGGGGTGTAGGAGGATGTATTGAGTAGAGTTCAGGCAGCTATTGGTTTTAAGTTGGGTAAGTTTCTTGTTTGGTACCTTGGTGTGCCATTAGTTACCAGGAAACTAACTGTAAAAGACTGTATTTCTCTGATTGATAAGATTAGAAGCAAAATGACTGCGTGGTCTAAGCTGAAGTTGAGTTATGGTGGCAGACTGCAACCCATTCAGTCTGTCTTATTCAGTATATCAAATTACTGGTGTAGGCAGTTGGTTTTACCTAATTAGGTCATCAGGCAGGTTGAGCAACTTTGTATGAGGTTCTTTTGGAAGGGTGATGATTCACCAGCTAGGGGTGCTAGAGTTAATTGGCAACAAATATGTTGGCTAAAGTCTGAGGGAGGACTAGGCTTAAGGAGTTTAGGTTGTTGGAACCAGGTGTGTTGCTTTCTTTTGATTAGAAATATCTTAGCTAATGCTGGTTCACTTTGGGTGGCCTGGGTCAAAGAGTATGCCCTGAAGGGGGTTGTTTTTCGGGATGCTAGCTACAAGCCTTAGCTTAGTTGGATACTGAGGAAGTTACTTAAACTCAGGAATGAAGAAGCTGAATTATTTGGCAATGTGGTTGACTGGAGTATGGTAAAAAGCAGTTGGGTTTGGGAGAGAACGAGGGATAGGAGGGAGAAGGTAAGGTGAGAACATCTGCTCTGGTTCCCTTTACATATTCCAAGAATGTCAATTGTTTCTTGGATGGTTGTTTTAAATAGGCTCCCAACCAAAGACATACTCATTCGAATGGCATTGGAGTTGGATGGGTGTTGTGAACTCTGTAGTGCAGGGTTAGAAAGCAAAGATCATTTGTTCAATTATTGTGCTTTTACAGGGGGAATCTGGAGTAAAGTTCTACAGGTCTGTATGATACCTTATAGGGTATTATGTTGGAATGATACTTTGGTTTGGGCAGTAGCTAGTTTCAAGCGAAAATCCTTGCTCGTTTGTATCTTGAAGCTAGCTTGGATTTGTCTTTTGTATTATATATGGGAAGAATGCAACTTCAGGTATTTTAGAGGCTGCTCTCGGGTAGAGGAAGAAATCTTTGAATGTATAAGGAGGTCTGTTGGTGCTAAGTTGCAAGGTTGTAGCATAAATAAATCTGATAGGGTTAACCTTCAGCTTTATCTGGATTGGAATATTGGTTAATTTTTTGTTTGTTGTTGGTTTGTTGTGTGATTGTTTAGATGCTCACATGTTGATGAGAGGGGCCTAGGGGCTGATGTTCCAGGGGAAGTCACTAACAAAGCTTCCTTGTTTTGCTGGATGTTTTGTATTGCATCTTTTTTGTTTGATCTAGGTTGAGTTGTTTTGAATCGGTTTGTTGCTTAGTTTGTAAGTAGGGGGTTGATGTTTATTTGGTGACATTTTTTAGCAGGTAATATTTTGTAGCAGGTAACACTGCTCTTTCTTTTGGGTAATAAAAATTGAAATTATCCACACAAAAAGATAAAAATTGAGATTGAATAAAACTAGTACCTCAATTATAAAGGTAAAAAAAATTTAAAATATTAGGGGTATAATTATTAAGATGAAAAAAATGGAGGCCCTAATTACAAAGATGAAAAAATGGGGAGCTGAGCATAGTCGGCTCACATGACATATTATAAAATATATAGTATTAGTAAAATTTAGGAGCATTATTTTTTAGGGTAAAGCACACAAATGGTCCCTCGACTATAGGCTACTACTTTATTAAGTCCTCCGACTATTAAAAGTTATAAAGATCTTCTGATTGTAGAGTGTTGCTTTGTTAGTCCCTTGACTTGTAAAAGTTGTAAAATAGTCACTCGACTATTCTCTATGTTCCAAACTTATATTTTTTCATTAAAAATTTAACAATATACTGAGTTGAACGATAATCTACTAACTTAAACTCAAGACCTTACTTAAATGATATCAAACTTCTTACCACTTGAACCAATCATGTTAGTATGATATTATTATTTAGTAGCACAGTGATATCAATTTCGGTGTTTAGCAGCTGCTAAATTATCTGATACAGCTGTCGCCTTCTCCTGTAAGATTCATCTTTCTCTTTCTCCATTATTGAACATATATGCAATGTAAGTACTATATCAAGAGAGAAAGTTAAGCTTAATTATTTATGAAAACAACAGGTTTGAGTTTAAGTCCTGTTTCAACAGTTCCTTAGTTTTTAGATTAGAGTAGGGGTTAGGGGGTTGAAAATAACAGCTTGGATGCCAATGATTCAGTGAGTTTTACAATTATATATATAGGTGAACGATAGTTTTCAAGATCAAGTAAAAACCAAGTTAACTTTATCTTTCCCTTTATTAAACCAGTATTATTGATATATTAAATTTTTAATAAACAGAATTTAAGTAGAGATAGATCTAAGATCAAATATTATGAGGGATAATATATCTATATTTAAAATAATATAAATTAGAACCCATCAAATATCTTGAATGGAAAAATGAAATATTGTTCTCTTTAAAATTCATAAGTTTAAGCAGTTACGTTTGCATGTATGTGCGCATCAATTGATTAAGAAAGTTATAAACAAATACTAATATTTTATAATGACATCAGTCTATTCATATATATTAAATATTTTTTATTTTTTTTATTTTATCTTTGAATTCAATGTTATTATATTTCATTTGAATGATTCTAAATTCTAGATCATAAATTTTAATATCCAACCGTTACACTTTAAACTTTAAATCATATGATAATTTAAAAATACTATTTTTTTTATTTCCAGAATATCTAGATTGCTAAGCAAATAATGATCAAGGGCGAAGAAAAAGGAAGAGAGGACACCCGATGTGTTGGTGGTGGTGGGGTTGTTGATAATTGAATACGTGGGTATTTTCGGATCGAAATAATTTTAAGAAAAATAAATAAATAAATAAATAAGAATTCTTCATGTGATGATTATGCTCATGCATGTGGTTTACATTTGCGGCGCTCAGCAATTAGAAAGTTTAGAAGAAACGGAGAATTTATGGCGTCTTAACCGAATTAAATCAGGACCCTAAACCCTTGGCCATACACGTTATCTCTGCAATTAAAAAAAGGGTAAACGACACATTTAGTATATAAACTATCAGTTTTATTTTGTTTTAGTTTTTAAACTTTCATTTAAAAAATTATATTTAGCGTTTAGTTTTTATTTTTAGTATCTCACCTTTAAAAATTTAACGCATTTAGTATCTAAACTATTAATATTGGTCCGTTTAAGTATCTAAACTTTCAATTATTTTTAAAATCTAACGCTAAATTTTGAACTGAGTACTAAAATGAAACAAAAACTAAACTTTAAGTATGATTTAAAAAAATTAAATATTTAAATACTAAAACATATAAAAATGATAGATTAAATACTAAACGCATAATTTACCCTAAGAAAATCCTATCGCTCCTTCTGCTTCATTCTCTGTATTAATTATTTTTGTCGTTTATCCTACATGTTATTTTCTTTGGTTGTCGCCAAATGAGCCATGCAACGTCATCATTGATAGTATGCGCATCAATTCCTACGGGGAGTTCTGCGGTGCGACGCCTAAAAAACGGTTAATATACGACGTGATCGGTTAAATAAGTGATCGGTTAAAATTTATATCGGTTATGTTATATTATTTAACCGAAAATATTATAAAGTACAATAACATATTAGGTAGCGCTTATATAATGTAATAGGTAGCGTTTATATTTACCTATTTTATAAGTAAACCGATATATTTATACCGATAGTATTACAAATTTACCTATTATATTATATTATATTGAAAGTGTCCATACTTTTTATAAAAATGATCGATACTTTTTTTAAAGTTATGTAATTTATGTTTCAATTTTTTTTAATAGTGTTTCATGTTTTCCACCTACAATATTAATTTAATAATTTCATTTACACAAAAAATTATTTGATTTTTTGATATTTTATAAAATATTATTTAGAATTTTTAATTTAATAATAATATATATCGTAACGTAAAAAATAAATCATTAGACGCCTATAATTACTAAATTAATATCTTAAAACTCACTCAAAAGATAACCTTAAATTAATGTTTTCCACAGTGAAAAAAGTATGGACACTTTTATAAAAAGGATAGACACTTTACAATATAACCACTACCTATTACATTATATAAACGATACCTATTACATTATATAAGCGCTACCTATTACATCATATTTTTACCTATTATATTGAAAGTGTCCATACTTTTTATAAAAATGATCGATACTTCTTTTAAAGTTATGTAATTTATGTTTCAATTTTTTTAATAGTGTTTCATGTTTTCCACCTACAATATTAATTTAATAATTTCATTTGCACAAAAAATTATTTGATTATTTGATATTTTATAAAATATTATTTAGAATTTTTAATTTAATAATAATATATATCGTAACGTAAAAAATAAATCATTAGACGCCTATAATTACTAAATTAATATCTTAAAACTCACTCAAAAGATAACCTTAAATTAATGTTTTCCACAGTGAAAAAAGTATGGACACTTTTATAAAAATGATAGACACTTTACAATATAACCACTACCTATTACATTATATAAACGATACCCATTACATTATATAAGCGCTACCTATTACATCATATTTTTACCTATTATATTGAAAGTGTCCATACTTTTTATAAAAAGGATCGATACTTCTTTTAAAGTTATGTAATTTATGTTTCAATTTTTTTTAATAGTGTTTCATGTTTTCCACCTACAATATTAATTTAATAATTTCATTTGCACAAAAATTATTTGATTATTTGATATTTTATAAAATATTATTTAGAATTTTTAATTTAATAATAATATATATCGTAACGTAAAAAATAAATCATTAGACGCCTATAATTACTAAATTAATATCTTAAAACTCACTCAAAAGATAACATTAAATTAATATTTTCCACCGTGAAAAAAGTATGGACACTTTTATAAAATTGATAGACACTTTACAATATAACCACTACCTATTACATTATATAAACGATACCTATTACATTATATAAGCACTACCTATTACATCATATTTTTACCTATTATATTGAAAGTGTCCATACTTTTTATAAAAAGGATCGATACTTCTTTTAAAGTTATGTAATTTATGTTTCAATTTTTTTTAATAGTGTTTCATGTTTTCCACCTACAATATTAATTTAATAATTTCATTTGCACAAAAAATTATTTGATTATTTGATATTTTATAAAATATATTTAGAATTTTAATTTAATAATAATATATATCGTAACGTAAAAAATAAATCATTAGACGCCTATAATTACTAAATTAATATCTTAAAACTCACTCAAAAGATAACCTTAAATTAATGTTTTCCACAGTGAAAAAAGTATGGACACTTTTATAAAAATGATAGACACTTTACAATATAACCACTACCTATTACATTATATAAACGATACCTATTACATTATATAAGCGCTACCTATTACATCATATTTTTACCTATTATATTGAAAGTGTCCATACTTTTTATAAAAAGGATCGATACTTCTTTTAAAGTTATGTAATTTATGTTTCAATTTTTTTAATAGTGTTTCATGTTTTCCACCTACAATATTAATTTAATAATTTCATTTGCACAAAAAATTATTTGATTTTTTGATATTTTATAAAATATTATTTAGAATTTTTAATTTAATAATAATATATATCGTAACGTAAAAAATAAATCATTAGACGCCTATAATTACTAAATTAATATCTTAAAACTCACTCAAAAGATAACCTTAAATTAATGTTTTCCAAAGTGAAAAAAGTATGGACACTTTTATAAAAAGGATAGATACTTTACAATATATTAAAAAAGTATAGACACTCAAATGTATATGTACACATAGAAGCAAATATGGAATAATTAATGAAAATATACACACAATATAATCACACCAAAATATAAATACACAAGAATGTTCAAATAATGTACCGACAAACAAAATTAATCCGACGAAAAAGGGTTATTTCTAACGAAGTCCGGAACATTAGAGGCCTTCAACAAATTTTCCAAATACTCTCGTATGTTTCCGCCTTTTTCTGAGGACATACATAAATAATTTCAATTATCAAACTAATGAGGTGCAATTTTACTAACAATAAACTAAATTCGCATAAGCATGAATAAATTTGTGTCATACCTAGAGCATTGTCGTTCGAATGGGAAGCAGCGTCAAAGGTATGTGGACATATGTAATTGTATTTCTATATAAACACATAAGTTGTTAAAATAATCAATGTATGAACACCTGTTCAACTGGAAAAACATATTGCATAAATGCAACTTACCGGATTATAAATCATTTTTTCCGCTGAATCATCGACCAAAAGTGTATTTAGCTCGTTAAAATCTGGACACGCGTTCCAAACATCATTGAGATCTTTACAGTAGGTAATAGAATCGTATGTTTTGCATTTTTTTGATCCTGTTCACAAACAGTCGAACATAAATATGTAGGAATCATAGACAACGAAAAGTCAGCAAACTGTAATGACATTCATCTTACCCACACGAATAGAAAATGCTCGGAAAATACAGGTAGTTTCTCAAGTACACGGTCGACGTTATGCCTGAGATTGTAATCAAGTTTGAATGTTAACATTCAAATGTATATTAACGATTTTGACTACAGTAATTCAATTGCTTCAAACATGTTCTAACCTCATCTTTGAAGACCTAAGGGCAACAACAAAATTGTCGACACAAAATTGCATAAATTCAAATAATCCTCTTCTGAGGACAACATCTACAACATGAAGAAAATGAGATTAAAGTTCTACGCTTATATGTTAAAATAATGGATACAAAAGAATAGAATTAAAACCTGCAGGCAGTCTTGGGATGTAGGCAAGGACACCATTGAGATCAAAAATTAAAAGTTTTCTTGAAGGCGGCGTTGCAGACACGATATACTTGTTTGGATCATCATCTTCATCATCATCATCATCATCGTCATCATCTTCATCGCCAGCTTCATCGTCATCATCATCGTCATCTTCATCGTTAGCTTCATCTTCTGCGACCGCTTGGTTGTCCACATCTGTTAAAAGAAAATAAAATAAAGTTCAGAACGTGTAAATGTTAAGAAACATAGATAATGAATTACCTAACTCGTTTGATGTCGTTGACGTAATTCGTTACGCAACATGGAGACTTCACGTTGCAATGATGAAATATCGGATCGCATTCCACTCACAAGGGAATCAATATGCTCCCGAAAATTGACCATGTATTCCATCACGGTCTTAATTGTGACATCCTCTGCAACTGGAGCTTCTTCCATCATTGCGTCTCCACTTGGTTGCTCTTCTTCATGGCCAACGGGGTCCATTTCCTCCCTCTCTTGATCTAATCCGACCTCCTTGACACGCTTCCAACCGAGTTTTTCAACAAAATCATATCCCGCTTTTTTAATAAATACCATGTCAAACTTGCGGGTTAATCGAACAGGGGCGTCATGCGAAAAATCAACTTCCTTCTTCTTCAACAGATGGGTGATGACACATCCATATGGTAGTGTAGTTGAAATTGTTGCTCCCTTTGTGACCATATATACAATTGTATTAAATATGAGTTTTGCAATGTTTGGAGCCGTTTTGGATTTATACTTTGCTATCCACCAATAATCGCTGTCTCGAAGCGTTGAATGTTTTCCCCCACTAGGCCGGATATACCATGTGAGCATTTTGTGAAACACTCTCGACTCTACATCGAGGTGAATTGGGCTATTTCTAGTAACCCGTTTAATTGTAGACAAATCTACACCATTTTCATCTGAATCCCCTATATTCGCTACACCTAAACCCTCCGCAATAGTTTCTGGAGATATATATATATCCTTCCCCATGACATGTGTATTAATTCCTATTATATTAGTCTTATTAGGCTCGTGCTGTAAGGAAGCATTGTTGTAGAAGACTCTAACTAGGTTGGGATAATATCTTGGTTCTACACCAAGATGTAAATGTGGATTTAAAACTAAATGCATATTTATCATCAAACAAGAAACCCAGGTCAATGACACGTTCGGGACGAATCTTCCTTACTTTAAAACTCGTCTGCCATCTTTGTTTCTCCATGTCGGATCTAAAGTTCAGAGTTTCGAAGGACCTGATTTCCTCAGAAGAATCGTTTGTTACAGAAGGAGGTGGTTGAGAAGAACTGGGTTGAGAAGAGCTTTGAGAAAGACCTCGCTTCTGACGCTGACGTTTTAGAGGCATTTTGGTTAGATGCTATTACAATGGAACACAAACACATTCAGGGAAAAAACTCCAATATAGAAATCAATCAAACCCAAAAAATATCGATAAATTTACCTGAATATCTGATCGTCACTTATGATAACGGTAGAAGAAAGAGGAAGAGTTATCTTCTGCCTGCTTGCCTTTATGTTTAGGGTTTCTCGATTAAGAGTACTATATATAGTAAACGGTGGAAAAACACTTGATATTTAAATTAGTATCGACACAAACTAAAACGTGTCGACACATTATTTAGACATATTCTCTCATAAAACTGGTATACTTGTACCGGTTAGATTGAAAAATTACATATTACATTATACTTTTGGGTTCGATGATTTTGGGATCGACACTTTTTATATATGGATCGACACTTTATGGGTGCACCATGTTTTCCATTCATTCTGGACCAAAAATATCGACACCAACTAAAAAGTGTCGACACATTATTTAGACATATTCTCTCATAAAACCGGTAAACTTGTACCGGTTAGATTGAAAAATTACATATTACATTATACTTTTGGGTTCGATGATTTTGGGATCGACACTTTTTATATATGGATCGACACTTTATGGTTGCACCATGTTTTCCATTCATTCTGGAACAAAAATATCGAAACAAACTAAATTAGTGTCGACACATTATTTATACATATTCTCTCATAAAACCGGTAAACTTGTACCGGTTAGATTGAAAAATTACATATTACATTATACTTTTGGGTTCGATGATATTGGGATCGACACTTTTTATATATGGATCGACACTTTATGGGTGCACCCTGTTTTCCATTCATTCTGGACCAAAAATATCGACACCAACTAAAAAGTGTCGACACATTATTTAGACATATTCTCTCATAAAACCGGTAAACTTGTACCGGTTAGATTGAAAAATTACATATTACATTATACTTTTGGGTTCGATGATTTTGGGATCGACACTTTTTATATATGGATCGACACTTTATGGTTGCACCCTGTTTTCCATTCATTCTGGAACAAAAATATCGACACAAACTAAATTAGTGTCGACACATTATTTAGACATATTCTCTCATAAAACCGGTAAACTTGTACCGGTTAGATTAAAAAATTACATATTACATTATACTTTTGGGTTCGATGTTTTTGGGAACGACACTTTTTATATATGGATCGACACTTTATGGTTGCACCCTGTTTTCCATTCATTCTGGAACAAAAATATCGACACAAACTAAATTAGTGTCGACACATTATTTAGACATATTCTCTCATAAAACCGGTAAACTTGTACCGGTTAGATTGAAAAATTACATATTACATTATACTTTTGGGTTCGATGTTTTTGGGATCGACACTTTTTATATATGGATCGACACTTTATGGTTGCACCCTGTTTTCCATTCATTCTGGAACAAAAATATCGACACAAACTAAATTAGTGTCGACACATTATTTAGACATATTCTCTCATAAAACCGGTAAACTTGTACCGGTTAGATTGAAAATTACATATACATTATACTTTTTGTTTTCGATGTTTTTGGGATTGACACTTTTTATATATGGATCGACACTTTATGGTTGCACCCTGTTGGCCATATTGTAAATTTGCCTTTTACTTCAAAGTATCAACATGACCCTTAATGTATAAGAAACATGTACAACAACATACTGCTAACTTTTCTCATCTCATTCATAATTATATTCACATACAAAAATATAAATCGTATACAAAATTATAAATCTTATACAAAATTAACCCTACATTTACATCATTGCATCCTTTTGTTATTCTTATGTAATATTGCAGCTTTTGTTATCTTCTGTCTTCGTTCATTTTGATTGTGGCTTACGAGATCGTTTAATATTCGCGATCGATCCCAGTCTCCAACAACCTATATTCAAATTATCAGAACGTTAAGTATTGTCAACTACAGCATTCAATCTACGACTTTTAACAATTTTACCACAAACGATTTTTTCTATCCACTTACAAAATCACCAGTTGCCCCTGTAGAACCGATCGATTCCATCCACATCATCACATACATGCCGCAATCATGTCTGTTACAAAATTTGAAAACCACACATGTCAATTATGATGAATACTGCATAAATTAAGCTTTCTATTTGTGATAACATCTCATACCCATTCAATTGCTTATTCTTCTTATGCTCCACAAATTTGAAATTTTTCAAGGGATACTTTCCTAGAGATCCACAGGATTCAACCCAAATGCGTTTCTTATTATAAGAATCTAATATTTTAATCTGCATTAAAATAGAAGAAGTTATGCACCAAAAAAATTATGCATTATAATTTACATAATGTCCTTTCATACATACATACATACCAATCTCTTAGCATCCTTCACTCTCTGTTTAGCTGCTTCAGTTGTAAACATACTATCATATATTGTTACAACACGATCTACCATATCCAACACCAACAAATACCAATGTGAATTATGGTAGTTTATTGTGATCATGATCTGCAACAAATTTCACACCCAATTTGACAAAATTCAACATTCTATATCCGAAAACATCATTTGCAATTGGTATGGTGTCTTACCTTCTCACAGTCGGTGAATTTCACATAGTTATCCAATATGAGACCCCAGAAGGTAGAAATACTCTCAACACTTTCTTTGTTGTTGGCATCCAACGCATGTTGCTGTAATTACGCAACAAACATTATTAATTTACCGTCTATAACACTACTTTTCAATATTTATTAATTTAACTCACCGCTAAGAGGTATGGAAGGTAGCCAATCCTCCGGAGTGACTTTTGAGAATCGTAGCATATGGTCCAGGCGAGCAAATCGATAACCTAACAAAATTAATTACACAATCAGAACATATTCAATAAGTTTTAACATTTTCTACTTTCTACTTACCACACCGCCAACCCATTCCGTAGGCTTCAACGTTGCAACGTCGTATACAGTAGCGAATTGATTTCCCATTGAGATTACAGAATATCTGTATGAATTATTAGGATTAATATGTTGTCATGAAATATTTAAATATCACTCACAAAACAATATATTTCACTTACTCCGATTCTAACTCGCTATTCCATAAATAATCACAAATTGCAGCTTCGATGTCATCAATTCCGCTTGGAATATCCGCTTTTTCAACCTACAATTTTGCATACAAATTTTTGTCACAACAACATAATAAAAATCAAATTAAGTTTTCTTTTATTCAACTTACCTTCTGCTTCTTCTTCTGGGGTGCAGGACATTCCGAATCCAAATCTGCTGCTATAACACTCTCCGGTGTATAAATAACATTGACTTCCTTCCTCCTCACTTCTTCCATCTCTTCTTCTTCCTCCTCCCTCTTTTCTTCTTCATATTTTTTCAGTTCATCGTATTTTTTTTCTACATAGCTCTTCATCTCGTTTATTTCACCCTTCAATTGATCTCCTTCATCCAAGTATTTATCAACCACCCCCTTCACCCCCGTAAGTTCACTCCTCAATTCCACAACCTCCTTCACCACTCCCTCAAATTTTTCACCCGTCACCATCTTAATATCACCCCTTAACACCCCAACTTCTTTCACCACTTCACCCCTCAACACCTCTACTTCTTTCACCATTCCATCTATTTTTCCTTCCACTACCCCCTTATGCCTCTCAAGTGTATCTTCGACTCTCTCAAGTTTCTCTTCGACTCTTGATTGTCTTTGCATGATTTCAAATTGGATTTTTTTGATATCAGCCAATTCAGACATCAAAATGTCGAAGTTACTACGTTTTCCCTCACCGTCGTCCCACTCACCGTCATCCCCCAATACAACCATCCCTCCTTTCTTCTCCTCTGCCTCCACTGCCTCCTCTACATCCTTGCCAATAACCTTCAAAATTAAATTACAATATTAAGACATTGATTATATTCTTAATATTATTTAATTACATTTATTACCCTTTCTTGCTTCTTCGCTCTATCCAACTTCAACTTCACCATCACTCTAACCACCTCTTCCTTCCCCCATGCACGGATGCGTGCCACTCCGGTTCTTTCATAAGTCGGCACTGCCTCACAGCCCGACCAAAAATCGAACAGTGCAACCTGCATTTATAATAAAATTTTATTTTATATAAAAACACAAAAAAGTTCTTCAACTCATTTACCTCTAAGATTGCTATGCACCCTTTGAGGTATCTCTGGCTGCCCTTTTTAAAGTTGATTATTGATTCAATCAATCTCGAATGGATATATTCAGCCCAATTGAATTCACCCTTCAAGCCTTCATCACAAATGAGCTTCATATGTTCTTTGTTACTTGACGTATTACCCGTTGGACAAAGAAATATACCGACAAGGTATAATAGAACTCTGGCCTTCAGCTCATCCCCAACGTAAGATCCACTTTTTATTTCCTCTTCAATTTCAGCATATGTCACCTTATGCTTCAAACCATATTTGGAGGCAAGTGCTTTCCAGTCCTTACTCTGACAGACTTCTACAACACTTTTGCCTTCATTTTCTACCCCCATACGGCTGCAGCACATGGGATCCGAGAGGAAATGAAAAATCACCATATTTAGCAACACATTACCTGACATCAAATTGCGCCATCAAGGATCGACACAATTCCCTCCGAATAGGTCGATCCCTTACTCCTACCAACGATCCAAAACCTATTTCTCCCAGCACATTCAACTGACCCTTCTCCTTAAGGTGTTTAATTAATAAATTCACCCTTTTAATGATGCATCTTGTCGACACTTTCTACATTTTTTAACAATATATAATGTTATAGTTCTTATATATTTTGTATCAACGTATTTACAAGTTTAATGAATACTTTATTTTCATGTGCTTTCCTCCGTTCTTTGTATTCTTTACTATCATTCCTTGACTGTGTGATGTAAGGTTCATTTTCAGCATCACTCATTGAATTCCATTTGGACCTCACATCTTTTGTCACCTAATATAAAACATAAACGTTTCTTAATCAATACATTAACACTAAATACTACTCAATGTCAATTTCATTTTACATACCGAACCGCTCTGTGTGCCATCTTCCTTCATCCTTTTGCATTCGGCCATACTGTCAACATTTAAAATTTGTAATCAATTTAAAGTTTATCGATACTTTAATCCAATTACCATTTCAACAATAATAACAAAAAGACATTGATACTTACTAGAAGTACATATATCCACCCTTGGGTTGCTTTCGAGTCTCGGCCTCAATTTCAAAGTCATCTGCTCCACCAACAATTTTCCAACCCATTGACTCCATTTTTCCTTCATATATCAGTTTACGCAAATCAAATTATTTGTTACATACACTTTATTCAATATACAAATATAGATAACTACTCTTGTGGTAAAACAGTTTTCTTCAAAAGAATTTGAATGGCCACACCAAATGTGTCAGCACATTTATACAACAATCATTTTCTAATATCATTTTCTACTATAATATTTAATAAAAGTATCGACATTTATATTTTTCCTTGAATATCACTTTCTACCTGCAATCGTTTCCAAATGCTTCTTTACTCCAAAACCCCAAACAACACATAAAAGCCCTATCGCGATTACTGTAATAATAAAAAATTAGGGTTTTGACAACATACTTTTCGATTAGACTGCAGCAACAAACAAACAAACTTCGCTTTAGAAACGCCTTCTGAAATGCAGCAACAATTACGCTTCGCTTTCAAAAACTCGTCCGTTCTATCTATTTTCAGAGGAGATTTAGCTTATATTTTGATCGGATATGTTATTTATATTTAATCGATACAAATACAAAAGTGTCGATACTTTTATGTCAGGTGTCGATACTTTCGAAAGGATAATTACCTATTTCTTTGAAAGTGTCGATAATTTATTACACGTACTTACGAAAGTATCGACACTTTCAATATATCCGGTATCATTTTACCGGTTTTATCATTTTGATACCGGTTTTATCATATTTTTACCTGTTATATCGTTGTGGATCGATATATTTTTTTAAAGTATCGACACATTATAAGCGCTAAAACTGCTTCTCTTTTAAATTCACAAAGTGTCGATCCTTATATAAAGTATCGACACTTTCAATATATCTGGTAACGTTTTACCGGTTTTATCATTTTGTTACCGGTTTTATCATATTTTTACTTGGTATATCGTTTTAATATTTCTTCATGACTTAGACCTACTTTTATACGTATGGACACTTTTATAAAAATGATATATACTTTTTTTAAAGTTATGTAATTTATGTTTCAATTTTTTTAATAGTGTTTCATGTTTTCCACCTACAATATTAATTTAATAATTTCATTTACACAAAAAATTATTTGATTATTTGATATTTTATAAAATATTATTTAGAATTTAAATTTAACAATATTAACCAAATATAATAATAAATATGTTTTCCATAGTGAAATAAGTATGGACACTTTTATAAAAATGATATATACTTTTTTAAAGTTATGTAATTTATGTTTCAATTTTTTTAATAGTGTTTCATGTTTTCCACCTACAATATTAATTTAATAATTTCATTTACACAAAAAATTATTTGATTATTTGATATTTTATAAAATATTATTTAGAATTTAAATTTAACAATATTAACCAAAGATAATAATAAATATGTTTTCCACAGTGAAATAAGTATGAACACTTTTATACAAATGTATACTTTTTTTAAAGTTATGTAATTTATGTTTCAATTTTTTTTAATAGTGTTTCATGTTTTCCACCTACAATATTAATTTAATAATTTCATTTACACAAAAAATTATTTGATTATTTGATATTTTATAAAATATTATTTAGAATTTAAATTTAACAATATTAACCAAAGATAATAATAAATATGTTTTCCACAGTGAAATAAGTATGGACACTTTTATAAAAATGATATATACTTTTTTTAAAGTTATGTAATTTATGTTTCAATTTTTTTTAATAGTGTTTCATGTTTTCCACCTACAATATTAATTTAATAATTTCATTTACACACAAAATTATTTGATTTTTTGATATTTTATAAAATATTATTTAGAATTTAAATTTAACAATATTAACCAAAGATAATAATAAATATATTTTCACAGTGAAATAAGTATGTACACTTTTATAAAAAGGATAGATACTTTACAATATAACAGGTAAAAATATGACAAAACCAGATTCATTATGACAAAACCGGTCAAATTTACTTAATATGTTAAAAGTATGGACACTTTTATAAAAAGGATAGATACTTACCGATAACCAAAGTTTACCGGTTACCAATTTTTTTTATAGTTTTTCATATTTTCTACCTAAAACATTATTAGTTGTCAACATAATAGGTACCGCTAAACCGAATTTATTAAATACATTTTAATGTATCTGGTACTGCCGTATATTAACCCGCCTTTCATGAGACAATCCCAATTCCTACACTAAAACATAACTATATCTATCAACATGGTTGGTTCAAGTTGTAAGCAGTTTGATTCCGTTTAAGAAATGTCTCGGTTTTGAGCAGGGATAGAACCAGAACTAGACCTTAACAGAAGTTGAATCTTTTTTACAGCTTTAAGTTATATATATAATTTTACCTTTATTATTTTTATTTCAAAAAATATAAATGATAACATCAAATATGCATAATTCTATAGTTATATGAAATAACAAATAAAAAATTAAATTAAAGTAAATAATAAAAAATATAATTTTAAAAAGTGCAAAAGACATAGTTATCATATAATTACAATAAAGCACTTTGTTCATTCAAATCTCGAAATGCCCACGAGCGATGTTGTACTAAAGCTCCTTGCAATATCTTTTTCAATGTTGATAAGCATGCAACTCTCAAAAAATTCATCCTCTATTTTTTTGCGAAGTATTGTCTTGATGATATTCATTGTAGAAAAAGTTCTTTCAGCACTTGCTGTAGAATCTGGGAGAGTCAATAGAAGTTTTTCAGTTCAAAATATATATGGATAAGTGTTCACTTTCCTAGTATCCACCAACCACTGACTTAGGTCAGAGATTGTCAACAATTTTCTTAGACCTGAATTTCAAGATAACTCCACCTCATAATGACACAATTCTGTTCGTAAATCATTCTTTTCAACTTCCGTGAAATCCTCTGGATAAAATTTATTCACAAGATTGCAAACGTCTTCAACCTTGAAAATTTTGTCACCATCTCTTGGTTCCAAAGCACAACCAAGAGTTAATAACTTTATCGACTTCATTAAATCTATTGTTTAACTCTTGTAGTTGAACATAAATTGTAGCATAAAAAATTTCTACTCGATAATGATGTTCAACTGTAAAATAATCTTGTTGGCGAT
This sequence comes from Hibiscus syriacus, assembly GCF_006381635.1. Taxonomy (NCBI): domain Eukaryota; kingdom Viridiplantae; phylum Streptophyta; class Magnoliopsida; order Malvales; family Malvaceae; genus Hibiscus; species Hibiscus syriacus. The sequence goes on along the minus strand of NW_024062982.1, from coordinate 133,256 downwards.
GAGTGTGGCCTCATCTTTCTTTATAAACAGAACTCGTATATAGGATATTTAAGTTGCGCCTTTCACAAAATGAGGTAACCTCCATAAAAAGATTATTTCATCCATCATCTCTAAATTTCTACAAAAGTATCTTTGAACTCTCAACAAGATGTAGTGAATTCAAAATATCATGAAATTTTCGTTGTAATGATTGAGAAAGTGAATCAGTGATTTCTAATATTTTCTTCAAAAGATGTAAAATGAAGACAAAATAATGAAGTCAAAGCCTCTAAAGTTGTCACCGCTTCTCCACGTTCAGAAGATGTACTTCATTCATCAATGAGTTTATATAGAACAACACCAGTGGCACTAAACATTTTTATCAAGCTTGAAATTGATCTCAAGTAAGAACCCCATTGAGTATCACCTGCCCTATGCAAATTACTTGTTTGATTCAAACCATTTCCAGTTTCAAGTTGTTCTTCTTCAATAAAATGATTTATCTCGTCAGAATAAGCATTTTTTTAGCTCATTGATGCGCTTATATGAGGCAAGAACAACATTGATAATAAAGGATAACTTGGAAAAAAAATTGATAAACAGGTATGACCTCTTTCGCTGCAGCTACTAGTGCCAACTGTAAAAGATGGGTTAAAAGATAAGGAAAATGACACTCATTGCTAACTAATGCTTGTAACCCATTCCACTTTTCTCGCATGTTACTTGCACCATAATAACCTTGGCCTCGAATATTCTTTATGTCAAAGCAATAACGAGAAAGAACAGAAAATATCTTATCTTTTAAAGTCATTGTTGAAGTATTAAGAACATGAATAATGCTAAAAAATGTTCCTTTACTAGAAAAAAAATTATCAACATACCATAAAATAATAGCCATTTGTTATTTTCTTGATACATCCCCTGCTCCATCAATAATAACACAAAATTTTTCTTCACAAATTTCTTTATGAATTGATCTCTTAATTTTCTCTGCCAGAATATGTAAAATCTCCTTTTGTATCTCAGACAAAGTGTAAGAAGCATTTTTTTGGAGCATTTCCTAATACAACTTTTTCAACATCTTTATTATAAGAGGCTAATTATTTCACGAGTTCAATAAAATTTCCTCGGTTAGATGAAGATTTACTCTCGTCACAACCTCTCATTGGTAGCCCTTGTAAAGCTAGCCAATGCAATGCATCAATAGATGTTTCAAGTCTAAGTCTATTATTAGCAATTTGTAATGATGTTTTCTTATGCAACACTTGTGGAAGGCGTATAGACTGGTTAAGAAAATCCTCCAATTCTTGCTCAGCAATTTTATGAGTTGAATTAGGTTTTGAACCTACATGCATCTTAAAATATCAAATTTTTCCATTTACTTTCTTCCAATTTCGAAACTCATTCATAGTGAAAGTCTTGTGTGATGGATGACTATCTGATTTGTTAAAAAGAAAGCAAATAAAACAGAAGTCAGCATTATTTTTAGGAGAATATTCTAACAATGAACAAAAGTTTTTGTACCAGGAAGCTTGAAATTGGCGAGGGTGAGAAACATGTCCATATTTTTTGAATTCAAAGAGTATTGGTTGATATGGACCCTCAACAATATAAGCTATTCGAATTGCATTTCTTTCTTGTTCAGAAGGATATTCCCATATTTGCTTGCGCTTACCAGGATCTCGCTCTAAGTAATTAAAGTTGGTACTTGGTTTTTGATTTCTAGCTATCTTTAAAGGTCCATCTTCCGAAGATGAAACATCAATAGGTGTACCAGTTGAAGTTTCAGCTGTTGTGCTTGTATTTTTTGAAGTTTCCCCACTTTTTCTCTTAAAAGGCTCAATAATTGTTGGATTTTTCCCATGGCAAGTTGCATTTATATAAAATTAATTCACGAACATAAAAAATCAAATTTAGTAATCACCAATCACCTTAACAATTATTAGATCAACTAAAGGAATATTAAAATTAAATATAAGATCAAATAATTCTAATTAAAAAATAATTATTATAATATTATTTAATTACATACCTTTAAAAATTGAGTATCGAACAATGGAGAATCAGAATAAAGCAATATTATAGGAGCTTTAGTCGAAGGGAGGGTGATTAACTCAAGGTTTTTCTATGATAGATGTTAATATTTTACTCTAATTACAAGCCTTTTGTCGGCTCCTACAATTATATTAGTACTAGGGTAAAAAAACATAAAACTATAACAAGGGTCGGGGCTGAGGCCGGGGGCCCTAAGGGCCTTCCGTCTCTAGTTTTGAGTCTTTGTGTATGCAGAAAATCCCTACTGGGAGACTCACCTACCAAAGTCAGGTGTACGACGCGAGTCAGTCCAGATTAGTCAAGGCAAAGCCTTAGAACCTAGAGGGCAACCAAAAAACAGAACATAACTATTTGCTATATAGGCACGAACCAACTTACCTCAGTAGTTAAAGGAATTGTTGTTGTTCCTTGAGGTCACGGGTTTGAACACCAACAATTGCACCAGGGTGATTAAGCATCCAATGTCAAATGGTTGATAGTGTTTAGAACATATACTACTTTGTAATCACCTTAGCTTAATAAAAAAACGATTTGCTATATAGGGTAAAATAGAAAAATGGTCCCCAAACTATAGGATATTACTTTATTGAGTATCTCGACTATTAAAAGTTATAAAATAGTCTCTTAATTATAGGATGTTGCTTTATTAAGTTCCTCGACTATTAAAAGTTACAAATGGTCACTCGACTATTCATTATTTTTCAAATTTGTCCTTTTTCGTTAAAAAATTAATGAAAGCCTGAGCTGGATGATAATGTGTTGTCTGAGATATGACAATCATTTGAGATTCTAATATCATATTTTATCATATCCCAGACAGCAGATTAACATCCAACCTATAATGCCATCAATTTTTTTAACAAAAAATGATGAATTTGGAACATAATGAATAGTCGAGTGATCATTTTGTAACTTTTAATGGTGAGGGGACTCGACAAAACAACATCCTATAGTTAAGAGATCATTTTGTAACTTTTGGTAGTCGAGGGATTCAACAAAAAAAATCCTATGGTCGAAATACCATTTGTATACTTTACCCTACTATATAATAGTACAATCCAAGTGACCTCAATGATTAAAGGAATTATTGTTATCCCTAAATGTTTAAGGTTTGAGCACTAATGATTGCGGGATTTTTTAGTGTTTATTGTCAAATGGTTAACAGTATTTAGAATAGATACTATCACTTGTAATCATCCTAAATTAAAAGATTATTCTCTTTAAGGTTTTAAGTTCAAACAATTGTATAGAATATATGTTCATTATCAATACATTGATTTTTTTAAATAAATACTACGTTATAAACGTTTAAACTATTAAAAAATTTAACATCTCATTTGTTAACTCAATTATGGATTTTCTTTTTTGTACTTGGCATTATCATTGGATGATGTAGTTATAGTTGAGTAATAAACAGTTTTATTGAGTTAAAATCAGTATGTTACTTTCAATTAAAAAAATCAGTATGTTAGCAAGATAGTTAATTTAAGTGATAAGCATTTTGATATCGCTTAAGCAATGTTATAAGTTCGAATCTTTGTGTATACAGAAAATTTATATTAGGAGACTTACCCACTAAAACTATGTGTGTGACGTGGGTCAATCTAAATTAATCAAAACAAAGCTTTAACCGGGAGGGGAAAAAATCAGTATGCTACTTAAAATGGTTATTAATTAGTGACAAAATATTAATAGCTTGTTAAATACAATTGTCGGAATCGCAATTACGACTGCCAACCACATCCATGGCTGCGTAATCAACGACGCGTATACTTGTAGATATCAATTTCCCTCGTTTTGAAGCTATCACCCGAATCTTTTGATTTTGTTCCATACTTTTTTATATAAAATAATAATTGTAAAATATTTTTTCCTAGTTTGTGAAATATATTTTAAGATTATAAGTATGTAAATTTTGGAGTAAAACACACAAATCGTCCTTTGATTGTAGGTTATTACTTTGTTAAATTCTTTTACTATTAAAAGTTTTAAAATGATCATTCGACTATAAAATATTATTTTGTTAAGTCTTTCGACTATTAAAAAGTTACAAATGATCACCCTGACTATTCATTATGTTCTAAACTCGTCATTTTCCGTTAAAAAATTGACGATTGTATAAGTTGGACGTTAACCTGATAACTGGGATATGATAGTCGTTTGAGATTTTGAAATTAGATTTTATCATACCACAGTTAGCATATTCATGTTTAAATCGGAATATCGTCAATATTTTAATGGAAAAAGACGAGTTTGGAACGTAATGATTAGTCAATGACCATTTTATAATTTTTAATAGTTGAGGGATTTAACAAAGTAACATTCTATAATCAAATGACTATTTTATAACTTTTAATAGCCGATGAACTTAATAAAGTATTTTTATAGTCGATGACCATTTATATACTTTACCCTAAAGTTTATGTATCATTCATAAATTAGATGAAGATATATGATTATATAATTTTAAAATTAAATTATTATAAAATTATATTTTTCGAATGATTATTACCGTTAGTAATAATTAAATACTATAATAAATAATTCTTCAGGTAAAGAAGTCTATTTAAGATAAGATTATCTTTATTTTAAGAAAAATATATGTTGCTAGCTCTGTCCCTTTTCTCTCAATCTACTTTTCTTTCAATATCTTTGTGTTTTCTTTTTTTCTTTTTGATCTTTGTTTAGTTGACGGCAACACTAATCTTAATATTGATTGTCGATCGTTAGAGAATATTAATTCTCTTAACTTTTTATATTATGTTTTTATTTTTTTATTGAGTTTTTTTAATTTTGAATAAGCATCTATGTCATTGTGACATGATTTTTCTATGATCTTGTGGCATGATATTCATATTTTTCGGTACATTTTTCACATACCTTTGCGGTCATTTTGGTTTTCGCACAAAAACAATCACGACATTTATTTTCTGATTGATTAGTCGGTGGTCACGTATAATCATATCCCCTCTATTGGTAAAAGGTTGTTTGCTAATGTAATCATAATTGTGTAGCGAAGCAGCTTGTCATATTATTTGATTCTCTCTCCACTCCTTTATCACTTCGTCAAACGTCTCATTCTACAGAGACAATAAGTTTGTATGAAGGTTATTGAATTTTGATATTGGTCGTCATTCTCAATGAAATGCTTTAATTTTCTTCTTATTTTTAGTTTTATTATTTACTTTTGTTTGAGTATTTTGGTGATCATTGTCTTCAAAATTATCTCTTTATTCAGATGCGTTGTAATTTTGATTCCTTCCATTATTAATTAATAAGATCCGATTGTCATTAAAAAAAAATAAGATTATCTTTTTCTGATAATAACATTTTTTAAAAATTAACAACTTTTATATCATAAAGCTGAAAAAGTCTGCTTTTTATATATATATAAAATTAGATTAATAATAATATATACAGTAACTGATCACACCTTTACAAACGATCTCATCAAACCACAAATTTCAAAAAAGTGAATAAAAACATAAAGATGTTGCATTTTCGTTGAAAAAAAAAGCTATTCGTTGATGATGCAATTTCTAAAAATAAAGTAGGGTAAATTATACAGTTAGTATCTAAATTATTAGTTTTAATCGATTTTAGTACTTAAACTTTTAATTTTTTCAAAATCAGACTTGAAATTAGTTTTTTTGTTTCATTTTAATATCCCGTTCAAAATATAACATTAAGTTTTGAATTTTTTTTGAAAGGTTAGTGGCGTAACCGTCTTTCGGTTTGGGCCCCGGAATTGGGCTTCGACTTGTAAAATGTGGGTTGGAGTCGCCACCGACCACTTTAAAACGAATTTAGGTGGGTCGGACACCCTCTTACCTGATCTGCGTTGTACCAGAAACCTGTCGGATTCGGGAGTCGGTTACGGTCAAGGAAGGATTAGCACCCTTGAACCGCCCTTTCGGTACCAATTAATTCACCGGTTGTCTTTATTCGCGAGAATTAGAAATTTTAATTTTAATTTTAAAATCCCGATTCGAATTTCTTACCTTTGATCGGCTGGAATTCTTCTAAAACGGATCGAAAATGTTAGATAAAAATAATAATAATAAATAGGTACTAAATAAATGAAAGAGAGAAAAATAAGGAAAAACAGGAAAGAAAAAAAGAAAAAGGAAAGAAAAATAAAAATAAAAGAAAGATAAAATATTGGAAAAAAATGAAAATGGAAAACGTTTAAAAATACTAATAGTGTTAAATATTAACAAAGAAATCGAGAGAAAACCAAATGAAGATCAAAATGCAAAATTTTAAAATACAAGGGACTAAATCGGAAAAAAAAAAGAAAGAAAAAGAGAATAGTGACCAAATTGAAACTCGAACGAATTTCTAGATCAGATTCAAATGGAAATAGATATTAATGATTGAAACGTAAGCAAAATAACATTTGAAGTCTAAATTAAAAGTCGAAAAATTCAATTCAAGGACTAAAATGTAACAAGTGAAACTTACGGTGATTGTGTGAATAATTAACCCCTAAATGAAAAATGCAAACCCCCATCTTCAAAACGTCGTCGCACAGGGGGGTATATATGGCCGAACATCGGCCCAGAAAGCCTCAAACATCTAATTTTTCATTGCTCTCTCTCTCTCTCTACAAATGAGAGAGCAAAAAAACTCTCTGTGTTCTCTCTACACCCTCATCGGAGAGGATGACCGGCCCCCAGGCCGACCGTCACCGCCGCCAACGCCGGCGGTGGCCGAGAAAACGAAAATACCCCCAAAGCTTCCTCTCAACCTCTCCAACCCAAAACCGAAGCCCAAACACCTAAATAATGCCCCCACCGGCGGTAGATCTAGGAAACAAACTTTGGTTTTTTTACCTTTTCCACCGGTGACGCTTCGGGTTCCGATGGCCCTTTCTTCTCTTGTGTTGTTCTTGATGAGAAGGGCTTCGGCCTTTTCGTTTCTGTTGATGTATATGTATTCTTCTTCGTTTTTTTTTTGTGTGGCTGTGTTGGTTTCGATTTGTTGGATGTACTGTTTTTGTGTTTATTGATGGTTTCTGTGTTGGCTTACTGTGGATGTAGTTTTGTGGTTTGATTTGTTGGCCGATGATTATCTGTTTGCTGTGGGTTCTGGTTTCGCTCGGTTTTACTGTTGATCCCCCCTGTCCCGTTCTGTCTGGGGGTATTTATACACTCTCGACCGGTGAGCGTTACCGAACTTCACGGGATGGGTCAGTCCCGTGTGGTGGCGCGATTTTCGGCCTGTGGGAGACTGAGCTGTTGTGACTCGATTCTTGCGAGATTTGCGTTCTGTTATGGAACGTGTTTGTTGCATGTTTGACCGGTTTCATTTCCGGTGACGACTGATGCTTCTGGCCGTTGAAATTGCTTCTGGATGTTGACTTGCTTTCTGGCCGTTGGATTGGGTCAAATCCAACGGTCCAGATTGACATGTGCCCTTTCCCTTTTTTGCCGTTGATTCGTGCGGTGCCTTAACATATGCTGAAACCCTAACTTTGAACTCTAGGTTGGATCAGGCCCTCGAACTTATTGGACTGTTTGGACCCTGAAAAAACATAAAAAGAAAATAATAAAAAGAAAATAAATAATAATAATACTGATATAATATAAATTATATAATACATATATTTCAAAAATATTTTTAAACTATATATTATATTTAAAAAGTTTTCAAAACTATATTATATAGTTTTCAAAATGTTTTAAAAATATTATATAAGTTTTAAAAAACGTTTTTAAAACTATATATTATATAATTTATTCAAAAATGTTTTTAAAACTATATATTATATAATTTATTCAAAAATGTTTTTAAAACTATATATTATATAAGATTTTAAAATGATTTTAAAACTATATGTTATATATATTTTCTAAAATGTTTTAAAAACTATATGTTATATAGTTTTCAAAAATATTTTAAAAAACTATATATTACCCATATTTTCAAAATGTTTTCTTTTTAAAAACTATATATTATATATATATTTTCAAAAACCGTTTGCAAACCATATAATATATATAGGTATATATGTATAAAATAATAATAATAAAATATGGACGAAAATTAGTGTCTACAGCTGCCCCTCTTTATCCTTTTTCGTGGAACGAAAAATAGGACAAAGACAAAAAGACACAAATTTTCGTTCGGTGGAGTTGAAGAATAACTCCCTGTCGAATTGAGTTGTAGATGGTTCCTCCGTCGTGAAGTCGAGTCCACATTGAAATGATATGGAATTGAAGCTGCAATTCGGAATTTGAATATGGATGTGGCTTCTCGTTTCCAAATTGTAGTCAACTTCGGTCTTCTTCTCGGTTTAAAGATCTGGGTTGGAAAATTCGACTTGAATGTAGTCTCTTGACTCCACCCTGTGGTTGATAGGCCCTCAAGCTGAATAAAATCGAACTCCGAAGGTCTTCGTTGACAAATAGATTTTCTCGTCTTAAGCTATACTGCCGGAAAAACGGTTTATTATCACTAAGGCACAGTTAACCCAGGTGTTCTTCTCGACTTGAAAACCTTGATTGCAGCCGGACAATAGTGTGATTGAGGTGTCATCGAGCTTATTGGAATCGAACTCGACAATTTTATTGACAGATAACCCTTCTTGCCTTGAGCTATTCTGTAAGCTTGATTTGCCTCTAAGTTGAATATAATCGAACTCAAAGGTCTTTAGCAGATAACCCTTCTTGACTTAAGCTATGCTGCAAATGATGTGCCTTGGAGCTGAGCGGAGTCGAACTCGAAGGTCTTTTGATCACAGATAACCCTTCTAGCCTTGAGTTATGCTGTAAATGATGTGTCGTTGAGATAAACGTAGTCGAACTCAAAGGTCTTTTGTTGGCAGACAACCCTTGTAGAATTAAGTTGTGCTGCAAATGATATGCCTTGGAGCTGAGCGTAATCGAACTCGAAGGTCTTTGGTTGGCAGATAACCCTTCTCGACTTAAGTTATGCTGCAAATGATGTGCCCTCGAAGCTGAGTGTAATCGAACTTGGGGGTCTTTGGCAGATAGCCCTTCTCGACTTAAGCTATGCTGCAAATGATGTGCCTTGGAGCTGAGCGTAGTCAAACTCAAAGGTCTTTTGGTCACAGATAACCCTTCTAGCCTTGAGTTATGCTGTAAATGATGTGCCGTTGAGCTGAGCGTAGTCAAACTCAAAGGTCTTTTGTTGGCAGACAACCCTTGTAGAATTAAGTTGTGCTGCAAATGATATGCCTTGGAGCTGAGCGTAGTCGAACTCAAAGGTCTTTGGTTGGCAGATAACCCTTCTCGACTTAAGTTATGCTGCAAATGATGTGCCCTCGAAGCTGAGTGTAATCGAACTTGGGGGTCTTTGGCAGATAACCCTTCTCGACTTAAGCTATGCTGCAAATGATGTGCCTTGGAGCTGAGCGTAGTCGAACTCAAAGGTCTTTGGTTGGCAGATAACCCTTCTCGACTTAAGTTATGCTGTAAATGATGTGCCCTCGAAGCTGAGTGCAATCGAACTCGGGGGTCTTTGGCAGATAGCCCTTCTCAACTTAAGCTATGCTGCAAATGATGTGCCTTGGAGCTGAGCGTAGTCAAACTCAAAGGTCTTTTGGTCACAGATAACCCTTCTAGCCTTGAGTTATGCTGTAAATGATGTGCCCTCGAAGCTGAGTGTAATCGAACTCGGGGGTCTTTGGCAGATAGCCCTTCTCGACTTAAGCTATGCTGCAAATAGTTTGTTTAAAAAAATGGCTTCCCTTAACGGGTCGAAGCCGGTCATGATTCTTCAGGTGGTTCCTCTGAGCGAGAACCAAGTAAGACAATCTTTGGATGACTCCCATTTTATGGGAAAGCCCGTTGATGAGTTCTGACAACCAAATATCTTCCGTTGTGGAATTGAAATCTGGCTTGAAGACATAAACTGGAAACATGTTGCTCATTGTTGAGTTGAGCTGACTGAATTTGATCTGAATTGGTTCTCGAACCCATCTGAAATTGGTTCTGAGATCTGTAGATATGTAAAGTCGGTTGAGGTGTAGCTTCTTGCTGCTGAGTTACACCATCGTTCTTTAAAGGTGCTTGCAAGTCGAGTAGCCTTCATCCTGAAGTCGAAGCTCGACTCTGAAAGCTGCAAAATTATGCATGCTAAAATGATGGATGTGATGCACCTAAGTATGTCTAAGATGCATGCAACATGAATAAATTATGTGTTATTTCTTGGATGGAGTCTCGTGCTTTGTCTGCCAATCTGGTCTATGGAATCGATCGTGCCCCATTTGCTTCTCGAGCTTGGGCTTTACAGACATTTCATATCTGAGATTGTTCTGTTTGAAAATGTTTTTCTCATTTTTCTTGTTTCAGGAGAGAAAATGATAAAAATGCTGTAAAATATTATTTGCAATTGAATCAAATTATAAACGTGAGTTCAAAGAATATCAAAGGAATCAATAGCTCTTTTAACGTTTTCAGAGTTACATCTCTTTGACAAATGTTCAAATGGATGGGTTGGCTTTAGTTTAGCCTTCTTTCTAAGGTTTTGGTAAAAAAATGTCATTTTTTGAAATATCGAACCATGCTTTGGCATTTCAATTAGGCGCGGACTAACATAATCAATTACTAGACCTTTTATTTCGATCCTCTGAAATCTTCCATTTGTTCAAGCTTTGCAAGCTCCTCTAACCAAGGCAGTGCAAAAAATATCGGTCTGAAAATGAAATTCTTGAGTGCTCGTGTGTAGTTGACTATAACAGGTGTTCCTTAACTCCCTTAGTCCATTTTACCAAAAATTTCTTGCTTAGATAAATTTGATTTAACTTGTCATTATCTGGCTAGCTGAATCCATAAAACCGGGGCATTTAACCAATTGCTTTAGAGGGACGGCTTAATATTATAATCACTCTTATCAAGTTAACTGAAGGGTTCATCTCATCACAGCGTCTTCGGCCTGACAAGAACAGTGGAGCAAACACCGAATTGCCAAGTGTCCGAGCAATGTCATGGTTTGAACGTAATCTACTCATAAGGCCAGGGCTTTCAAGTTTCATCTATAACCAATTGCCTTAGTGGAATAGCTCAGCTTTACAGATTTAATTTCTTAAGATTGTCAAGAAGAACCTGTTATAGCCTAGGTATTTGTTGAAAGTCAAAAATTTCATCTTTAGAGTTCAATTTTCAAGCAGCTGACCTAAACTGGATTCACCTACTCGACTCTTTCATTTGTAAAGATCATTATCGTCATTGAATGTCTTAAATAAAAAACATAGTAATTGTTATATGCAAATGATGCCCCGTGTTGTCCGCACCTTTTGAAAAGAAAGTGTTGTATTGGTTAATCGTAAGAGCAGGGTACGGTGTTTGAGGGTATATTCTGGGTAAGGTCAAGGTTCTTGTTTTAAAACATGTTACTTTGTCAAAGATCCGAAACATTGAACCATTCACAGAGTTTCTTAATTCAAATGATATTCAAAGAATTGCAAGTTTACAAATGTGATTCATTGCTCGTCATCATTAAAGTAACATAAATTTATTCAAATGTTCTTACAAAAACTAGAAAAAGTGGAAAAAAACAAGTTCAAACAGAATGCCTCAAATGATGAAATGATCTCCCTCACTTAGATGCCCCCAAGTTGTTGAAGTCGATCCAGTTCTGGTTACGCATCTTTTGTACGACCCTTTTGAATGCGTAACAGTTCTCAATTGTGTGCCCTGGACTCCACCGTGATATTCACAATGCACATTCTCATCATACCACTTGGGGTATGGGGGTTTCAAGGGTTCAACCGGGTATGGTGACACTACATGGGTGTCCAGAAGTTGATGGTAAAGCTCTTTGTAGGTCATGGGAATAGGGTCGAAATGTTCCCTTTTCCTCCTTGGTTCTCTGGGATCTTGTTTAGAAGTACCTGACGGTATAGCTGTAGTTGGTTTCGGTTTGGAGATCGTAACACCTTTACTGGCATGGTTGATGTTGTTAATCTCTCCATCCTGCTCTCGCATAGGAGGTTTCCTACTGGCCTCCCCATCCTTAATTTTGCCTTGCTTTATGGCTGACTCGACCATTTCTCCAGCCATAACCAAGTCTGAAAAGCTCCCTGACGTGATCGTAACTAGGTGTCCAAAGTATGGGGTCTTCAGGGTCTGTACGAAAAGTTTTCGGGTTTCTATTTCATCCAACGGTGGATGAACTTGCACAACCAAGTCCCTCCACTTTTGTGCGTATTGCCTGAAACTCTCGTTATGCTTCTTTTCCATGCTTTGTAGCGTAACTCGATCTGGCCTTATGTCATTGACATGCTTGTATTGTTCTAGAAATGACTTAGTCAGGTCCTTCCAGGTCTTGATATTTGATCGGCTTAGCTAGTTGTACCACCGAATGGCTGAGCCCGATAGACTCTCCTGGAAGCAGTGAATCAGGAGTTGGTCGTTTCCTCCATATCCTGTCATCTTTCTGCAGAACATGGTGATGTGAGCGGATGGACAACTGTTCCCGTCAAACTTCTCGAATTCCGGGGACTTAAATTTCAGAGGAAGAACTAAGTCTGGGACTAGACTGAGTTCCGAGACATCGATTTCATGGTAGTCATGGTCTCCTTTGATTACCTTCATTTGGTCCTCCAATTGTTTGATTTTTTCCTCAATCTTCTTTGCTTTGTCATCTTCGTCCAAATTTGGTTCATGGTAATAACCCGGATTGTTCTTAGGGTTAAATACAGAGGACGAGGGCTTTGCTTTTGCCGCAGATGAGTCCCCTCGAAGTTCTGGTAAGATTTCAGGTGAGATAACCACTTGTGGGGTAGGTTGTATAGTTACCCCTTCCGATGAACCTGCCCCAGGCACACTGGTCTGTTGTAGGCCAACTAACTTGGCAACGATCTGATCAACCAAGGACTCTTGGTTCTTTGTGATTGTTTCTAGAGTATTTCGACTATTTTGGTTTATCTTATCTTCTAGCTCTTTCTGTAATTTCAACATATTCTCCTCGATTTGTGTAATTCTGGCTTCCATCCTCTTCTTCTTCAAACGAGTGTTATGCGGATGGGGTGTATCCAATGCTTGAGGCGGTGTATCCAGTATTTGCTCCCTTTGATGAGACATGTTTATGTTAGTTAATATGAATGCAAAGAAAATAAAAAATGCAAAATGTCTAAATATATGATGCATGAAATGATCAAGGCATTAATCAAAAAATGTATCTGTTATTAAAAATAATCCTTATTGGGGACAAAAGTGTTTTATCTTTTAAAAATGATATCTACCTCACATGCTTATTATTCCTACCCGAACATGATCTCTATCCCACAAGTTGATTTTGAACAAGTCCTAACCGCATAAATTTCTAGTTCACATGCTTTGAACAGAAAGTAAAGTAGGAAATAATTTCGGCATCCTAGGGTTTGGAATGAGGTTTTGGGGTGGGCTCTAACTCCTTGTAGTCTCCCGGTTTAGGTTCTAAAAAGGTACTCGAGTTCTCCTTGTTGGTGCCCCCTTGGGCTTGCCAGACCCTTAGTCCTAAGCCCATTATAAGCTTGTGTGAACTAAGTTAAACTCGAGAGGAAACATTCCCTTATGCCCATACGGAGAATAAATTCACACGAAGGCATAAGGTATATGAATCCCAAAGGTTACTTGCTAGGCCCATACGGTGAATAAATTCACACGAAGGCGTCGCTTTCGCCCCCACTTAAAAGGGTTCGAAGCTCGGGTACAGAGCCTGAGATAGAAACTTTTCAAAAATCTGAAATCATTGAAAAAATGTTAGTACAACTATTTATTTGAAAAATAATCAAAGGTAAATAATTGGAACCGAATAAATAAATTAAAATTTAAATTTACAATTTTCGCATAAAAAGACAACCGGAAATTAATTCTGGCCTGACTCACTTACCGTTCCCCAGCGGAGTCGCCAAGCTATCGTAACCGTCTTTCGGTTTGGGCCCCGGAATTGGGCTTCGACTTGTAAAATGTGGGTTGTAGTCACCACCGACCACTTTAAAATGAATTTAGGTGGGTCGGACACCCTCTTACCTGATCTGCGTTGTACCAGAAACGTGTCGGATTCGGGAGTCGATTACGGTCAAGGAAGGATTAGCACCCTTGAACCGCCCTTTCGGTACCAATTAATTCACCGGTTGTCTTTATTCGCGAGAATTAGAAATTTAAATTTTAATTTTAAAATCCCGATTCGAATTTCTTACCTTTGATCGGCTGGAATTCTTCTAAAACGGATCGAAAATGTTAGATAAAAATAATAATAATAAATAGGTACTAAATAAATGAAAGAGAGAAAAATAAGGAAAAACAAGAAAGAAAAAAAAAAGGAAAGAAAAATAAAAATAAAAGAAAGATAAAATATTGGAAAAAATGAAAATGGAAAACGTTTAAAAATACTAATAGTGTTAAATATTAACAAAGAAATCGAGAGAAAAACAAATGAAGATCAAAATACAAAATTTTAAAATACAAGGGACTAAATCGAAAAAATAAGAAAGAAAAAGAGAATAGTGACCAAATTGAAACTCAAACGAATTTCTAGATCAGATTCAAATGGAAATAGATATTAATGATTGAAACGTAAGCAAAATAACATTTGAAGTCTAAATTAAAAGTCGAAAAATTCAATTCAGGGACTAAAATGTAACAAGTGAAACTTACGGTGACTGTGTGAATAATTAACCCCTAAATGAAAAATACAAACCCCCATCTTCAAAACGTCGTCGCACAGGGGGGTATATATGGCCGAACATCGGCCCAGAAAGCCTCAAACATCTAATTTTTCATTGCTCTCTCTCTCTCTACAAATGAGAGAGCAAAAAAACTCTCTGTGTTCTCTCTACACCCTCATCAGAGAGGATGACCGGCCCCCAGGCCGACCGTCACCGCCGCCAACGCCGGCCACCGCCGGCGGTGGCCGAGAAAATGAAAATACCCCCAAAGCTTCCTCTCAACCTCTCCAACCCAAAACCGAAGCCCAAACACCTAAATAATGCCCCCACCGGCGGTAGATCTAGGAAACAAACTTTGGTTTTTTTACCTTTTCCGCCGGTGACGCTTCGGGTTCCGATGGCCCTTTCTTCTCTTGTGTTGTTCTTGATGAGAAGGGCTTCGGCCTTTTCGTTTCTGTTGATGTATATGTATTCTGCTTCGTTTTTTTTTGTGTGGCTGTGTTGGTTTCGATTTGTTGGATGTACTGTTTTTGTGTTTATTGATGGTTTCTGTGTTGGCTTACTGTGGATGTAGTTTTGTGGTTTGATTTGTTGGCCGATGATTATCTGTTTGCTGTGGGTTCTGGTTTCGCTCGATTTTACTGTTGATCCCCCCTGTCCCGTTCTGTCTGGGGGTATTTATACTCTCTCGGCCGGTGAGCGTTACCGAACTTCACGGGATGGGTCAGTCCCGTGTGGTGGCGCGATTTTTGGCCTGTGGGAGACTGAGCTGTTGTGACTCGATTCTTGCGAGATTTGCATTCTGTTATGGAACGTGTTTGTTGCATGTTTGACCGGTTTCATTTCCGGTGACGACTGATGCTTCTGGCCGTTGAAATTGCTTCTGGATGTTGACTTGCTTTCTGGCCGTTGGATTGGGTCAGATCCAACGGTCCAGATTGACCTGTGCCCTTTCCCTTTTTTGCCGTTGATTCGTGCGGTGCCTTAACATATACTGAAACCCTAACTTTGAACTCTAGGCTGGATCAGGCCCTCGAACTTATTAGACTGTTTGGACCCTGAAAAAATATAAAAAGAAAATAATAAAAAGAAAATAAATAATAATAATACTGATATAATATAAATTATATAATACATATATTTCAAAATATTTTTTAAACTATATATTATATTTAAAAAGTTTTCAAAACTATTATATAGTTTTCAAAATGTTTTAAAATATTATATAAGTTTTAAAAAACGTTTTTAAAACTATATATTATATAATTTATTCAAAAATGTTTTTAAAACTATATATTATATAATTTATTCAAAAATGTTTTTAAAACTATATATTATATAAGTTTTTAAAATGATTTTAAAACTATATGTTATATATTTTCTAAATGTTTTAAAAACTATATGTATATAGTTTTCAAAAATATTTTAAAAAACTATATATTACCCATATTTTCAAAATGTTTTCTTTTTAAAACTATATATATATATATTTTCAAAAACCGTTTGCAAACCATATAATATATATAGGTATATATGTATAAAATAATATTAAAAAAATATGGACGAAAATTAGTGTCTACAGTTAGGTATTAAATCGAACCATAACTGACAATTTAGGTACTAAACGCGTTAAATTTTTAATGGGGTTTATTAAAATGAAACAAAAATAAGATGTTAGATATAATTTACAAAAAATTAAAGTTTAGATACTAAAAGGGTCAAAATTGATAGTTTAAGTATTAAATGCATAGTTTACCCAAGAAATTAAAATAATATATCCAAAACTTATGGTATTTCTTTTGTTGATGATTAGGGTAAAGTTTATATCAAAATGTTTATGCCATTTCATCATGACATGGCCAACTTTATCTTTTTATTTTAAGATAATGTTTTAGAATTTAGTCCCAGCTGGTTAGGTTCGTTTCCTCTATGATTCTTTTCAGATTGACTTTAAAATATGTCTTCCGAGAGTTAAATCATGAATTAACTAATAATACCATTACCCACCAAAGAATCTAAATTAGGGATAATTCAACTTTTAATCCCTATACTTTATTCTTAAAACAGTAACATTTTATTATACAGAGTTGTACGCGTGAACATAGATGCATCATAATACATATATTATACAATATACATACGTAACAAATCAAATCAAAGAATTTAATTTAAGACTTTATAAGAATTATTACAGGGCGCATATGATGGCTCATGTAATGATTAAGATAACGTCAAATTGTAGCTAAAATTAGAAAAACAAGTGGCGCATGCACATTAGAGAAGAGCCACGTGGGGGTTCCGGCACATGTTGTTTCTGAAGGGTGCCGAGCTGGCTGAATTGTTGCGATCTGAGTGGCTCAACTCTATGGATGACTCGGTTGACCTCCACCTAATATATAATACATACTAATTTTATTTTGAAAATTATAATTGATTAAGATAAAAAAATGAATGCATTATCAACGAGTTGTGGACAGAGTTGATGAAAACTGAAACCTTGGGTTATTTAGTTTTTGAATTTATTTTTTATGTTATTAAAATTATATATGAATCTTATTTAAACATGTAAAAATACATTTTAACCAATTGTATAATATAGGCTTCATATATTTTTAGGTTACTAAATTCTCTATCAAATTCACTTTTTGGCATCTAAAGAATTTTTCGTTAAAAATAGGTTTTTACCATTTTCTTTGTTATACTTTTAAGTGTATACCGTTATATTTTTTATTTTTTAATAATAAAAATATTATTTTCTTTTTAAAAATATATCAAAAC
Organism: Hibiscus syriacus; assembly: GCF_006381635.1. Classification (NCBI taxonomy): domain Eukaryota; kingdom Viridiplantae; phylum Streptophyta; class Magnoliopsida; order Malvales; family Malvaceae; genus Hibiscus; species Hibiscus syriacus. The sequence goes on along the minus strand of NW_024062982.1, from coordinate 115,825 downwards.
CCCCCATTGTCCCTTTGCCTCCTATCTCCCACCTTTGATTACAGAGGGTCACCACTGACTAAATTTTGTCTAGAGCAGGGCGAGAAACTCAATGGTGATGGCCGTGTAACGTACGACATGCTATAATCGTCATAATCGTCGAAAAACAACGGAAGAAAACTTATAAATTGATGATCCTTCGTGGTGCTTTTCACAACAATCGTGACAGTTTCATGGTGGATAGATGACTGAGTTTTCATCACACCGGGGGGATGATTATGACGGTGTCAGTGGTGACAGCCACTGATCGACAGCGACCGATTCGGTGATAGAATTTTTTTTTAAATTGTAATATTAAATATTTTTCTTTGAAATTTTACATGGTGACATGTGTTAGATACATCCAAATTTAATAACAGTTACGACTCAGACACTTAAAAGTGTAATGTTAGAAACGTTTGACACCTATTTTTAACAAATAATTCTTTAGACACCAAAATTCAATTTAAAATATAGAGTAAACACCCAAAAAATGTATTAAGCTTATAATATATGAATCATATTTATAACATTAAAATTTGTATTGTTTTTAGAAAAAGGAATGGAAGGCAAAGTAGAGGATTAAAGAACGGAAATTATTGGTTATAAAGAGGAACAAGAAGCCGTCACTCATCGTCCAGAGTGAAACCGCACCTAACTCAATGTTCCTTATTTGGAGAGAGAGAAACACTAAACCCTAGAGTTTAACAATTATTCGAATCATTGTTTTCTTCTTCTAGAAGCATTTGAAGCCATTATCTTTAAATCCCAGTTGCTAGGGTTCTTTTTTCTCCATGATTTCCATTTAGAATAATCTATACACGTCATCCACCCCTTATGACGTGTACCGTAATATGTGGACCACACGTCCTAAGCCGACGTTTCGATGCCTCCGCGAATTTAGGTGTTTAAGAAAAATTGATACACATCATAATTGCTTATTAAAACCATTATTATAATAGTATTTATGTAAGTATAGCTTGCTTTAATATTTATATTTGCTAAAATCTTATGAATAAGAAAACTCAGTGACCTGCCTTTCTTTATATTTGTATTTGCACGAACCAAACGACTTCAATAGTTACGACATAATTATTATCTTTAAAAGTCCTGAATTTGACTACCATATTTACAAGAGTATATGAGCATTTTATTGTCAAATGATTTAGAATTGTTCAAATAAACACTATTTTATAATCACATAAATCGGTCTAACTCACGTAAGGATCAAGTAATCAACTTAGCCGACCATGGTTTATTACTAAGATCAATAAATTTATCACATTTTTATTAAATAAAGAGGTATTACATTTCTAAGGTACATGTCGAGATTTAAATTCATACAAAAAAATATAAATATCTTTGACTATTTAACCAATTAATATATCTCGATTTTATTTCATCATTGTTTTTTTGCTTAAAAATAAAATAAACTGTTTTAAGATATAAAAAAAATTCAAGATTTAATTTTTTTTATTAAAGAAATTTTTTCTACAGATAATCTCGAGGTTTCAAATGCATTTAAGTAGTCGATTTCGATCGGTTAGTGAGTGAATGATAATCGGTTATGAGTGCATGATCATTGAACGATAACGACAATAATCGGAGATGATCGATGACGGATGAAAGGTTTGAAATTAAAAATTCTAGAAGTTTGAGTTTATTTTAGGTTTTAGAGAAATTTTGGGATTTTTTTAAAATAAAAATTTAAAATTTTTTAAATAAAATTTTTAAAAAACATATAAGTACTATATATTTGGTTAATGAATTTTTTAGCAATCGTTAATGATTAAACGTTTAAAACAATAATTAAGAAAACGATAGACACACACCTTTAGTAAACAAAAAATAAACACCTAAAATGAATAAAAATTATAATTTTAACGCTAATTCTTAAATAAACCAAAATTAATATGTCAAACTCCAACATTGATAAAAGCCCTAGAAATAATGACGGTACTCTTATTATCAACGACGGAAACCTGAATAATGTGGTCTTAGGTTTCACTGCCTTTGAAATATATATAATGTTAAATTTGTTTATCTAATTCGGAATTTAATTATATTATTAACGGGGTTTTTATTTATTTTTATTAAGCTAAGTTACTTATAAAGTAATATCTTTTCTAAATACTTTCAACTATTTAACAATGAATTTTCTATCATCCTGTTGCAGTCGTTGGTACTCGAACCTATGACCTCTAGGAATAACAATAGTTTTTTAACTACTGGAATAAATTGGTTCATGCCAACGGCCTTTTTGTTTGACTCTTCTATTAAAATGTATCTATAATTATTCAACTAAAGTCGGTTCAAATTTTATTTCATTAAAAGAGTAATAAAATACTATCAATTCAATTACTTTAAAATTTATTTCATTTGACAAATACTCATTTTTTGTAATATTGACTCTCGAAGATTTCAAATTCCACCTTGAAATTATCTACTAAAGTGTATTATAATTGATAGACATAAAACGCTCATCGTGGGTTTCACCTGGAAATTAAGAGTTTATTCAGCGACCCTCGTCGAACTTTGAGTGTTTTCGAGGGCATGAAAATTATCTCCTTATATTCGTTGTAATCTCGCTTATAGCTGATTAGGCTCCGCTCTTTTTCCAAAATATTTAACATAAGATTATTTTAATTTAACTAGCGTATCTAGTTTAAAATCATGAGAATGTACTGATTTTTTTAATTTTATTAATAAAAAGTAAATATCTTGAATTATAATAGAGATTTATAATCATAATCGTAAATTAAACACATAACTAGAACATTTTCCTAAAATCATTGACATAAAATTAACAACTTAAAATTACATAGGGGCTATACAAATAAAGATTAAAAACCCTAATCAACACTCAAACAATGATAGATACAAATAAATCTGATCGCATCGACAAATGAAAAGCAAAAGGGATCAAATTATTGAATGCAAATTAAGTGTCTAAATCTAATATGAGGGTTCAAAGTAGAGAATATCAACAAGATAACAAGTAAGTGTCATCTTGATCAGTTGTAGCGATGTCGAATCAACTTTAAAAAAATTAAATAAAAGACAAAAATCAAACGATCAAAACGTGACAAAAGACAGGAAAAAAATGTGTTATAAAGACAGACGAAAACTTGTCATAAAAGGCAAACTTATTAAAAATTAAAAAAAAATAAAGATGCTATTTAAAGAAGAAGAAGAAGAAGAAAAGAACAATAAAAAAGCACCGACAATTGACAACTAGCATCAAGGTTGATGTTGTCGTCGATCAACAAAGATGAAAAGAAAAAATATGAATGACACACCACAAAACAAAACGACAGAAACTAGTGAAACGGTAAATTTTAAACTTTCTATATATTAATATTAAATATTTGATGAGAAAAGATTTTATCATATTTACGATTATATCCAATTTGACAAGATTAATCTTTATCATGACAATTAAAAGGATAATTGACCAACACAATAATTAAAGAAAAACATTAAATACAATGTAAAATTTTAATGATGACACCGATCTGAGTGTTAAAGTATTCAGAAAATTATTGGCGGTATTAAATTAGGTCCCGCTATTAGGGGTGCACCCTGAGCGTTTATAGGCTCCTTAATTTTTTATTATATTTTTTATTTTTGTAATTGAGTTCTTTCATTTTTTTTTTATTTTTATCTTTATAATTAATATTTTTAATTTTTGTAATCCTATTTTTATATTTATAATTAAAGTCTTTAATTTTTTTAATCTCATTTTCTACTTATATTGATGACTCTAATTTTTCAATTCCACTTTATATCTTTATAATTGAGCTCTTAATTTTTTTTAATCTTATCTTTTACCTTTATAATTGAAATTTTTAAATTTTAATTTCACTTCTTACTTTCGTAATTTTTACTTTCACCAAGTTTAGTTTGCTCTTATCTTTACCTTTATAATTGAAATTTTTAAATTTTAATTTCACTTCTTACTTTCGAATTTTTACTTTCACCAAGTTTTAGTTTGCTCTGCTTTTTCTTCATGGGTCGCCGAAATCACGAGTAATGTATCCATTTTTTGCGGTGAAATGTCTACTTTCAGTGTCGAATAAAATTATATTGTCTTCCTACTGCTCAAATACCGAACCCTAATACGACAACCTTTATCATTAGAAACTGAATGGACATAAGTGTTGATGAACCCAATCCATCCACTATTTACTACAATATACTTTATCCCCATATATTATATTTTTTTATTATTATTAAAAAAATTACTACAAATATGCGCACTGTTCGCTTTTATTTTCTGGACAAAATTCTTATAACTTTTACATAGTTTTGGCTCATCTTTTCCTTTTTTTCATTTCAGTCCAACTTGCAGTATTGCTGCCAATTAGGCAAAGACTTTTACAAAATGTCTTTTAAAAAACGCTTCATACAAAACGCGTCTTTATCTTATATGATAAAAAAGAAGTCAATCTAAAAAATAAACTAGTATATATTAAACGGGAAATTAATTTTTAATAGATGATATTTGATAAAAAAAATTCTTAAAATTTTCACTTAAAATAATAATTCAAATCTTTTTCTTTAACTGAAAATCGAATTTGACTCTTTAATCCGTTTTAAATTTAAAAATAACAATTAATTTATTAAAAATATCAACATTAAAAGCTAAGTTTATTGTTACCTCCATATAAAAAGAAATAAATATCTTTGCATTTTGTTTGATTTGAAGTATTTTTTTATAAAAAATATTTATTTATCATTTATACTTTTACATAATTAAACAATCTTATTAAATTTGGATGGGTCTGATGTCGTTTCGTCATCAGTGGGGCTCACATCAAGCGATCAGGCTCAGGCCCACTGATTCTTTTTTCTTCTTCTTCTTTATGTGATCTAAAATCAAACAGATCATAGGATGGGAAAGCCGATGATTATTAGTTGCTAATAATAACAATATTCATTTTTTATTCTTATAATAATATTCCAGCTATTAAATTAATATTGTTATATTTTGTATTTCCCCTTGAGTTGTCTTCGTTATTTGCTGAGAGCAATCAGATGGTTCACGTGGTCGGGGGGACGTAAGGTCTCTTAGCCCTTTCTATAGATGCGGCCCCACCTCGACGCAATTATCCGACCAATTATTATTATTCTCATTTTTCTCAACAAAATAATTAATTAATTAATTAATTAATTAATCATATGTCCTGTTTTTTTCCTTCTATCCATTATTATAGCCAATGAAAATCAAGCACTTTTGTCTCCTTCTAATTTATTACAGAATCATCCCTAGAATTCTCATGTCTTTTCCTTTTCGAAATAAAATAATTCTCTTATTTCATCGGCGGTAAAAGTTCCCACTTCTCATCAAATCCTGACATCTCATTTTTAACCCTACATTTATTTAATTCGTTGAAACAAAATAATTATGACTATTAGTTTAAATAAAATTGTTATGATAGAATTAATAATATTTAAAAATTAGTTTAAATTTCATTATTTTTTTAAATAGGTTAAACTATACTGAAATATCATTTAGCTATAGGTTATGCATTATTTTACCACTGAATTAATTTTAATATTGTATTAGTTTTGAGCTCAATTAATATGGTCATTAAATCGTTAATGGTGTGATAACGTGGTCGTTTCTTCGCTTGACTTTTGTTTGTGTATTGATTTTGTTATTAAATCTTAAAATGCTTTCGTTTTAGATGCTAAATTTCAATTTGTATATCGATTTGACCATGAAAAAATTCATCAACTCCTTCGAATCCTCGTGCATATCAATCTTCACTTATCACCATCAATTTCTTTCGCTTTGACTTTTGTTTGTGTATGATTTTGTTATTAAATCTTAAAATGCTTTCGTTTTAGATGCAAATTTCAATTTGTATATCGATTTGACCATGCAAAAATTCATCAACTCCTTCGAAATCCTCGTTGCATATCAATCTTCACTTATCACCATCAAGGTTCAAATTTCTAATGATATCATCTCCTTCTATGACACTCTATGAGGCCATTTTCAATGTATGTTGTTCGTCGTGTTGAAAGAATATTTTTCACTATTTGAATTTTCGAACAAACACCCTAAACTTCTCAAATCAAATAAAGTATGCAAATCCTAAAAGAATTAATGATTTTTTTGTGTGTTTAATTTTGGAATTTTAAAGAGATTTGGAAAAAATCTATATATAAAGTGACAAAGGATTGTGAGATGAGTTCATTAATATCAAACGTAGCCATAAAGTTATCGAAGAATGATTATTTCCGACGATGATGATTAAAAATAAGTTAATATCAACTTTAATAAGAATAGTATCGATAAAAAATAAAATTTTTGCTATTATAACGTTAGCACCCAAACTGCCATTTAAGTGTCCAGTGCTTTAATTGCACATGAACTATTTTTTTCTTTTTGAATAACATGAAACTAAAATTAAACCTAAAATTTTTAGCGAAAGAAAATTAAACGTTAAGATTGGATCTATTTAAAGTTTAGTAATAAAATTAATATAAACTCTAAATTTAGTGACATTTGAGGTTATTTACACTTAAAACATATTCCCTCTGTTCTCATAAAAAAATTCATTATTACTTTTTTTAAAGTCATTTTTTTAAATTTTGACTATAATTATTTTAAATAACTAAATTTATTTATATATATAGATATATATTTGAAAACTACTTAATTCAGGGATTTTAAAAATTTTTTACATATTTTTACCAATCATAAATTTTAAATAATAAATAGTCAAAGTTTAAAGAATTGACAAAAGATCAATAATAGATATTTTATGGGATAGAGAATAATAAATATAGTCAAAATAATAAATTTGGTTAATCACTTTAAAGAGTTAAATGAGTTTTCACTGTGATATGTCCAAATATTGAATAATGAAATTATAGTCGAAACAAAATAACGGAGACAAAAATGCAAAAGGTAAATGAAACTTATAATCTACATAAAGTAGAATTGTTATCAAAACAAAAGTAGATGACAATGACCACGAAATACTTTATTTCATTAATTACTTCTTTCCTTTAAAGGGATTACCATATCCAACTATTGTTATATATACTCTAGCTTTTCCATATACAAACATAACTAAAATTAGCATGATAAAAATGGTAAATACACAAATGGATTGAACTGATATTAAGAACACTAAATTTCAAAAGTTACGAAATGATCGTTGACCTTTATCAAAATAATACAAATGATCCTTGAACTTATCAAAACCAGAACTTTTATAGCAGTTTGATGAGTTTAATGACCGTTTGTAACTATTGAAACTTCATAACCAAAAAATCATTTCAACATAGTTCAATGACCATTTGTATACTTGTCCCTAAAAATAATTCTAAAATTCCCAACAATAGATTAAGCTTTCTTGCAACTTTGGTTTTCCTTGAAACTTCCCAATTATAACTAACTAGCAATACAAGCATGACTGGTCCCTATATGAACTAGAATATTGCTAAGAAATTCTAAATGGCAACTTGTCATGATCACTAAACTAGCTACATATATATATCATGCCCACCACAACACAAACCCTTCCCACTTCCATTTAATATTTCCTTTCGGTTCATCTTGATTCCATCTCTTACCTTAAATTTATTCAATTTTTCATAACAAAGATCTCAAAGAACCCCACCTTTTCTATCTCCTCTCTCTCTCTTTTTTGCTTTTGTTTTTGCTTCTTTAGCAACATAAATATGGGGCTAAGGGACATTGGAGCAACACTGCCTCCTGGGTTTAGGTTCTATCCAAGCGATAAAGAATTGGTCTGCCATTATCTCTACAAAAAGATTGCCAACAAGGAAGTGTTGAAGGGTACTTTAGTTGAGATAGATCTGCATACATGCGAGCCATGGCAACTGGTAGGTTTCTTATCGTTCCCTTTGAGATTTTTTTTTTTTTCCCTTTGGGGTTTGAGTACAAAGGTATTACGAGGGAGGGACGGATAATTTATGTTAGGAGACTACTGCTTTTACTCGCTCTCCTCGGTCTATCCCTCTCTGCTTATGTTTTGAGAGGGCAAAGAGTAAGGGAGGACTGTTGAGTTTGTTTCTTTCCTTCTGGTGCATGCGGTGCCACTGTCCATATGTTAGCTGTTAGAGATAGATGAAAAAAAACACGTTTTTCCTCCTCTAGGAGAGAGAATGGGACGAGAAAAGAGAGATGTTGGTGTGTCTACACTCACACGTACACATGTTTGGAAACCTATACACATGCATGTAAGTACATTTATGTATGTATGTATGGTGAGGCATGTGATATAGTTTCACTTGATTAAATTAAGATTCGAGTCTCATTAATAATTTTTTCTAGTAGTAATATGGATAAGAATCCACCAATAGTATCGGATTTTGTAAGCTATCACCAACTTCTTAATCATGTAAGAAGGGCTCCTTTGTTCTCATTTGCTTCGGGGCATTGCGAGAACTAGAAAGAAAAAGATTCCCCACCCTTTGGTTTGATTCTACTTAATTATATCAACATTTCGTTACTAAAGTCTAAAATCATCGTGCACAAACAGGGAGAGATCTTCAACTTTTCATAATGAGTTCAGGTTAACTCTATTTATAGATATCTAATAATTAAATTTAGAATGTAAGATCGAATATGCTTAAACATTCAATATCTTCTGGTTTATGAATACACTGTTACCTTTGTTTTTCTTGAAGGAACCGTATATTTCCTCTTTTTGTTTTTTATGCCATGGTTATTGAATAATTACCACGTCAATATCGCTATGATAGGGAAAGTTAATGTGGCATAATTGCTAAATGTTGATGTGGTGTTGGAATAACCTGTGACCTATAAATAAAGCTACACTTTTTGGACTAATCTGTTCAATCTTCGTGTTTTCTCCTAAACACTCTACTTAAAACTTATTTTTTTACTTGGATCTCATCGGCATGTAATGCCAAACAGACCCTTATTACCTTTCCTAGACATAACTTATTGGGTGATAAAGACTTACCAACACTCTCAGTAAATTCAAGTTTGTGATTAACGATTTTGTGTATACCTGGGACCTGAAATGAAATCACAGAGGTGGCAAAGTTGAACGCCAACGAGTGGTACTTCTTCAGCTTTCGTGACCGAAAGTATGCAACAGGATTCCGAACAAATCGGGCAACCACATCCGCTACTGGAAAGCAACGGGAAAGGACCGAACGGTCATCGATCCGAGAACCCAAGATTGTAGGGATGAGAAGACATTAGTTTTATCGGAACCGGGCTCCGAACGGAATCAAAACGGGTTGGATCATGCATGAATTCCGGCTCGAGACCCCACATAGCCCCCTAAGGTCAATTTCCTCCTCTCCTTTTTATTTTCAACTGTATACTCATATCATATGTCTGCTCATATATATTGCTTGAAAATGACTTTGAAAGTGAGAGATTGAAATTTAGGGTAAAGAGAGGTTGACATATTGCAGCCTATGTGTATGTGAATTTGAGGGGGGGGGGGAATAGATTTATGAGTGTTTGCGCATAGGAAACTTAAGGAAAAAGTATAGTGGGAATAATATATGCAAGCTGTCCACTTATCATTAGTTCCATCTTCATGTGTTCTCATAATCAAGTACTTAATCATGTTATACCATATATTGTCATATGATTTTGACAATATTAATGTACATTTCACCATATTATTGGTTCGTGTTTTCTTTAAGAAATTTCGTGATCTTAGTTTATATCGTAAGACAACATCGGAATTACGAGAGTTAAGTTGAAAGGATGAATTCGCGTTCGAATATGCATCTGATTGTTCGGTTTTTGTTTCAAATGTGACAGGAAGACTGGGTTTTATGTAGAGTGTTCCACAAGAGAAAAGGAGGAGAGAACAGCAACAGGTCGAGCTCCCCAATGATGTTGGAGCCTTTAATTCATGCACCTTCTTTAACCGAGCAAACCACAATGGCTTGTGTGTATCATCAACAAATGAATTCTTTACCCTCCAAACCACCCCATCAACCCCATGGCCAAGCTTGCTCAATCTACTCCATACAATTCTCACCCCGGAAAAACGACGACGACAACAACAGCAATGACAACAATAATCACTGCAGCAATGAAGTTAGCTCGAAAGTCGACGACGATTATGAGTTCCTGTGGGACATGAACATGGAAGAAAACAGCTTAGGTGATCACCATCATGAGCTTATCCATGGTGTGGCTTCTAACTCGGATGACATGATATTCGAGATCGATAATAGTGATTTTCTTATAAGTTTATCGAATAATACTATATAAAGAGAAAAGGAAAAAAGACAGTTACCAATAATTTGTTGATTTGTGACGTTGGTGTGGTTTTGCATGCATTTGAGGATTCAAAGGGACGTTAAAGATTCTGTGTTATTTCTCAGTTTAGGGTTTTATATATATATATATATATATATATATATATATTGTATACAGTGTGCTTTGTAAAAATTTTATTTATATAAATGCATATATTAATTCAATTCACTAGTCTTGGGTGATTTTGGAATGAAAATACAGGAAGACTTTTTATAATGAAAATAATAATATTATCATATGATACAATTCGTTGAATCATTTCAAACCATAGTATAAAATTTCGAGTGATTTTTGAGTAAAGGTATTAACAGGTTTATTGGACCAGTTAATGTCGAGTTTACATATATTATTAAAAAAATTACCTTTGTCTATATTTTAAAATGATTAACTTAAACTCATTTTAAGCATATCAATATTGTTCTTAATTTTTTAAAGAGTATTTCTAGTTGAATATTTATTAATTTATATATATTTATTTATTAAAATTGTAATGAAAGATGACTAAACATACATTATAATATTATATATTAGTATAAATTTAATTACATAATTGTATAATATATTAGAAACTTAAACAACGAACAAATTCAAGTCTCGAATGTTTGAGCCTATGTCTAATTTATATTTTAAACACGTTTAGTTTTTTTATTCAAATTTATATCCTCATGACATGATCTAATGGATTAAATCGAATCATGTCAAATACGATAATGATACTAATTTATAGTGTACTTTTCTATTAGTGACATTTGACTCACGATATTATGTATTATCATTGTATTAAACATAAAATTTAATTGTAATAAATCCACCCTATACATGTACTTTATAATGGTTTGTGTATTAAGAAAATAAACTTGACTTCTTTGGATAAATAAGCGTCCATCTTCTAACTCTCCTCCATGTGTCTTCATATGAAATTATAAAGAGTTAAAAAAAATACAAAATAAATATCTTTTGAATATCATTGTCATTATAGATTAACTATAATTTTTCAAGGATATTAGATTTATTACACATTCTCACGTTTTCACATGCATATAACCCAATCATATATACTCATATATATATTTATACAAGAAAACATTAATTATAATTTGGTGTACTAAAATAATAATTATGTTTGGTGAATATATATAGTTTCATCCATCACTTGTCAAAAGAAAAAAATAATAATTTTGGGCTTTATTTTCACTTGTGAGTGATGCATGAAGGTGGTGAAGGGGGACACATATATATATATAATTTAATTAGCTTAAGGAGGGAGAAAAAAGAGAGAGGCAAAACGCACCTAATCCCCCTTCAGAAGTTTAAGTACAATCATTTTGAGAAAATACAAATCATTATCTCTTATCTACAATAATGCAGTTATACTTATATGTCTCCTCCCCCCCCCCCCGCCGATATTGCAGTTTCTTTTATAGATACTGGGAAAATACAATTATAAACATAATCAATAGTTATAAATATAAATTTATTTATTAACAAGTAATCTAAATTGAAATTATTTTTTTATAATAGTATATGATGATTACAAGATAATATATGTTTATAATCTTACTTAGTTGTTAACAACGCATACACGTCATGCATACACGATTGTTCGAACTTAGGGCCTCAAACGAAAACGATTTCCTTTAATCACTAGACCGCAAGTTCTTGAAATTAAACTTTAATCAGATGAGATTGTTGATATAGAAAGACACAAAAAGGAGTACGAAAAAAACTAAAATTAAGACATAGATCACGGGGCTCAAGGAGTTTAGGCCCATTATTGAAGCACCGTCTCTAACAGGCTTTTGTTGCACCCTAATGGCTATTTCATATTCGTCTGCTAGACCTACAGTGGCCCAATTAATTGCGCTCGTATCACACAAATAAACCAACATTTTTCCACTATCGTTCCCAGCATTCAGATAAAAAGAGTTAGTTGTATCACACATTATCATATTATAACCCTCATTTTAAATTAATTCTTAAATTTTTTTCTTGAAATTATAATTGTCAAATTGAATTCAGATAAAGAATATATGCTCCCCAAATAGGTTTAACCAAAAATCAGACCCTTCATACATACTTCACACACATGTATAATGTGAGGAGGGGATCATGATTAGGTAGCGCCGGTGTTCCTCACTCTCTCAGCCGTAGTTCATTGTTTAGTGGCAACAATTTCACCAGAATCCTTTCAAAAAGCACGCATAATAATAATTGTCAAAGACCACTCTTCTTGCTACCTACTGGTACTATGTGCCATATCTCATGCACCCATAATTCTATTGATATCCGAAATCGTTATTATATAACCGCGATACACAATAATTTTATTATATTCGTAATCATAATAAACATAACATAATTGAAAATACGATTGCAACAGTAACCGATGAAACTTTCACATAATAGAGGAAGAGGTAACTTGACTAGGGTTGGAATTCTCTGGTCAGTGTTGGGTCACATCCCAAAATCCAGATTCCATGCCCACACTCAAATCTTTTTTCTCTCAAATCTCAAAGGTTTATATATAAATAAATAAATAAAGAGAATATAAAGGCAGGTTAGGGTTTCACAGCAATGATAAAGTATCAGGGGAGTGGAAGAGAAATAGTTAAATTTGTCTGCTATCGCTATCTTTTGGGGAGGATCAGATGCAGAGAAAATATGATGGGCCCAAAAAGAAATATCATCAGTGAAAATGAAAATTTGAAAATGACCAAGTGAATGAACGCATGGACCCCTACCTACTGCTTCGCAACTCCCATGGAATTTCACTTGTTCTAATATATTCATATCCAATGGAAGAATCTTTACCCGAGCATCCTATTTCCGGTTACATGCTTACTGTTCTACTCGGTCGAATCACCGAGTTAACTAACCAACTCGATGAACATCATTCGGCTTATATAATAACTCATCGAGTGAGATGCTTTCTGGCGGTCGTCTCATTTGAACAATAAAGAGAATTCATGGCTAAAAGGGGATCGTACGTACCATTAGTTCTACAGCAAAATGGGTTTTATAGTGGTATTTTTAGTGGCGTTTTTAGAACAAATGCCGCTAAATACTCGTAATTTAGTGGTTTTATATAAACGCCACTAAAGACTGTAATTTAGTGGCTTTTTATACAAATGCCGCTGGAGACTATACTTTAGTGGCGTTTTATTCAAACGCCGAAAAGAGTCGTACTTTAGTGATATTTTTATATAAACGCCGCTATAGACTCGTACTTTAATTGTATTTTTATACAAACACCGCTATAGACTAATACTTTAGTGACGTTTTTATATAAATACCGCTAAAAACTCGTACAATAGTGATAGTTTTTAAATCCCACCCCTTAAACCCTTTTTCATTTTTCCCTCCTCCTATTTTTTCATTCCCGCCGGAAGTTATTGGAAGTGGAGGTGGTGGAGGGAGAGGAAAGAGAGGAAGAGGGATGATCGCTATGACGGACGACCATCTATTAAGCATCTCCCTCGATGACCGAGGTGGCACGGTTAGTTCGTTCTCTTGCTTGAACTTTCTCTATGTTTCTTTTTAGCTCTAGAAAACTTAGGTTTCTGCCTTTCCTTTTCTTGCACTCTTTTTAAATCAGTTTGTGACCCTAATTCCGTTCTTAGTTTATTTGATTTATATATGTTCCTTGTTTCTCTTTGTTCTTGTATATTTAAAGTATCAATAATGGAAGCTTCAGCTGGGCTAAAACCCAAACACTCGGAGTTCACTCTGGCAGCAGTTTCTGAACTGTCTTCTTCACATGCTTCGTCATTGTCCACGCCAGTGTCTGCTTGGTTCAGTTCTGATCGTGGAGTCGCAGAGCTCCAATTTTGTCAAGATTCAAAATTTATCGATGGCTTCGGTTTCGACCTTGGAACTTCTCATGTAAGAGAAACAGAGAGTTGTTTGGTTCTCAAGAAAATGGTAATGCGCTGTTAGGGTAAGGAAAGGGGGTGATAAATATTGGTTTAGCAAATGACTAAGTTATTTTTTTCTGGCATTGATGACGTGCTAAGGCATGAATTTGTTTCAAATTGCTAGTTTTTGCATATTGGGATGTTTATTAAGCTTGTGAAGTGAAATTGGGCTTTCGCTTATTGAAGTTTACAACTTTTGAATTAAAGCTTTAGTTGCAGACTGCTATGGTGATTGTAATATAGTTGAAGTTCGTTCTTTTTTATGTTTTCAGCTCTCCAAGTTGGGACCTGTTCAATCGCTTTGCATTTCTAAAAAATTCTGATTGTATCAAAGAGGTAATAATATAGTTTAACTATGCCTGTGTCATGAAATCGAAAACAATAGAAGGAATGCATATGTTTCATTCTTTTAATTTCGAGTTCATGGTGGATTGCTGGAGAGTTGTTAAATGTGTGTGTGTGTTGCGGGGAGGTGATTGAAAATCTGCTTGTATGATTTTAAATTGTCGAATATTGCATATTGTTTGTGGTATTTCTTTTGAACCAGAATTTGTATTCGTGGGGAGTCGCGATTGAGTTTAGAAATGAGGAGGAGAGCAGGGACTTCTATTCTGAATTTGAGCAATGGCAGAATGAAGATGTCACTCAAGGTTCTGATTTTTGAGATGGATCAAGCAAGTATAAATTTAATGCTATATAGGGTTTATTTGATCCTGATTATTTTTTCTTCTCATACAGGAAAAAGTTTACCAAATGAAACCATTTCTGCTGTTAGGAGCACGTTTGATAATAAAATCGAATCACCTTCTGCTAAAATGTATTACATTATTATGGATTTGCTGCACCAACAAAATATGTTACAAGATTATGTGAGGACATGTATATCATGGAACTATGTTTCAATGTTTCATTTTCTTTTATGTTATAAGGTAATTTTAATTTTGTAGACAATGCTAATAACATAAGTACAGCTTGAGATTCTATGACATATGTATGATCAACATACAAGCGAAATTTGTCAAACCATAACTTTAATATAGGTCAATAATTTCATCTGATCATTATTCAACTGTTTTTTCTCTAGGAACCTATTATATTGCTGTAATTGAGAACCGTGTAGATTTTACGGGTAGGGTGGTGGTTGAGGTTGGTGCTGTAGTGGTATTTTGTCATTGTTCGCTGCACATGTATAATCTCAATCTTTGGTCTGTTTGACCTCATATTTTGTAATCTCAATCTTTTGGTCTGTTTGACCTCAGATTTGTTTAAAACAAGGGAATTAATGAAAATGCCTCAATACATTAATTATCACATTTACATCACTTATATAGTATTTACAATATAGGCTAACTGCCTAACTAATCCTCTAACAGATTTCTAACTTCTCTAACTGATTTCTAATTTCCCTAGCAACTTTTATTCTTAACACTCCCCCTCAAGTTGGGAAGTGAAATACATCTTCAACTCCCAACTTGGATAAGAGATACTTATGTTGTGCAACTCCAAGAGCCTTTGTCAGAATATTGCTTGTTGCTCTGCAGTTGGTACAATTCTGTTTGAACTAGGCCTTGCTGAATTTTTTCTCTTATGAAATGGCAATCTATCTCGATATGCTTTGTTCTCATGAAACACAGGATTTGCTACAATTTGTAGGGCTACTTTGCTATCACTGAAGATCTTTGCAGGTTGATTATTGTTGACACCAAGATCCTTTAACAACCCTTGCAACCATATCAGTTCTGAAGTTGTTACTGCCATACTTCTATACTCAGCTTCTGTTGAAGATCTCTCTATGATACTTTGTTTCTTTGATTTCCATGAAACTAGTGAATCACCTAGCTTTACACAGAACTTGTCACTGACTTCCTTGTCATTGGACATGTTGCCCAATCCGAATCACAGCTAGCCACCAGTTGATAACTACTTGAAGCTTTCAAGATAATCCCCAACCCAGGATTATTATTTATGTACCTTACCACTCTAAGAGTTGCCTCCATGTGCTCTTTCTTTGGATTATGCATAAACTGGCTAAGATGTTGGACTGAAAAAGCTATGTCAGGCCTTGTATGTGTCAAATAAAGCAGCCTACCAATTAACCTTTGAAATTTTACTTTGTCAACTAAACAATCCTCATCTTGTTCTCTGTTGCAGGAAATGATCATATTCCATTGTAGTGAGTTTAGTATTATGTTCTAAGGGTGTTGCAGCAGGTTTTGCACCCCCTAACCCTGCATCTTGAATAAGTTCAAGGGCATACTTCCTCTGATTTAATAATATCCTTCTTTGTTCTCAAAACTTCCAAGCCCAGAAAATATTTCAGTTCTCCCAAGTCTTTTATCTTGAAGTTCTTATGAAGCACCCATTTCAACTCTGAAATCATCTTAGCATCATTTCCTGTGATTAGCAGATCATCAATATAAACCATAAGTACTGCTATACAATCCCCTTGTCTCCTAGTAAACATAAAATAATCATGTTTGCTTTGATTATATCCTGCTAAGATGAGGGCTTCTGTGAGCTTGGCATTCCATTGTCTCGTTGTTTTCTTTAAGCCATAGAGAGACTTTTGTAGTCTACACACAACATTCTCCCCCTGACTACAAAAACCTTGAGGCAACTCCATGTAAACTTCCTCAAGTAAATCACCTTGCAAGAAAGCATTGTGAACATCCATTTGCCACAAAGGCCAAGAAAAAATGGCAGCAAGTGCAAGAACAAAACGAACTGTGGTAAGCTTAGCAACAGGAGAAAAAGTATCCACAAAATCAACTCCCTCTCTTTGATTATAACCCTTAGCCACAAGTCTTGCCTTGAACCTCTTAACTTCACCTGAGGCTTTGAACTTAACGCGAAACACCCATTTTCATCCAATGCATACTTTTCCTGGGGGCAAGGGAACAAGAGGCCAAGTTTTATTTAGCTCAAGAGCATGAATTTCCTCTTTCATCGCCTTAACCCATCTAGGATCAGATTGGGCTTCTTGAAAAGTGTTTGGTTCAGGGAAATGAGAAACAGAAAGAACAAAAGATTGTGTATGTTTTGGTAAATGAGAATAAGAAATATAGTGAGATATGAGATACTGACCTGAAGGAGAAGTAGATTGGCAGGTATGAACATAATCATGTAACCAAGATAGAGGTTTTGAAACTCTAGAAGATGTTCTAGTAGTCACAGGGTTAGGAACAGAAGCTTGAGGAATAATGATTGAAACTACATCTGTTGAAGCATTAAAAAGATCCTCTGAATCAGTTGAAGAATGATTAGTGGATATTTCTAAAGAATCTGAAGGCAAAACATAATATGAGGAAGGAATTTGGTTAAGTGAGGAAGGGAATGAGAGTTGCAAAAATTCAGAGTCAGGTATATCAGGATGAGGAGGAAAAAAAGACTGATTGGAGGAAGTAAATTTAAATGAAAATACATATTCATGAAAGATGACATCTCGGTTAACAAAAAAGGTTTTTAAGTCAAGATTAAAGAGAATGTAGCCTTTTTGAGTAGCAGAGTAACCTAAGAACACAGCAGGAATGGCTTTTGATGAGAAGTTATCACTATAGTGTGGCTTAGTTGCATAGCATAAACAACCAAAGACTTTAAGATGGGACAAATATGGTGGTTGGTGATAAAGCATCTCAAATGGTGTTTTCCATTTGATCACAGAGGAGGGAAGCCTATTGATAATGTAACATGCAGTGAGTACACACTCACCCCAAAATTTAATAGGAACATTAGAATGAAAACGAAGGGCTCGGGCAACCTCTAAGATGTGTCTATGTTTCCTTTCAGCAACACCATTTGCTGAGGAATGCCCACACAAGAACTTTGATGAACAATGCCAAGGGAAGAAAAAGAAAGGGGAATATTCTGAATTAAAAAATTCAGAGCCATTGTCACTCCTAATTACTTTAATAGAGGTAGAAAATTGAGTTTTGGCTAAAGAAATGAACTATTTTAAAGAGGAAAGAGAGTCATTTTTGTGCTTCAACAGATATAGCCAAGTCATCCTAGTGTGATCATCAACAATAGTAAGAAAAAACCTATGACCACTGTGTGTAGAAACTCTATACGCACCCCATAAATCAATGTGAATAAGCTGAAATGGGATGGCAAACCTAGAGGTACTTATAGGAAAAGGTAATCTATTTTGTTTAGCTAAAGGACAAATAGAACATTTATGCACCAAATCATGTTGAAACTTAACAGACTGCAAACAATCTATTTTATTCATTGTAGATAAAGTAACATGCCCTAATCTAGCATGCCAAAAACAAGTGTCAAGGCAGAATTCATACAAGGCAGTAAAAGAAAAATGATTTAAGGATTCATACAAGGTGCAGTAAAAGAAAAATGATTTAAGGCTGGGGGCTGAGGAACGGACAACCAGAAGCAAAAGAGCAGACTCAAAAAATATATCCTCTAGACTGCCTACCAATCCCCTTCATCCTTCCAGTGCAGAGATCCTGTAGAAGGCAAAAGTCAGGGTAAAAGGCAAAAGAACAACCAGATCATGATAAGCTGTGATACTGACAGTAAATTATTTTTAAACTGTGGAACAACAAGAACATTGTCTAGGCTATAATGAAGTAAGAGAACATGAACCAATATGAGTGATAGAGACCTTTTTTCCATCAGGAAATAAATGAATCGAGTAGAGGATCACAAGGACTAAAAGAATTCGGGCTCTTAAAATCAATCATACAATATGGTATGTTGCTCCCGTGTGTCAACAATCCATTTAAGTGAAACATTGGATGTAAAGGATCGTTAGTAAATGTACCTGCAAGGTAACAGTTGAGAAACAAGCAGAAGCCCAACATATTAGATGGGTGGAGATAGAGTAAGTGAGTGAAGTCAATTTCTTCTACAAAGTCATCGTCGAGAAAAGAAAAAAAGGGAAAAAGATGTAATCAGGCGAAAAGGGGCAAAATAAAAAGAAGGCAAAAGCAGAAGCCACAAAGAAAAGGATCAAAATTAGGCTGATACCATGTTAATACAAGGGAATTACTGAAAATGCCTCAATACATTAATTTATCACATTTACATCACTTATATAGTTTACAACAGATGCTAACTGCCTAACTAATCCTCTAACAGATTTCTAAGTTCCCTAACTGATTTCTAATTTCCCTAATACTTTTTTCTTAACATTGCTCTTACTTTTCCTGTGGTTTGTATACTGTACCTAAATTCCTTTTATTTCCTTCTTAGGCTGATGCAAAACATGTTTATGCCCAGGACAAAGCTGTCGAAGTTGATAAATCTGACATCTTAGGTGTTACATGGACGAAGGTCCCTATGACAAATCAAATTGGTGTTACAATCAAAGATGGGTTGTATTACAAGTTCACTGGGTTCCGTGATCAGGTTGAAATTCGATTATATCCCCAATAGAGTTATATTCGCTCATTTACATCTAAAGGTTTTGAGTAGCAGTTATGAACTATGTTAATCGAGAAATAATATTAATGTCATGTTTTTTGTCATTGGATGTTGTATTGTTTATTAATGACCCTTGATTTCTTCTATTATGTTTGTGTTGCAGGATGTTGCCAGTTTGGCCAGTTTTTTCCAGAATAATTGTGGAATAACAACATAAGAAAAGCAGTTTTCTATCAGCGGTCGTAACTGGGGAGAAATTGATTTAAGTGGTTGGTGATCATTTGATTTATTTCTGCTTATCAAAGCCTATTGTATATGGTGATTTCTGTTTGTATCTATTGAAGCAAATTAAATCAAGTGCTTTGAAACTGTTTTATGTATTTTTGTTTTAATACCCCAAACATCAGGTCAGTGACTAAAGTGTAAGGATTAAAAATTTAGTGGTTTAATTTTGCTAAATTGAAAGTTCAAGGATTGATTTGGATTTTTTTGTCTTGGACTTATATTCAAATAGAAAAATAGAATGGCATAATGGTATTTTAGCATGAAAGGAATTTAAAATTCATTTCCTGAGCTATTTTATAAACGTGATAAAAAGGAATGAAAAGAAATGAAAAGTCTGGAAGCTCTTCTATTATTCCTTTTCCCCGTCAACTTCCATATTAAGGTGAGTTACTTTTCAAGTTGGTTTTTTCTTTCGTTTTTGAGTTGGTTTAAAATCCTTGGATGGTATAGAAGCTTAAGGAAGTTTAAAGATAATTAGAAGCTAAAGAATTAAGGATTTAATGATGATTTAATAAAATGTGTTTTTAAGAGAATCGATTGAAATCGATTGTATTTGGATTTCTAAAGATATATTTGAATTTTCGAGGGTTTAATTAAGGGGTTAGAAGTGTTAGGAATGATTAATAACATGTTTGAATAATTGATATGATTTTTAGTTTCAATAGTTTTATGGAGAAATTGAGATGTTAAAGAGGTTTTAATGGATATAAGTTAGTGGTAATAACTGTAAATGAGTTTAAAGGCATGAATAGAGTTAATAGTAGGAGATTTAGGTGAATTTGGCTAATTTTCAAAGTGAAATACGTGATTTCTAGGTAAGTGTGTCGGTACTGGAAGAATAGTATCGATACTATAAGGTTAAATTGCAAGAAATGGTATGAATCAGATGAACAATATCGATATTGATTTAAGTAATATCGATACTAATATGGAGGTATCGATACCAGGAGTAAGGTATCGATATTATAATTGAAAAGAAAATTTCAAATTGCAAAAAGGGTATAGATACTGAAGTGGGTATTGATACCATAGAAGAAAAGTATCGGTACTGAGTGTAAAGTACTGATACTGTTCAGCTTGAAAAAGAGAGTTTGGTGTTTCCTTTAGTATATGAAAATGTTGATTTGGTAATAACTATGTGAGATCCGGTATTCATTTTGATTATGTTCATGTGTAGATCTCGTTCAAGTGTAAGTATCATATGGTTTGATGTGGTAAAAGATTAGCGAAAGTGAAAAGAAACTTTGCTTAAGGACTTAAGTGAGGCAAAGGTGAGTGCATTTTAATATACTTTTAAATATACTTTTATAATATACTAGGAGAAAGACTCGCGATGAGTCAACCTTGAATTTTGAAAGCAAATGTTGTGAATTTTACTATGGAACACTTTTATCATGTTTTCATAAATAAATTATGAATAATGTGGTTTGTGAAGAGTCAAATCTTGAAAGCTTGTTAATGAAAATGATATGAATTTGACATGATTTTTATGATATTTTGATATATTCTTGTTTATGAAATTTGACATGAATGATATATGGATTTATATATATACTATGTGATATACTATGTAAATGTTTTCTACGTGAAAATATTAGGTGAATATGTTCTATAGAACATAAATGATAAGTGAGAAATGTTATAAGGAATGTTATGAGTGAATCCTCTATGTGAATAAAAAAAATTTGAATACTAAATGTGAAATAATTATATGAAATAAGCCCAAAGTATATGTATGAAAATTAGAGGTATTGTTGGTATGCCAAGAGTCGAGGGTTCTATGTGGTCCTTCAGGACAAATTTATGTGGTCCTTCAGGACAAATTTATGTGGTCCTTCAAAACAAACCTATGTGGTCCTTCGGGAAAAATATGTGGCACTTTGGTGCAAATTATATAAGCAGTGGTGACTGCATTTAGTGTACAACCTCCAATTACTCGCATACCTTGAGTTCTTAGTAATATACGATGGGATAATTAAACAAATTGATGTGGATTTGAAAAGAGCATATATATAGTCTTTGTTATGAATGTAAGTTGATTATGAATTGAACAGTGACTAAATTTCTATTCTATTTATCTGAAACATAAATTGATTTTCATATTAAGTATTTTTTCTATGAATTGTTTAAATAAAGGTTTTATGGTGTTATTATACTCATTATGCCTCACTAAGTCATAGACGTAGCGTGTGATTGTTTTCATACGTAGGTCCAAAGAGATCCGAGGAGTAAGCCGAATAAGCTAGGGCATGACAACATACCTGTGAAGATTATCATATCAGAGAGATTTTGAATTGTATGTGTTTTGTTATTTAAAAGGTTTTGGGCATGTACTAATGTTTTAAATTGTAGATGCTCTAATATGTTATTAAGTTTTCATTTTCTTTGTTAAATAAAAGTAAAAAGTTAAATTTTAATTAGATTTTTCAAAGTTTTCAAGTATTAAAGAGTCAATGTGACACCTCAGATTCGTATCCGGATTGGGTACGGGTCGATATGTTACATTTATTGGTATCAGAGCTTAGGTTGAGTCAAGTTTTTCGAATAGACCAGCCGGTCGACTGTTAAAATGTTTGGTTTGTACAAGCCAACGAAATAATAAGATCTCTGATATGATATTATAATGAGTATGTTGTCCTTGCTAGTATAGTTAAGTGATCAGATATTAATAGATGTAAGACTAAGAGGTATTCCGAAGTGAAATGAGAATTAGAGTTATAAAGAAGTAGTAATACGATAAAGTGAATAACAGATGCCTTGGAGAGTACTTTTCGAATGATGGACGTGATTTTGAAGCGATTTCAATTGTCTAATTCCCCGAGTTATTAGAATAAATGTTGTTAAAGAGTTGAAAGTTTAGGAGTACCCGAGTTTAATGAAAGAGCTGAAGAAGATATTGTTTCGCGGATCTTTGGTTAATTACGAGAAAGTTTAGTTAGATGGTCTCCACTGTTCTGAATGAATAAGTTAGATGGGGTGTCTCACTACTAAGAAGTATTTGTGCATGATTAATTACATGTGATCAAGATAGTAAATAGGTTCCCTAAGAGGATTTTAGAAGTAACTTATGAGATATGGTTATAGGATTGTTTAGCCTCTTAATGGATGATGAGGATGCTCAAACTTTCATAGTTAAGTTAAAAGATATTTCACTGTTTGAAAATATCTAATTGTGTATATATAAGGGTTAACTGAATTATCTCTAGATTGAGATGTAAAGAAAGATAAGTTATAAAATTATGGATAGATTATAGTCATAAAGTAAAGTAATAAGAAGAACAAGTATCCTCTTCTGGGGATTTATAATCCTTTGATCAGTTAAAAAAAGGTTAGTGTTGTACGAATTTTTTTTAGGATGGAAAAATGAATGTTTTTTCATGGGGTAAAGAATAAATTGAAATGAGACTACAATTCACTCAATGGGAAAAACAAGGATATCAATATAGAGTGAAATTAAATGTTTTCGGACCACAAGGCAAGGATAATATATGTAGTCGCTATCAAGAATTTATAATAATTTTAGTTGCATATTAGATATTTTGTTGTTAAGTCCGAATAAATTGATTTAGATAAAGAAAGGTCATGAAGTAGAATCTAGATTAATAGTTTAAACTTTCCGAAAGAAGTTAATGGTGAAATGATAGAAAGTATAATATATATAAGATATATTAAAGTGTAAGTTTGAAAAGTTATTTTTGTATTCAAAATTTTTTGGGGAATCCTCTGATTATTCAAAAGATTTATAGAGAAACCCTCTAAGCCTCTCCCCACTAAGCAAGTTATTAGTAAGGAGGTAATTATTATTTTGATTAGTAAGAAACAAGGAAATGTAAGGTATGTAATAATAAGATCAGTTGGAAATTTATAATTTGGAAAAGTAGTAGGAGAAATAAGTGCAAAGTAGTAAAAGATATTTAAAAATGATTTAAAGTAGTACAAAAAATAAATCAATTGGGTTTCTTTCGAAGTCAGAGAAATTTATTTCAAAATATGAATAAGGAGTTAGGAACTTTTAGTTTTAAGAAGTTAAAATTTTGAATAACAAGTCCAGTCTAAGAGTAAATGTTTTAAAACTGGATTAGAAAATTCGTAAGAAATAGTACAAGTTGAAGTGGTAGAAGTATTTTAATGGGTAGATACGTATTGAATTTAGTTCTGGTGGATCAAGTGGAGAAATTCTGAGTATAAGGAATAATAAAGAATAGATTCTTTACAAAGTGTAGACTACCAAAGTTAGAAAGGTATGATAAATTATGCAATCAGTATAATGATGTTTTCCATATTATTATGAGAAGGATATTAGGGTACAAAGAAAAAGAGATTACCTATGTTACAAGAAAGTTTCGAATTAAAAAGGAAAATTTTCTAAGTTGTGAGTAAGTAAAACAAAAAATGCTAGGACTTTCTAAGGATTATAAGAAAAATATGGAAATTGGTATGTTACATTGATTGTTGGTTGGAAAGAATATATCACAATGAGTATAGAGGTAAAGTTAAAGATTATTTTAGAGTAAAGGAAATAATATGTAAGTACATGTTAAGGTCATAACAGAAAAATCGAGGAAAAATGAAGAGTATAGGATATGTTAAGGTAATAAAGACATAAGAAAATAAAGTGATCAGTTTAGAGACCCAAGTATGACAAAGATTTTAAAGAGGTGTAGCTTATAAGTTTGACAGGTTGAAAATAAGGTATTAAATAAATTTGGAATGAAAGTAAACAATTTTTCAGTTCTCAGTAAAAATTAATAAAGGTTAATGGATTTCGTAGTTGGGTTACCTTTGATACTGAACAAAAATGACTCAATTTGGGTAATTGTGGATCATTTAACAAGATCGCACAATTTATTCTTGTTCGAACTGATTTTTCAAGAGATAAGTATGCAAAACTATACACCAATGAGATAGATAAACTACATGGAGTGTCAGTTTTAATTGTACCTGATGGGATATAAGGTTTACTTTAAGGTTTTGGAATTATTTGAGCAAGGCCTTTGGAACTCGATCTAATTTTTGGCACTATTTTCCATCTGTAGATAATTATCGGTCTGACCAAGTTATTCAGATTTTAAAAGTTATGTTTAAGATGTATTTTGATTTTAAAAGATCGGGAGAAAAATAGTATGTTAAGTTGACCAAGCATAATGATAGATTTTCTAAAGGTTGTATTATGTAGCTAAGTAGACTCAGCTAAGAGGATAAGGATATGTATATTAAAAAAGCACGAGATATAGTCGAATAAAATTATAAGAATTATAAAAATATTGTCTTAAGCTCCAAGGCCAGTATAATTATAATCTAGGAAAGACAATGTGAATTATAGTAATCTGGAAAAGACTAGTGTTGTTAAGCAATTAGAGAATTATTAAGATATCAATTGATTCACGATTTTGAATCGGCAATGATTGGGGTTAATTTCTTGATTGAATATCACTATTTACTTGGGAATGACATTACATCTATACGGTTATCAAAAGCCAATAGTATGTATTGAATCAAAATAGTGAAAAGAAAGGAAATGGATTGAATTCTTTGAAGAATGAAGACGTTTATCAACTACAAACAGGAAATGTTAAAAGGGTAGTAATACATAAAGCCGAGAGATACTTTATTTTAAGAATTTTTAATATGTAATTGCCTTTTTAGATAGATAGTTTGTTTGAATAATTAATTAAAGCCTTTATTGTTGGATTGATTAAAGGATCTTAAGAGAAAGAAAATTTACGTGCTTGTTAAGTATATAATACGTAGGAAAGGGGAAATAAAGATTTAAAGTCTGATGAATGTTATATGCCATGGAAAAGTATCATCGAGTTTTTTTTAAGTGAGTGGCATGCCAGCAAGTTTAGAGAGGTGTCAAGATAGCTTCAAATGAAGTTTTTCGTGGAAGAAAGTGTAGGAAACCATTATTGGTGTGAATGGAAAGATCGAGACTTAGCGGGGTCAGATTTAATTAATAAGTCAAAGGGAAAGTGAGAACTATTCAGATTCATAATATTTTCATGTTTTGATACTCGAAATGCATATTAATCCTTCTCACACCATAGTACTTGTAGAGATAGGATTTTAATCTGACTTGATCTATGAGGAAGAGTCAGTACATATTTTAGCACATGAAGTCAAATAATTAAGGAAATAGACGATTCAGTTAGTTAAAGCTTTTGAAGAAATCATACAATGAAAGAAGTGAAATAGAATCATAAGAGGATAGTTCCTCATCTATGTGTATAATAAAAAATTCGAGGACAAATTTTCTTAAGGGGGAGAAATGTAATACCCCAAACATCGGGCCAGCGACTAAAGTGTAAGGATTGAAATTTTAGTGATTCAATTTTGATAAATTAAAAAGTTCAAGGATTTATTAGGAAATTTTTGTCTAGGACTTATATTCAAAGATGGAAAATTGAAGGGCATAATGGAATTTTAGCATGAAAAGAATTTAAAATTAATTTCCTAAGGCTATATAAAACGTGATAAAAGGAAAAAAAGAAAGAAATGAAAACTCTGGAAGCTTTTCTCTTCTATTTTTCCCCGTCAAACTCCATGCTATGGTGAGTTACTTTTCAAGTTGGGTTTTCTTTCATTTTTAAGTTGGTTTTAAATCCTTGGGTGATATAGAATATTAAGGAAGTTTAAAGATGATTTGAAGCTAAATGATTAAGGATTTAATGGTGATTTAGTAAAATGGTTTTTCAAGAGAATCGATTGAAATTGATTGTATTTGGATTTTTAAAGATATATTTGAATTATAAAGGGTTTAATTAAGGGGTTAGAAGTGTAAGAAAGGATTAAGAACATGTCTGAAGAATTGATATAATTTTTAGTTTCAAGAGTTTTATGGAGAAATTGAGATGTTAAGAGGTTTTAATGGATATAAGTTAATGGTAATAAGTGTAAATGAGTTTAAAGGCATGAATAAAGCTAATAGTAGGCGAAAGTTGGGTAATTTTTGAAGTGAAATACGTGATTTCTAGGTAAGGGTATCAGTATTGGAAGAAAAGTCAGATATTATAAGGTAAATTGGAAAAAATGGTATGAATCAGATGAACAATATCGATACTGATGTGGAGGTATCAATACCAGGAGTAAGGTATCGATACTATAATTGAAAAAAAAATTCAGAATGCAAAAAGGGTATCAATACTGAAGTGGGTATCGATACCATAGAAGATAAATATCGATACTGAGTGTACAGTATCGATACTATTCAGCTTGAAAAAGAGAGTTTTGTGTTTCCTTTAGTATATGAAAATTTTGATTTGGTAATAATCATGTGAGATCTGGTATTTGATTATGTTCATATGTAGATCTCGATCAAGTGAAAGTACCATATGGCTCGATGTGGTAAAAGATTTAGAGAAAGTGAAAAGAACTTTCTTAAGGACTTAAGTGAGGCAAAGGTGAATGCATTTTATACTTTTAATTATAATAGAAGAAGACTCGCGATGAGTAACCTCGAATGTTTTGAAAGAAATATGTTATGGATTTTACTATGAAACACTTTTATCATGCTTTGATAATTAAATTATGAATATGTGGTTTGTGAAGAGTCAAATCTTGAAAGTTTGTTAATGAAAATGATTAGCATTATGACACTACAAGAAAATATACCTTTAATGACATATGAACGATGACACACACTAATTTATGACTTACAAAACACGCGTGTCATAAAATAAATGTCATGTTTTTTAAAATCTGAACGATTTGTGACTTACAATAATGTGTGTCATATTTAATAGTCATAATCCATAAAATTTGCAAAAACACGGAGTATACCTTTTAATTGTGTGTCATCTTTAAGAGTCGTATTCTAATTTCCCCCATTATTTTCATCATTTCCCGCTTCTTCCCCCGCCTAATGTTTTCCACTCTTTTCATTCTCTCCTTTTCTCTCCTGCTTTTCATCCCGATTCTCTTCTTCTTGTTAGGAACGAGTTTGAATCCCTAGCCTCTGCTGCCCATTTTCGCCTCCGATGAACTCGATGATCTCCGTCTCTTCCATCACATCACCATCTCTCCCTCTGTCTCATCCTCACAATGATCCCACTCTCTTGTTCTCTAATATCAGTATGATTTATTTATTTTGGTTTTCTGTTTAGTTGCATTTACAACTTTTAATAGCTCCGATGAACTCGATGATCTCCGTCTCTTCCATCACATCACCATCTCTCCCTCTGTCTCATCCTCACAATGATCCCACTCTCTTGTTCTCTAATATCAGTATGATTTATTTATTTTGGTTTTCTGTTTAGTTGCATTTACAACTTTTAATAGACGAATCGACTAACTTCTTCTTCTTCTTTGTTTTGTAAGTTTCCTCTTTGTTTTGTCTATATATTTGTTACTCAGTTTAAAATACGAGTCTATTATCTAACAAAATTTTAATGGTGATTTTCATGTTTAGGTTTTGCAGATGTTGTAGAAAACTGAGATTCCAGAAAAACCCATGTTTAAACCTGAATTCCCTCCTCAAGGTTTATTCTATTACCGCTATTTTCACTGTTTTATTATCTGTTTCATTGTAACCTAAAGAGTCATTAAACACATTGTTTAGCGGGGTTACTTTAGAATATCATGTTTAATTGCTTAGGTGATTTAATTTGCATATGTTTGCTTTGAGCTTATTTGTAAGTGGTAAATGGTTATATCTGGTGTTTCTATTGGTGTTCCTTTTTTTGGTATTTTTGTAGATTAATGAGGAGGTGAGTGAGAAAGTTTTGGAAGTGGAGCAGACAATAAAATACGCAAGCCAATCTATGATAAGTGGAATGAGAAGATTAAGTCAATTCTTGATTTCTGGTTAACAGTTGTAAGCTCTTCTATTTCCTATCAATTAGGGTTTTCCCTTAAATCTGTCTCCATGTTGAGAAGAAGGATTTCAATTGATTTGTTCTTTTATGTACAGTTCTTGAGTCATCCTGCTCTTGGTGAACCTTTGAATGATGAGGATCAGAAGGTTTTAAGATCACTTTTAAGTATATTAGCTCACTTGAAGAGGAAGATTTTAAAGATTTGAAATCTGGCTACTCTATTACATTTGTAAGTTTATTTATTTTGCTTTTCTTCTTATTCTGTAGGAAATTGAAGTTGTATTTTACATTTAATCATGGTCTAATCAGTCATCACAATTTTTTGACTGGCTTTTGTTATATTTTTCAGAACTTCGATCCCAATCCATACTTTGAAGATGCGAAGCTTACGAAGACCTTTACATTCCTTGATGAAGGAACCAAGATTACTGCTACCAAAATCAAGTGGAAAGAAGGCATGGTAAGGGTTTCTTCTCTTGTCATGTCTACTCATGTTATTTGTTTCCTTTGGTTATCATGTTAAATTAGTTTTCTAAATGTCAAGGGCTTGCCAAATGGAGTTGACCATGAGAAGAAAGGAAACAAGCGACAGTTTGCTGAAGAAAGGTTTGCTATCATATTTGTCAATCAAATTTCTCCCCAGCCTGAAGACTTTAGTCACATAAAACCTGAGATTAATTTATCTGTTGTGTAATGTAGTCACTTCATTTTTTTCTCAATAATTTTATTGAACTTCAGCTTAGCATCTTATAAGAATCTTAGTTATTTCATGAGCCATCTTTCTTTTGTTATATAGAGCTAAACATTGGTAGATAGAGTTTTCCTTTTTTAGTGCAGACAAATTACGATTACACATGCATTATGTATTATTGTGTATTGTGATTATAAATAGTATGCATTTATATGTTTCTTTTAGTTATTAAGTTGCATTATAACTTCAACATGTAGGAATTTGTTGTACTGCAAAGCTTGGGTCATTTATGACATTGTCTTGTATTTGATTTTGCCTCTTTCACTTAACCACCATCTCTATATATACTAAATTTATTAATGAATGCAGCTTCTTTACCTGGTTTTCTGATGCTCAGCGAAAGATGACATGGATGAAATTCATGATGAGGTAAACTCTTTATGCTGTGCTGTGTGAATGTAGGTTTCTTCTTCTTTTTCTCATTTTGTTAAAGAGCTAGCACCTGGCCTAAGCTTTCACTTGATAAACACTACAGGTAGAGAGAGATTATCAAGGAGGATTTATGGCCCAATCCCCTCACATATTTCAATAATGTAACTTCATTTCCTTTGGATTCTTCCCCGGTTTTGTTTATTCCATTATGATCTTATGCTTCCTTTAATTTTTTTTCATAACCTGATGCAGGATGCTGATGAAGAAGATTTTGAGGATGATGAAGAGGTATATCATCTTTTGCCTTCTTTTTTCTTTCAATTACTAAATTCATAATCTTCCTGTACCATTTGTTCTTGCATGTTTTCTTTCAGGATAATGGCATGCTGTAGGTTTTATGGTCTTTATTTAACATTTTTGGTTATTTTTCAATAAAGATAGAGTAGATTGGTCTATTTTCATTGTAGACATTTGTAGGACATGCTTACTAGAGTTTAGCTTATAGTTAAAATTTGAATTCATCAATTGAGTAATAAATTGCTAATAACCAAAATGTGAATATAGAGCTCCCTTACTAGGGTTTCTCAAATGGTTGGAAAGGATGCATCCTTTTAGTTTCAAGTATATGCTCATTTTCTTTTGCTAGAGCGGTTGTGAATGTGACATTTGTGTGAGATATACTCCTAGAGCGGTTGGAAAGTATATGCTCATTTTCTTTTGCTGGAGCGGTTGTGAAGGTGACATTTGTGTGAGACATTCCTTCTTACTTGAGGTCCCAAATTCAATCGTACATTTTGTTAGATTCGATTATGGCTTGCTGCATAGTTGAGTCAAGTTCAAACTACCCCTGGTAACTCTATAGCTTGGGTTTCTTTTTCCAAACTAATTAAACTTTATGTTCTCTCTGGACCTAGAAACATAAATCGGCTAAAAGGGTGGAGTTGATCATGTTCTACCGTGAAGAATACCCAAAATTGTTGTAATGAAACCGTCAGAACTTGTGGCTCATTTTCTTTCTTCTTATGCTTATTCCAGGTTAACAAACAAGGACTTCCCATAGGTTTACAACTAATAGGTCATCCATGGGGTGAAGCTACAATTCTACATTCTATGACATCTATATTCGAGGTTTCATAACTAATTTTAAAGAAAACGTCTCATGTTTCCAGGAACTTTGTATCAAATCCAGGAAGACACCTGCTTCATTCTATGACATCTCAAAGGCCAAGTAAGAGCTTTCATGGACCATGTTATATTGCAGATCCTTATGTTGTCTCTTCAGAATCACCAATAACGATGCATCTCTAAACATCGTTATCTTATTTGATGTATCTTATGTGGAAAACTTTATTATGCTGTGATATTGTATCGACATATGATTACAATATTTTGATAACTTAATGTTAATATTTATACGCAAATGGATTGCTTATATATAATATGATATATATTTAGTATTATGAGGCATTAAATGTGATTTAGTTTGATTATTTGTCAATCTACATATATATATATATAATATATATATATATATATATATATATAATTTACGACATACAATCACGACACACGAATGTGTGTCATCTTTTCTAATAACGTGTGCTTCAATGACACGCAATGTAAGTCATAAATGCGTGCCATAAATTTATGACACACAAATGTGTGTCGTCTTCATTTATGACGGGGGCTTCAATGACGCTTAATGAGCGTCATAAATGCCCGTCATATATGCGTGTCATAAATGCGCGTCATAAATTTATGACGCACAGTTGCGCGTCATCTTAAATTCATGTCGGTGGCTTCAACGACAGGCAAATGTGTGTCATCCGCACCCATAGATGACGCGCAATGCGCGTCATTAAAGGGTTTTTTTTACTAGTGGCATGATCTTTTTCTGATATTTGATATTCTTGTTTATGAAATTGACATGAAATGATATATGGATTTAAATATAACTATGTGATATACTATGTAAATGTTTTCTACGTGAAAATGCTAGGTGAATATGTTCTATGGAACATAAATAATAAGTGAGAAATGTTATGAGTGAATCTATGTGAATAAAAGATATTTGAATACTAAATGTGAAATAATTATATGGAATAAGCCCAAAGTATATGTATGAGAATTAGAGGTATAGTTGGCATGTCAAGAGTCGAGGATTCTATGTAGTCCTTCGGGACAAACCTATGTAGTCCTTCGGGATAAATCTGTATGGTCCTTCGGGACAAATATTTGGCACTTCGGTGCAAATTATGTGAGCAGTGGTAACTGCATTTAGTGCACAACCTTAAAGTACTCGCATACCTTGAGTTCTCAATAATATATGACGGGCTAATTAAACAAATTGATGTGGATTTGAAAAGAGTATAAATATATATAGTCTTTGTTATGAAATGTAAGTTGATTATGAATTGATTTTCATATTAAGTATTTTTCTATGAAATGTTTAAATAAAGGTTTTATTGTGTTATTATACTCATTATGCCTCACTAAGCCATAGAGTTAGCGTGTGATTATTTTCACACGTAGGTCCAAAGAGATCCGAGGAGTAAGCCGAATAAGCTAAGGCAGGACAACATACTTGTGAAGATTATTAGATCAGAGAGATTTTGAATTGTATATGTTTTGTTATTAAAAGGTTTTTGGCATGTACTAATAATGTTTAAATTGTAGATGCTCTGATATGTTACTAAGTTTTCGTTTTTCTTTGTTAAATAAAAGTAAAAAGTTCAATTTTAGTTAGATTTTCAAAGTTTTCAAGTATTAAAGAGTCAATGTGACACCTCATATTCGTATTCGGGTTGGGTACGAGTCGGGGGTGTACATTTGTTCTAAATCTTGCATTTGTACTATAATGTTTAAATTGTAGATGCTCTGATGTTACTAAGTTTCGTTTTTCTTTGTTAAATAAAAGTAAAAAGTTCAATTTTAGTTAGATTTTCAAAGTTTTCAAGTATTAAAGAGTCAATGTGACACCTCATATTCGTATTCGGGTTGGGTACGAGTCGGGGGTGTTACATTTGTTCTAAATCTTGCATTGTGCTTGATGATTATTTAGATTTCAAACTTTGTCCTCTGCCTTCAACAACTTTTTCATCTTTTTTAGATTTGCAAGTTTTTATGGCTCTGGGCTCACGAGTCCGTAATATAAAATGACTAGTTAAACCAGTGAAATATTAAGCTTTTACCAAAATTTGGTATTTTTTGTGCCCTACGCAATTCTACATAGTTTTTGGCAGCTGTATTGTTTTGTCATCAGTGGATAATGGTGTGTTTTCTTTTTTGTATGCTATAACATTATATTTTGTGCCCTTGAGAGAATGAGGAGTTTATGCTTCGGTTTGCTAGAGTCTTTGATCTTTATCCTTTATGGTTAGGCTTTTCATTCTGGCTGTAACCTGTTTTTTTGTATGTCAAATAAAAAATTACTCTATTTTATAGCTCTGAAGTCCCTGATATTGTGTATGCAGAGAATATGCTTACCTTTTTTATTGGTGCGAAACAAGCTTTTGAAGTGTCATTAGCTGACGTGTCGCAAACTCAACTTCAAGGAAAAAATGATGTCATCTTGGAGTTCCATATGGATGACACTATATTGGTGCTAAATATCATTATCTTTAACACCGTTTGTAAAAACGTGACTAAAAAATTATAACCTTTAGTGGCGTTTATGAACCACAAACATTGTTATATTTTACGGCGTTAGATTCAGTGGCTCTTTTAGCGTGTTTAATTTTACGTCACAAAGATTTTTAACGTCGCTTAAAAACGTTGTTATATGACTGAAAAATATCATTAAAAACCTATTTTTGCGTTAGTTTAGCTGTAAACGCATGCCTCTAAAACTGAGAATACGTACAAGATAAAGAGATTAATACGATGGTTTTATAATCATCAAAGGGTACAGTGAAAAGCCATTAGCCACACGTGGTAATAACAGCGATGGACAGTCCCCTATCAATTCTAGACGTACACTGCCAACTGATTACCGCTACTAAACTCTTTTAAGGGAGGCGCCCATGCAATGCATCATTACAATATACGTACACGTTGATAGAAGTTTTTTTTTAACGAACAAAACAATTTTCGTGTTTGAGGTTTCTAATTTGTGCATTATATATATAAGGATATCCAAATGTTTAATGTTAAATAATTTAGTTTATTTAAATAAATATTACATTGTATTCATCTAGTCTAATTACAAAAAGCTTTTTTTTCCTTTAAACTCTATTTTGATCCAAATTTTATATTTATTCATTTGATAAAATTACACGAATAGTACTTATTTATTAGTTTTAATATATTTTAGTATCTAAACTTTCATTTATTTTCAAAATCATATATAAAATTTAGTTTTGTTTTATTTTATTATCACTCCATTAAAAATTTTAATTTTTTGTTTATTTAGTAACGTTTAGAATTTAACGTTAAATTTTAAAAAGATTGACTTCTGGTACTAAAATGGACCAAAACTAATAGTTTACATACTAACGATTCAAGTTTTAATGACATGGTAAAATAAAATAAAGACAAAAAATTAAATATAGTTTAAAAAAAATTAAAAAAATTAAGTATTAAAATGAGTCAAACTAATAGTTTAAATATTAAATACGTAATTTGCAATTTTAAAATAATTTTATATATATAAGTCAGATTAACTCGAATACTTGATCATATATCATCTAGATTGAAAAATATTGCATTATTTTTCTATAATTAGAAAATTGAAAATAAAAGAACAACTAGTGATGACGTATAACCTGTAGAGAGCAGAGGAAAGAGGAGGGCCATGCATGGAATAACTATCGCCATCGACCCAACTGGTTGGGCCCTCTTATTTATTAATCTTATTTATAAAATTATAAATAAATAAAACACCAGAGATTAAAAACAAAGAAGGGTCATGATGGGGACTCGACAACTTTCCCGTACGGGTCACACTCACCGAGGCATTGTAGAGGCATACTCTGATCCAGACACGTAGACATACGCATGTGGATTGTGAATGTGGCGCTGTTAGAATATTCTACATTTTTAGGTAACTAGGCATTTATTATATAAACTATTATTTTTAATATATATATTTTTTAAATATAATTAACATTTAGTTTTTATTTTATTTTAGTATCTATTGTTAAAAACTTAACGAAAGGATTGACGACCAATCTGAATAGTGTATCACGAGAGAATGATAAGTTGACTAACATAATATAATTTTAAGCCCATCAGACGATTGACGACGAGATCGGAGAATGAATAAGTCGAAGAGTGCATTGTCGAATTGGAGAGATAAGGGCATTTTTTGCTAAAATGGAGGCCAGAATCTTCAGTGGTTGAAAAGGTGCGAGCTAAAAAGTTTAGACTGCATCAAATGAGAGACGTGACGACCGATGACTATAGATGCGGCGACTGATGACCCCTGTCTA
This sequence comes from Hibiscus syriacus, assembly GCF_006381635.1. NCBI lineage: Eukaryota > Viridiplantae > Streptophyta > Magnoliopsida > Malvales > Malvaceae > Hibiscus > Hibiscus syriacus. The sequence goes on along the minus strand of NW_024062982.1, from coordinate 80,564 downwards.
TTAAGTTTTTAATGATAAGTACTAAAATGAAAAAAAAATTAAATACATTTTGTTAGAAAATTTTAAAAAAAAGCACTAAACTTTACTAAACTAAGTTTTGTTAGTAGAAAAACACTTTTAATCATATATTGTTAAATAATTATAATTATCATCATGCAATTAGATCAGTATGATCGAAAATAGATCATGAAGATATTAATTTTTTATCCATATTATTATTATTAGTATTTTTATTTTTATTATTATTATTATTACTATTATTATTATTATTATTATTATTATCATCATTATTATTATTATTATAAATATATTAAATATATATAAATAATAATTACATACCAATTACAATTGGACCGGCCCAGTTACAAACCAACCAAACTGGTCCAATCAAACCAGAAACCCTAAACATTTGGGTTTCCAGTTAGGGTTTCCTAACCCTAATCTAAACCAGCCGCCTCATCACAACCGTTGGATCTGGCACGATCCAACGGTCCAGATGGCTCCAGAGGGAAATCCTAGGGTTGATACCCTAGGGCCACGCGGCGCCCCAGCTTCCACGCGGCTGCCGACAGTTTTCGCCGCCTCCGCCGCTGCCCGTCCCAAATGAAGACTCCAGAAGATCAACGCCAGCCGTCCATGCAAGGCTACGGGGTGAGTCACCACTGGTAGTCCGGTGACTCACCGAGACCCCCTCTTCGGACCGGTCCGACGGCTACAACGTGTGGCTAAAAGCCACCACCCGAACCTGAAAAAAAGAGACAAAGGAGAGACAGAAACCAGAGACAGAGACAGAAACGAAAAAAAAAACAAAAAGAAAGAAAAAAAAAAAACAAATATACCAACGATCTCGTCAACATCAACGCAGCAAGAAAAAAAAAAAAGAGAAGAGGAAAGAAGCTTACCCTGTCATCGGAGAACCACAACCGTCGCCGGATCTCACCAAAACCTTCGAAAAGCCGAAGGTATTATTTTAGATTTGCTCCGATTGGGAGCCGTTTAACGGAAAAAAACATCGGAACCGTCATTAGGACGGTCCGATCTACATTTAGAATAAAAATTTTTTTTCCGGCCACCGAAGACGGTGGCGGCGGCGGTGGTTGACGGCGGATGAACGCCGGCTAACGGCTGCCGGCCGGTTGGGGCTTCTCTCTGTTTTAGAGAGAAGCGAGAGAAAACTCTCTCTCAGAGAAGAGAGAGAGAAGGAAAATGAAAAATGAAGGCTGGCCCTTCGGGCCAGCCGGTTTGGACCATATATAGTCCTTCCCGAACGACGTCGTTTCGGGAAGGACTATGCGCGTAATTATAAAATAGTTAAATCCCGTCCGTAGTCCTCCCAACTTGTAAATTTTATATTTTGGTCACTAAACTGAATTTAAATAATTTTAATTCAGTCTTTGAATTTTAATTTTATTCATTTTAGTCCTTTTTATTAAAATAATATATTTAGGATAAATGACAGATTTAATCCCTTAATTTTAATAAATAATTTTTTAATCCCTAGTTCATATTTTAATTTATTTTATTATAAAATCGAATTTTAGATAATTTTATTTTGGTCACTAAATTATTAAATTAGAAAATAAAATATTTAATCCCTATAATTTCAATTAATTAGAAATTAGATTAGTTTTATTTTTATTATAATTAGTTATTTATTTTATATGTTTTCATTTTACTGCTTAAAATATATTGTTTTAGTGATATTTTATTTTATTATATTGTTCAATATTTTTATATATTCATAAATATACATATAATAAATAGTAATTTTTTTAAATATTTATTTTTAATATCGAAGAAAAGGACAATCTTAATACAACTGGATGTCCTATTCTGATATTTTAAAATTAAAAAGTAAACAATATTATTTAAATTAATATTTATAAATATCAAAGAAAAGAGCTGTCTTAAGGCACCTAGAAGTTTTTTTCGGATATTTTTAAATAAATAAATTTTTTATATAATTTTGAAATAATAGAATTATAAATTAAATATATTTTTGAATTTTAAAAATTTTAATAATAGAGACAATTTATAATTAAAAAGTACCAATTTTGGGCGTTGTAGGGGTGCTAATCATTCCCTAGACGTAACAGACCACGAATCCCTTTTTATTATTAAAAAGAATGAATTTTTGGTTATAAATGCAGATCAGTTTATTTTTTAATTGGTGTTTTATTAAAACTCTTTTAAAAAAATAATTTTTAGGTATTCGACCTACCTGACCCAAAAGGCCGATGGCGACTCCTAAATTATTTTCAAAATTATTTATTCACGTCAATTTCCCCGCCAAAATTAATATTTCGTGCCCGGACGAAAACCGGTTACGACAGCTTGGCGACTCCGCTGGGGACCTGGTCAAACTTTTAAAAATTAATTATAAATTGTCTCTATTAGTTAAAAATTAAAAATTTATATTTAATTTTAATTCTTTCTTTTCAAATTTTTTATTTATTTATTATTTTTATAATATTTATATGTTTTATTTATTTGCAAGTATTTTATTTCAGTATTTATTTTCTGTCAAAGGTTTGAACATTTCTCCTCACACAACACTTGCATTGCATTACATAAAGCTCTATAATTGAGTTGTCCCTTTTAAGTGGAAGTGAAAGCGACGTCTTCGTGAGAATTTATTCTCCGTGTCAGACCTAGCAAGTAACTTTCGGGGTTCATATGCTCTATGTCTTCGTGAGAATTTATTCTCCGTGTCAGGCATAGAGAAATGTATCCCCTCGAATTGAACTCAATCCACTTTAGTCTGTAATGGACTAGGATTGAGGGTTAGCAGCCTAAGGGGGCACTAACATGGACAATTCGAATACCTTTACTCCTAGATCTGAAACCCTGCATATAAAAAAACCTTAGAAACTCTTCCAATCCGAAGTCATGCCGAAATTTTGTCCAAAATAGGTGTACACACAGGAGAAATGAATTCTGTCTTTTCTGTTTAAATTACATGTTTATTTAAATTATTTAAATTCAGAAAAGCATGTTTAAATAAAGAATATTTATGTAAATGTTATTATTAAATTTCTTTATTATGTAAACTAATATTTTCTTTTTGTGTGTTCTTTATTTTTCTGTTTGCATTGCATCATACAGGATAAAAGACATTGATCCTTGTGTTAATTGTCTCATTGGAAAGCCTTCATCTATGGATAAAAAGTGTTCAAGTCAAATAATTCTAAACTCAGAAATAAGACAGTGGGCTGAGGATTTACAAAGACAAGAAGGAGACAGTCTGCAGGATGATTATGTATCTGACTTGGCCAGTTATGCTTCAGTTTCACTAAAAAGAAATGATATGCAAGATTTGCGAAGCATTTGGGAAAGTTGGGATTCAAACAAAAAATTGCAGTTTTATCAGACTTACGGAGACATCCCATATTTGCTCTATGTTGAAGTTGATGATGAATTACTCAGAGCCCTAGTTCAATTCTGGAATCCAGGGTACAATTGCTTCACTTTCAATAAGGAGGACTTGGTCCCTACTATTGAAGAATATACAACTTTGTTACATCTTGAAGGTGCTTTAGAGAATCGAATATATTCAAAGTCAATTAAAACTCAACCCTTTCGAGTTAAATTGGCAAAGATTGCCGGGGTACGAGAAGAATGGGTAGCATCCCGTACAAAACAAAAAGGCAAAAGCGAAGGCATAGCTTGGACCAACATCAGAGAACTTATTCAAAGCCATCCAGATAGTAAATTACGATTCGATCTATTTGCTCTGGGAATATATGGTATGGTCATCTTCCCAAAAGTATTGGGATATATTGAAGCTGCAGTGGTAGACTTGTTTGAACAGCTACCGAAGAAGATTAATCCTGTTTCTGCAATCCTAGCAGAGACCTTCAGATCGTTAAATGCTTGCAGAAGGCTAGGAGGTGGACGATTCTCAGGGTGTACTCAGTTGTTATATGTTTGGATCCGTAGTCATTTTTGGAGGACAGAAAAGGTTTCATACAGACGCTTTAATACGGATTATTCACCATTAAAAGAATTTCTGGAGCAGGAATGGCCGAAAGAAATTAAGAAAGATATGTGGATTAATGCCTTTCGAAATCTGCAAAGCAATGACGTTGTTTGGCGAGCCCCGTGGCAAATCCAAAGGGAATTCTTTTACAGGTGTGGTAATTACAACTGGATAATGCTGCTCGGATTATGGGGAGGAATTGGATATGCACCACTTCTGGTTATAAGACAGTATGAAGGTCGTCAATTTGTACCTGTCACTGCTGGATTACAGTCATCTGAATTCGCATTCCACAGCAAAAATTATAAAAGAAGTATCATGGAAGCCGTTACAGCTTGGAAAACAACTTTTTGTATCCGAGCTAAAGCAGCAAAAGAAATGTTAACTCCTGATTATGAAGAATGGAGATCTGTCAGAAAAAATGAAAATATTCATCTACCAGATCAAAATGAGGATATCTCTATGGAAGATCGCATTAAGGTGGTTCCGTCAGAGATTGAAATCTTGAGAGCTGAGTTTGAAGCAGAAAGAGAAGGCTGGTCGAAAGAATTAGAGCAAATGAGACAAGATAAAGCTATCTTGGGGTTTGACATTGACTTTCATTCATCACAATGTGCAATGTTGAGAAAAGATAAAGAAAAAGGTGAGGATGAGTACAGAGCCTTACAGAAAAATTACCAGGAGTTATATAAATCCCGAAAAGCATCAGGACCTAGCCAATCGACGGTACAGATGACCAGAGAATTGAATATCGAGAAAAGACGAGTTGAAGATCTGAAAGGAAAGAATAGCCGTTTAATCAAAAGCCTGGAAAAAGGAAAGCAAAAAATGGAAGATTTTGAGATCGACAGACGAGAGCGAATTATAAAACACAAGGCTGAACACCGTGAGATCATGAATGAAATGCAAAGAGAAAGAGATCGAGCCAAAGATTTAGAAGAGATGAAGAATTCCATCTTTGCTAAATTTGAAGGCGAGAAAAATAGCATGTTCAAGGGATTTGAATCCGAAATGAACCAGTTGATTGCTGAACTTGAAGTCAGAGGCCAAAAGATAGAAGAATCTAATGTTGAAAAAGAAAAATGGGAACTAGAAAGAAAAAATTTCAACACTAGACTTGAGGTAGAGCAGGAGGTCGCTAGCAATTGGATGCAAAGATGCAGAAACAAATATGTTCAAATCCAGAAGCTTAATCAAAGAACACAAGAAGCACGAACAAAACTTGAAGAGGATCTGGATCAGTCTAGAAACAAAAACTCAGAGTTTAATGCTTACATTTTGCAACTTGAAGAATCATTGTTTCAAGAAAAGGTTCGTCTAGGACCTAATGATCTCAAAGAAAGTAATGAAGAAAATGCTTCACTGCGAAGACGCATTAGAGATCTTGAAAAAATTCTGCACAATTGTCAAGTCAGAATCACTGAGTTAGAGCAAACTCTTGAAGGAACGAATGAACAATGGCAAAAGTCAACTGAGTTCTATGTCGAAAGAAGTGAAGAAAGAAGCAATATGGTGTTCGAGGCCATGGTACAAATGAACGAAGTTGCTAGATATGTTGGGGAATTAGCTGTTGAAGCCAAAATAATTGAGCATCATGTTGATCCAGTTTCTAAGTGCGGAAAGAAGGTGTCATGGTTAATGAAAGAAATTATAGAGCTTAATAGGAAAGCTATGCCTTATCTGTAGTTATGAATTATTATAAAGAAACTTTTGTATGCCGATGAAAGTTGTTCTATGACAGTTAACTTTTTGGGATCAATGTTTTTTTACATACATGCATTTTGCATACATTCATCATTCATTTCATAATTTTCGCTATGAATTATTTTATTAAGTTAAAATTCATTAATTAAAATTTGAAAAAAATAATATTAAAAGATTTTTTTAATCGCAGTTACTCTGGCCAAAAGAGAAATACTACATCACTACGGTACTAGACAAGCTACTAAGAGAATTATGGAGGATAAAATACAGCGTATTGAGGAACAGCATCATAAAGAACAAGAAGAAATGAGAATGAAGTTGGAAAAAAATTGAAGCTAGTATTGCAAATTCACAAGACAGTATGATGAAGAAAATAGAGGATATGTTTAAAAGGCATGCTATTATTGGAAAAATGCCTGAAAATCCTGTATCTTTTGATCAAGAATCTATGTATCCTCTAGGTTTTCCACCAGAACCAATTTATCATTCTGGTACTACACCTATACAAATCAATGCTCGTACATCTGCATTACAAGAAGTCAAACCACATGAAGATCAACAAGTGGATCCTGCATCTTCAAGCAAAAATCCGCTTATATCCGATGTGAAAATAGGGGATCTTAATACTGAGCATTTGATCCCAGATTTGAATGAGCTGAATGAGAAACAAAAAGTAAATGAAGAGCTGACCAGACAGATCAAGAGCTTAGAAGAATGAATGAAATCTGTGGAAATAACTGAATCATTCTATAGGTTTGACGCTAGTGAGTTGAGTTTGGTTCCAGACTTAATCCTTCCCATCAAGTTCAAAGCTCCCGAATTTGATAAATATGATGGTACTACATGCCCTTCATCCCACATTACTATGTTTTGTCGAAGAATGGCAGGATATGTGAAGGACGAGAAATTGTTAATTCACTGCTTTCAGGATAGTTTGACAGGACCGGCTTTAAAATGGTATACTCAATTGACCAAAGCCAACATTAGATCCTGGAAAGATTTGGCTAAAGCATTTTTAGAGCAATATCGCCATGTAACAGACATGGTTCCTGATAGATGGACTCTCCAGAATTTGGAGAAAAAGAATAACGAAACATTCAGACAGTATGCCCAGAGATGGCGTGACACTGCAGCCCAAGTTCAACCACCTTTGTCAGAAAAAGAGGCCACAGTAATGTTTGTCCATACATTGAAAGCTCCTTATTTAAACCATCTAATGGGGAATGCAACCAGGAATTTTGCAGATTTGGTCATTTCTGGAGAATTAATTGAAAATGTCTTGAAAAGTGGCAAGATTGAATCAAATGATGGGTCTAGTTCCAAAAGACCTACGTACAGGAAAAAGGAGAATGAAGTCAACAATGCCAATTCTTACAGCAAGGATTCATCGAAAAGTGTTACAATAACCCAGCCAAGGGTTAAGAAAGAGGAAACAAACACTAATCGAGCAGAGTCCAGAGGATCTCGAAAGGAAAATGAAAGGTTGTCTTTTACACCTTTACCAGTACCATATGCAGAGATCTATGATTCGCTGTTAAAAGCAGATGTTATACGGCCCTATCCTTTGGTTCCCATGCAACCACCATTCCCTCCTTGGTATGATACAAAGGCACACTGTGTTTACCATGAAGGAATTACAGGACATTCTATTGAAAACTGTCTAGCATTCAAAAGGGTGGTTCAAATTTGATCAACACTGGGAAGTTGGAATCAATACACCATCCGCATCAAGTCATCCATTGCCAAATCATGGAGATAAAAACGTGAATGCAATTCAGGAAGAGGACAGAAAGAAAGCAAAGACTGACATTTCTGAAATTAAATCTCCGTTTGTTTGGATATTCCAACAACTTTCTTTAGCCGGTATAATTCCACAACAATTCAGGCCAAAGCAGAATGAAGGCAAGAATTATTGTGAATATCATCAGGAGAAAGGGCATAAAATTCAACTATGTCCTGAGTTTAGAGATTTGGTGCAAAAATTGATGAACAACAGAGAAATAGAAGTCTTTGAAGAAGAACCCGGGAAAAAAGAAGATGATGTTTGCTCATCAGAGGATTCTAAACCAAATCAAAGAATAAATGATCCTGTGATCATTAATGTGAAATCATCCACGGTGATTCCTGCACCAATAAGGCCAAAAGTAGTTATTACCACTCCTCTACCATTTCCATACAAAGATACCCGCAGGGTACCTTGGAATTATACTACCAATGTTTCAATGGTAGGAGGATCTGTTTCTCTAGAAAAAACAGAAGAGAAAATACAAAGTCTGAGTACAACATCAACGTCCGAAGCAGTGAGCGAAGTCGGTTTCTTTACGAGAAGTGGGAGATGTTACTCTCCCGAAACATCCAATGCTTCAGAACAAGTGAAAGCAAAAGGAAAAGCCATGGCAATACCTCAGAAGGTATTTGAGGATGAATCTCTTCCAGCATTCAATGAGCCTGTGACAGAAAAACAAGCTCAAGAATTTTTGAAATTCCTGAAACATAGTGAGTATAGTGTGGTTGAACAACTACACAAACAACAAGCGAGAATTTCTATTCTTGATTTATTGATGAATTCAGAAGCACATAGAAATGCTTTAATGAAAATACTCAATCAAACATTTATCCCCGAAGATATACCCCTCAATAAACTTGATAGAATTGTGGGACATATAGCCGCTGACAATTACATAACGTTCACGGATGATGAAATACCGGAAGGCGGAATGGGGTCAGTAAAAGCTTTGAACATCACGACACATTGTCATGGTCATGTGTTGCCAGGAGTATTGATTGACAATGGATCCGCTCTCAACTTGATGCCTCTAGTTACACTTCAAAGAATGCCTCTGGATCAATCACACATGAAGAGTTATCAGAATGTGGTACGAGCATTTGATGGTACTAAAAAAGAAGTGCTTGGGAAAATGGAAATACCGTTATTAATTGGCCCAGTCGTGTACAATATTGACTTTGTGGTGATGGACATCCACCCCACATATAATTGTCTATTAGGGAGGCCATGGATTCATTCAGCAGGAGCCGTTCCTTCTTCATTACATCAGAAATTGAAATTTGTTGTTGAGGGACAACTAATATGCGTCAGTGCTGAAGAAGAAATCATTGCGTCTGTAACAAGCGATGTTCCATATATCGACACCAATGATGAGGCTCTTGAATGCTCTTTTCGAGCTCTTGAATTTGTAAATACAACCTTTATTGCAGAAAGAAGCAAAATTCCATATCCCAGACTGTCTGATTGCACCAAGATGACGGTACAACAAACTTTAGGCATCGGAGCTAAAACTGGGAGAGGTCTAGGAAAGAATCTTCAAGGGATTTCAGTTCCTGTCAGTATAAAGATGAAAAAAGACCGTTTTGGGCTAGGGTTTAAGCCCAATCTTCAGCAAAGGAACAAAGAGATGAAAAGAAAATGTGAAGACAGAAAGGCAAAATTGAAAGGGGGGGAAATCTTTTGGAAACACATGTCTTTCCCACAGTTGAAGACAACATTCAGATCAGGGGGAACAATTAATGTGGAACAGCAGCTTGTTGAAGCCTTTAAAGAAGAAAAGTTGACGAAAGATCAAGACATAGTTGAAGAAGCTATGAATGGATTATTTATCAACATGATCACGAATGACAACAAAACTGGCAAGTACTTGAATAGGATTCACCCATGTCTTCCTGGAGAAACACTCACCAATTGGACCACTGAAGATCTTCCTATAGTTTTTAATATTAATGCAGAGTAATATTCAGAACTAATCTTTATGTTTAGCTCAAAATATGAAAACTTTTTGTTATATTGCAAAAGAAATTATGTTAAATATAAGAAATTTTCTTTAAAATTTTCAGATGGCAATCATTCTTTACATTTTCTTACATTTTTACATTTATTTATTTCATAAATTTACTATATTCTTTCGGAAATATGTCCGATTTAAATTTGCAGGTGTCACAGTGTTAATAGCATGTGTATTCCTAAATTTAATCCAGTGATAAATTTAGAGCATCCTATATGTCTGGAAGAAATCAATGGTTGTGAGGATGAACTGGAATGTGATGTTCCTACTGAATTATTAAGATTGGTAGAAAAAGAAGACAAACAAATTCTACCCCACAAGGAAGAGGTTGAGACTGTGAATTTGGGAACAGATGAAGAAATAAAAGAGGTGAAAATTGGTACCACTCTAACATTCCAGATAAAACAAGAATTGATAAATCTCCTTTAAGAGTTCAAAGATATCTTTGCCTGGTCTTATCAAGATATGCCTGGTTTGAGCACAGATATAGTGATACACAAGCTTCCAATCAATCCTGAATATAAACCAGTTCAACAAAAGCTCAGAAGAATGAGGCCAGAAATGTTGTTGCAAATCAAAGAAGAAGTGATGAAACAGATCAATGCAGGTTTCCTACAGGCATCTAAATACCCAGAATGGGTAGCCAACATTGTTCCTGTACCAAAGAAAAATGGGAAAGTTCGAATGTGTGTGGATTACAGAGATCTCAACAAAGCTAGTCCGAAAGATAGTTTTCCCTTACCCCACATAGATACATTGGTAGACAATACTGCAGGACATGCATGGTTTTCATTTATGGATGGATTTTCAGGATATAATCAGATAAAAATGAATCCTGAAGACATGGAAAAAACAACATTTATAACCATGTGGGGCACATTCTGTTATAAAGTGATGCCATTTGGATTGAAAAATGCAGGGGCAACATATCAAAGAGCCATGGTAACTTTGTTTCATGACATGATGCACAAAGAGATTGAAGTATATGTAGATGACATGATTGCTAAGTCCAGAACTGAAGAAGAACATATTCAAAATCTGAGAAAGCTTTTCCAGAGATTGAGGAAGTATCAATTAAAGCTCAACCCCGCTAAATGCACTTTTGGGGTAACTTCTGGAAAACTTTTGGGATTTGTGGTCAGCAAAAAAGGAATCGAGATTGATCCAGATAAAGTAAAAGCAATTCAAGATCTTCCACCACCCAATACAAAAAAAGAAGTTCGAGGATTTTGGGAAGATTAAATTATATATCTCGGTTCATTTCTCAATTAACTGACAAATGTGATCCAGTGTTCAAATTACTTCGAAAGAACAATCCTGAAGTCTGGAATGAAGAATGTCAAGAAACTTTGGATATTATTAAGAAATATTTATCCAATGCCCCAATTTTAGTATCACCAATGCCTGATAGACCATTAATTCTCTACTTGACGGTCTTCGAAAATTCGATGGGATGTGTACTAGGACAGCATGATGAATCAGGAAGGAAAGAAAAAGCTATTTATTATCTGAGCAAGAAATTTACTGATTGTGAAGTTCGATATCCACCAATACAAAAATTATGTTGTGCTTTGGTGTGGGCTACTCGAAGACTCAGACAATATATGTTATACCATACTACTTGGTTGATATCAAAACTTGATCCTTTGAAATTCTTAATGGAATCACCAGCTTTGACAGGCAGAATGGCTAGGTGGCAGATGTTATTATCTGAGTTTGATATTGTATATGTCAACCAAAAATAAATAAAAGGAAGTGTAATAGCTGATTTTCTGGCCAGTCGTGTATCAAATGATTATCAGCCTTTGAACTTTAATTTTCCCGATGAAGATCTGTTGTGCATATCCATGAATGAAGAAGTCAGAAAAAATGATGAATTTGCAACTTGGAAGCTTTATTTTGACGGAGCATCTAATGCTTTGGGACGAGGAATTGGGGCAGTCTTAATTTCTCCAGAAAATATTTATTATCCCTTTACGAGTAGACTGGAGTTCTTTTGCACCAATAATATGGCAGAATATGAAGCTTGTGTCATGGGGTTGAAAGCAGCTATAGAAAGAAAAATCAAATTTCTCAAGATATATGGAGATTCATCGTTGGTGGTGTATCAATTACGAGGAGAATGGGAAACAAAAGATCCCAAATTGTTGGAATACCGAAATTTTACCCTCGAATTAGTGAAAGAATTTGAGAAAGTTACCTTCAATTATCTCCCTCGAGAAGAAAATCAAATGGCAGATGCTTTGGCTACATTAGCTGCTATGTTTCAGGCAACTAAGAAAGTTGATATGATGCCAATCAAAATGCAAGTATATGAAATTCCTGCACATTGTTATAGTGTGGAAGAAGAGGTAGATGGTAAACCATGGTATCATGATATCCTGCAATATATCAAAAATCAAAGTTATCCACCAAATGCATCGGAAATTGATAAAAGAACTTTGAGAAGAATGGCTGCTGGATATTTTCTTGATGGAGAGATTATGTATAGAAGAAGCAATGATCAAATGCTATTGAGATGTTTAAATACCAGCGAAGCTCGAAACGTCATTGAAGAAGTACACAGTGGAATATGTGGAACACATGCAAATGGTCTTTCCATGGCCAGAAAAATAATGAGATATGGATACTATTGGGCTACTATGTACACAGATTGCATTGATTACGCAAGGAAATGTCATAAATGCCAGATATATGCAGACAAGATTCATGTACCCCCATCTCCTTTACATGTAATGACAGCACCCTGGCCATTTTCTATGTGGGGAATAGATGTCATTGGAGCAATCACACCAAAAGCATCGAATGGACATTGTTTCATCCTTGTAGCAATTGATTATTTTACCAAATGGGTTGAAGCTGCTTCATACACTAATATTAAGAGGTCCACAGTCTGTAAATTCATAAAGAAAGAGATAGTTTGCCGGTATGGCCTACCAGAAAGGATCATTACAGATAATGCTCTGAACCTGAACAACCAAATGATGACTGAACTTTGTGCGCAGTTTAAGATCAAACATTCAAATTCAGTGGCATATCGTCCAAAGATGAATGGGGCAGTTGAAGCAGCAAATAAGAACATCAAGAGAATCATTACAAAGACCACTGAAACTTACAAAGATTGGCACGAGAAGTTACCTTTTGCTCTATATGCATACCGAACTACTGTTCGAACATCTACTGGGGCAACGCCTTTTTCTTTAGTCTACGGGATGGAAGCAGTCTTACCAATTGAAGTTGAGATTCCATCGCTCCGAATATTGAGAGAAACAAAATTGGATGAATCTGAATGGATCCAAGCTAGAGTTGATCAATTGAACCTTATTGAGGAGAAAAGATTGAAAGCTATTTGACATGGACAGATGTATCAAAAACGGATGATGAAGTCTCATGATAAGAAAGTACATCCAAGAGAATTCCAAGAGGGTGATCTAGTACTAAAAAAGATCTTGCCTATACATAAAGATTTCCGTGGGAAATGGATGCCTAATTGGGAAGGGCCATACGTTGTGAAAAAGGCCTTTTCCGGAGGAGCGTTGATCTTGGCAGAAATGGATGGAAAAATTCTGAAAAATCCAATAAACTCGGATTCTGTCAAGAAATATTATGCTTGAAGAGAAAAAAAAAAGAAGAAAAAAAAAAGAAGAAAAAGAAGAAAAAAATAGAAAATGAAAAAGAAAAAAAAAGAGAAGAAAAAGAAAGGGGGTCAAGGTGAAAACCCGCAAAGGGCATCTTGTAACCAAAGGAAGGATTTGAGTTGAAAACCTGAAAAGGCGGCTCAAATGCAGTTTGATATTAGGCATCTGGCAATTGAACTCTCTTAAGATTTTGACAGTTTGGGAGAAACTTCACATCTACAAGCATTTTGACAACGTTTGAGATCTTCCAGACAAAAGCTTACATCATTACTCTAAATTGTGTCAACTTGATTAATTTAGAAATACTTATACTTATAATTTGTTGAGACATTTGAATTTTTATTCTTATGCTTGCCATAACTTTGAATACAATTATATATATTTCAATTTCAATTTATTTGAGATTCAATTTATTTTTGGAAATTCAATTTATTCTTTTCTATTGAATTAACATAATTTTGAAATAATTTAATACTTTTAAATACTTGGAATACAAAGTAGGCAAATCATCACTAGCTTAAAGCCATGAACATCAAGATTGTTACAAGTGGTGCTACCGACAACAAGGTCGAATCCGCCAAATCTACTCATCAATTGCTCCAACCGATCACCATTCAGTTCTTGCACATCTGTTTTCAAAGATATACTAAGACAGTAGAAGGCAACTTTTGTAGCATTGATTCCAGCAAAAAGAAACAAGACATTGATATCACTGGGAAATATGTCTCTATACAGATCCTTGTGTATGGTTTTTAAAGAAAACTAGAAGCATTTCCACCTCATCAGGTTCAAGTGGAGCAACTTTATTCATTCCAACCCATACTAGATTCCATTTTCAGCACTCATCAAGAAAATACTTCTGGACACTCAAAGGAAGGCCATCATTTCTTTGTCAATGGAAAAGCATCAGCACATGGAGGAAGCAGAATAAAGAGAAAATCTGTTCTTAATTGGCAGAATTATGAATATAGCCCTTTTCAGTGTAGTAGCATGGAAATGCTTCGAATCTACAAATTCTGGCTCTACATCGAATAAGCATTGTGATATCCTAGTCCAAACATTAAATGAAAGATGAATTTGCCAATAGCATCTTCTGGAAGTGTTCTTTGAGTTATCTGATCTGGTTGGACAGAACCAATCATTGAATTTAGAAGATGAATTTGTTCATAGCATCTTCTGGAAGTGTTCTTTGAGTTATCTGATCTGGTTGGACAGAACCAATCATTGAATTTAGAAGATGAATTTGTTCATAGCATCTTCTGGAAGTGTTCTTTGAGTTATCTGATCTGGTTGGACAGAACCAATCATTGAATTTAGAAGATGAATTTGTTCATAGCATCTTCTGGAAGTGTTCTTTGAGTTATCTGATCTGGTTTAGCAGAACCAATCATTGAATTGTGAAGATGAATTTGCCAATAGCATCTTCTGGAAGTGTTCTTTGAGTTATCTGATCTGGTTTGGTAAGAACTACAGAACCAATCATTGGAATTAAAAGATGAACTGCATGATTATCTTCATTAAGAAGTTTCTTTTCAAGCTTCCTCTGCTTCTTCCTTTTCAAAAATCATGGCCCGAGTTTTGCCTTTGCTTGTAATTGGGATCATTGCATAATGACTTCCTATTTTTTACCAGAAGAAGTGCATCAGCAGCCTTAGTCATTTGAGCGGCACATATAAAATTTGCCAATTCTGCAATTGATGAATCTGGACCATATTTCTCCAGGGCTATTGAAGTTTCAGCCCATGATAATCCCATTTTTGCCAAGTATAACAGTTTATTCTCCTCATCAGAATCAGAAGTCAAGATTTCTCGGTATTAGAAGAACTATCGATATCTGTGAAATCATCTTGAAAGGTCACTTCATAATCAGATGAATTGTTATCAGAATCAACATGTTGCCTGAATGCAAGCTTTTCAAGAGCCTATACTATTGAGTTTTATTCTCAAGAGGTTTTGTGACATTATATCTACATCTACATTTGTCAAAGATGATAGATTCTTTGTTTTGAAGAAGAAAGATCTATTGGGTTTTTACAATTGAAGAAATACTCAATTCACCAATCTGAAATCAAATAACTTAACATTCATGCATCATATTTTAGGTTTTTACAAAAATAGGTGCATTTTCATTCATTTTTATTCTTGTTGAATTTTTAACAGGAATTTCAAAGATTTTAGCAAAGATTCAAATCTATCATTTGATGGATTATCTTTGCCAGGTAAAGTTCATAATGAGAAGAACTCATTTGAAGAAGGAAGAAGAAGTTCATAATGAGAAGAATTTGTTCAACCTTTTACCCGAATCCATCATTTGATGGATCAATCTTTTCCAGAGAAAGTTCATAATGAGAAGAACTTATCTGAAGAAGGAAGAAGAAGTTCATGATGAGAAGAATTTGTTTAACCTTTTTTCTGAATTCATCAAGTTGATGGATTATCTTTGCCAGGTAGAGTTCATAATGAGAAGAACTCGTCATCTGAAGAAGGAAGAAGAAGTTCATAATGAGAAGAACTTGTTCAATCTTTTGCCTGAATTCATCAAGTTGATGGATTATCTTTGCCAGGTAGAGTTCATAATGAGAAGAACTCGTCATCTGAAGAAGGAAAAAGAAGTTCATAATGAGAAGAACTTGTTCAATCTTTTGCTTGAATTCATCATTTGATGGATCAACATTGCAGGTAGAGTTCATAATGAGAAGAACTCGTCATCTGAAGAAGGAAGAAGAAGTTCATAATGAGAAGAACTTGTTCAATCTTTTGCTTGAATTCATCATTTGATGGATCATCATCCCCAGCAGAAAGTTCATAATGAGAAGAACTCATCTGAAGAAAGAGAAGAATTTATTCAATATCTCCATTATAATCAAGTGAAGCCAAATGGATAAAAATTTTATTATCTTTTCATCTTTGCCCTATTCTTGTTAACACAAGAATGAGCAAAGAGGGGCAGCTGAAGATATTAATTTTTTATCCATATTATTATTATTAGTATTTTTATATTATTATTATTATTATTATTACTATTATTATTATTATTATTATTATTATCATCATCATTATTATTATTATTAAATATATATTAAATATATATATATAAATAATAATTACATACCAATTACAATTGGACCGGCCCAGTTACAAACCAACCATAACCGGTCCAAATCAAACCAGAAACCCTAAACATTTGGGTTTCCAGTTAGGGTTTCCTAACCCTAATCTAAACCAGCCGCCTCATCACAACCGTTGGATCTGGCACGATCCAACGGTCCAGATGGCTCCAGAGAGAAACCCTAGGGTTTGATACCCTAGGGCCACGCGGCGCCGCCCCAGCTTCCACGCGGCTGCCGACAGTTTTCTCGCCGCCTCCGCCGCTGCCACGTCCCAAATGAAGACTCCAGAAGATCAACGCCAGCCGTCCATGCAAGGCTACGGGGTGAGTCACCACTGGTAGTCCGGTGACTCACCGAGACCCCCTCTTCGGACCGGTCCGACGGCTACAACGGTGGTGGCTATAAAAGCCACCACCCGAACCTGAAAAAAAGAGACAAAGGAGAGACAGAAACCAGAGACAGAGACAGAGAACGAAAAAAAAACAGAGAAAGGAAAAAAAAAAACAAATATACCAACGATCTCAGTCAACATCAACGCAGCAAGAAAAAAAAAAAGAGAAGAGAGGAAAGAAGCTTACCCTGTCATCGGAGAACCACAACCGTCGCCGGATCTCACCAAAACCTTCGAAAAGCCGAAGGTATTATTTTAGATTTGCTCCGATTGGGAGCCGTTTAACGGAAAAAAACATCGGAACCGTCATTAGGACGGTCCGATCTACATTTAGAATAAAAAAAAAATTTCTGGCCACCGAAGACGGTGGCCGGCGGCGGTGGTTGACGGCGGATGAACGCCGGCTAACGGCTGCCGGCCGGTTGGGCTTCTCTCTGTTTTAGAGAGAAGCGAGAGAAAACTCTCTCTCTCAGAGAAGAGAGAGAGAAGGAAAATGAAAAATGAAGGCTGGCCCTTCGGGCCAGCCGGGTTTGGACCATATATAGTCCTTCCCGAACGACGTCGTTTCGGGAAGGACTATGCGCGTAATTATAAAATAGTTAAATCCCGTCCGTAGTCCTCCCAACTTGTAAATTTTATATTTTGGTCACTAAACTGAATTTATAATAATTTTAATTCAGTCTTTGAATTTTAATTTTATTCATTTTAGTCCTTTTTATTAAAATAATATATTTAGGATAAATGACAGATTTAATCCCTTAATTTTAATAAATAATTTTTTAATCCCTAGTTCATATTTTTAATTTATTTTATTATAAAATTCGAATTTTAGATAATTTTATTTTGGTCACTAAATTATTAAATTAGAAAATAAAATATTTAATCCCTATAATTTCAATTAATTAGAAATTAGATTTAGTTTTATTTTTATTATAATTTAGTTATTTATTTTATATGTTTTCATTTTACTGCTTAAAATATATTGTTTTAGTGATATTTTTATTTTATTATATTGTTCAATATTTTTATATATTCATAAATATACATATATTAAATAGTAATTTTTTTAAATATTTATTTTTAATATCGAAGAAAATGACAGTCTTAATACAACTGGATGTCCTATTCTGATATTTTAAAATTAAAAAGTAAACAATATTATTTAAATTAATATTTATCAATATCAAAGAAAAGAGCTGTCTTAAGGCACCTATAAGTTTTTTTCGGATATTTTTAAATAAATAAATTTTTTTATATAATTTTGAAATAATAGAATTATAAATTAAATATATTTTTGAATTTTAAAAATTTTAATAATAGAGACAATTTATAATTAAAAAGTACCAATTTTGGGCGTTGTAGGGGTGCTAATCCTTCCCTAAACGTAACAGACCACGAATCCCTTTTTATTATTAAAAAAAATGAATTTTTGGTTATAAATGCAGATCAGTTTATTTTTTAATTGGTGTTTTATTAAAACTCTTTTAAAAAAAATAATTTTTAGGTATTCGACCTACCTGACCCAAAAGGCCGATGGCGACTCCTAAATTATTTTCAAAATTATTTATTCACGTCAATTTCCCCGCCAAAATTAATATTTCGTGCCCGGACGAAAACCGGTTACGACAGATCAAATCCAAACCTTTGGGGAAGATATGTAGTAGCTAACTCCTTAATATCTAAGTTTGATTTACAATGAAGTGACACTTTCTTTTTGAAATTTAACATAACTCTAATATTTTTTTCTCACAACATAATTATTGTTTATTTAATTTAATAATTAGGTGTTGTACATGTTATTCTAAGATTCAACTTCGTTTTACCATAATCTTTTACCTACATTTTCCCTTTATTTTTCACACCACTAATAATAATATATAGTAACACACAATTTTATTAAAACTATTATTTTATTAAGAAAAATAATACGTGATATAATTTTTATAACAAAAGCACCTTATAAAATTTAGTAACCACTAATGTAGTTTAGAAAATATTGAGCAAACAAAACAAAATACTAAAAAGTTTATATATATATATATATATATATATATATAAATCCAAAAAGCTTGTATATTTAAATAAACAAAAGATAAACTACGCATTTAGTGCATAAACTATAAATTTTGGTTTGTTTTAATATTTTAACTTTTAATTTTTTTCAAAACTATACTTAATGTTTAGTTTTTATTTGATTTTAGTACACACCATTTAAAACTTAACGGAAAAGTTGACGGGGCATAGATCCGACAGACAGAAGACCAATCCAAACGGTGGACATTAGAGAATGATTAGTCGACCAATATAGTCTAGTTTCAGGCCCTTAAGATGGTTGATGATGGATACCAAAGGATAAAAATATCGAAAAATCTATCGTCAATTTGGGGAGATTGAGCGATGAAACGGAAGTCGGAATTATGTTTATGGGGTCGAAAAAGTGCGAGTTGAAAATTTTGGATTTAGTTGATCGATGAATGCAATGACTAACAAGCCCGTCCGTTCAATTTTTAACGATAAAATACTAAAATAAAACAAAAATTATATGTTAAATATTAATTTAAAAAAAATAAAAATTTAAATATCAAAAGATTGATAACAACAGTTTACCCGTAAATAAAATAAAAATGCCTGACTATAGGGAAGCGGACATGGGTGACTGGTGCGCACGTGGATGGTGGGTCCAATCTCGCGTTTTGTTATTATTCGTCAAATCCGGATGGCCCACCTCATTGACCGTTTGATGCGGGATTCTGGTACTTCCCCGTCTATGTATTATTAAGAGTATGCTTGGAAATTCATTGTATAATTATATTAATGTAAATATATAATTATAATATACTTAATAAATAATTTTAATATATAAATTGTATGTGTCACGTTAAGTGTGTCGTATTCAAATTGTAACAAAATAAATTATTAATGTTATTTGTTTTTATATGGTATATGAAACTTTTATTCATGTTTGTTATATATTCCATTTCTTTTAGATCGTCCATCCCATTTATGCATTAGTGGATAAAGAAAAATATATAAAATCAATGAGAACACTAAAAATAGGATATTTACTCAAAGAAATTTTAAATATTTAAAAATAAACACTTATCCATTCCGATATTTTTTATTATTATTGAAAAACTTATAATAAAATTTAGGGTAAAGCATACAAATAATCCCCTGACTATATATTACTGTCTTATCAAGTTCTTTAACTATTGATAGTTATAAAATGGTTCATCAACTAAAGAGTGTCGCATTGTGTTATCCCTCAACTGCTAAAAGTTACAAAATAATCACCTGACTCTTCATTATATTTCAAACTCGTCGTTTTCCGTTAAAAAATTACCAATTGTCTAAGATGGGCGTTAACATGATGGTTGTGATATGATAGTCGTTTGAGTATCATATATCATAGTTAGTAAGTTAACGTTTAACTTAAAATAACATTAATTTTTTAATGGAAAATGATGAGTTTAGAACATAATGAATAGTTAGGTGACTATCTTGTAACTTTTAATAGTCGATGGACTCAACAAAGTAACACTCTATAGTTAGAGGATTATTTTGTAACTTTTAATAGTCAAGTAGTTAATAAAAACATTATAACCTATAGTCGGAGTAATTTTATAACCTTTTCCTAATTATCTCGAAATAGCTAGTCGGGGATGAGTCAATGGTGTTGGGAAGAATTTGGAACAGAAGGAACGTGAAGGGATCTGATAAATGGCAACGGAGGAGCGGATTGCAGAGAAATAGCATGCACAAGTATAACTCACACATAGGGTTATGGAGAAGGTAAATTTTGGGCTTACTATCATCAACCTTTGCCTTCTATTGCCTCCATTCTTGTACTGTTTCAATGTAGAAACAAGTGAAAAGTATTAAATTTAAAAAAACCCCAAAATCCCATAACTTGGTGGGAATGAGGACGTAGTACGCATTTCACCAGACATGTAGTCCATAAGAAATGCAGGTAATGGCATCCAAGTTTTGCAGAAACGAGGAGTTGAAGTATATTTTATGTATATGAAGCTAATTATTTATGTGTGTTTGGTCAAATTCTGTCGTCTCATTCTGATCAAGGAACACAAGCATAAATCAAACTTCCCTTTCTTTATTTCTTTCGAAAAGTTCCTGTCTATTGTACCGTACGCAGCAGCTGAATTTGACTTTGATTATGCAATAAAAGCTCTCCTTTACTGCTGCTGCTGGTTTAGGTTTCTTTTTCCTTTTATCTTGTATAAAATAAATGTTAAAATATTATATGATACTTTGGCCTTTCAAATTCCAACATCACGAAGACGTATGTATGCATGCATGAAAGTAGTTCCAACATCACGAAGATGTATGCATTTATGTATTGTATGATCAAACTTTCATCATTAAATAACTAATCTTTCCAACACAATCTTAGATATGCATATGTGGTGACATCAAAAAGGTTCATGCTTTGTGTATAACCCTTTTTTTCTCACACACGAAAGGGATCCCTGATTGTATAATTTAAAACATAATGGTACCAAATTCATAATATAGTTAACCTAAACCACAATTAGTAGCATCTATGGACTCGACTCTCCCCTTAAAGGGAAAGGAAGGTTCTCATCCATCTACCACACTAGTGTCGGTTTATTTATACCTTTTTTCTTTTTATAAAACACTCCCATTGCATACTTAAAACATTAAGAGGGGATGTCTCAGTTATTGTTTAAAGACAAATGCTAATCACAAAATCCAAAAGAGATGACCCAACCCCTTTGGCAATCATATATTTTCTGTCGGCCACTTCAGTTAAGAAAATTCCATTCCATTATATCAAAAGGGACAAGTTATGAGGACAGTGACTAAAGTGTAAGCAATCTAAAAGTCCAATGATCATTAGAATAATTGTATTAACATAAATATAATTAATCTCAACAACCATTAGATTAGATTCAAACATCCAAATGTTTATATCAATTTTTATTGATTAATAAAATAATTAATTAATCATATAAATTGAAATCATGATTCAATCTAAATATTATTCTTTTCAATTATATAACAACCGGAGACCCTATAAAGAAATGTGTTTTGAACATGAGATCCTAGTGAAGAAAACGACAATGATCAAAACACAAACATACCCTAAATTCATTGTTTTAATAAAAAAATGTTTCGATTTCTATCATCAAAATATAAATATGCTAAAAGTTTAGTGATAATTTAACTTAATAATATTAATCTATATATAAATCATAAACATTGTCTGCCATAACTTCCCACATTGAAATGACAGCAGCAAGGACTAGAGCCTGAAGGATCATCCAACCCATATGTATTGCACTCGTCTAATCCACCATTTCAGTGAACAAAACAATGCTAAAGATCAATCTTTCAATGTTTTGATGTTTTATATTATTAATCAGTTCCAGGCAGTAAAAGCAGTGAAATTAAAGTGACAAGACAAATTAATAAAAAGAAGTCAGAGGTGAAAAACACTGACTACAATCTGCAACAAAAACACTAAACAACTTATAGTGGTAGACAAATTGAACAGGCAAATGAAGGTATTTGCATAATCTCCAAAGAGATGAAGTGCAAATATATATGGTTTTTTTGGCGAAGTACATGAGAAAAAAGCCATGATCGAGAAGATTAGGTTCCACTTCAGTAACAAACTGATACTAAGAATAACTTTTTTAAGTACTAGTAGTAGTCATAACCGAGGAATAATAGCAGTGTTTGCATCAAAAGTAGATTTAAAGGTCTTCTCCTGAAATCTGTAGAAAAAAGCTAGTGATATTACCAGTTTTCACCACTGCGAATAGGAAACTGGGAGCACAGGAAAGTGGAAAAACTACCCTAGAAATGTACTTATATGGCAAAATTAAAGATAAAAAAACCACCCCACATGGACCAAGCAAGGAGAGATGGGTTTTTGGCGGCGTTTTTTTAACTTGCACCTGGTGGCGGTGGTGGGAGTGGGAGAGATGGGATTTGTTGAGGTTGTGGTGGTCGTTTACGCTTCTTCTTCTCGTAGCTAATCCCTCTTGCTTTCGACTGCAAATCACGAACTTCACGAAGATAAAGCCTCACGGCTCGTGCCCCGAGCGGGTTAGCTTCGGGGTTTCCTCCGTTTTCTTCGAAGGCGGCACGGAGGCGGCCGATGAGAGCGTCGAGGCTACCCCAGGCTTGACGAAGCGGGCAGTGGCAAGGAGCTGGTGGGTTCGGGTGGCCGTAAAAAGGACAGATTGGGGTGTGGACTTTAGTCTTGCCGAATTGGTCAAGGTAGCGAAGGAATTCGAGTACGTGATCTCCACTGCACCTGGACAAGCAAAGCGGCGGCCTATGATTCTTCAAAAACTGCCCGAAAGTGTTCCAGTCACGGCGCTTTTGGTTCTCGTAGCGGCTCGAGGTCGGAGGAGGAGAAGAAGACGAAGTGCCACCGTCATGGCTAACGTTTACAAGGTTGGTGGCGCCGTTTTCGCCGCCGGTGTGATCCATTACTCGAATCGAATCCATGAAAGAAAGAAGATCTCGTTGGTCTTTGTCGTTACAGAGTAATGGGGATGTTCCTTTTGCTTTGGATCTTGAACTAGGGCTTTGATTATAAGAAGAGCTTCTCATTTGCCAGAACACAGCCTATTATAGAGCTCATGAAAGACAGCAAATCAAACTGTTTGCTGCAAGACAAGTGAAGGAACTGAAAACTCGGCTATAAGCCACCAGGTAACTCCACTTTTTGTTTGGCAGATTTCTACTGTTTATACGAAAACAACACAAGCAAGATGAAGGGGGGAAAAAATAAGAACTGGGGAACTAATGAACAAAGGAAGGACCTGGTAATTATTGATTGATATTTTAATAAATTAAGCTGTTTTACTGTATATGTTTATTATTTGTGATCATTTTTTAATAATATTATATTTAAAATTTTATTCCTTACGCTAATTATATTTTACTGTAAAATTAATAATAAGAATTAAAATTAAGCCAAATTCTCGGTGGAATAGTTAATAGGTTAGGACAATTGGAAATAGAATAAATAGTGAAATAAATAAATAAATAAAATGGTTCTGCAATAGGTTAAATTTAAGGCTATCACATAATTTTGTTTCTTGAGCATGTGATTTCGACATGACAGACCCTTTTCATTGACAATAATACCCTTCGGCCATTTTTCTACCATAAAATCTTTTTATTTTAGGTTTAAATATGTTAAAAGGTTGGTGTATTATTTTAAAGTTTACTTCTTAATTTTCATAATTCTTTTAACAATATGAGATTATTACAAAGTATTATTTGTTTAGAATATTTATTAGTTATTAATAATGTACACATGTTTTATATATATAATTATTTAAATTAAGGATTTTTAAAATAACAATATTCTCTTTTATCACTGAGGTCACTTAACAGATTCTAGACTTGAATAGCGGTGTTCAAATGGTTAAATTGACCACTGACCGAATTGGATTAACCAAACTTTTTTTGAAAATATTAATCGAACCGAGAAAAATTATGGTTAATCGAATTAACATAACTTTTTAATAAATTTTAATTAGATTAATTTGAATATAATAGATATATATTTTTTATTTGGCTTAAAATTTAATTAGTATTGATAATTTAATGAGTATAGTGTGATTAAATAATAATTGAGTCTTAATTCTTAACGAGTTTGAGCTTAAAGTAAGTATTTAACATATATAATATTTAATAATTTTAGTTAATTCGGTTAATTAATAGATCTTGAATTGAATTAATTGTTAACAAAATATTCAAAAAAATATTAACAATTTCCCGACCGAACTAATTCGGTGCCCAATCAAATTAATTGAACTAATTCGGTTTGATCGGTTAATTTGGTTAAAACCGAAAAGTGAACACTCCTAGACTTAAATAAAGGCGTAATAACAAAAATACCTCCCAACGTTTGTACAAATGGTCATTTTACCCTTTTTTAGAGTATTTTACTTCCTAACATTTTAATTTTGGTTAAAATAGACCATGATGGATGAAAACCGTTAGTTAACTAATGATCAACCTATGTTATTTGTTAGAGTATGCCCAAAGATCAATCATATGATGATTGTAATAATACTTTTATTTACCAATTTTATTGAATAAAGGCATTGCCGCTATTATTTTCATTTATATATGTGTGTTTAACATAAACTGGAAGATAATAAAGTCCATATAATGACATAATTGTTATTATTAAAAGATCCCTACTCAAGTATTATTATGGGCATGAATAATAATAATACGCTTAAGACTAACATGTTATTGATTGATGACAACTCGTTGTCATTGACATAGAGATGTCAGAATTGATACATGATTATATTGTTAGAGAACAATGTATTGGATTGACTGACCATGAGCATATGTCTTGAATTATTATGTGATAATCATAACATTGCTCATGGTGATGACTATATGTATGATCCTCAGACTTGAGATCAATACTATCCTAACATATATTGTTGTATGTTTTGATGCAGCTAAACAAGCTCCGTAACTGGTTGCTCTATAAAGACTGTTATTGAATATATCTCAATATATGTAGTGGGTGTGTATGATTAAGATATGATTTGTCATTCCTACATAATAGGAAATATATCACAGGCCACTTGATTGAGTAAGACTAGAAACGCATGGCCATGCTCGAATAAGTTGATATGAGATATCATAAACTATGCGTTAATTAAAGTCTACTCTAGATATCAAGAAACAATAGAAAGGCTATACAAGTGTGACTATTCCTAGACTTGTGCCTATTCTAGATATAAAGGACATAAGGATGTATTACATAAAAGAGTTAATCACCAAGATGATATGTCGAATCATATTTTCTTGTAACTTAGGTGACAATGATATATTGCTAGATGTCACTCATTGTATGTAATATTAGAATTGTTCTAATAATTACTGCTAACGTTACAAGAACCTACAAGGTCACACCTTAGGATTGAAACGAGCAAAGATGTACAATTTGTTGTACGTTACTAAAATATATATCTAGAGTTAATTAAATATATGTTTTAATAATCTCGAATATTTAATTTCAATTAATTAAATATAGATTTAATTAATTTGAAATAATAAAATCCCTAATATGATCAGGGTAACTTAGATATAAAATGATTATTAAATTCCAATTAATTAAATATAGAATTAATTATTTTGAAATAATAAAACCCTAATATGATTAGGGTAACTTGGCTATAAAAGGGCGTGTTAGGTCTAGTAGCCGTTTTAGAACACACACACAAAACCTTCAGCCGTTTTTCTCTCAAAACTGTTTTGGGGAAGAAAATATTGCTCTCAATTGGGTGAACTGAGTAGAGGTCGAGACGTGATTTCGTGAAGGCTTACGATTTGAACCGATCTACACCACCAGTATTCACTGTTGTCCTTGTTGTTTTTCAAGGAACCCGCTGTAAGTATTCGCATCCCTTCCTCCCGATTTTAGTTTTTCGTACTTGGATCACTGGTGAGATTGTCGAGTTTTGTTTCCGCTGCGTCATGGGGTGCGCCGACGGTTCCAACATTATTAACATGACATTTTTATACGTGTTCAATTGATGTGCCATGTCACCCACAATAATGATATAATATGAGTCACGTCACTAAAATTGATTGTTTGACGTGTTATATCACCAAAATGATGACATGACATATATTATGCCATTAAAATTGATATAATGACATGATATGTATCACGTCACTAATAATTATGATGTGAAATGTGTCAAGTTCAGTAATATGCGTAGACCTATAATCAATTAACATTTTCCATCAAACAAGTATGTTTTAATAAAAAAAATTGAAATATTAAGAGATTGAATACTCTCAAAAGGAAAATATAAAGCGATCATTAGTGCAAACACTAAAAGTTGATTATATCATTATAATTTTAATAAAAGTTAAAAAAATAATGGATTAAAATTTCTCAAATAAAAATTATATAAAAATTCAATTGTACAAGAATACAAAATGGAAAATAAATTTTAAAAATAATTTAGAAACTGTTGATACATTTATGTTGAACTAAATTTTGATTTTGATATAACATGATTATTTTAATATTTTAAGTTGTTAAAATTTACATTTCATGAAAATAATGTCATAAATAATTTTAAATCATATTTAAGTGTAAAATATAATCCCAAGTGTTTTTGAGTTAATCCACATTTTATAAACATTATTTTTAAAGCTCAAAACACTTAATTTTTGTCAAAACCACTGCCAGCCTCGAGACTATGTTCAATCTCGATACCAAAATTCCAGAATGTATTTTGGTATCGATACCATGGTCTTAGTCTCCAGACCGGTGGGATTACTGATTCAAACAATATCGATACTGAAGGTTCAACGGCTATAAATTTGATTGTTGGAAGGCTCGATCTCGAGACCAACATGTTGGTATCGATACCAAATGTGCAGGTGAGCATTAAATCCTCAAAATTAATGAATCCAACGGCTCTATTAAATCCCCAATGGCTCAAAATGACTAGATTGGTGTTAGAAGACATAAAAGAGACCAAGATTCAAATTGAGAATAATTAGAAAATCAATTGCAAGATGAATCCAACATTAATAGTGTTTTAGAGAAAAAAATATCAAATCTTTTGTTACACACTTGTGAGTTACATTATTAATTTTGCTCAAGTGTGCATTGAGTGAGTGCTTAAATTGTGCAAACTTACTTGCCTTTGTGAGGTCTTTCTTTAGTTTGCTAAATTTTTAATTACCAAATTTGTAATTACTCTTTGGGAGAGTATGTATTCAAGATTTTGGGGCATAAACCTTAAATTGTTTGTAAGGTTACACATTGTCCATAAAGGTAAGCAAATCTAGTGGATTTGAAAAATCCTTAGTGTGGATAGCTAAGGTAGTGGATGTAGACATGGTTTAGAAGTCGAACCACTCTAAATCGTTGTGCAAAGTTTTTAATTTCAATTGCTTCCACCACAAATCATTCAAAGGCCAATTCATCCCCTCTTGGAGGTTTTTGGTTGATCGATAAAACTAACAATTGATATCAGAGCGTGTCTCTATCGATGGTTTAAAAAAGTTGAGAATGTCCTATGAGAGCTCTATCAACTTATTCAACCAACCGATAAAGATGACTTTAACCTCCGACTCATACTACAGTAAAGATTCTCAATTGATCAACAAGTTACCTTATTTCAATGGAGAAAATTATGCTTATTAGAATAATAGGATGATGCTCTTCATTCTTAGCAAATACTCCTGCTATTGATTTTGGTGTTTGGCATGATCGGTTGGGTCATGCATCTGATGATGTTTTACATAGACTAAGTACTACTTGTAATAGTCTTTGTTTGAAGAATATAATTATTGCATGTTAACTGGGCAAAAGCCATGCTTTACCTTTTTCACTCTCGACCACTATTTGCACTAAACCCTTTTAATTGGTTTTCACTAATTTTTGGGGACCTGCAAGCATAACCTCTAATGGTTTTTGGTATTATTTGTCTTTTGTCGATGTCTACTTTAGGCAAACTTGGTTATTTCTCTTAAAGAATAAGAGTGAAGCAATTGGTATCTTCCATTTGTTTCGAAAAATGATAAAGACTCAATTTGGTACAACTATCTTGGATGCTCAAAGCGATTGGGGGTAAGTTTCGGCTGCTGGCAGATGCTCTTACTCGAGCTGGGATACAACAACGTATCACTTGTGCTCACACATCTCAGTAGAAATGTGTTGTTGAAAGGAAACACCGTCACATCATTGAAATGGAACTGACCTTGCTTGCTCGTGCTTCTTTACCCTATCGGTTCTGGTCCTATACGGTTACTACAGGATTGCCAACTCCTGTCTTACCAGGATGTTCACCGTTTGAGAAGTTATTTATAAAACAACCAACTTATGAGCATTTATAGGTTTTCGGCTGCTTATGTTTCCCATATACTAGTCCATTTCAATCACATAAGCTTGATTTTCATTCTAATCCATGTGTGTTCCTCGGTTATAGCTTAAATAAGTGAGGATACTTGTGTTTGGCTAAGGATGGCAAAACATATGTCTCTCGTCATGTTGTCTTTGATGGATGTGTTTTTCCATATGGTAGTAAAAAAGAATGTGACAAGTTCTCTGTTAGCTCCCCTCAACAAGTTGTTTCTTCCTTGGACACAATTCCTGGTGCTTTACCAGTTCTTGATCGATGCTCAAGCGCTATTGAAACTGCCCCAACTTCCACTTCATGTTCTGCGCAACTGGCTAGCGTGCTTAATACTATAAGTAGTACACCTCTTGTGGATGATGTTGTGGTACAAACTCAGAAATGCACTCATGATTATTCTTCTTCCACTACACCTACTGATCTAGTTTCATTGTCTGAAGTGTCTGTTCCGATCTCTAATCCGGTTACAAATCAACATTCTATGATAACACGAAGCAAAATGGGCATCTATAAACCTAAGAATTTATTTTCTGATGGTTCATCCTTAGTTGATGAGGTTGAACCGACTTCGATTTCTCAAGCTCTCCAAGTCCCAAAGTGAAGACAAATTGTTTTTTATGAGTATAATGCCTTGTTAGCAAACGGGACATGGAAAGTTGAACCTTTAACACCCAATCGTGATGCCATCGGGTGTAAATGGATATTTAAATTGAAGAGGAATTCTAATGGCTCTGTGGCAAGACACAAAGCACGTCTGGTCACCAAAGGCTTCTCCCAAGTTCCGAGCCATGATTTTGCTGACACATTTAGTCTGGTCGTGCGTTATTCCATGATTAATGTTGTTTTATATGTTGATGTTTTGAATAATTGGTCATTGTGAAAAATCAATGTCAATAATGCTTTCCTTCATGACGATCTCAATGAGGAGGTCTTCATGATACAACCTTCAGGTTTTTAGCAACAAACCTCTCATGATATTCCCTTAGTTTGCAGATTAAAGAAAGCCATATATGGCTTAAAATAGGCTCCACGTATGTGGTATGACAAATTAAAACAATTTCTCTTACAGTTAGGGTGCAAAGAATATGCAGCAGATGCTTTATTATTTGTTAAGCATACTGATACTACTCACATATTCATCTTAATTTGCATTGGTGATATAGTTCTCACAAGTAACTCAAATGATGATGTTGAAGAAGTTATTCACCAACTTGGCAGTCAATTTTCTGTAAAGGATTTAGGCAAGCTAAGATCCTTTCTTGGCATTAAAGTATCCAGGAGTAATAAGCAACTGGTTTTACATCAGAGGAGCTTTATAAGAGATCTACTGCAGTGTACACAGATGAGTAGTGCCAAACCAACTCCAAGTCCAATGGTTTTGTCACCTAAACTCACGGGAAATGATGGCAATCCTCTAGCCGATGCACAAATATTTCAAAGTGTTGTAGAGGCTCTTCTATATCTTACACATACGCGCCCATATATTACTTTTAGCGTTCACAGAGTCACTCAATACATGCATAATCCCTATGAGGGACACTAGTTGGCAGTCAAACAAATTCTTTATGGTACATTGCATCATGGTCTCGTCTTCTATGCGGATAACTCACACAACAAAGTCACAGCTTTCAGTGATGCCAACTGGGCCAACAATTTTGATGATCGAAGGTCTATCTCGGGTTACTACGTTTTTCTTGGAAAGCATTTGGTTTTGTGGAGCTCCAAGAAATAAAAGATGGTTTCCAGATCCACCACAGAAGCTGAGTTTCGAAGTGTTGCTGACGCTGCTTCTGAAGTTGTTTGGATCAAGATCTTGCTTGCTGATCTGGGTGAGAAGCTTGCAGAGCCTCCTGTGATTTGGTGTGACAACATAAGCACGGTGTTGATGAGCGCTAATCCTATGTTTCATGCTCGAACAAATCATGTGGAATTGGATATGTGTTTTGTTCGAGAAAATATGGTGGGTAAAGAACTTTACGTGAACTATGTACTTGCAGATCATCAAGTTGCAGATGGTCTAACCAAGCCATTATTTATTTCATTTCGTCAGCGTATTCATGTTTCAGATGGTGAAGGAACGGGACTACAGGGAGAATGTAGAGGCTATGCATAACAAGGAGTATGGAGTTGCATGAGCTGTTATCATGAGAGAGAAAGAAAGAGAATGTTGTTATAATTGTTACTGAGCCGTATTCTGTTAGATGGTTATTATGACTTTACCTTAGACAGTTGTATATCTTCTTCTATCTAATAATGGCCACTGTGTAAACGTTGAAAGTATGAATGAATTATGAGAGTAAATATCTTCTTTGTTTGTTTTCACAACGAGCATCATCATTTTTAGCTTCCAAATGAACGTGTTCGTAAACATATAAATAAATATGTTCACGAACACTAAAATAATGAACATCATAAAAAATAAATAAACGAACACAAACATGATATTAAAATTTTAAATGAACATGAATCGAACATGAATACCTTTAAAAACAAACAAACAAGCACAATCATTTTCATTTAAACTCGATCCATTTACAATCGCAATTACTACTAAAGTCACTTGATTCATTCTCTTAATTCTTCTTACCTTGAGGAATAATAATATTTTATTTTATTATGGTTGGTCAAAGCTTTAATCATTTTGTTATAAATTAATCAAATCTCAGCTAAATCTTTATTTAATCATTAAATAATTACTAATTGTTAGGTATGACTCATAAATATACCGATAAAGAGGACAGGGATGGGGTTACGATTATGTGGGTTGGGGTGCGGGGGCGCAGCCCCGCGGTACGGTACAAGGGTTAATTTTATAATTATGTACCAGATTTATCTATTATAAATATTGATATAACCTAAACCTATGAGACATTGAATAAAACTTCTAGCGCCGCCTAGAAACCGAGGACATAAGCATATTGTTGAACCTCGTTAAAATTCTTGTGTTCTTTCATTTTTATTTACCCGATTCTTTAACAATTGGTATCAGATGTCAGGAGCAAAATTTAAAGTTGCGAAATTAGATGGTCAGGTTAACTTCGGATTATGGCAAACAAGGGCGAATGATCTGTTGGTGCAGCAAGGGATCCTGAAGGCTTTGCAACTTACAAAGCCTATGTCGATGGAGGAGAAAGATTGGGAAGAATTGCAACAGCGAGCGGCAGGAATCATATGGTTATGTTTGGCGGACGAGGTCATGTATCACGTCATGCATCTGTCGTCT
This sequence comes from Hibiscus syriacus, assembly GCF_006381635.1. Taxonomy (NCBI): domain Eukaryota; kingdom Viridiplantae; phylum Streptophyta; class Magnoliopsida; order Malvales; family Malvaceae; genus Hibiscus; species Hibiscus syriacus. The sequence goes on along the minus strand of NW_024062982.1, from coordinate 48,807 downwards.
CCAGATGAAATTTGGAAGAAATTGGAAAGTCAGTTTATGTCGAAATCCTTAACGACTAAATTGTATCTCAAGCACCAGTTGTATGGGCTGAAGATGCAGGACGATCATGATTTGACGCAACACGTGAATGTCTTCAATCAAATCTTTTTTGATTTGGCTCGGCTTGATGTGAAAATTAAGGATGAAGACAAAGCGATGATTTTATTATGTTCGTTGTCTCCCTCTTACGAACACATGGTGACTACTCTTACACATGAGAAAGAGACTATCAAAGTTGAGGAGATTACTGCAGCCTTGTTGGCTCACAACCAGCAGAAACAGAATGCAGGGGAAAGCTCTCAAGCTGATAGTTTATATGTCAAGGGTAAACAAGATCGTGGACGGAAGCTAGAGAAGGAAGGGTATGAGAAGCAAAATTCCATATCCAAATCCAGCGACAAGAAGACAATTCATTGTTACAAGTGCAAGGAGGCGGGACATATGAAGCGAGACTGTCCGAAGTTGAAAAAGTAGACTGATGAGAAGTATGATGACTCATCCAAGTCTGTGAATATGGTCGAGGATGACAATTCTGATTGCAGCGAGGGTGATATGCTCTATATTTCAACGACTCAATTGACAGATGTTTGGTGTAACATCTTCAATACTGGGTTAGTGACTAAATTGTAAAGTTTAGGAATTTGGGGATAAAAGTAGAAAAGTTGAATAGTTCAATGATTTATGTGGAGATATTTCCTGAAAGTTATTAGTAATTATTAAAGGATATTAAGGGCAAAATGGTCTTTGTTATCTAAAGATAATTATCTTATCTCTTAATAAATAGATAAACTTGTGGGGAAAGTTATCTGGAAACTCTTCTCCCTTCTTCTTCCTCCTCCACGTGAGAGCTCAAGAAAAAGTAAGCTTAATTTCAGTTGGTTAATTCTTAAGTTTTAAGCTTAGTTTTGATTCTTGGGGTACTAAGAAGGATTATTTAAAGATTAAAGTATGTTGAAACTTCAAAATGGATGAGTTATGAAGGATCAAATATGAAGAGTTTTTAAGTGAATTAGTGAAATAGGAGTTAATAGATTTTGAAGTTGAATTTAACTTGTCAAGGGTTAAATTGAGAGATATGAAGTGATAAAATGAGTTTTAAAACATGTTGAAAATCTGGTATCATTCTTGAAGTTAATAAAGATGAGAGGATATTAAGGTTCAAGAAAAGGTAAATGAATATAAATGAGTTTAAACATGTATATATAAGTTAGGAATTTGAAAGGGGATGAAATATAAAGCATTTGAGTTGAAGTAAATGGATTTTCGGGCTTAAAATGCAAATTCTGGGCAAGGTGTATCGATGCACATTGAATGTGCATCGATGCACTCTTTAAAGAAGAAACATTGAATGCAATTGGTGCATTGATGCATAAGGAGTGCATCGATGCATCCCTTTAAAATGAAAACATCGAAGGTAATTTGTGTATCGATGCATGGGTAGTGCATCGATGAACATGTTAAAGAATGCATCGATGCACTGTAGAATGCATCGATGCCCTTCAAGGGGAAATTGAAATAGACATTTCTTTTGGTCTAAGAAATGATAGATTAGTGTATATCAATTGGATACTAATATGTATCAATGAATGATTGTATAGATATTGAGCACGAACAAGTCCCGGAATGATTATCAAGTTATGATTCGATCGCAAGAGAGGAAATTATAAAACTGGATTGGAACTTAGTGAGGCCAAGGTGAGTGCATATTATTAGAATATGCATATTGTATATGGAAATTGGACTTGCGACAAGTCTGTTTCCAATATGTTGAATATATGAGTGTATGATTAGAAGTATAATTATGCTTGATATTTCGTGAATATGTTTTGTTTGTATTACATGTTATGTGGTATAAATTTATATGATCTGTGTTATATGGAAATGATTTAGGTATTATAGGAAAAATGTTATACGAGCTATATGAAATGGGGATATAAGTTATAGGATCATGAACTATGTAAAATACAAATTACTTATTTGATAAAAAGAGAATGTGGCATAAGACATAAAACAAGACATAAATTACTTGAGTTAGATATAAGAGAATTGGTATAATCAACTTAAAGGATGAAAGGAAAAGTGGGATAATTTAAATAACATTGACCTAAGAACAATATGAGAATAATATATATATATATATATTAGGAACTTTTGATGATAATTTATTAGAAGACTTGCATATGTGATAAGTTATGTGAGAAAGACATAAGGAAAGAAATGAATATGTGAGCATAAGAGGACCAAGTATAAATTATACTATATGGTATAAGTGAGTACATGAGAAAGGTTATAAAACTCTATGAGAATAATAATTAAGTTAGGATGCATAGACATAAGTGATTATATGAATAAGTAAAATAAGTTATATGGTAAACATTTCATGGGCTAAATGAAACTAAGGTATGAGGTAGATGGTAAATATCTATGAAGGCATATGAGAAACATTATAGGAGCTATGTGGAACTGAACTAAGTAAAGAGATTATATTGATATATAAGAGGAATAATAGAAGTGATATGTGTTTATAAGTATGACATAGGTTACATGATTTAGGTGAATATAAGAAAAGAAAGAATAAGCTATAGGAAATTATATAAGTTAGTATATACCTATATGATATATGTTACTAAATATGAGATATTTGATTAAGAGAAGATTATAAATCATGGGAATGCAAGTTTATAAATAATATATATCTATGAGAAGTCATAAGAATAGGATACAAGAAATGTGAAATAACATGAAAAGTTGATAGAAATTATGAAAATGTGATATGATCTACGAGATAATAAATCATGTGAATTATATGGAAGTGATTTGTGTGTACATGTCTGATATGTCTTACATGATATGTATGATTTCACAAGAAATGACAATATCTATGTGATTACATGATTATAAGAGATCAAACATGCGATAAGAGATAAGTGTTAGGAATGTGTGAATATGAAATGACATGAAAATAATGCCCATGTTATGTGTCATGAGAGCTAGGGGTATAGTTGGCATGCCAAGAGTCGAGGGTCTACGTGGTCCTTCGGGACATATATGTATTCTTTGGAACATGTGTGAGGTCTTTTGAGACACATACTTGATCATTGGCATATTTATATGATTCTTAAGGAATTTTCTACGAGGTCCATAGGGACAACCTTATATGGCACTTCGGTGCATTTCTACGCGGCACTACGGTGCAATTCTACGTGGCACTTCGGTGCATTTATACGAATTGTGGTGACAATATTAGTGCACAACCTCTATAGACTCACATATCTATAGTTCTCACATGTGTACATGGGCTAATAAAGAGATAATTATGAAATCAATGTATGTGATATATGTATATGAATTACATGATATGATATATGTGTGATATGGGTTATTGTATCTGTTACAGGAATAGATGTTGATGTATATGTGAGTGAGTATAAATGACTTATGTATGATGATATAAGAATTTGTTATAAGTTAGAGAATATGAATATAAAAGATCATATGAATAAGAAATAAGAGATATGAAGTAGAATAGTATAGGAGCATGATAAAAATATAAATGATGAGATGTATGTAATTGTTATATGAAAAGCATATGAGTGAGATGATTTGATATGATGTATATGATATGATCATAATAGTTGTTCCTGCATGATTACAAGTTAGAGTTTACATTATATATTTATTCGCCTCACTAAGTTATAGACTTAGCGTGTGTTTCACACGCAGGTTCTTACAAGCTTATGGATTTTTGAGGTGCAAGTCAGGTCAGCATTTTTCCTTACAAAGTTTCAGATCAGAAAATAGATGATTTAAATGTATTTTATGGTATAAAAGTCTAGTTTGCATGTATTTAAAAGATTTGAATTGTATAAGCTCTAAATATTTCTGTAAACGTTTTGAATAAGTTCTATGTTATAAAAGTTTTTAAATTACTCACTATTTTATACAAGTAAATGTTTTAAAAAGTCAATGTGACACCTTAAAATCAGATCAAGGTCGAATTCGGGTTGGGGGTGTTACATTTAATGGTATCAGAGCTAAGGTTTAGCCGATTCTAGGCTAAAAACGAAGTCAAAAAGTGTTTTAAAAAAATACACTTGCCAACACAAAGTGGAAAATTTTCTGATCTGATAGGGTAATGAGTGTGCTATCTTGTTAATAAGTTAAATTGTTATGTTATATAAGATAAGTAAATACTTAAGAATGATTTATGAGATATATGTGTTTATATGATATGATAGAAGATATGTGAACATATGCAAATGACATATGTTATATAATATGAATTGGATGATCATATACACACGTGATATGTGATAGAAGAAATAATATGAGCACATAAATCTATGAGAGCTTCCAAAGTGAAGCACAAGGCGATAGACATGAAGGTAATAGCATTCACCTGCCCTGGCCAGGCAGGGAGAAGAGCGAAAACCTCAGGGAATGCCTGTATATGATTAGAGAGTGAATCATGATGTTGAAAGATGTTCCAATACGTTTTCAATTATATACTTCGTTAATTCATAGAACGAATGTATCGAAATAGTTAAAAGAGTTATGAGCACCCGAGCTCAAGTTTGAATTTGAGGAAGGTTCTACTGTTATAGACCTTTAAATAAATGATATTAAGATAATGCTAGAAGGTGTTCATTTCTTCAAAATGGAGAAATTAAATTGAGAAGTTCGTTATTACGTGGATAATATAGAATATGGTGAACAAATATCACCATAAGAATGTTAAAAGATCAAGTGATGTGGTTAGAATTTGAAAAAGGATTCAAGAATAAGTGCATCAGTGATACGTTTATAAGATGAATAAAATCAGAGTTATGGATAGGAAACCAAGGGGTAGTACTGTGTATAAGCAAGAATGTGGGAATAATAAGGGTTTGTACTCTAGAAGAAAGAGTTAGCGTTGGCTAACAAGATTACACGATGAAAAATGTGTTAATCATATGAATGTGATATAGTGAAGGAAATAACGATTCTTATGTTTCAGGGAAAATAATAATTAAAAGAGAAGTATAAAGTAATATGAAAAGATCATGTGCCTTAAAGTACAGATAAGAATTTAGAAATGATGAAAGGTTGGAGGATATGATTGGTTAATTAGGGCATGTTCTCTAGATTGAATAGATGTTGTTGACTAGCTGTCAGAGTAAAGGTGATAGAGTTATAAGATTGCAAGAAAATATAAAGTTGAGTTAATCAATTATGATGTGGATTTAGATATGGTTTTGATCATATAGATATGATGTAGACAAGGAAATACATGAATAAGAGATGGTAAAGAATAAAGTTTTTTATACGTAAATTGAGTTATCAAAGTTACGAGGATGCAATGAAGATTGATACACAGAGATGAGTATAGGTGATAGGGCAAGAATGTGTGAAAATGAAAGGAAATATACGATTTGTGTATAAGGAGATTTTGATTTGGAATGAATAAAGAATGAAAAGAATTGAGTTTAAAGGATAGATATGATAAAAGTTATATGGATGAGTAGACGATAAGTTTATTATAGAAGTAAGAAAAGTGTGCAAGGTGATGTGAAAAGATTGTTTGATTTTGTAAAATGCATGTTTAATCAAATTTGAAGAAGAGTTAAGGTTGTGCTTTGGTCAAATAATAATGGAATAAGAGTTTGAGTTATTGTTATAAGATAATTAGAGATTAATGAAGAAATAGATTGATTTATGATATAAAGTGATGAGAATGGAGGCAAAAGTAAGTCATTGGTTGGAAATTGATTTTCAACGGTCAAAAGTAAGTGTATAACCAAAGAAGAGAAAAGATCGAAATGGATTGAGTTATTTGGAAATTGAAGGTAAATCATTAGTTACAATTGCGTAAGGAATAAAATTGTGAAAGCAATATAAGAACATTAAAAGATATGTTCTTAAAATGATGGGAGATTTGTAACATCCTCAATACTGGGTTAGTGACTAAATTGTAAAATTTAGGAATTTGGGGATAAAAGTAGAAAAGTTGAATAGTTCAATGATTTATGTGGAGACATTTCCTGAAAATTATTAGTAATTATTAAAAGAGATTAAGGGAAAAATGGTCTTTGTTATCTAAAGATAAGTATTTTATCTCTTAATAAAGAGATAAACTTGTGGGGAGAGTTATCTAGAAACTCTTCTCCCTTCTTCTTCCTCCTCCACGCGAGAGCTCAAGCAAAGGTAAGCTTAATTTCAGTTGGTTAATTCTTAAGTTTTAAGCTTAGTTTTGATTCTTGGGGTGCTAAGAAGGATTATTTAGAGATTAAAGTATGTCGAAACTTCAAAATGGATGAGTTATGAAGGATCAAATATGAAGAGTTTTTAAGTGAATTAGTGAAATAAAAGGAGTTAATAGATTTTGAAGTTGAATTTGACTTGTCAAGGGTTAAATTGAAAGATATGAAGTTGAATTTGACTTCTGGGCTGAGGCTGTTAACATGGCGTGTTATCTTATCAATAGATCGCCAAGGGCATCATTGGCTGGGAAAGTTGCAGAAGAGGTATGGACTGCTCATGATGTTACTTTTGATCACTTACGAATTTTTGGGTGTCTTGCTTATGTATATGTACCTGCTGATGAGAGATCCAAACTTGATGTAAAATCGAATGAGTGCATTTTTCTGGGTTACAAGAAAGGTGTCAAATGATTCAAGTTCTGGGATCCAGTTGCGAAGAAAAACGTGATCAGTAGAGATGTTATTTTTTATGAACATCCCATGTTACAGCAGAAGAAAGACACGATAGTAGTGGATTTCGAGCAGTTTCCAGTTGAGAAAACAGAAACTTCTCAACCGACTTCCGGTGGTTCCGCTACAAATGATTTGCAGGATTATAGTCTCGCCATAGACAGGGTGAGACAAATGAATATAAAGCTTCCGAACAGATTGGGTTTTGAAGACTTGGTCTCTTTTGCACTTACTGTTAGTAGTGATGATCTAGTTACTTTTAATGATGCAGTTACTAGTCAGGAAAACGACAACTGGATGGCTGCCATGGTTGAGGAGATGGAGTCTTTGAATCACAATCATACATGGGAGTTAGTTCACCTTCTTGAGGGTAAGAAGTCGATTGGTTGTAAATGGGTGTATAAGAAGAAACCAGCAGTAACAGAAAAAGAGGGGGATAATTTCAAAGCTCGTTTGGTAGCAAATTTCACAGAAGAAATGAGTTGATTATGATGAAATTTTCTCTCCTGTGGTCAGACACACTTCAATCCTTGGTGGCTATTTGGGATTTGCATTTAGAGCATATGGATGTAAAAACTGCTTTTATACATGGTGATTTAGAGGAGCAAATCTACATGCGACAGCCTGAAGGTTTCACTCAACCTGGAAACGAGCATTTAGTTTGCAGATTGAAGAAATCTTTGTATGGGTTGAAGCAGTCTCCGAGACAGTGGTACAAACAGTTTGACTCCTATATGATCAAGATTGGCTACAAGCGATGTGAGTATGATTGTTGTGTCTATGTTAAGAGCCTTGATGATAGTTCTTTTATTTTTCTGTTATTGTACATTGATGATATGTTAATTGTTGTGAAGAACATGAATGATGTTATCGGTTTGAAAACTTTATTGAGTTGGAAATTTGATATGAAAGATTTAGGTGCTGCAAAGAAAATTCTTGGAATCAAAATTTGCAGGGACAGAGACTCAAGGAAACTGTGGCTATCTCAACGAGGTTATGTTGAGAAAATGCTAGAAAGGTTTGCGATGAGCAGTGCAAAACCAGTTAGCACTCCATTGGAGAATCACTTTAAGCTCTCATCAGTACAGTGCCCTAAGACAGATAAGGAAGTTGAAGATATGACAAAGGTTCCGTATTCTAATGTTGTTGGCTGCTTGATGTATGTAATGATATGTACTTGTCCTGATTTAGCTCATGTTGTTAGTCAAGTTTGTAAGTACATGTCTAAACTTGGTAAGCAACATTGGGAAGCAGTCAAGTGGATCTTTCGATATTTATAGGGTACCGTGGGACATGGAATTGTTTTTGGTAGTCAGCGGGATAATCCTTTGGTTGTAGGATATGTGGATTCATATTATACAGGTGACTTAGATAATAGAAGATCTACGACAGGGTATGTCTTTACTCTTGGTGGAGGGCCTATTTGTTGGAAGTCTACTGTTCAATCTGTTGTGGCACTATATACAACGAAGCTGAATACATGGCAGTAGCCGAAGCTACAAAAGAAACTTTATGGCTTACTGGTCTAGTGAATGAGTTGGGTGTTCAGCAAGGTGGAGTTCAGTTGCTTTGCGACAATCAAAGTACTATTCACATGGCTAAGAATCATGTATATCGTGCTAGAACAAAGCATATTGATGTACGTTTTCACAAGATCAGAGATTTGGTTGCATCTGGAGAGATTTTGTTTCAGAAGGTACATACTGATGAGAATGTCGCTGATATGTTAACCAAGCCAGTTACGACAGACAAGTTCAAGCATTGCTTGGACTTGTTGAATGTTTCGAGTTGTTAAAGAAGTAAGGTAACCAACCCACATTGAATGTCTCCTAAGGGACAGGATATTCGCCAAGGTGGAGATTTGTTAGGTATGTCTCATAAATATATCGGTAAATAGGACAAGGGATGGAGTGGAGTGAACGAAGCGAACATCAACTGTCCTTACGAAGAAAGTCTCGTTGTGGGGTTACGATTATGTGGGTGCAGCCCCGCGGTACGGTACAAGGGTTAATTTTTTAATTATGTACCAGGTTTATCTATTATAAATAGATATGTAACCTAAACCTATGAGACATTGAATAAAACTTCTAGTGTCGCCTAAGCACCGAGGATGTAAGCACATTGCTGAACCTCGTTAAAATTCTTGTGTTCTTTCGTTTTTCTTTACCCGATTCTTTAACACTAATAATATTCTTTCCTGATTTATGGAATCCAAATCTCTATTATGTAATGCTTTTGGGAATATATGGTATGGTAAGATGAGGAATTGTTCTATGCTCGCATTGGTTCGGTTTTATTTATTAGAATAAATATATATTTTGAATTTTAATTAATTCTAAAACATATAAATATGTTCTTTAAAAATGTTCAAATTTAATTCAAGTGTTTGTTCTTATTATTAAGAATTAACTGCACCACATGTCCTCAAACTATGACCCTTATTTTAAATTGGTCCTTAAATTTTTTAATTTCATCTGTAAAATATGATTATCACTCTAAATTAGTCCTCAAACTTTTGAACATGTCACTTTTATCCCAAGTTATGCATATATACTAATCACATTCATTGTTAATAAAATTGTTAGGGTTTATATTATTATATGTTTGAAAAAAGAGAAAAATTTAGATTAAATTTTGGTTGAAACTAATTCTATATTTGGATGAATTTGGGGGATGAATTTGGAATATTTAGAAGTTTGGTGACCAATTTAGAAAGAGGGTAATTGTTTAGGGATAAAATTAAAATATTTAAAAGTTTAAGGACTAATTTAGAATAAGATTCATAGTTTAGGGGATTAAATCAGAATATCCCAAAGTTTAGGGACCGATTTAAAATGAGGATCTTAGGTTATGGACATGTGACACAATTAGCTCTATTATTAATTATAGATGAAAATTATTATTTTTAATTTATGTAATTTTATATTTACAAGTTAACTTGGATTATAACAAGTCAAACACCTTGGATTATAACAGGTCAAACACCGTTATTAATCCATTCACCGTAGTTTTTAATTAAGACGGTTTTTAATTAATACCAAAGTTAATTAAGAGTTTATAATATATGATCAAGTTCAACTAATCTACTGTAGTTTTGTTGATTTAAATGCAATTGAAAAGTGAAAATACCTATAATTTATTCATTACTACGCAGGATACCACATAAACCATAGCCATGCCCAGCTAACCTTTCTTCTATCAATCTCCTTTTCATGAATAAATCAATGAAAACCAATAGTTTTCCAGTAGGACGGGTGTGACCGATTCAATCTCCACACCAAAATTAAATATTTTTCACCTAATTTTATTTCATTATGATATTTGATGTTGTATTTATTTTCAAATTTAGGTAAATACTCATTTTCGACTCGACACGAATAGTTTAAGTTCCATTGTGCATCATTTATTTTTGAATAGCCTGAGATGATTTCAATGTAATATTTGTTTAAAATTTTCTTAACTCATAACATTCTACATATTTATTATTCGAACCCAAAATCTCTAGAGAGATCAACATTTCCTTTTATTACTTGGGGAAATTCACCGTACATCTCATTCGGATGGTATATGTAAATATCAGTTTCAGTCTTCTATGAGACCTGTCTTCTTTCGGCTAAACAACTCCCAATCCTAGCCACCCATATATACCCTTCTTTCATATCTCCATTAATCCATTTTAGTCATTTCACAGGCAAACCGTGACAAAATGCAGTGTCAGCTACTTGAGGTGGCCAATGCTCCCTCTTTATTATTTATTTTTGGGACAGATTCAATGAAACATAATCTTCTATTCTTCCCTGTTCTATAAAACCTTTTTACATCAACCCCACAAGATAAAACTATGCTCTCCGTTTGATTCTTTAGACCCAGAATGAATGAACTTACATCGTAACTCATGTGGATATGCTCAATGATTTCAAATCTCGGACTTACCATAAGCATGAACCAATTGAAATAAACTCCAGATATATATAAACATGTAGGGTTTGAATCTCGGGTTTTCACCGATCGAAATGACTGTTGAAAGGTCGTGGAGGATCAAGATTCAAAGTGAAGAAGAGGGTGAAAGGTTAATGCAGGGAACAGTAACAACAAGGACTTGCAAGTTGTATATAATATGGGACCATGCATAACATGAGTGAACCAGGGCTAGCCTTGGGTACTTTCTCTTAACAGTAATTCATACCAGTAAGAGTAGGACCAAGCTACAAACAGTCGTTCATAACGAGCATGAAACTTCACATACATAATTTAGTTTGTCTACTATATCGCCTCGGACCATTGGACATGTCAGCTTGCTCGAGTTTTTAACTTGCTAGGGAAGTCACGCGGAGAACGTAAAAGAGAGGAAGATATGGTTTGGCTGCTGGTTTTAGGGATAGCCTTAGGCCCTTAGCCTAGATGCTAACTAGCTCTATCTGGTTTGTGTTTTTCCTTCAAAATTTAAGCAAACCGATGGAATTTAGGGTCGGCATTTAGATATCCTTTATTGGGAAAGTGACAGGGCAGTAAACCTTGAAATATTTCAAAAATCTATTGCTTGTTATGGTATAGGATTAAGAACAAACTATGGACAACATGTTGTGAAATACAACTATCAGATAGAGTAAAATCGCAATTGATAATTTGATAAAATAAAAATGAAGATAAAGAAGACAAATTTTACGTAAAAACCCTTAAATAATATATGGTAAAAATCACAGGTAACAGTAGAAGAATTTTAATATGAGAAAATAAGAATTACAACTTCTCTCGATCTAACAAGAAAAAAACAATAACAATTCTCTCTTGATAAAATGGAGAAAACAACTCTCAAGAAAACTCTCTAAATTCTCTATTATTGGGAGAAAGCTAGAATGATTTGAGATGATTTTGAAATTAAATGGGTTAGGGTATTTATAGTTGAATCTTAAAGACTAATATTGTAAATACCCTAAAGTGCAGAGACTAAATTTACAATTTTTCCATACCAAAAAATCAACAAAATCTGTGGCCTAATTTTGACAATTTCTGCAGCCTTTTTTTCAGTGCATGTGCATCAATTTTCAACAATCTCACACCATTCTTTCCACCTTATACCTCTTTGTTGTATTTCAATGCTCTTTGCCTGGATTCACCATGTACCGATTAACCACTCTCACGGCTTGTGCAATGTCTGGTCTTGTGCATATCATAATGAACATTAAACTTCCCACTATCGATGCATACGGTATTCGAGACATCTCCATCCTCTCTTCTTCATTGCTAGGACTCATACTGGAGGATAATTTGAAGTTAATAGGAAGAGTGGTAAAAATTGGCTTACAATCTTACATGTTGAATCGTGATAAAATCTTCTTCAAGTAATTCTTTTGTGAAAGTCAAATCTTCCTATTACTTCTGTCTCGATGAATTTGCATCCCTAGAATCTTGTTTACTGATCCCAAGTCCTTCATTTCAAATTTCCTAGCCAGTTGTGCCTTCAATTCTTCAATATGATCTTTGTTGGGTCGTACAACCAACATGCCATCCACATACAACAGTAATATAACAAAATCGTTATCACAAAACCTCTTGAAATAAGCACAAGGGTCTGTATTAAGACCATTGTATCCGAGACACATAATGAAGGAATCAAATATCTTGTACCAACACCTCGACGCCTGCTTTAGATTGTACATAGATTTGTTCAACCTGCAAACTAAATTCTTCTTTTCGTCTTCTTCAAAACCTTTAGGTTGGAGCATATAAATTTCTTCTTTAAGATTTTCATGAAGAAAAACTGTTTTAACATATAGCTGCTCTAGATGTAAGTTCAATATAACACACATTGCCAATACTACTCGAACTGTTGTTAGTCGAACCACAGGAGAAAAGATTTCATTGAAATCAACACTTTCTTTTTGAGCATATCATTTGATCACCAGTCTTGCACGATACCTCTCAACTTGATTATCACCATTTCGCTTGATTTTAAAGACCTATTTGTTACCAATTTGCTTCATTCCTTGTGGTAGTGGCATAATGTCACATGTATTATTTTTATGAAGGGCTTCAATTTCTTCTTACATCGCCATTATCCACAATGAAACATCTGAGTTATTTATTGCCTCCTGTTATGTTGATGGCTCATCGTCCTTTGTTAAAAAGCAGTATACAATATTTCTTTCTATAACATAATTTAAGTGCCAATTGAGACGTATTTTCACATGATCTGATTGACGAGTTGTTGGAGCTTCAAAACTCTCTGGTTCTTGTTCATCATGTGCTGGTTCTGCTTCAGAAAAATCTCTTTGTTCAAACTCTTTTTCCACATGTATTTGTGTAGTCTCTGACTTTTCAGTGCTATCATCTTTTTCTTTTCTTTGTAGTTTATCTTCAACAAAGATAACATCCATGCTGATGATCACTTTGCGGGCAGTAGGATCCCACAAGCGATACCTCTTTATTCCATCGACATACCCTAAGAATTTGCATTTCTTGGATTTTTTTTATCCCATATCATTTTAGCTATCTTTTTCTTCTCGATGCTTGACAATACTTCATTTGCTAATGCTAGATGAAAGTTTGTCATAACATTACTGTCCATTTCGATCTATTTATTGTCATCTTTGAAATCTACTGACCTTTCACTGATTGCCGCTAGACAACCGTCTTTCCTCAAGATGTCATTCATCTTCAATTTCCACAACGAGAAATTTCTCCCATTGAACTATTTAATATCAAATTTCGTTATCATAACTTCTATTACGGATAACTCTCACTATTTTACTATCGTGAATAATTCCCTGGAACCTTCAAAGAATGGATAATACCTTCTTATTTTCTTATGTTGGAGGATCCACCTTTTGGTGGCAACCATAAAGACAATAAATAGATATTACACACTCAAATCTGGCTCTAATGCCAATTGTTGCGGAATACGACTATCAAATAGAGCAAAATCACAACTGATAATTTGAGAAAATAAAAATAAAGATAAAGAATACACAAATTTTACGTGAAAACCCTCTAAATAATATAGAGTAAAAATCACGGACAACGGTAGAAGAATTTCATATGAAAAAATAGGAATTACAACTTCTCTCGATCTAACAAGGAGAAAACAATAACAATTCTCTCTTGATAAAAAGGAGAAAACAACTCTTAAGAAAACTCTCAAAATTCTCTAGTATTGGGAGAAAGCTAGAATGATTTGGAATGATTTTAAAACTAAATGCGTTAGAATATTTATAGTTGAAGCTTAAGAACTAATCTTGTAAATATTCCAAAATGCAGGGACTAAATTTATAATTTTCCCATACCAAAAAATCAACAAATTCTGCTGCCTAATTTTGACAATTTCTGCAACTTTTTTTTTCGGTGCATGTGCACCAATTTTCAACACAACAAACAGCAAAAAGAATATCATTCAACGAGGTCCTAAAGCAGATTACAAGTATATATAGCATATGTACAAATATATCTACAAATCTAAGGCCAAATTCGTCACTATAAAAACTAAAACTAAACAGAAGCTTACACTCGATGCTATGGCAAGCCAAGTTTTCTAAGGAAAATATTGCAGCAAATTATAGACAACGCACCGCCTCGAGGGAACGGCAATACTCTCTATTTCCCCACCCTCTAACCACCATTAAAAAAGGGCATTATAGAACAAAAAACAAAGAATAGAGTGCATAACACTAATGCATATAGCTGGAGGACTAAATAATATATGAAACAAGAGCTCCAGAAGGACCAATGGAGGGAGAACAACTTACGTGTAGTAGGATATCCAAAAATCAGAAAAGAAAAATATAACAAAATTAGTCAGTTTTCATCTCTTGCCCTTCCCAGTGGCACCACCTTCTCTCTGCTTCCGAAAATGACTGAGAAGCTGTTGTGCCTGCTACAACAGGAGGAAAGAACATATCATGTATTTTCGCATGCGCAAGTAGAAATTTTGTTCTCGGATTAAAATGTAATCGAACAAGTAACTAATAACCAGTCATCAGTTCTAATTCTTAAGACTGAATGAGCGTTACAAGAAATCTTATACCTTTATGCTGTGAAGTCACTCACTACTTTCCGCAACGAGTTTTGGAAAAATAACACATTGCTCCTACCCTTCTAATATGTCAAAATTAGAATCACAAATGCTAGGTCCATTTCTAATAAGTAAACGGAAAAGTGGTAGAACCCTTGAATAGATTCATCACACAAGCAGTATAATCCCAACTCGACTTACAAGGCGAAGACAACAGAAGGAATATAATCACAATTTGCTTATTAAGAGCTGATACAGGAGCAGAGAATGCAAGGACCGCATCACCGTGACAGACGAGGGGGAAAACTAAGATGCATACCTTTTCCTTTGCTCTTGGCGTGCCTGACTGGGACAATGCGACGAGGGGTGGCACAGCCCCTTCTTGCAAAACAAGCGTACAGAACTTGGGGCTATTAAGGCATAGTTGCACCAATACAGAGGCAGCGTTTTCCTTACCCCTCTGTGATCCTGATTCAACAACTTCAACTAGTAATGAGATAGTAATGGTGCAATAGCACCACAGCGACCGATAATTATACGATTGTCCATGTTTTTCCTTGCAAGAAAGCGCAATTCTGCAGCAGCTATAGTTTGGACTTCATTTGAGGGGCTTTTAAGGTTGTCCACCAATTCCATCACATGTGAACTTGTGGTCAAATCATCACATCGAGACACTGAAAATTTAATGGAGTATGCACTGTTATAATCACAGTTTCCGTTAACTGCCTCTTCTTCTTTTGTTCCAGAGACCTGCAATTGTTTTCCCGTTGGCCAGGAAGAGATTCCAGATTTCTTTTCTGAAGGAAAAGTACCAAGGCACTCGGATGAAATTTCAGCTACCTCCGGCATTTCATGTTTCTTCAGCCTTCTTGACAAGTCAATAGTAGCAGGGGGTGCATAATCAATACTGGAAACTTCACTCACTGCTGATTCAGTTCTGCTGTGAATATATGAATGATTAGAGGACTGGTCATACTTGTCAATCTCCCTGCTTTGGCATCTATTCCATTCTCCACTCAATCTAGATGAAATTTCAATCTTCAGCTTCTCTAAACCATTCCCGACCTCGAGAGATGATCTTGAAGTGGAACAACTACTGTTTGCTAAGCAATGGAAACTA
The DNA here is from genome assembly GCF_006381635.1 of Hibiscus syriacus. Classification (NCBI taxonomy): domain Eukaryota; kingdom Viridiplantae; phylum Streptophyta; class Magnoliopsida; order Malvales; family Malvaceae; genus Hibiscus; species Hibiscus syriacus. Next base: position 32,951 of record NW_024062982.1, on the reverse strand, counting down.
TCAGTATGGGTTAAATCTTGTGAGGGTATATGATTTGAAGGAGAAGAGATCGAGACAAGTTTAGCAGTGTTATTCGAAAGTTGCAAGTGTTTTTCACTCCAATTTGCTACCATAGCTTTGACAGTGTGATTCGGAATGAGATTTGTATGTTCGAGCGTTTGACGAGTCATTGGACAAATGCTCAGTCCACTATCAAGCCACTTTTGGATGGAGGTCCTGTCATAAGTTTGCCCTAACCGGATCTATCATCAGCTCCAATGAAAGGGGACAAAGGAAATGTGGAGGTTTCAAAATGCCACTTGTGGGTTCAAGGCGCTCAATTTTAAGCATATAATCACGTATATGAGAGATGAGGTTCACAATCAGATTGATTTGATCTAATTTCCCTTTCGCATTGCTGGCTTGCGCATTCATTTTCTCTTTTTCCACAATCACGATTTCTTTTAACAGTTCATGATTTGACGCCAAGTTCAGCGACTTGATAACTTTCACCAGATGATCAGTGCAAGGAACAGCACCTTCTTTTAGACTGCTCAAAGCCTCTCCTATATATTCCGATTGTCTCTCCTGCTTCAGACATTTAATTTCCCGAATACAGTGCTGAAACAGTTGAACATCAATTAGTATCACTAGTCACTCTCCTCAAAGCTTACTCAGCCCTGAGAAAGAGATAGCAGTTCACATCCGGCTGCCTTAACAGATTTTACAAGGGCAAAAAAATCGTAAAAAGAAAACGAATAGCACTTTTGTCATCTAAATATACTAGTTAAGCAATAATGTTGATTTTTTTCTTACCTCAACACTAGTTATACTTGAAGTCGATGGTGGTGACTGCAATGATTTATATAACATGCAACATATCTGAAGTGAAGAGCTTTGCATTTTTATCAGAAAAAAGCTCACTCTGGATAACCTGTACACATTTTCAAGAAAAAAAAAAAGTGGTTGAAATAGAATAGTTGCAGAAGCCTGAAAATCATGTTTCTTTTATTCAAGAGGGAAAGGCATGCATAATATATATCAACATCAAATATTACTTCTTTTCTTTCAGATGAACTAGGACAATACCCCCTCCCATGATGAGGCACTGTTTCGAGTTCTCAGTATACTGTCAAATAACTTTAACAATTAGGATAGCTGGCACCTTCATTTTTTGTTTTACTACACGCAACATTTGGTTGCAGAAAGAAAAACATGAGGAAAGATATGCGCTTTATAGTAATCTATAATGAACGGGATTATCTTACCTTTGCCATTTTATAATTTGAGTGTTCTAAAAAGCGTGCCATTTTAATACTAGAACCAAGAAACACAGATAAATTAACAGGATACACAAATCCTTGTTTCCAACACTACTACTTTTTACAAGGTATGATCCCCCAGCAGTAAAGATAAAGATTAAACATACCATTTGGATTTTGCTCATCTTAGGCGACCAGTTTTCCATGAATTCTCGAGCCTCGTTAACAAGCCTGTCTAGCTCTTCACACTCTTTGCACAAATCTTCATCCGAAGGTATCTCACAATCAACAGCATCGTCAAGCAGCGGTTTTAAATGTTTTGACACCATAACCATATTCCTGTATTCCTTTTCAATTGTAACTTTTATTTCCATGCATGATACGAGATGAATGAATCGAGCAATACTGTTGATAAGACATTTCACCAAGGTTGTGTCCATTTGACCTGTATTTTAATGGAACATACAGAATTTAATTCATATATATATCTAATCCAAAGTAGTATAAATACTGCTCAGGCATGATCTGTTATAAGTACAGAAGTGATTTTGAAAAATCTTAAGCTTGCATCATTGTCTGTGTTGACTTTTTTCCATAATCTAAGGAAGTCCAGTTGACTAAATTTTCAATTAAAAATTCAAACAAAATATCAAATTTTATAAGATTCAGTGTAAACAAAAAGGCTTTATACTGGCCAAAAACAGTGTGCTTTATTTGTAGACTGTTGAACTCTTAGTTCCAATAGTCAAGGTTCAATGTTCAATATCCATGGCTTCAAGACTTCAAGAATTAAAAAAAAGGAAGGTTTTTGACTAATGCCCAAGGGTTGAACACACATTCATGGCAGTCCCCATGTCGACTTTTTTCCCATATAAGAAAGCTAGCTTTCCAACAGAATATAATACCATGAAATAAAATAAATTAGAAGGTCTCCACTAGCTGATATTAGCTTGGCCTGTGAAAGAAGCTTTTGACTAATAACCTCATGAGAAACAAACACAGCTAGCAATTGTGGTCATGCAGAGCGAAAAAGGAAGAAAAAAAACCATTGTTTATGTTATGGGAGTGAAAGAGACATAAATAGAGAACTCAAAACTCCAAAGATGAAAGAAACTCTTTACCCTTCATTTAGAAACTTGAGAAAGCTTGATAAGTGTTTCAAGTTCAACACCATCAAAAAGTATGTATCAAATAGTTACCTTAAGATCCAAAATTTCCAGCTTGTGAGCATCAAATAAAAGGGTATTATGCAAATTCACAGAACAAATAAAATGGGGTTTAATATATATATAACTTCAATTTAAAAGCAGAAGAATTTCCCAATTTCTCTTAAGATTCAATCCCAAGACAATAGCCACCAGTTTATGTAATCAAAAACCAGCAAAGCATTTAAAACACACAATAAAAATGATGTTCCTGTCACTAAAACCATACCCTTTTTTTTTAAATGGGTTTAAGTTGGCGAAACAGAAGAAGCACGGATCTTGATAGACATTCGAATGATCAAAAATCTTCAATGGAAGATAACCAAATATTAAACCTTTAAGCATCAAACATAATAGCCTCAAGTTCAACTCTTTCTCTTCCTTTTTTGTTCCCCTTTCTCAACAAAGCTGCATGACAGAGAGAAAGAGCTGCAACAAGAAAATAAAGAAACAAAACTGGAAAAACAAATAGGGAAGTAGTGTTTGGGGGGGGGGGGGGGAAGAAAACAAAGGAGTAAACCAGATGGGGCCATATGTGGTGGAAGATTTGTTGGGTGTTGAGAGAGAGAGAGAGAGAGAGAGTTGGAATTAATTAGGCTTAATATCGAAATAAGTGATTAAATTGTACTATTTTTTTAATAGGTGTTTAAATTAATTTTTGTTAAATGATACATGTCATTATCTAGTGATTTTGAAATTAATTTTTTAATAAAATATTAAAAATATTATGATATTTATAAAAAAAACTAATTTTTTATATTATAAAATAGCTCAAAATCTCAAATTCTAACCTTAATCCACTAGCACCGACCACCGCCACTGACGTAGCTCATGCATCATCCTACTCATACTCTATCGTATTTTCTGTCGATTGGTCATTAGAATCGGGTGGAATCGCAATTTTAATCCTAGGGTTCGAGCAATTTAAAACATTGATTCGTCGTTGATAGACCATCGATCGATCATGATTTCATGGGGGTTTTGGTTGTCGAGGGAGGGGAGGTCGGGTGGAACTTTGTCGATGGAAAAAGGTGGCGGTTGGCGTGTTTTTAGGGGTTGAAATGAAGGTTTTCAAAGTTTTAAGTTTATTTCAAAATTTATGTTTTTTATTTTTAATATATATATATATATATATATATATATATTAATTTTTTTATTTTAAGTAAAATTTTTAAAATTAACAGGTTGTGATGCGTGACATTTAACGGGAAAATTAACATCGTTATCGGTCCATGCACCTAAATAGATAACGTTTGTAATGTTAAGCACCTAGATGAGACGAAAATTAGTTTATGCACCTATTTGAGAAAATGAGTATAGTTTAGGTACTTATTGTGGTATTAAGCTAATTAATTAAGATTAATCATGATAAAATAAAGTCCTTATCCCCCAACCACAAAATTTTTCTCTAAAGATCTCAACTTTCATTCGATTCCAATGTTTGCCATCAAATTGATTAATGTCATAGGGAATAAAAATTCCGGCTTTGGGTTGATGATAGCCATTTTTGTTCATATTCTCAAATAATTATTCTATAATATTTAATAAATAAAACAAAAAATCAATGGGAATTTTGGGCAAGAGATGCGTGGAGATAGGTCTGTAAACAAATCGAATGAACACGAATAAAATATATTTATGTTCGTTCTTTTAATTTTAATAAACGAACAAAAAAAAATTTGTTCGTGTTTGTTCGTTAAGGAATGTAGCTTGTTCGTGTTCGTTTATGTTTGTTCATTTAAATGATAAACGAACACAAATGAACGAATATAAACAACTATAAACAAACACAATAAACAAACTTAAAAGAACACAAATGAACGAACATAAAAGAACACAATAAATGAACATAGATTTTTTTTCTTTCCTAACAATTTTAGGATTATATTTTATTTAATTATTTTGAGCTTTTTTATTTGTATTTATAATTAATTGAATTTAAAAATATTTATAGGTATCAGATTAAAATTTATTGAGCTTTAATATTTGAAATGAGTCTAGAGAGATTGTGCTAAACATAAATGAACGCACATAAACGAACATATTACCGAACGTTCACGAACGTAAATGAACGAACTAGCCCTATGTTCGTGTTCGTTCATTTAATTAAATGAACACAAAATCTTGTTCATGTTCGTTTGTTTAATACATAAACGAACTTCCCGTCGAACGGTTCACTGAACTTTTGATTCGTTTACAAGTCTAGTGGTAGATGTTGAAACTCTATTTTTTCTCGGGATTCCATCAGGAAGGAAGAAGCATCCATCTTCTGTCATTTTCATTTGACATTTTTTAAGGAGAAGATAAATGGCAGATATAGGCTCTGGTTGTCTTCTTCAAACCAACAAAATGTAATTCACATCTTTTGCTCATCAAAAATTCCATTCCATTCCTTTAATCTATGTTGAACATGGCCACCAAGTGAAACAACCTGTTCTAGCCACACCATCAAATAATTCATCTATACTAGAAGTTGTTTCAATGGTCTTAGCAGAATCAAACTATAACAAAGTTGTACTATATAGTTGATTTTGAGCGGGGATAGACCGAATGAGGAAGTAGAGACTGTCGTCTTATAAAAATTTCAAATTCTTATATATTTTAAATATGTTCTTATTAAAAATTTGTTTTTATACCTAAAGTTTTACTATAAATTATTCCTTAAATATGAAATCCTATGTCGTCAACTGGTGGTGGGGCTCCTTTGTTGCTTCTACTTTAAAGAAGACAATCTTATCTACCTTGGGACATCATTTAAAGCTTCCGACTCCATTTCTGGCCAACTTTCCCTCTCTCTCTTTTCAGGGTTTTTTTTTTATAGAATCTCTTTTCAGGGGTTAAAAGTGCCCTTACCAACAAGGCAATCAGTATCCATGATGTATACATTTTCGGACCATATATTATCAACCGAACCCATTCATTCAAAAGAAAAATCCTAGCACAAAACATTGCAAGACTCTTCAGAGAAAAAATAACAGAGTTTCAGGGAAGATATTTTACCCAAGTGCTCATTATAGTAGAAGCTCAAAATTCAACACAGGCTGCAAATAATGAAGAAATTATCCAACACCATTTCTGTTTATTCCCCTTCCCTTTCACTTCCATGTTAAACTAAAACGATACCCATTGAGGAATATGGGCGACTAAGATTATAGATGCAATAAAGGAGTCGGGATCAAGTGATGGGCAGTTTAAGCTTTGTGATTCTTCATCATATCGTCGACATCCAGCTCTACCTGCAGCACTGGAGAATCCTTTTGCATGCTGTACTGACTTTTTGAGGAATACAAACGTTTCGGCAACCAGCAAAGTTTACTTGATGCAAAATCAAATCGTTTGAGACAAAGAATCACTAAAATGGAGCTACCTGTTCTGCACGGGACCGTGATCAATGGCAGTTTGCAGACAATATATAACTCGGCCAGCTATGTCGGTCATAGAAACTGGACCAAATAACCGACAGTCCTTGGCTTCCTACCATCTCAAAAGAAGAAAAAGAAAACAAAGGAAAATTAATGTAATTTATTACTCGGACAGATAGGATTAAAGAACTTGGCTCACAATAGTAAAGAGATAAACAGCCTCTAGAATCAAGATCATGAACTAGGTTCTGTTTTCTGTTTCCCCCACATCTTAATATAGAAACTAAAACTTCTCTAGGCTGTATTACTTATATTTTATACCTTGGGCTTCAGTTTTTCATTGTCAGCCAATACCCAGCATTGGTCCTTTTCAAGAACAAATTACTCATCTTTTTCATCCTTTGACACCATTTCATATCCTTCTGTGGCAGCCAATCTTCTGACCAGATAGTTTTCGGAATTGTCAGGGTCCTTCAAGACAATGACATCTCCAAGAAAAACTCGACTGCCCAAAAGTTATGCTTAAAGTTAAATGAACATAAAAATATTATGTTTAGATGTCATTGATTCATGATTCATTGAGAGACCTCTGCAAGTCACATTATATGTACATACAGGCATACCTTCACATGAGAGCATGACATGCAAATTTACAAATTATAATGGACAAAAATTAAACTTAAATGAAAAGTATAACCTTTCACAGAGGTTGGGTAAAAAGACGTCTATATGCATAGATACTTGAGTGATTGAATGGATTCATTGTGTTACAAAACCACAAGTTTATTTCTCAGATGCAGTAAGAACTTGCACATTTACGTTTTCAAGGCATAGTGATTTTTGGAAGCTTTCCCAAGAATAATAATATGAAAATGTTGCAGTTTGAAAAGAGATAAATTGTTCACTCCAAGGTGGGAGAGAGAGAGAGCGAAAGATGAATTGCGTTGGGCAGCAATTGGAATCTTCCGGACAAGAAGAGTACTTTGTTGTTCTCCAATAGCTGGGGCCATTGCCTTTCCTTTATTCCAGTGTAAGTAAGTCAATTTTCCCTGAAAAAGATTTTTCCAAACTGCATCTTGTAATTCCCGGTCACTGATTTGACCTCTCTTATAGCTCTGTTCCATGTCAAGACTTCTGTTATGGTAATATAAAGAATGCTAGAAAGCAGAGACCTATCCTAAATTCTTCATTTCTGAAACCAGTAAAGTTTATGCAGTAGAACAAAAGCTGTCTAAACTTTTAAAAGTTCTATTATCAACAGAAGTAGCTCTGCATCATAAGTTAAGCATGGAGATTTTACAAATAATGCTGATAAACCTTTTTATATTTAAAATTATTCATCTAATCCTCTTCAAATTTCCAACATTTCTGAGTAAGAAGTTGTACTGATATGAAAAATTAAATGACTGACAAAGTGCATAAAATTCAAGGTTGTCTTGAGGTAGTGAAACTTGAAGTTGCTGCCTTATTCTTAAAACTTTTGATAAACTGAAGGTACAGAAAGATTCCACTTTTGCGCATCAGGCTAAAGCCACAAGCATGGTTTGCTGAAATTTTTCCATAAATGTAAATGCCTAACAATAAGCATAGTGGTTGTTAACTAATGCAAGAGTTGCAAAAATGATGTTTTCTTGCGACTGATTGACCACAAAAGTTGTATAATAACAAATCTCATCACAGTTCATCATTAAGGTAATAATATAAACTGAAGTTTCCTCTCCACCTAAGCCCTTTGGGATCTCCTGAAATAGGAAGCAAGTGCAAGGAAAAAATAACTTTTAAAAGTTAATTTTTTCTCTTTACTATTCAAGTCCAATGTTGAAATAAAGCGACCTAACATCTTGTGTACCACAAAGTTTTCATATCACTTTATTGCATCATTTCTGATTACAAAAGTCGATCTAAAAGAGTGTTAAAAGAGTGTTAATCAGCTGCAAGATTGGTGCGTGCAGACAATCAGATTGTTTCAAACAAGGGTTTTTCCTTTGAACATGCCTCAACAATGACTTTGGTGTCCTGCTCCTGCCTACTAGATCTTAGAGCTGAACTGGAATATGTAAAGGGTACCAAATGACATTTAAGTAATTATTTAATGTATGATGCCCAACAAGACAATAATGCAAGTGAATACATCAAATTCTTCGCTACAAATAAACCTAGATTCAAACACTGATATCAGCATTCCATCTGGGAAACAGGTTTCAAGTTGTATCGATAACAATCTATCATTATATTCAATAGACTTTTGCAACAAAGTCTAAGAATTTATCATGTAATGTAGACAATATACCAGCATAAGACTCCATTAAAACCCATTGAAAATCAAGGTCAACAAAGAAATTGAATGACATTCAGTCAGAATCTATATCATCAAATTCAGAAAACTCATGCATAAGCTCCAAACAAATTCAGAAAAAAAGCTCTCATGCATTAAAATAACAGATTGAAAACATCGGAAAACTAACCAAATACCCTAAACAATAAAGAAATATCTAAACCTTTACCCAAAAAAGCCAGCCATCAAAATACCTCAAATCCCGAAAACCGTTAAAAAGGACGAAAAAAACATACCCAATGCTCCAAAAACATAAATTTTCACACACATACACGCGCACGCACACAAAAACCTAAAATCAAATCAAAAGCAAAAGCGATAGAAAATGGGAAGAGAGAAGTTAACGCAGACGGGACCTTCCAGGTATGAGAGAGAATACTCGAGCTTATGAACTATGTACCGAGACCAAGTCGACCAAGGAACCATTGCCGAGTTTGCTACGTCTGTTTTGTTGGTTTATTCTGCGTATTATAATTCCTTGTTACAACTCATAAAAGTAATGTTTATTTTTATTGTGTAAGATTTGTAAAATTTATATTTGTGTCGTGTAGACTACGTATATATTGAGCTTTGAAGATCTTTATTTTTTAAAAGATATAAGTTCTTCTAACGTCTGCACGTGGTCTGTGCGACGCAAACGTGACCTTATGTCTGCAAACGTCTTCTAACCTCTTCAAAGAGATTTTATATTTAATTTTATATTATATTTGATTTGATTTTAATTTTAATATTAATTTTTTAAATAAAATTAAATATTAATTTTTTAATATTATATTATAGATATTTAATTTTATATCATATAAATTATTTTATATATTATTAAAATTTTATATTTATTTTAATTATTTTGATTTAAGTTTAAATATAATATTTTTTTGAATTTGTTATTTTTAAATTATATTTAAACTTTTTATACAAAATGTAAGTATTTAAACCACGTTGCTTAATAAAAAATGATTTCATTGTTTGATAATTAAGATTTTAAAATATAAAAAATTATAAATTATGTTTTTAAAATTTTAAATATAATTACAATTAAATAAAAAATAATCATAAAATAATTTGATAAATTAAAAAATATTTTCTAAAAATATCATATAATTATAAAAAATAAATTATGAATATATATTTAAAAAAAATTAAAAGTATTACATAATTGCATATTTAAAAAATCATATAATTTAATGGTCATTTATAAATTTTATTCTATAAAACTTATAAAATTAATAATACATGTGATTATGTGAGACTTATAATAGAATTAATAAGGTGGTGTTTGTTTTTCTAAAAATATTATTATTGTAGTTGTATAAATTATTTAAATTTCAGTATTGTAAAACTAAAATTATTTAAATCTCAGTATTGTAAAACTCTTTTAAGTTTAAAAAATCAATTTATTTATATTTCAGTTTATTTTAGCAGTCTGTAGACGTTAAAAAACAAACAATCTTCTTCTTGCAGACTTTTGGTCAATCTCTTCTGCTGCAGATGCCTGCAGATGTGGTCCGCAGACTGCAGACATTTTATCTCTACAAAAACAAACACTACCAAAGGCTTTTTATTTAAGGGTTAGTGGCCAAATAAGTTCCCAAATAAGTGTCTTTTGTGTTAAATGAGTCTATATATATTGCTTATTAAGGTGTCTAACATAAAAAATATTAGCACTTTAGGTGTTCGGCCGTCAACAGCAGTAATTTTTGGTAGTCAAGTGGATCTTTCGATATTTATAGGGTACCGTGGGACATGGAATTGTTTTTGGTAGTCAGCGGGATAATCCTTTGGTTGTAGGATATGTGGATTCATATTATACAGGTGACTTAGATAATAGAAGATCTACGACAGGGTATGTCTTTACTCTTGGTGGAGGGCCTATTTGTTGGAAGTCTACTGTTCAATCTGTTGTGGCACTATATACAACGAAGCTGAATACATGGCAGTAGCCGAAGCTACAAAAGAAACTTTATGGCTTACTGGTCTAGTGAATGAGTTGGGTGTTCAGCAAGGTGGAGTTCAGTTGCTTTGCGACAATCAAAGTACTATTCACATGGCTAAGAATCATGTATATCGTGCTAGAACAAAAGCATATTGATGTACGTTTTCACAAGATCAGAGATTTGGTTGCATCTGGAGAGATTTTGTTTCAGAAGGTACATACTGATGAGAATGTCGCTGATATGTTAACCAAGCCAGTTACGACAGACAAGTTCAAGCATTGCTTGGACTTGTTGAATGTTTCGAGTTGTTAAAGAAGTAAGGTAACCAACCCACATTGAATGTCTCCTAAGGGACAGGATATTCGCCAAGGTGGAGATTTGTTAGGTATGTCTCATAAATATATCGGTAAATAGGACAAGGGATGGAGTGGAGTGAACGAAGCGAACATCAACTGTCCTTACGAAGAAAGTCTCGTTGTGGGGTTACGATTATGTGGGTGCAGCCCCGCGGTACGGTACAAGGGTTAATTTTTTAATTATGTACCAGGTTTATCTATTATAAATAGATATGTAACCTAAACCTATGAGACATTGAATAAACTTCTAGTGTCGCCTAAGCACCGAGGATGTAAGCACATTGCTGAACCTCGTTAAAATTCTTGTGTTCTTTCGTTTTTCTTTACCCGATTCTTTAACACTAATAATATTCTTTCCTGATTTATGGAATCCAAATCTCTATATGTAATGCTTTTGGGAATATGGTATGGTAAGATGAGGAATTGTTCTATGCTCGCATTGGTTCGGTTTTATTTATTAGAATAAATATATTTTGAATTTTAATTAATTCTAAAACATATAAATATGTTCTTTAAAAATGTTCAAATTTAATTCAAGTGTTTGTTCTTATTATTAAGAATTAACTGCACCACATGTCCTCAAACTATGACCCTTATTTTAAATTGGTCCTTAAATTTTTTAATTTCATCTGTAAAATATGATTATCACTCTAAATTAGTCCTCAAACTTTTGAACATGTCACTTTTATCCCAAGTTATGCATATATACTAATCACATTCATTGTTAATAAAATTGTTAGGGTTTATTATTATATGTTTTGAAAAAGAGAAAAATTTAGATTAAATTTTGGTTGAAACTAATTCTATATTTGGATGAATTTGGGGGATGAATTTGGAATATTTAGAAGTTTGGTGACCAATTTAGAAAGAGGGTAATTGTTTAGGGATAAAATTAAAATATTTAAAAGTTTAAGGACTAATTTAGAATAAGATTCATAGTTTAGGGGATTAATCAAATATCCCAAAGTTTAGGGACCGATTTAAAATGAGGATCTTAGGTTATGGACATGTGACACAATTAGCTCTATTATTAATTATAGATGAAAATTATTATTTTTAATTTATGTAATTTTATATTTACAAGTTAACTTGGATTATAACAAGTCAAACACCTTGGATTATAACAGTCAAACACCGTTATTAATCCATTCACCGTAGTTTTTAATTAAGACGGTTTTTAATTAATACCAAAGTTAATTAAGAGTTTATAATATATGATCAAGTTCAACTAATCTACTGTAGTTTTGTTGATTTAAATGCAATTGAAAAGTGAAAATACCTATAATTTATTCATTACTACGCAGGATACCACATAAACCATAGCCATGCCCAGCTAACCTTTCTTCTATCAATCTCCTTTTCATGAATAAATCAATGAAAACCAATAGTTTTCCAGTAGGACGGGTGTGACCGATTCAATCTCCACACCAAAATTAAATATTTTTCACCTAATTTTATTTCATTATGATATTTGATGTTGTATTTATTTTCAAATTTAGGTAAATACTCATTTTCGACTCGACACGAATAGTTTAAGTTCCATTGTGCATCATTTATTTTTGAATAGCCTGAGATGATTTCAATGTAATATTTGTTTAAAATTTTCTTAACTCATAACATTCTACATATTTATTATTCGAACCCAAAATCTCTAGAGAGATCAACATTTCCTTTTATTACTTGGGGAAATTCACCGTACATCTCATTCGGATGGTATATGTAAATATCAGTTTCAGTCTTCTATGAGACCTGTCTTCTTTCGGCTAAACAACTCCCAATCCTAGCCACCCATATATACCCTTCTTTCATATCTCCATTAATCCATTTTAGTCATTTCACAGGCAAACCGTGACAAAATGCAGTGTCAGCTACTTGAGGTGGCCAATGCTCCCTCTTTATTATTTATTTTTGGGACAGATTCAATGAAACATAATCTTCTATTCTTCCCTGTTCTATAAAACCTTTTTACATCAACCCCACAAGATAAAACTATGCTCTCCGTTTGATTCTTTAGACCCAGAATGAATGAACTTACATCGTAACTCATGTGGATATGCTCAATGATTTCAAATCTCGGACTTACCATAAGCATGAACCAATTGAAATAAACTCCAGATATATATAAACATGTAGGGTTGAATCTCGGGTTTTCACCGATCGAAATGACTGTTGAAAGGTCGTGGAGGATCAAGATTCAAAGTGAAGAAGAGGGTGAAAGGTTAATGCAGGGAACAGTAACAACAAGGACTTGCAAGTTGTATATAATATGGGACCATGCATAACATGAGTGAACCAGGGCTAGCCTTGGGTACTTTCTCTTAACAGTAATTCATACCAGTAAGAGTAGGACCAAGCTACAAACAGTCGTTCATAACGAGCATGAAACTTCACATACATAATTTAGTTTGTCTACTATATCGCCTCGGACCATTGGACATGTCAGCTTGCTCGAGTTTTTAACTTGCTAGGGAAGTCACGCGGAGAACGTAAAAGAGAGGAAGATATGGTTTGGCTGCTGGTTTTAGGGATAGCCTTAGGCCCTTAGCCTAGATGCTAACTAGCTCTATCTGGTTTGTGTTTTTCCTTCAAAATTTAAGCAAACCGATGGAATTTAGGGTCGGCATTTAGATTTCCTTTATTGGGAAAGTGACAGGGCAGTAAACCTTGAAATATTTCAAAAATCTATTGCTTGTTATGGTATAGGATTAAGAACAAACTATGGACAACATGTTGTGAAATACAACTATCAGATAGAGTAAAATCGCAATTGATAATTTGATAAAATAAAAATGAAGATAAAGAAGACAAATTTTACGTAAAAAACCCTTAAATAATATATGGTAAAAATCACAGGTAACAGTAGAAGAATTTTAATATGAGAAAATAAGAATTACAACTTCTCTCGATCTAACAAGAAAAACAATAACAATTCTCTCTTGATAAAATGGAGAAAACAACTCTCAAGAAAACTCTCTAAATTCTCTATTATTGGGAGAAAGCTAGAATGATTTGAGATGATTTTGAAGTTAAATGGGTTAGGGTATTTATAGTTGAATCTTAAAGACTAATATTGTAAATACCCTAAAGTGCAGAGACTAAATTTACAATTTTTCCATACCAAAAAATCAACAAAATCTGTGGCCTAATTTTGACAATTTCTGCAGCCTTTTTTTCAGTGCATGTGCATCAATTTTCAACAATCTCACACCATTCTTTCCACCTTATACCTCTTTGTTGTATTTCAATGCTCTTTGCCTGGATTCACCATGTACCGACTAACCACTCTCACGGCTTGTGCAATGTCTGGTCTTGTGCATATCATAATGAACATTAAACTTCCCACTATCGATGCATACGGTATTCGAGACATCTCCATCCTCTCTTCTTCATTGCTAGGACTCATACTGGAGGATAATTTGAAGTTAATAGGAAGAGTGGTAAAAATTGGCTTACAATCTTGCATGTTGAATCGTGATAAAATCTTCTTCAAGTAATTCTTTTGTGAAAGTCAAATCTTCCTATTACTTCTGTCTCGATGAATTTGCATCCCTAGAATCTTGTTTACTGATCCCAAGTCCTTCATTTCAAATTTCCTAGCCAGTTGTGCCTTCAATTCTTCAATATGATCTTTGTTGGGTCGTACAACCAACATGCCATCCACATACAACAGTAATATAACAAAATCGTTATCACAAAACCTCTTGAAATAAGCACAAGGGTCTGTATTAAGACCATTGTATCCGAGACACATAATGAAGGAATCAAATATCTTGTACCAACACCTCGACGCCTGCTTTAGATTGTACATAGATTTGTTCAACCTGCAAACTAAATTCTTCTTTTCGTCTTCTTCAAAACCTTTAGGTTGGAGCATATAAATTTCTTCTTTAAGATTTTCATGAAGAAAAACTGTTTTAACATATAGCTGCTCTAGATGTAAGTTCAATATAACACACATTGCCAATACTACTCGAACTGTTGTTAGTCGAACCACAGGAGAAAAGATTTCATTGAAATCAACACTTTCTTTTTGAGCATATCATTTGATCACCAGTCTTGCACGATACCTCTCAACTTGATTATCACCATTTCGCTTGATTTTAAAGACCTATTTGTTACCAATTTGCTTCATTCCTTGTGGTAGTGGCATAATGTCACATGTATTATGTGGACACCCGTTTTTGTCCGGGTTTTTTTTATCGTTATTTTATTATTATTATTATTATTATTTATTATTATTATGTTTATTAATTACATATTACAATTTTTGCAGGCCAAAGGCCCAATCCCGGAGCCCAACAATCAACCCATCAGATTAGGGTTTCAAACCCTAAATCAGATTAGGGTTTCAAACCCTAATCCCCTAAATGTTCCAGCCGCCTCATTCCTGGCCATTGGATCTGGACCCATCCAACGGTCCAGATCACGCAGTAATTAGGGTTTTAAACCCTAAACCCATCATCCAACCGCCGCCGCCGCCAGCAGCAAGTGAACAGCCGCGCCGCCGTCACTGTTCCGGCCCGTCTCGCTCCACTCCGATGGTCCAGCCGCCGTTCCCGCGCCACCATCGTCATCTACAGTAAACCACAACAACCCCATCAGTCCCAAATCAACCCAAATCAAAAAAATATATATATATCCAAACCCTAAAATATAAAATGCCTAAATCCCGGTAAATCGGGAAATTGGTCACCCTAAATCAACAACCCATAATTTCCCCTATTCCTAGGCATCATCATCTCACCAAACGAAGCAAAAATCAACCATAAATCAAGCAAGATATCAGAGAACAGGGGGGGTCATTCGGTTGAAAGAAAAACAGAGAGAAGAACGAGAGCATTCGGGTTTTGAAAAAAACAGAAAAAAAAAAAGAGCAAATCAAACAAAAAAAACAAGGAGAGAAAGATAGAACCCTTACCTCGGTCGGAGGAAGCCATCGAGAACACCAAAGGTCGACGGTGTCTTATTACTTCGAAAGGTAAACTTGTAGATCTGGGGGTCTAGAGTGGGTTTTAGACTAAGATGGTTGGGGATTTGGATTGAGGAGAACGAGGGGATTTTTTGAGATAGGTTGTTCCCTCCGGCCACCGTGCGTCGCCGTGGACTCCGCCGGCGGCAGCGGTTGGCATCTTCTCCGATGAGAGAGTTGGGAGAGTTCTCTCCAACTCTTTCTCTCTGGTTTTTGGTTGAAATGAAGAGATGAGGGAATGTGGGAGATGAGCTCGGTTTTGGGGGGGGTATGCCGAGCAAAACGCAGTCGTTTTGCCCCCAATATCATCTGATTTTTGAGTTATGGGTAAACTACTCTGTAGGTCCTTGAGCTTTGTAATCTCACGATTTAACCATTGAATGAAGTTTCATTTTATTTGACTTTGGGCCTTCATCTTTTCACTGTTACATATTGGTCACTATCCGTGCTTTATGGCATTTTGTCTATATTTGATTCTGGTTTTAATATTTTCAAATATTTCAATTTGATCACTGATTCAATGTATTTTATAATCTTTGTGTTATTCGAATTTGGCCATGATATTTATGTTTCTTATATTTTAGCCACTGTTTGGTATTTGGTATAATTACTGTTTGAATCTTTAAGTTTCTGTTTATTCTAAATTGACCACTGATTTGTTCTGTTTTATTGTAGCCATTGATTAATCTAGTTTCTTTATTTTATGTTTCTAATATTGTAGTTTCAATTTACACAGTTTAGTCACTTGTCTATAAAGCTTAGTTATTTTATTTTATTTGCATTATGGTTTGCCATGTTTGCATGTTTACATTTTAACCCATGTTATATTATTGTACTCATATTTTACTTTGGCCACAATGTTTGTATTAGTTTCATTTTAGTCATTGATTTTTATATGTTGTATGTTTTGGCTGATGTTCAAATTTGACTCTAAGATTTGTAAATCTGTTCATTTTAGCCACTAGTTTGCATTCGGTTTAATTACTATTTTAGTCCCTACGTTTCTGTTTTTGCCATTTTAGTCTTTTAATTTTCTATTTTTCTGTTTTAGCACTTTAATTTGTTATTACCATGTTAGTCATTGTAATTATTAAATACTTACTTTTTGACCATTATATTTTGGGTTGTAACATTCTTTTAATCCCCTATGTATGTACATTTTTCATGTTATGTATTTATTTATACCATATGTAATTAAACATGCTTAATTCTATTTGTTGTAAATATTTATTTCACATATTTTTATTTCTATTTATTTCCATTTTTCTTTATTTAAATATTATCCAAATACTTTTAAGAACACGTATGCGTAGAATGAGCGTGGAAAGTATCACTTGGTCGAAGTGGTGCGATCCGATACGGCATTTTAACGACATAGGAACTTGCAACAATTCGAGTATATTTCACTAATTAATTAGTGCAAATGATGCAATGTGTGTTATTTTAAATAGTAATTTATTTTATTTTATGTAAATGTCAATTTCAAAATTTGCATTTGTATTCAATTCACATTTTAGTTAATCAATTTATTTTGTTGTATGCAAACGTCAATTTTATTTATATTCGATTCACATTTTATCAAGAGAGAAATATTCTTTATGGATGAGAAATAGTCGAGTTAGCTTTCCCGATGGAGGATTGCTAATTTCGAGATTTCTTTTCGAGTTAAAGAATTTTCTCTAATTATTTAATTCGAAGCAAATTAATCAACGTTCGATAAATAGATCATATTTTAACTTTATATTTGATTTATAATTTCCACCATTTACAACGAGGTGTAAGCGACACAGTACCAATTTTGGGCGTTGTGGGGGTGTTTACCCTTCCCTGCACGTAACCGACTCCCGAACCCATTTAAATGAATCTTTGGTAACGCAGACCGAATCTTGTCTTAAAAAATGATTTTTCTTAAAATTATTTTAAAAGACGTTTTTAGGTATTCGACCTACCTAACCCAAAGGTTGATGGCGACTCTTTTTTAATTTTATTCAAATCAATTCAAAATCACCCATTTTTTTCAATTTAAAGTCATAATTGTTTTTTAAAAAATAATATTTAATTGTAATACCTAAAAATTGGTTATGACAGCTTGGCGACTCTGCTGGGGACTTTTTTTAGAGAGTCAGGCTGTATGTCGTTTACACATTGTCGTCTTAGTGGAAATTATAAGTTTGAGTACATAGTTAACTTATGATCCGTTTATTGAAATTTTTAATTGCTTCATTTTTAATTATCATACTAACATTTTATCTTTTTGCTTTCAGCTCTGTCCAAGTTTTTTGTCGAGTTTTTTTTCTTTTCATTTTGAGTCAAAGGTATGTATGTTCCTCTTCACACACATCACTCGCATTGGCATAACATAAGCTCTAGACACGAGCTTCGATCCAAGTTAGTCGGGGTGAATGCTTTACTCTCGTAAGAATTTATTCTTCGTATGAGTTTTAGCAAGTAACCCATGGGATACATACCTTATACCTTCGTAGGGATTTATTCCTCGTACGGGTATATGACAGTGAATCCCCTCGAATTGAACCCGTTCCGTTTGAAACCTATAATGGGTGAGGATCGAGGGTCTGGCAGCCCAAGGGGGCACCGACATCAAGGACAATTCGAGTCCCTTTTTTTCGTTAGAACCGAAACCAAGCATATAGTGAACCGTCGAACGATCACCCTAGGTATAGTTATATCGAACCTCTGTCCGTCAGTAGGTACCCAAACTAGGTGTACACAAAGGAGGAGTGTTTCTAAACCCTTATCTTTTGTTTTAATTTCGTAGAATTTGTTTTCTTTTTGAATAAAAGCATGCGAACTAGATACCATGCGGGTTAGGACCAATATCTTGAAAATAGATCATTTTGGGTAGATAGCATGTCCGGGTAGGATTGTTATTTAATTGAAAGCATGTTTGGGTAGATATCATGACGGGGTAGGTGTTATATCCATCTCTGAATTACATTTTTATTTGTATCAATTATTTTACATGTACTAACTTATTTTTCTCTTTTGTTTGTGTATACTAACTTATTTCTTCTCTTTTGTTTGTGTCATTTTGTCATTTGCATTGCATTGCATTGCATCATCATAATGCAAAAGTGTTGATCCGTAAGGGGATATTCGAGAGAAAATTTTCACAAGAAGAGATAAAAGTTTTCAATCAAGCGATCGCATGCACAGACATGCATCGAGGGCTAAAAAGAAGTCCAGAGTACAAGAATGAGATTTTCTCGAAGATCGTGCATCATTCAATACTGAGATGATGATCCACTGATTCAAGGAGTAATCTAGCAGTGGAGTCTTATCTACAATCATTTCATCGCTATTTATCAAGGAGCGACACACTGACTTCCGCACCACTGGGGTATTAACAGAGTTAGGTTACAGAATGTTTTAGGGGCATCAGTTCCAAATACAAAGATCCGAGACAAAGCAGTGAGCTCGAAGATCGTGCAACATTTAAGACTGAAGACTGGGGATTAATTCAGCAGTAGATTATTATTTATGATCGTTCCGACGTTATTCATCGAAGAGTGATGCACTGACTTCAGCATCGCCGGGGCATTAAAAGAGTCTGTTTACAAAACGCTTGAGGGGCATCATTTTCAAGGATGTAGGTCCAAGATGAAGCAGCGACCCATTTCAGACTCAGCATCTAAGCGAATGCATGTCTGTAAAGTGGATTGTCTTGTGAGGCGAAGGCTTTTATCTCTGGTGAAAATTGTTCTAAAATATTCATCGTTGGGATCAACATTTCTGCATTTGCATTTGCATCATTGCATTTTGCACAATATCCATTTAAGCATGTTTACATGCATTAATCATACATTGCGGGAAACTTTGAGGAAGCACTTCTAACTGTGCAACTGCATTCACCAGTACTGAGAATGGATGCAAAATTTGAGGTATTGAAGAAAGAGTTGAACGAGAGTTTGCAAAAGATACAAGCTGAGTGGGAGGTTAAAATGGAGCAGATGCAAAAGACTACCGTGGATTGTATCTTGCAAAATCAAAGTGACCTGGTGGATCAAATGGTAACAAGATTGACTGAGCTTAACCAAGGAAAAGGCAAAGAGAAGATTTCCTTGACCCGTGAAACGGTTAAATGTGTGAAAGCACATGCTAGTTCGCAACCAATTATCTCGTCCAACGGGACTCCTAGTCACCTAGCGACGAGAAGAGCCAAGAACGAGATCCCAGATAATTTGAAACAGTGGTGCAGAGACATTTTCCATGGAATGAGAGGACAAAACTCTCACAACGGGATGGATGCAACAGAACTAGTACTAGTTCCTAACCTGGTGCTTCCGCCCAAATTCAAGATGCCCGAGTTTGAAAAGTATAGTGGAACCAGTTGCCTTAATGCCCACCTCACGATGTTTATTCGAAGGATGACTGGATACACTAACAATGATCCGATGTTGATCCACTGTTTCCAAGATAGTTTGATTGGACCCGCTTCTAAGGGGTATAATCAACTGAGTCATACTCAAGTCCGCTCCTGGAGGGATTTGGCTAGTGCTTTTCTGGGCCAATACAAGCACATGATTGATGTGGCCCCCGATCGAACAATGCTTCAGAATATGAAGATGAAGAATTATGAGAGTTTCCGACAATATGCTCAACGATGGAGGGATGTCGCATCTCAAGTGCATCCACCAATGACTGAAAGAGAGTTCATCACTCTATTCATCGATACATTGAAGTCTCCATATATCGACTACATGATAGGGGTTGCCACTAAGAGTTTTTCTGACATTGTCATGTGTGGAGAAATGATCGAAAGAGCAGTCAAGAATGGCCAGATAGGAGGCACTAGTCATTCCGACAATGAGGAAAGAGATGATATTAACATTGAAGGATCTTATCTAGCTAATCTGGGGACCAAACCTCATAAGGCATTCTGTCGCATCAATCCAATCCCAATGACATATGAGGAATTGCTCCCAATGCTAGTTGAGAGGAACCTTGTGACTCCAGTTCAATCCAAACCAAGAGAGACCCCATATCCTGAAGGCCATGATATTAACGCCATATGCAGCTATCATGTTGGGAGCTCGGGGCATACCACTGACAACGGCAAGACACTAAAGCACAAAATCCATAATATGATTTATTCAGGGGTATCCTAATACTAAGCCAGAGAAGTCATTGCATCAACCACTTGCATCCATAGAGATTGTTTTGTTTGAACTCGTTTTTGTTCTTTCTTCAATGTTTGCTTAAATATTTTTAATCTTTGATGACTGAAATGATGCTACCTTCTAAGGTTAAATAATTGAACAAATTTTAATCTTTAGTTCTTTGAATATCGAATGAATTACATATTCTTTTAATTCTTCAAGAATTATAGATTTTTGACATATGGCAAGATTAGACCTATTTTATCCTGTCTAAAACCCAAAATAAAATCTCTCGATTTTTTTACCCGAAATAATTCCTGGTCACTACCAAATAACCAATTTTTGACATTCTATCTCTTTGAGACCTTGAAATATTCTTTTCGACCTTGAAACATTCCCTCTCTTTGAGACCTTGAAATATTCTTTCCACCTTGAAACACTGTATTTATTTTTAAGACACAAAGTCATACCCGTACCTTTCTTTGAGCCAATAAGTCATCATCGTCTTCTTAGACGTAAAACCAACATTTTCTACCAATAAAACCTACAGACATTGAGTACAAGATGTTCAATTGAACATAAACCTTCCTACAAAGAAGACACAGTGTGAGGCATCTCGCATCAATTTTCTGAAGACGAGCATGAGCAATTGAGACATGTTGAGAGCAAGAAGCGAAGAAAAAAATAGAATTCATTCAAAATAATTCTATCATGCATTAATTACTATTTTCTTTTAAATAAAATTAAATCCTGAAAATCTATCCCCCTAGGGATACCTCTTCTGCAAGGACTTCTGTGTATGAGATGATGAACGGCTTTCTTTCTTTATCCCTTCACAAAAGGAGAAAATATCCCTTGTGTCCCCTTTGAGCCTGAATGATATTTTCTTTCGATTCAACCCTAACCAAGGATCACCCTCCACACTGGGGGGCAATGTGAGGAAATCTGAGTGAAGAAAATTGATCCAAATGAGATACCGAAGGTGAACCAGACGCAGAGTGCAAAGATCAAACCAAAAAAAAACACAGAGCAAAGAGAAAAATCAAAGCAAAATCAAAGAAAAGCAAAGAGAAAGAAACAAAGTGAAAAGAAAAAGAAGAGAAAGTGGACAAAGAGCACATACAAAGAGTCTCTCGACTCAAATGGCACATCAATTTTCAAACTATGAGATTGATCCAGAATTAGTTCACCAGAAGATCATAGAACATCAAGAGAAGACAAAGGACTCATACGAGCATATTCAAATGGAGCAAGACAAGATTGAAGGCATCAGGGTTAATTGATCCTTGGTTCAAATACCCTTAAAACACATGTTTGGGCCTTTTATCCCTTTCTTTCATAACCCTGAACCATGACCTACATTACGTGCCTTACAAGTCCCTTCTAATCATACATGGATTTCTAAGCGGAAGAGACTATCCTCATATTTCATCCCGCCTATCAGGATAAATATTTTACTTATAAAGATTTTCTAAAATCTTTAATGCATGATAGAGAAAAATAACAAAGGGGGGTTAAAGACGTAAAATTCTGAGTAACGTCTTGAAACCAAAGGAGGATTCGAGTTGAAAACCTGAAAGGGCGGCTCGAATATGAAAATTATTACATAGGAGACGATTGCTCAAATCCCTTGATGAGGCATCACACTACATGAATGAGAACATGAGAGTTGGGAGTCAGAGAACACTTCCAATAACTGAGTACAGAAGCTACTCCATCAGATCAGAGAACATCAAATAAATGAGAACACTATACTTTTGATCAAAGATAACCACTTGAGACTTTTTATCCTCCCTTACTTAACCATCTCTCAAAGATAGCGTTGATCTTGACACTTGTCAAATAGCTATAATTTATTGAAGGATTAAAAGTGTAATTAATTCTTTGATATCCAATGAACTCTTGTTTTATGATTTGTCAATTGTGAAACCTTGAAAGGGGCAATATTTTCATATCTTTTGATTAAACATTTTTCAAAATTATTTTAATTGATATTTTCATACTTTTGAAAATAAAAGAAGAAGAAAAACATTTTCAAACAAGATAATCTCTGGAGGCATATCTTAGAATTCAACAAATATCTCACCGAAGCTCAGAATCGAAGCTGGGGCAAGAGAAAGTTAATTTTTGGACAAAATTTGATGGGACAAACAAATGGTCTCAGGTCAAGGTTTGCAAGAGTACACCATGGTGGAAATACGGACAAGTTGAATCAATGATAGACTGCTCTCGCGATCATTCTCCTTCTAGATCGAGAAAAGTATATACATACATACACATACATACATACATACATGATACATAAAATTTGTATCAAACATTTATCATCATGTGTATTAAAGACATTTTTCTCCTCACTTGAGGAAAAATTCAAAAAAAAAATCAAATAATTTCATATTGACATCTATCATAAACATCCAAGATAGTTAGTCAAAAATGCATCATTCTGATCTTTTCAGGAAATAAGAGCTCGGAAATAACCAGATGTTTTCAACTTGAAAGAACAATGCAATCCACATATTTGGTTTCCTGAAGTCAACAATCAGATCTTCTGAAGACGTTTCCTCAACATGCAGGAATCAATAGACAGACTATGAGCTCTTGAGATTATCTTATTAAAAAAACAAAGTGTCGTCTCACTAGAGACAGTTTTCTTAAAAACAAATGTTGTCTCGCTTGAGACAACTTTCTCTTTAAAACAAATTATGTCTCGCTTGAGACATTTTTCCACAAACTTTGAGATTTTTCTAAAAACAAATTTTGTCTCGCTTAAGGCAATTTATTTCAAAACAAATTTCGTCTCATTTGAGACATTTTTTCCTTTGAGATCCAAATTTTGAATTTGTTTCACATTAAACAAAGTTGATCTCATTTGAGATCGTATCTATTTCAAAACAAAATTTTTGTCTCACTTGAGATCGTTTCACAAACTTGTCTCACTTGAGATCGTTTTCTCAAAAACAAACTTTGTCTCGCTTGAGACAATTTCTCTAAAAACAAACTTTGTCTCATTTGAGACTATATCTTAAAGCAAATTTCGTCTCACTTGAGACATCATTTTCTCTCATAATACAAATTTCAAGGTTATTGTACTTAAAGCAAAATTAATATCACTTGAGATTTTCAAAGCTGATTTGTCTCGCACGAGACAGTTTCCCCTTTTAACAAATCCTGAAATTGTTTCATTTGAAACAAAATAAACATTTTTGAAAACACCGTTGAGATTATTTCCATATAAACAATATCGACAATCTTTGAATCTTTTTCTCTTAAAACGAATTTTGTCTCTCTGGAGACAGTTTCTCTTGAGATAAATCTTTGAGTCTGTTCCTTTTGAATAAAAATCTTTGAGTTGTTTCTTTTGAAACAAATATCTTTGAGTCTATTTCTTTTGAAACAAAGTTTTGTCTCTCTTGAGACAATTTCGTGAAAAATCCTTGAGTCTGAAACAAAGTTTTGTCTCTCTTGAGACAATTTTGTGAAAAAATCTTTGAGTTGTTTCTTTTGAAAAATCTTTGAGTCTATTTATTTTGAAACAAAGTTTTGTCTCTCTTGAGACAATTTCGTGAAAAAGCTTTGAGTCTGAAACAAAGTTTTGTCTCTCTTGAGACAATTTTGTGAAAAACATCTTTGAGATTGTTTCTTTTGAAAAATCTTTCAGTCTATTTATTTTGAAACAAAGTTTTGTCTCTCTTGAGACAATTTCGTGAAAAATCCTTGAGTCTGAAACAAAGTTGTCTCTCTTGAGACAATTTTGTGAAAAAAATCTTTGAGATTGTTTCTTTTGAAAAATCTTTCAGTCTATTTATTTTGAAACAAAGTTTTGTCTCTCTTGAGACAATTTCGTGAAAAATCCTTGAGTCTGAAACAAAGTTTTGTCTCTCTTGAGACAATTTTGTAAAAAAAAAAAAAAAAAAAAAAAAATTGAGATTGTTTCTTTTCGAAAATCTTTGAGTTTGTTTCTTTGGAAACAAATTTTGTCTCTCTTAAGATAGTTTCTTTTGAAACAAAATCTTTGAGTTTGTTTCTTTGGAAACAAATTTTATCTCTTAAGATAATTTCTTTTGAAAAAAATCTTTGAATCTGTTTCTCTTAAAATGAATTTTGTATCTCTTGAGACAGTTTCTCTTGAAGTAAATCTTTTAATATGTTCATTTTGAAAATCTTTGAGTTTGTTTCTCTTAACAAAATCATCTTTGAGTCTATTTCTTTAAAAACAAATGTTGTCTCTATTGAGACAGTTTCTAATGAAAAACTAACTTTTGAGATTGTTTCATTTGAAACAAATTTGGTCTCACTTAAGATGTGATTCATCTTTGAGTATGTTTCTTTTGAAACAAAATTTTATCTCTTAAGATAATTTCTTTTGAAAAAAATCATTGAATCTCTTTCTTTGGAAACAAATTTTGTGTCTCTCGAGACAGTTTCTTTGAGAAAAATCTTTGAGTTTGTTTGGAAAACAAAATTTACCATCTTTGAATTTGTTTCCCTTGAAACACAATAAACATCTTTGAGATCAATTCCCTTAAAAACGAATTTTGTCTGGCGCGAGACAGTTTCCCTTTAAATGTCATCTTTGAGTCGTTTCCCTTAAAACGAATTTGGTCTCTTTTGAGACAGTTGCTTTTAAAAATATCATCTTTGGGTTTGTTTCTTTTGAAACAAATCTTTGATTTGGTTTCTCTTGAAACCATAAATCCTAAAGATGGCCAGCCGTCCTCATCATGTAGGAACCGTGTCATCCCCAGACCAGAGCTCTTCATCACGTAGGAGCCGTGTCAACCATAGATAACCAGCCGTCCTCATCACGTAGGAACCGTGTTATCACCTTTAGATGGCCAGAACTCTTCATCACGTATGAGCCGTGTCATCAGCTGACCAGATCTCCTCATCACGTAGGAGCCGTGTCACCCTTAGATAACCAGCCGTCCTCATCACGTAGGAACCGTATTATCACCTTTAGATGGCCAGATCTCTTCATCACGTATGAGCCGTGTCTTTCTCCGACCAGATCTCTTCATCACGTATGAGCCTGTCACCCTAGATAACCAGCCGTCCTCATCACGTAGGAATCGTGTTATCACCTTTAGATGGCCAGAACTCTTCATCACGTATGAACAGTGTCGTCCCCACCAACAAAACTATCCATTTTTTTCAAACCAAAAAGAGGAGAACCAGACAAAAACGTGTTTTCTTGTCGTCTTTGCCCTATTCTTGTTAACACAAGAATGTGCAAAGAGGGGCAGCTGTGGACACCGTTTTTGTCCGGGTTTTTTTTATCGTTATTTATTATTATTATTATTATTATTATTATTATGTTTATTAATTACATATTACAATTTTTGCAGGCCAAAGGCCCAATCCCGGAGCCCAACAATCAACCCATCAGATTAGGGTTTCAAACCCTAAATCAGATTAGGGTTTCAAACCCTAATCCCCTAAATGTTCCAGCCGCCTCATTCCTGGCCATTGGATCTGGACCCATCCAACGGTCCAGATCACGCAGTAATTAGGGTTTTAAACCCTAAACCCATCATCCAACCGCCGCCGCCGCCAGCAGCAAGTGAACAGCCGCGCCGCCGTCACTGTTCCGGCCCGTCTCGCTCCACTCCGATGGTCCAGCCGCCGTTCCCGCGCCACCATCGTCATCTACAGTAACCACAACAACCCATCAGTCCCAAATCAACCCAAATCAAAAAAATATATATATATCCAAACCCTAAATATAAAATGCCTAAATCCCGGTAAATCGGGAAATTGGTCACCCTAAATCACAACCCATAATTTCCCCTATTCCTAGGCATCATCATCTCACCAAACGAAGCAAAAATCAACCATAAATCAAGCAAGATATCAGAGAACAGGGGGGGTCATTCGGTTGAAAGAAAAACAGAGAGAAGAACGAGAGCATTCGGGTTTTGAAAAAAACAGAAAAAAAAGAGCAAATCAAACAAAAAAAACAAGGAGAGAAAGATAGAACCCTTACCTCGGTCGGAGGAAGCCATCGAGAACACCAAAGGTCGACGGTGTCTTATTACTTCGAAAGGTAAACTTGTAGATCTGGGGGTCTAGAGTGGGTTTTAGACTAAGATGGTTGGGGATTTGGATTGAGGAGAACGAGGGATTTTTGAGATAGGTTGTTCCCTCCGGCCACCGTGCGTCGCCGTGGACTCCGCCGGCGGCAGCGGTTGGCATCTTCTCCGATGAGAGAGTTGGGAGAGTTCTCTCCAACTCTTTCTCTCTGGTTTTTGGTTGAAATGAAGAGATGAGGGAATGTGGGAGATGAGCTCGGTTTTGGGGGGGGGGGGTATGCCGAGCAAAACGCAGTCGTTTTGCCCCCAATATCATCTAATTTTTTGAGTTATGGGTAAACTACTCTGTAGGTCCTTGAGCTTTGTAATCTCACGATTTAACCATTGAATGAAGTTTCATTTTATTTGACTTTGGGCCTTCATCTTTTCACTGTTACATATTGGTCACTATCCGTGCTTTATGGCATTTTGTCTATATTTGATTCTGGTTTTAATATTTTCAAATATTTCAATTTGATCACTGATTCAATGTATTTTATAATCTTTGTGTTATTCGAAT
The DNA here is from genome assembly GCF_006381635.1 of Hibiscus syriacus. Classification (NCBI taxonomy): domain Eukaryota; kingdom Viridiplantae; phylum Streptophyta; class Magnoliopsida; order Malvales; family Malvaceae; genus Hibiscus; species Hibiscus syriacus. The sequence continues at coordinate 5,841 of NW_024062982.1, read as the reverse complement.
TTGGCCATGATATTTATGTTTCTTATATTTTAGCCACTGTTTGGTATTTGGTATAATTACTGTTTGAATCTTTAAGTTTCTGTTTATTCTAAAATTGACCACTGATTTTGTTCTGTTTTATTGTAGCCATTGATTAATCTAGTTTCTTTATTTTATGTTTCTAATATTGTAGTTTCAATTTACACAGTTTAGTCACTTGTCTATAAAGCTTAGTTATTTTATTTTATTTGCATTATGGTTTGCCATGTTTGCATGTTTACATTTTAACCCATGTTATATTATTGTACTCATATTTTACTTTGGCCACAATGTTGTATTATTATTAGTCATTATTTTATGTTGTACTTTGGCTGACAATTTGTTTTGTATTGTTTCATTTTTAGTGCATTGTTTTTATATTTTGTTACGTCTGTTTTGCTAGTCTTTTAATTTTCTTTCTGTTTTAGCACTTTAATTTGTTATTCATGTTATCATTTAATTATTAAATACTTACTTTTTACCATTATATTTTGGGTTGTAACATTCTTTTAATCCCCTATGTATGTACATTTTTCATGTTATGTATTTATTTGTACCATATGTAATTAAACATGCTTAATTCTTTGTTGTAAATATTTATTTCACATATTTTTATTTCTATTTATTTCCATTTTTCTTTATTTAAATATTATCCAAATACTTTTAAGAACACGTATGCGTAGAATGAGCGTGGAAGTATCACTTGGTCGAAGTGGTGCGATCCGATACGGCATTTTAACGACATAGGAACTTGCAACAATTCGAGTATATTTCACTAATTAATTAGTGCAAATGATGCAATGTGTGTTATTTTTAAATAGTAATTTATTTTATTTTATGTAAATGTCAATTTCAAAATTTGCATTTGTATTCAATTCACATTTTAGTTAATCAATTATTTTGTTGTATGCAAACGTCAATTTTATTTATATTCGATTCACATTTTATCAAGAGAGAAATATTCTTTATGGATGAAATAGTCGAGTTAGCTTTCCCGATGGAGGATTGCTAATTTCGAGATTTCTTTTCGAGTTAAAGAATTTTCTCTAATTATTTAATTCGAAGCAATTAATCAACGTTCGATAAATAGATCATATTTTAACTTTATATTGATTTATAATTTCCACCATTTACAACGAGGTGTAAGCGACACAGTACCAATTTTGGGCGTTGTGGGGGTGTTTACCCTTCCCTGCACGTAACCGACTCCCGAACCCATTAAATGAATCTTTGGTAACGCAGACCGAATCTTGTCTTAAAAAATGATTTTTCTTAAAATTGTTTTAAAAGACGTTTTTAGGTATTCGACCTACCTAACCCAAAGGTTGATGGCGACTCTTTTTTAATTTTATTCAAATCAATTCAAAATCACCCATTTTTTTCAATTTAAAGTCATAATTGTTTTTAAAAAAATAATATTTAATTGTAATACCTAAAAATTGGTTATGACATATTATTTTTATGAAGGGCTTCAATTTCTTCTTACATCGCCATTATCCACAATGAAACATCTGAGTTATTTATTGCCTCCTGTTATGTTGATGGCTCATCGTCCTTTGTTAAAAGCAGTATACAATATTTCTTTCTATAACATAATTTAAGTGCCAATTGAGACGTATTTTCACATGATCTGATTGACGGTTGTTGGAGCTTCAAAACTCTCTGGTTCTTGTTCATCATGTGCTGGTTCTGCTTCAGAAAAATCTCTTTGTTCAAACTCTTTTTCCACATGTATTTGTGTAGTCTCTGACTTTTCAGTGCTATCATCTTTTTCTTTTCTTTGTAGTTTATCTTCAACAAAGATAACATCCATGCTGATGATCACTTTGCGGGCAGTAGGATCCCACAAGCGATACCTCTTTATTCCATCGACATACCCTAAGAATTTGCATTTCTTGGATTTTTTTTATCCCATATCATTTTAGCTATCTTTTCTTCTCGATGCTTGACATACTTCATTTGCTAATGCTAGATGAAAGTTTGTCATAACATTACTGTCCATTTCGATCTATTTATTGTCATCTTTGAAATCTACTGACCTTTCACTGATTGCCGCTAGACAACCGTCTTTCCTCAAGATGTCATTCATCTTCATTTCCACAACGAGAAATTTCTCCCATTGAACTATTTAATATCAAATTTCGTTATCATAACTTCTATTACGGATAACTCTCACTATTTTACTATCGTGAATAATTCCCTGGAACCTTCAAAGAATAATAATACCTTCTTATTTTCTTATGTTGGAGGATCCACCTTTTGGTGGCAACCATAAAGACAATAAATAGATATTACACACTCAAATCTGGCTCTAATGCCAATTGTTGCGGAATACGACTATCAAATAGAGCAAAATCACAACTGATAATTTGAGAAAATAAAAATAAATAAAGAATACACAAATTTTACGTGAAAACCCTCTAAATAATATAGAGTAAAATCACGGACAACGGTAGAAGAATTTCATATGAAAAAATAGGAATTACAACTTCTCTCGATCTAACAAGGAGAAAACAATAACAATTCTCTCTTGATAAAAGGAGAAACAACTCTTAAGAAAACTCTCAAAATTCTCTAGTATTGGGAGAAAGCTAGAATGATTTGGAATGATTTAAAACTAAATGCGTTAGAATATTATAGTTGAAGCTTAAGAACTAATCTTGTAAATATTCCAAAATGCAGGGACTAAATTTATAATTTTCCCATACCAAAAATCACAAATTCTGCTGCCTAATTTTGACAATTTCTGCAACTTTTTTTTCGGTGCATGTGCACCAATTTTCAACACAACAAACAGCAAAAAGATATCATTCAACGAGGTCCTAAAGATTACAAGTATATATAGCATATGTACAAATATATCTACAAATCTAAGGCCAAATTCGTCACTATAAAAACTAAAACTAAACAGAAGCTTACACTCGATGCTATGCAAGCCAAGTTTTCTAAGGAAAATATGCAGCAAATTATAGACAACGCACCGCCTCGAGGAACGGCAATACTCTCTATTTCCCCACCCTCTAACCACCATTAAAAAAGGGCATTATAGAACAAAAACAAAGAATAGAGTGCATAACACTAATGCATATAGCTGAGGACTAAATATATATGAAACAAGAGCTCCAGAAGGACCAATGGAGGGAGAACAACTTACGTGTAGTAGGATATCCAAAAATCAGAAAAGAAAAATATAACAAATTAGTCATTTTCATCTCTTGCCTTCCCAGTGGCACACCTTCTCTCTGCTTCCGAAAATGACTGAGAAGCTGTTGTGCCTGCTACAACAGGAGGAAAGAACATATCATGTATTTTCGCATGCGCAAGTAGAAATTTGTTCTCGGATTAAATGTAATCGAACAAGTAACTAATAACCAGTCATCAGTTCTAATTCTTAAGACTGAATGAGCGTTACAAGAAATCTTATACCTTTATGCTGTGAAGTCACTCACTACTTCCGCAACGAGTTTTGGAAAATAACACATTGCTCCTACCCTTCTAATATGTCAAATTAGAATCACAAATGCTAGGTCCATTTCTAATAAGTAAACGGAAAAGTGTAGAACCCTTGAATAGATTCATCACAAGCAGTATATCCAACTCGACTTACAAGGCGAAGACAACAGAAGGAATATAATCACAATTTGCTTATTAAGAGCTGATACGGAGCAGAGAATGCAAGGACCGCATCACCGTGACAGACGAGGGGGAAAACTAAATGCATACCTTTTCCTTTGCTTGGCGTGCCTGACTGGGACAATGCGACAGGGTGGCACAGCCCCTTCTTGCAAAACAAGCGTACAGAACTTGGGCTATTAAGGCATAGTTTGCACCAATACAGAGGCAGCGTTTTCCTTACCCCTCTGTGATCCTTTTCAACAACTTCAACTAGTAATGAGATAGTAATGGTGCAATAGCACCAGCGACCGATAATTATACGATTGTCCATGTTTTTCCTTGCAAGAAAGCGCAATTCTGCAGCAGCTATAGTTTGGACTTCATTTGAGGGGCTTTTAGGTTGTCCACCAATTCCATCACATGTGAATTGTGGTCAAATCATCACATCGAGACACTGAAAATTTAATGGAGTATGCACTGTTATAATCACAGTTTCCGTTAACTGCCTCTTCTTCTTTTGTCCAGAGACCTGCAATTGTTTTCCCGTTGGCCAGGAAGAGATTCCAGATTTCTTTTCTGAAGGAAAAGTACCAAGGCACTCGGATGAAATTTCAGCTACCTCCGGCATTTCATGTTTCTTCAGCCTTCTTGACAAGTCAATAGTAGCAGGGGGTGCATAATCAATACTGGAAACTTCACTCACTGCTGATTCAGTTGCTGTGAATATATGAATGTTAGAGGACTGGTCATACTTGTCAATCTCCCTGCTTTGGCATCTATTCCATTCTCCACTCAATCTAGATGAAATTTCAACTTCAGCTTCTCTAAACCATTCCGACCCTCGAGATGATCTTGAAGTGGAACAACTACTGTTTGCTAGCAATGGAACTATCAGTATGGGTTAAATCTTGTGAGGGTATATGATTTGAAGGAGAAGAGATCGAGACAAGTTTAGCAGTGTTTATTCGAAAGTTGCAAGTGTTTTTCACTCCAATTTGCTACCATAGCTTTGACAGTGTGATTCGGAATGAGATTTGTATGTTCGAGCGTTTGACGAGTCATTGGACAAATGCTCAGTCCACTATCAAGCCACTTTTGGATGGAGGTCCTGTCATAAGTTTGCCCTAACCGGATCTATCATCAGCTCCAATGAAAGGGGACAAAGGAAATGTGGAGGTTTCAAATGCCACTTGTGGTTCAAGGCGCTCATTTTAAGCATATATCACGTATATGAGATGAGGTTCACAATCAGATTGATTTGATCTTTTCCCTTTCGCATTGCTGGCTTGCGCATTCATTTTCTCTTTTTCCACAATCACGATTTCTTTTAACAGTTCATGATTTTGACGCCAAGTTCAGCGACTTGATAACTTTCACCAGATGATCAGTGCAAGGAACAGCACCTTCTTTTAGACTGCTCAAAGCCTCTCCTATATATTCCGATTGTCTCTCCTGCTTCAGACATTTAATTTCCCGATACAGTGCTGAAACAGTTGAACATCAATTAGTATCACTAGTCCTCTCCTCAAAGCTTACTCAGCCCTGAGAAAGAGATAGCAGTTCACATCCGCTGCCTTAACAGATTTACAAGGGCAAAAAAATCGTAAAAAGAAAACGAATAGCACTTTTGTCATCTAAATATACTAGTTAAGCAATATGTTGATTTTTTTCTTACCTCAACACTAGTTATACTTGAAGTCGATGGTGGTGACTGCAATGATTTATAACATGCAACATATCTGAAGTGAAGAGCTTTGCATTTTTATCAGAAAAAGCTCACTCTGGATAACCTGTACACATTTTCAAGAAAAAAAAAAAGTGGTTGAAATAGAATAGTTGCAGAAGCCTGAAAATCATGTTTCTTTTATTCAAGAGGGAAAGGCATGCATAATATATCAACATCAAATATTACTTCTTTTCTTTCAGATGAACTAGGACAATACCCCCTCCCATGATGAGGCACTGTTTCGAGTTCTCAGTATACTGTCAAATAACTTTAACAATTAGGATAGCTGGCACCTTCATTTTTTGTTTTACTACACGCAACATTTGGTTGCAGAAAGAAAAACATGAGGAAAGATATGCGCTTTAAGTAATCTATAATGAACGGGATTATCTTACCTTTGCCATTTTATAATTTGAGTGTTCTAAAAAGCGTGCCATTTTAATACTAGAACCAGAAACACAGATAAATTAACAGGATACACA